>NC_052499.1:7759306-8449893 GCF_016617805.1 Bactrocera tryoni
AGGACTGATTTCTTCTGCCGCCACTTTACTTCGAAGCGTGCGCGTACCGACTGGATTCGGTAGAGAGCGTTCCCTATTAACGAACGAGCGGCTGGTCGCGCGACATGTTTCTGTGAATGATGCAAGCCGAAAATGCAGCGTTCGTTAGAGCAGAGGTAAGCGATTAATTTCTGTGTGAAACTCGGTAGTTTTGCTACAAAGACGTTGGATATAATCAAGCAGGCTTACCCAGATGTTGCTTTAGCAAGAAGTAGTGTTTTTCGGTGGTACCAGGCCTTTTTGGAGAGCCGGGAAGGGTCGCTGATGAAGGCCGTGCTAGGAGACCTGCTATTTCGACAAACACCGACATTGTGCCTCGCGTGCTCACAGTTTTGAACTCAGACCGTCGACCAAGTATTCAAAATCTGTGGTTCATGACTTGTGCGCAAGGTGTGCGCGAAGATGGTCGCAAAAGTGCTCACTGACGACCAGAAGTTGCGGCGAGTGGAAGTGTGCCATGAAAATTTGAACAAGTGTGAAAGAGACCGCCACTTTTTTTCATCACGTAATCACATGTGACGAGTCATAGATCTTTTAGTCTGATCCCGAGACAAAGGCAAGCATTTTGAGACGACAGGGTGATCCAAGCAGCATGCCCCTCGGTTCTCAAGACTATTCCGGAGAATTCCTTCCGTGTAGCCTTCAATGCTTGGAAATCGCACTGGCAGAGCTGCATCGATCTAGAAGGAGCCTGTCTTGAAAGTTTTTAAAAAATTGTAAGGATTGATTCAATACATTTCGACTCAGTCCTATTACTTTCCGGACAAACCCTCTATATCCGCATAACATTTTGCGCAAAGTTTGCACAAGTACAGTCCTTTACGCCCAAAAAATAGCGAATTCGGACTTCGAACTTCCAAGTGACTTTTTATCACATACCATATCTGTGTAGTATATACATACATATTAGAATAAATGATGTGCGTGAAGAGCTGAGTCGATTTATCCATGTTCGTCTGTGTGTCTGTCTGTATATACGCAAAATAATCTCTAAATTAATGAGATATTGTTCAAAAAATTTTGCACACGTTCTTTACTCCCCAAAAACCACGCTTTGTCGGAATCACTCATATCAGACTACAATAGCATTGATTTGCCATACACATTGACGGATCGAAACGAAGTATTTGTAAGGAAAACTTATTCCTTTGACATGGTACCCTTAAGAAATTTGGAATGTATTATTATCCAAGCCAATATCACAAACTCCAAAGAAATTTTTCAGATCGAAACCCTAGAGATCTCTTTATTTCCTTTCATTTAAAAAAAAAACTCACCCATGAAGGGTGTTATATCTTCGGTACAGCCGTAGTTTATATTTCGGTGGACACCGATTGTTTTGTGAATAATAAATTCTCCTTCTAGATCGAATTAACAACGGCCCTCGTTTCTTCTCTTCGCTACGTGGCGCCAATTGGATATTCCAAGCGAAAGCAGGTCCTTCTCCACTTGGTCCTTCCAACGGAGTGGAGGTCTTCCTCTTCCTCTGCTTCCCCGGCGGGTACTGCGTCGAATATTTTCAGAGTTGGAGTGTTTTCATCCATCCGGACAACATGACCTCGCCAGCGTAGCCGCTGTCTTTTAATTCGCTGAACTATGTCAATGTCGTCATTTATCTCGTACAGCTCATCGTTCCATCGAATGCGATATTCGCCGTGGCCAACGCGCAAAGGACCATAAATTTTTCGCAGAACCTTCCTCTCGAAAACTCGTACCGTCGACTCATCGGTATCAATATCATCGGCATACGCCAGTAGCTGTACACTCTTATAGAAGATGGTACCTTCTCTATTAAGTTCTGCAGCTCGAACTGTTTTCTCCAGGAGCAGGTTGAAGAAGTCGCACGAGAGGGAGTCGCCTTGTCTGAAACCTCGGAGAGGTCCTTCCCGTTCCTGACGGAGCTTTTCGTGTTGCTCAACGTCACTTCACACAGCCGTATTAGTTTTGCGGGGATACCAAATTCAGACATCGCGGCATAAAGACAGCTCCTTTTCGTGCTGTCGAAAGCATATTTGAAACCGACGATGAGGTTGTGTGTGTCGATTCTCCTTTCACGTGTCTTTTCCAATATTTGGCGCATGGTGAATATCTGGTCGGTTGTTGATTTGCCAGGTCTAAAGCCACACTGATAAGGTCCAATCAGTTTGTTGACGGTGGGCTTTAATCTTTTACACAATACGCTCGATAGAACCTTATATACGATGTTGAGGAGGCTAATCTCACGGTAGTTGGCGCAGACTGTGGGGTATCTTTTTTTATGGATTGGGCATAGCACACTTAAATTCCAATCGTTGGGCATGCTTTCGCCCGACCATATTTTACAAAGAAGCTGATGCATGCACCTTATCAGTTCTTCGCCTCCGTGTTTGAATAGCTCGGCCGGCAATCCGTCGGCCCCAGCCGCTTTGTTGTTTTTCAGGCGGGCAATTGCTATTCCAACTTCTTCATGGTCGGGTAATGGAACGTCGGCTCCATCGTCATCGATTGGTGAATCGGGTTCGCCTTCTCCTGGTTTTGTGCGTTCACTGCCATTCAGCAGGCTGGAGAAGTGTTCCCTCCATAATTTAAGTATACTCTGGGCATCGGTGACTAGATCACCTTTGGGGGTTCTAAAAGAGTATGCTCCGGTTTTGAAACCTTCAGTAAGCCGTCGCATTGTTTCGTTGACACGTGAGCTCTTCGTACTCACGCATTTCGGCCTCTTTCTTTTTCTGTCTGCAAATGCGTCTCGCTTCCCTCTTCAACTCTCGGTATCTATCCTATCCCGCACGTGTTGTGGTCGATCGTAACGTTG
The DNA here is from genome assembly GCF_016617805.1 of Bactrocera tryoni. Lineage (NCBI taxonomy): Eukaryota > Metazoa > Arthropoda > Insecta > Diptera > Tephritidae > Bactrocera > Bactrocera tryoni. Next base: position 7,762,140 of record NC_052499.1, read on the forward strand.
CAAGGTAGGCAGTCTGTTTTCTCTCCGCAGCGACACGGCACTTTTCGTCATACCAGCTGTTCTTTTGCACTTTCCGAAAAGCGATGCTTTCGGCTGCAGCTGTACGTAAGGAGTTTGAAATGCCGTCTCACAGTTCCCTTATACCGAGTTGCTGAAGAGTGCTCTCAGAGAGCAGAAGTGCTAGCCGAGTAGTAAATCGTTCTGCTGTCTGCTGTGATTGCAGCTTCTCGACGTCGAACCTTCCTTGCGTTTGTTGACGTGCGTTTTTTGCTGCACAGAGGCGGGTGCGAATCTTGGTTGCAACAAGATAGTGGTCCGAGTCGAAATTAGGACCTCGGAGCGTGCGCACGTCTAGAACACTGGAGACGGGTCTTCCGTCTATCACAACATGATCGATCTGGTTGGTGGCTTTTCGATCCGCAGACAGCCAGGAAGCTTGATGTATCTTCTTGTGCTGGAATCTAGTACTACAGATAACCATATTTCGGGCCCCGGCGAAGTCAATCAGCCTCAACCCATTTGGGGATGTTTCGTCGTTGAGGCTGAATTTACCGACCGTAGTGCCAAATATACCTTCTTTGCCCACCCTGGCGTTAAAGTCGCCAAGCACGATTTTGGCATCGTGGCGGGGGCAGCCTTCATAAGCGCGCTCCAAGCACTCATAAAAGGCATCTTTGGTCACATCGTCCTTCTCTTCCGTCGGGGCGTGGGCGTAAATCAGCGATATGTTGAAGAACCTTGCTTTGATGAGGATTGTGGCTAGACGTTCATTCACCGGAGTGAATGATAGTACTCGGCGACGGAGTCTCTCTCCCACCACGAATCCAACACCAAACTTGCGCTCCTTTATATGGCCACTGTAGTAAATGTCACGAGGACCTACTCGTCTCTGTCCTTGTCCCGTTCATCGCATTTCTGGGACGGCTGTGATGTCAGCCTTTATTTTCGCGAGGACATCAACCAGCTGGGCAGCGGCACCTCCCCATTTAGGGGCCGGACATTCCAGGTGCATCCCCTTATATCGTAGTCCTTATTTCATTTGCCATGGTCGTCATCAAAAGGGGGGTCTCTCATCCGAGGCTTGTTGTTCCATTTCATTGGGGGTGTTTTTTTACGTGGCGGGTCTCAAACCCAGCGCACAACCCTACGCAGGGGATGTTTCGAACGGATGTTCTTAGGCTACTCAGAGGATACTTGGTCAAAGACCGGAAGTTGTGAGCTGCTTGAGCCATGTGTAAACGAATCGTTTCTGGCCACTCCCAAGTGAATGGCGATCAGAGAACTTTCCTCACTTGCGTGAGGAATTTGCCTCCAATAAATTAGTACTATAAAAATAAGATCGTAACCAAACACACGAATTGTAAGAGGTCATGTGTACACAGATTTAGAAATGTACATATTAGATATTAATATAATCATATGCATAGTTAAATATACATACATATGTTTGCTTTGAATATAGTACATATGCAAATTTGTATTCTATTGTTAAAATAAATCTTATAAATAAACATAATGTCTAACTTCTTCCGATAGCGTTTCTTATACTCTCGCAACATGTTGCAGCAGGGTATAAATGTTTTGTTCACCTAAAGGTTTTTTTATAATGCTTTCAACTAACCGATAAAAAGAAAATAATAGAAAACTCAGAGGCAGAGCACTTATATACATACATATCATTTGAGTTAAAAAGGTGGATTTAAATATAAATAATTCGAATATTAACGAAATATCATAAAGGAAGTAAATGACTATACGTTTGACCCATAACATAGTATGAGTCAATGAGATATCAAATATGATAGTAATTCCTTCACGGTTTCTTCGAATAATTACTGTTGAGTTTTTATGCTCCTATTTTAATATAATATAAAGTTTCGCCAACACGTAAGAGTATTTACCCGTCGCTAAATTTTGCAAATTGCTAGAGTACAAAATGTTCGGATACACGCGAACTTAGTCCTTCCATACTTATTAGTGATTAATTGTTTTCATGTCCGATTTTACCGCATTTTAATTAAAATTAAAAATTATTCTTTGATAAAAAAGTGCATAAGGAATTCATATAAAAGTCAGTGCAGTTTTCCACTTTTGAATCAGTCCGTGTGTTTTAAGAAATTTGGCTGAATCGTCGTGTGTTTGATTTCTCAGTACGAAAATGAATACCTTAAGTGGAATGGAAAAGCTGATTCTAACGGCAATCATTTTGGTACTCACTGCCAGTTGGCGCTTGTATCAAAAGCGGAAGTACTATCGCAGTGTTACCTCCAAGTTGCCTACCTTTTACGGTATTCCTTTCTTTGGTGTGACCTACCAAGTGCTTGATGTAAATAGTATGTGTTGTAGCAAGTTGATTTTTTTCCTTTTTTGGACACAAAACCGCTGTACAATTAAAGAGTGATTCAATTTATTAACAATTACAGAATTATTTCGTAGTATTAGTTCCGGCTACGATGTTCTGAAGACAGCAACTGCTTGCGCATGGGTAGCCACAACGCCGTACGTGCTTACCATCGATCCCGAGGTGGTCAAACGTGTCACCACCTCGCCTGAGTTTCTTCACAAAGCCACAGACTTGTATACACACTTTCATAACGGTGTATTAAATGGCATCATCGTGAGTCCAGGTGATGACGTATAACCTCTGCAGGATCACTTTTTTTTAGTTTATTTTCTTTTTAACATAAGCAGCTGAGAAATGGAAAATCAATCGCAAGGCTATAAGCCCGTTTCTCGCACATAGTAATATCATTGCCTTGTTTCCTGCCTTCAATGAGAATGCAAATAATGTGAAAAACAAGCTAGCAAGATTGGCTGGACTAGGAGAACAGGATATTTTTACAATTATCAAAGAATGTGTTTTACAATTGAGTTTTTGTAAGTATTACAGTTAGGAATTTTAAAACCAATTTATTACACTAGATAATATCACAAAACTAAAAACACATGCTTGTATCACTCATATTTTCTCTCTCTCGGTTGCAAAGAACATCATACAGTCACCTTCATAATTTCAATTGAGGCTTCAAGGGTTTTTCATTCATTTTCAATTTTCATTTGTAGCATATACATATAATACATATGTATATAACTGACCCCTTTGTTATCTACTCGCACCCTAAAGGAGATGCCTAAACAGAGAAGTGAAGTACCAGTAAATTAGGTCACACAATTTTATAAATCCTGATAGATGGCATAAATTGAAACACTTTTCACCAATATGTAATACCACGGCATGCATTTCTAAATTACTTGTAACTAACCTCTGTCTCCACAAATTTTTGTTGTTTTCCAATAAAACATACTATTAATTAACCGTTCGAAGCTAATTCATTGAACTCGCGATTTCAACTTATATGTGGAAAAAAATATCTACATCTAGACCACTCGTACAACCCTTCTGTATTAAATTTCAGTAACTGTCTTGGGTACAAAGATAGAAGAAGGCACCGAGAAGCACAAAGAATTATTACGGCAATTTAATGCGTAAGTAATGCTCTAACGGTCCCCATACTTAATACAGACAAAGTCTATAAAAAAATGTGCTTAATTAATACAAGTAATACCTAAATGTAATTTGTATTCCATTCGAATGTTCTAAAGCTTTGTTGATTACATGAAATTGGACCTCTGGTTCGGTCAATTGGGACTGGTTTTTCTATCTCGTACTCCACGTTATAAGAGAATTATTAAATACTTATGTGACCCAGTACGATCTGTAAGTAAGAAAAATATTGCACATAAATATTATATTCGTATACGTATATACATATATTATTTACTTCTATGTTTATAAATTCGTGCAGCTAATTAAGGAAAAGCTTTCACGAAAGGGCGAGTCAGAGGCTGTGAACAATCTCGAGCAGAACCAACAAACAGTGATTGATTTAGCGGTGAAGTCCATGCGACAGGGAGTGTTTAGTGAAAAAGATGTGGAAATCGAGTCTTTCACAATGTTTGCTGCGGTAATGCTTTATATTTATAAATAATTATTTCATACAGAATTCGCCAAACACACAATCGAACTTCTGGCGATGATTTCATTTGCTCATGTTCATATTTAGAACAGTTCTCACATAATCTCTATTTAATAATTTGAAAAGCTTTTGATAATTATGGTATGACGTAATTTTTACTTTATATCTGCAATAAAAAAAAAATATTTTTTTAGTCTTTGGAAACCTCTGCTTCTGCGGCATATACTTGCCTGGTGATGTTAGCCATGCATCCAGAAATACAAGAGCGTGTATTTCAAGAGGTTCGCTTCGTGTTTCCGGACGGAGTTACAGCCGTAAAATATGATGATTTGCAGAAACTTCGCTATTTGGACATGTTTGTTTCGGAATCATTGCGTTTAGTGCCACCAATAACCTATACGGGACGACAAACTGTACGTGACACCGAACTCTGCCCAGGTGTAATATTGCCCAAAGGCACGCAAGTTTTTGTACCAATTTATGAATTGCATAGGTGTAAGGAAATTTGGGGTCCGGACTCGGGTCGTTTCAATCCGGATAATTTTTTGCCCGAGAACATTGCAAAGCGGCATCCATATTCATACATGCCTTTCTCGAAGGGTTCACGGAACTGTATTGGTAAGAATGGTAGTGATTTTGTAGTTTTTGCATGTTTTGATATTTATTAACGAATTTATTTTACAGGCTTTCGTTACGCTGAAATCTCGTTACGTATGACATTGATCCATGCGGTGCGGAATTTCAAATTTTCCACAACTTCTAAATACGAGGACATCGTTTTTGTTCCAGATATTACATTGAGTTATAAAATCCCACCGTTATTAAGCATAGAGACCAGAGAAAACTAAATTTGTAGAATTGGTGTTGTCATTTGATATTAATTTACATAATTAGATAATAGCGATTGTAACTATTCACTAAATACAGGTATAATATGCAGACGTACATAGAGTAAGCAAATAAAAGATTTATTGATTTATATTAGAAAATGTATTTTTCTTATGTCGAAAATCAATTAAAGTTTGCAAAGTGGTCTAACGAGATCCCCAACGTGGAACTAGCTCTCTCATGCCCAGTATTTCATGCAAGCTGTAACCCACGCGGTTTCTTTATATTCTTACCGCCTTTGCTGTCTAGCCGACCTTCAATTGACTATTAGCCAATATACAAGTATATCTTTGTCACACTATGCTTCATAGTGCCGTTTTCTTTGCACTTACGCGGCTCACCAAAACCACAGACAGGCCCACGTTGAAGAGTCACCGTGTATAGCATTCAAACGCTTTCTGATTTCATTGAGCATGTTTCCTTCTAAAAACAGCAATCTTTCTAAAAACCGCAGACGTGCCCACTTTTGATAGTGTGCGTTTAGGGAATGTAAAATTTTTGCGCTCCCAAGGACTTATCAGATCGGCGATGTTCTTTAAGATTATGATGAACGAAGAATCCCAACCAATCAAGGTTCGTTTAGCTTGATACATTTACTATAATGCAGGTAGAATGTTACAAAATCTTTAAAATATTTTTTATGCGATAATAAATATAATGTAAATATTTAAATGAATTCCCTTTCCCTGTTTAATCGAGTCGTTCAAGTGCATTTTAGTATAGTGATTGATTACTATTTTATTCACATAATAAATAAGAGACGATAGAAAACTGTACACAGTTCAAGTTTTGGTATTACTTCATTCATCATACCGGTTAATTTGACCAAACTTCTAGTAATAATTTGGTAACATTTTCTCCTTTTGATTTTCCAAATAATAAAATTTATACCAGCTCAATTTGCTGCTTACCCCATCTCCCATAATATACATATAGTATAATGATTTCCGTTATTCTAGTAACGTCTGTCGAATACGTTTGTTATTGTAGCGGTTATGTAGTACCCAATTGGGTGGTAAGGTTCAGTTTGGTTGTCATCGAAGTCTTTTAATGGTAGGCTCAGGAAACGTATAGTTTCAACGGGTTCGGACAATATAGAGAGCGATATTAGTTGAGTGGATTTCGTTGGACATGCAAATAGGTGGTTACAGTTATGCGGAGACTCATTGGAATCTGGACAAGTTTAACCTGCTACAGTATCCGGAACAAAGTTACGCTAGGATCACTCAAGATTATCGTTTAAACTCGAGCTTTCATCTGCATGTATGGTTGCTTGATCCTAAGTACGCCATTCATTGAGAGGGAGTCGGTAATAATGTTAATGGCGCCATTGTGAATGGCGGTCAGTGTGTCTCTGAAATTAGTTGCGTAATCAAGGAAAGACCTCTTATTGTTCCGAACACATCCAAGCATAAATTGCTGGAGAGCAGTCTATTATGTTCCTTACGGTATTGTGACACATCTGAAGCTTCTTCGTCTGCATTTTACAACAGGCTGGCGATCATATCCGTGCAGCGTAGTTTATGGCCGTCCGACCGATTGCCTTGTATGTTGCCAATAACGTTTCTTTGCCCTTTCCCCACCAGCTACCAGCTTGCGACTTGAGGATCTTGTTGCGGTTCAAGGCTTTGGCAGTAATCGCGGTCATATGAAAAGTGAAGAAATATATTTCTTAAAATGAATCAATGCCGAATCTTTTGATGATACGTTGCGATGATGTGATAATTCTCGCACCTTTGAATCTACAAACGTATATGAACTAAAGTTTTTGTGTACATACATATGTAACAATAGTGCTTAACATACTGCTTGTTATGTAACAAATTGTACTATATTGTACTTGTACTGAGTACAGTTAGATTACTCGTTATCTCATTTGTTTTGTATTGGATAAAAAAACACTACGGAACAAAGTATAAATAGTATAAATAAGTAAATAATGTTGTTGAATGTTGAATTATTTGTTATGTTATTTCTACATAGTTTTATTTTTTAAATGTATATATATATATATATATATATATTAAATACACTTGTTCATGAATTAAGTACTCAAGCAGTTTCAGAGGTATCGAAGTCGGCATCGGCCAAAAATTGGGTATCGTTTGGAGGCTATAATTATACAACGAAATGAAGTGAAATCCATTAACTAAAAATAAGTTGAATAATTCAGTTTAGATATTGATCTATTTCAAGTACATATACACAATGTTAATATAGAGAGACGCTATGTAAGTATATGAATTTCACTAACGTAACTCTCATATTGATCGATATATGCGTTAAACTGAATTTCGAAAATCTTTTTATTACATTAATGGAGAATAGTTGTTGTACAATTGTTGTACTATATTTGTAGTATTGTTACAAAAGTATTCCTTCCAAACTTCTATAATAAATCTCACATATTGGTTGTATTTTCGATAAAAAAATTAGTCAGAAGTCCACTTATCGCGTCAACCCGATCATTTTTAATACATACACATATCTATATCTATCTCGACAATCGTTAGGCGAACAAAACTATTATACAATGTAGCAACATGTTGCGTGAGTATAATAATGAAATCAAACACATAACCATACAGTTTTTTTTAATTTAATAATTAAATAAATCTTACAAACAAAAAGTGCGTCTAATTTCCTCGAATTGTGCGTTTCTCTGTGAATAATTGTTGTCATATCCGATTTTACCGCATAATAATTCAAGTTAAACACTATTCTTTGAAAACAAAATAGATACGGACTTCGTATAAAAGTTAGTTTCCGCTTTTGAGTTCGAGTTATTTCAAGTATTCTGCTGAGTCGTGGTGTGTTGGATTTCTCAGTGCGAAAATGAGTGCCATAATTGGAGTAGAAACCCTGATTATAACGGTAATCATTCTATTACTCTCTGCCAGTTGGCGCTTGTATCAAAAGCGGAAGTACTATAGCAATGTTACCTCCAAGTTGCCCATCATTTGCGGTATTCCTTTAATTGGAGCAGCCTATCATGTATTTGATGTAAATAGTAAGTGTTTTGACACGTTGTTGTTGCCAAAAATATGCAGCGGAGTTAGGAGCGATTTAATTTGTACACAATTACAGAATTATTTAATAATATTAGTAACGGCTTCGATATCATGAAGACATTGACTGGTTGCATGTGGGTAGCCGCAACGCCGTACGTGCTTACCATCGATACCGAGGTTATCAAAAATGTCACCACCTCGCCTGAGTTCCTCAACAAAGCCCCCGATTTATATACACAGTTCCATAATGATATATTAAATGGACTCATCGTTAGTCCAGGTGATAGCACATAACCTATGCAGGTATAAATTTACTTCAATTTTATATTATATTACTCTCCCGAGCAGCAAAGAAATGGAAAATCAGTCGCAAGGCCTTAAACCCTTTCCTAGCTCATAATAATATCGTTGCCTTGTTTCCTGCCTTCAATCAGAATGCAAATAACGTGAAGAATAAGCTGGCAAGATTGGCTGGACAAGGTGAACAGGACATTTTTAATATCATCAAAGACTGCGGTTTACAGTTGAGCCTTTGTAAGTATATGTAGTTAAGAATTTTAAAGAAAATTTATTATATTTTAGCGAACCAAAGCAATTTTAATATTTCACTCTCACCCATTATCGCTTGGAAATATTTACTATACAACCACCACAGCACATTTAACCGAGTTTTCAAGTCTTTGGGAAATCAATGATTGTCGACTTTGATAATTTCTTTCTGATATTTTATGACAGCAGATCTAGCAAAAGGATTGCCAATAAAGTAGGCCACTGTGCGATACAACTTCTGAAACAAGGTGCAGAAGTTGGTTTTAAAATTAGTTTAAAATTTGAAAGTTTTCATATTTAGCAAGGTCCGTTTGTCAGTCATTCGACATTTATGCGGACCAGTCTCTCAACTTGTGAGGTATTGATCTGAAATTTTGCATACGTCATTTTCTCTCCGAGAGCAGCTCATATGTCGGAATCGTCGATATCACACCACTATGGCATATAGTTGTCATACAAACTATCGGATCAGAATCACGATTTTGCAAGAGGAACTTTTTTATTTGACGAAATATCTTGGCTAGAGTTATTGTTTAAGTCAATGGTATATTATCTGAAATTTTTTTTAGACTATTATTGCACATAGCTCTCATACAAACTGAACGATCTGAATTCAATTTTTTACTTTTAAAATGTATTCTAATGCTCTTTCTTATTCATATTAAATTTTAGTAACTATAGTGGGCTTAAAGTTAGAAGAAGGCAGTGAGAAGCACAGAGAAACTTTGCGGGCATTTAATGCGTAAGTAATACTTCAACAATCTTTGAACTTAAAACCTACAAAATTTGTAACAAAAAATGATTAATTAATATAAGTAATACTTAAATGTAATTTGTATTCCATTCGAATGTTCCAAAGCTTAGCTGATCACATGGCAATGGACCTCGTACTCGGTTGGTTGGGTCTGGGCTTTCTATCACGTACGCCACATTATAAAAGAGTTGTAAAATCCTTACGTAAAATAGTACAATCTGTAAGTAAGAGAATATGCTGCGCACATAAGCTTTATACAGCTCGATATACTTGTACGTATAATTCTACGCTTACAAATTCTTTCAGCTGGTTGAAGAAAACCTTTCAAAACCAGTTGACTCAGATGACATAAACAATTTCGAAAAAGACAACAAAACGTTGATTGATTTAGCGCTAAGAGCTTTCCGTCAGGGAGTATTCAGTGCAAAAGATATGGAAGTCGAGTGCTTCACAATGATTGCAGCGGTAACATAACAATTTATTTATTTTAATTATATTTATGCTATATGTCGTCGCCAGTTTCAAGGGTTTTAAAATCTCGCACATCACCGCTATTTATTAGTTTAGAAAGGTTTTCATAAGTATTTATGTGGTATACTCAAGTAACTTATGCTTCGAGTCAGTATACTAAAAGTTTTACGCAGCTGGTACTTCCAGATATTTAAAATAATACGAAAATTAAAAGATGGACGGAGATTCAGGAAATCGATGAATTCGATTTGGGATCTCATCCTAGCTCGAAGAACTTTTGTATATAGTATGAAGGTTCTTCAATTTTGCCATGCTGTTTACTCATACCGTAGACTGATACCCTTCTATGACGAAAACGTAATCGTGTTTGGAATTAGAGTGTTCTGATAAAATGTTGGTATAATCCAAAAACGTACATATGTATTTTCGGGCTCTTTTATATTTAGAGCAATAGTCAACGAGCCAAAAGTCCGAACTCATGGAAGTTGTTCATTCATCACTGCACCAGCGTCGATGATTTTCCAAAATACATCTTTTTTATAACTGAAAGAAAATTGGATATTTTTAAAACATCTAATAGCAACTAATTCTCTTTTCTCCAGTCTTACGAGACCTCTGTTGGTGCGGCATACACTTGCCTGGTGTTGTTGGCAATGCATCCTGAAATACAAGAACGTCTTTTCCAAGAGATTTGCTCTGTATTTCCGGACGAAATCACATCTGTAGAATATGACGATCTGAAGAAACTTCCCTATTTGGATATGTGCGTATCGGAAGCTTTACGTTTAGTTCCACCAGCAGCCTTTATTGGAAGGCAAACTGTGCATGACACCGAACTTTGTCCAGGTGTAATATTACCCAAGGGCACGCAAGTCCTTTTAGCAATTTACGTATTGCATAGGCGTAAAGAAATTTGGGGTCCTGACGCACATCGTTTCAATCCAGATAACTTTTTGCCCGAGAACGTAGCAAAGCGTCATCCATATTCTTATATGCCTTTCTCCAAGGGCCCACGCAACTGTATAGGTAAGAGTGGAAATTATTAGATATTTTATGTTTAGTAATTAATTCTGTTGACAGCCGCTCGTTATGCCCAAATAACGTTACGTATCATATTGATCCACACGCTACGGAGGTTGAAATTTTCCACAACTTTCAAATATGAAGATATCATTCTTGAGCCAAAAGTTACTTTGGGTTTTAAAATCGAACCGCCACTAAACATAGAGGTCAGGACCAATTAAATTGCAAAATGTGAATCAATTGATATTAATATTTTTATATATAGTACTATGTGTAATTTTCTATTGACTGTAACTATTCACTTAATTGTAGTATAATAAATAGATGTACAGTGAGCAATCTGAAAGACAAGTCTATAAATATGTATATTTGCTATCAAATTATTGGAAAACGAAGTTCACGTTCTTTGTCACCCATATAGATGGGAGCATTTGCCACAAGTAACTTCGAAAGAATTGAATAGATAAAATCTGCCACAAATGTTATAAGCCAAGTTGTTTGAACTAGCACTCGACTTTTGAATATCTAAGCCAACGAAATATGAAAATTTGTTTTACAATTTTCCAAACTTCTATACTAGAACATTTATTATACACTAAAATAACGCCTTAAAGAGAGAAATTAATGCCTCTTATCCACCTCCACTTGATGATTCACGGCTACGTCTTCATTGTCAAGGCGTTCGATCGATTTGTATGAGCGCAAACTTCCCGGAATTTGACTTTGAATCAGTTTAAGTCATTAACATGGGTATTTTTGAAAGCTAAAATTGTGCTCTCAAGCAATCGTAGTTACGATAATTAAGCCAATGTTTGGATAAACATTCGTGATTAATTAATAGCAACCGAAATTAGAAGCAATCGTCGCTTTTCGGGTGGATTGTATAAATTTGTCCTAATGCATTAGTTGAGAACACACTTGGATGACCATCTACTGGTTGACCTTGCTTTCTGTGTAACCATTTCTCCGACGATGCATTTCATGCATGTATAATATGAAGACATTTCCGAATAGAGCAATGTTCTCGCAAACGGATCACTGACGCAAGTTGAGAAAAAACTTGTCAATGTCGATTTTGTTGTTGGCGGTGTTTCCGTTAGCTGTACTGTATTCTCTCTTTGGTCTTCTCCAAATGAACTGCGAGATGCACAACAGTCGGAAAGCATTCATGAATTGCAAAAGAAAATATCTTACAAACCGCTTCATTGCAGTTCACGCATCGATCTTATCTCGTTCAAGGCCATTAACCGCCATGTTGCTTCTTTGGTGACGTACTTGCAAACGTATTTGATCGATTTCACCAAACTGCAATACTCAACATTGGCAACCTTTTGTGCACAACATTAACAAATTTAAATCTGTAATTGATCACTTTGTATGAAACACACATAACGTTTACACGGAATAATTTTCAATAAATTACCTTTTCAATAGCCGAAATAAAGAAAGCAAACGACCAAAAATGACAAATAATTTACAAATAAATCAATTGGAAAACAAAACAAAAATTAAAAAAAAAAGAATTTCTATGGAAAAAGTCACTTTTTGGAATTTTCCAATTTTCCGACTTTCCTCATGAAAAGTACTCTTCTACTACGTGGCGCCAATTGAATATTCCAAGCGAAGCCAGGTCCTTCTCCACCTGCTCTTTTCAACGGAGTGGAGGTCTTCCTCTTCCTCTGCTTCTCCCGGCGGGTACTGCGTCGAATATTTTCAGAGCTGGAGTGCTTTCGTCCATTCGAACAATATGATCTAGCCAGCGTAGCCGCTGTCTTTTAATTCGCTGAACTATGTCAATGTCGTCATATATCTCATACAGCTCATCGTTCCATCGAATGCGATATTCGCCGTGGCCAACGTTCAAAGGACCATAAATCTTTCGCAGAACTTTTCTCTCGAAAGCTCGCAACGTCGACTCATCAGTTGTTGTCATCGTCCAAACCTCTGCACCATATAGCATGACGGGAATTATGAGCGACTTATAGAGTTTGGTTTTTGTTCGTCGAGAGAGGTCTTTACTTTTCAATTGCCTACTCAGTTCCAAGTAGCACTTGTTGGCAAGAGTTATCCTGCGTTGGATTTCCAGGTTTCAAGACTTCGAAGTTATGACTGTCAACAGTGATGTGAGAGCCAAGTCGCGAGTGCGACGACCGCTTGTTTGATGACAGAAGATATTTCGTCTTGCCCTTGTTCACTGCAAGACTCATTTGTTTTGCTTCCTTGTCCAGTCTGGAGAAAGCAGAACTAACGGCGCGGGTGTTTAGGCCGATGATATCAATATCATCATCTAACGGCTCGGAGAAGTCTTTCCCGATTCTGACAGAGGTTTTGGTGTTGCTCAACGTCAGCTTACACAGCTGTATTAGTTTTACGGAGATACCAAATTCAGACAGCACGGCATAAAGGCAGCTCCTTTTCGTGCTGTCGAAAGTAGCTTTGAAATCGACGAAGTGGTGGTGTGTGTCGATTCCCCTTTTACGGGTCTTTTCCAAAATTTGGCGCATGGTGAATATCTGGTCGGTCACACTGATAAGGTCCAATGAGTTTGTTGACGGTGGGCTTTAATCTTTCACACAATATGTTCGATAGAACCTTATATGCGATGTTGAGGAGGCTTATCCCACGGTAGTTGGTGTGGATTGTGGGGTTTCCCTTCTTACGGATTGGGCAAAGCACACTTAATATCCAATCGTTTGGCAATCGTCCGACCATGTTTTACAAAGAAGCTGATGCATGCTCCTCATCAGTTTTTCGCCGTTGTGTTGAATAGCTCAGCCGAGAATCCATCCGCCCCTCCGCTTTGTTTTTCTTCAGGCGGGTAATTGTTATTCGAACTTCTTCATGGTCGGGCAATGGAACGTCTACTCCATCGTCATCGATTGGGGAATCGGGTTCGCCTTCTTCTGGCGATGTACTTTCACTGCCATTCAGCAGGATGTAGAAGTGCTCCCTCTTTAATTTTAGTATGCTTTGGGCATCGCTCCCTAGATCACTTTTGGAGGTTCTACAAAAGTATGCTCCGGTCGTGAAAACTTCTGTTAGCCGTCGCATCTTTTCGTAGAACTTTCGAGCATTACTCCTGTCGGCCAGCTTATCAAGCTCTTCATATTCATGTATTTCGGCCTCTTTCTTTTTCTATCTGCACATGCGTCTAGCTTCCATCTTCCAGGTAGCCAGTCTGTTTTCTCTCCACTGCGATACGGCACTACTCGTCATACCATCTGTTCTTTTGCACTTTCCTAAAACCAATGGTTTCGGTTGCAGCTGTACGTAAGGAGTTTGAAATGCCATCCCACAGATACCTTATACCGAGTAGAAAATCTTCACCGGAGTGAATGATAACACTCGGTGACAGAGTCTCTCTCCCACCACGAATCCCACACCAAACTTGGCCACTCTAGTAAATGCCACAACGACCTACCTCGCCTCAGTCCTTATCCCGTCCATCGCATTTCTTGGACGGCGGTGATGTTAGCCTTTATTTTTACGAGGACATCTACCAGCTAAGCAACGGCACCTTCCCCATTAAGGGACCGGACATTCCAGGTGCATGCCCTCAAATCATAATCCTTGTTTCGTTTGCTGTGATCGTCATCAAAAGGGGGGTCTTTCATCCGAGGCAGTTGGTATCTATTCATTGCTACTGTTTTTTACGTGGCGGGTCCCAAACTCAGCGCACAACCCTGTGGTGGGTGCGTATTCGTCAAAAAAGCCACAGATTTGTATAAACACTTTCATAGAGATGTTATAAATGGTATCATCGCATGTCCAGGTAATAGCACTCAAACCCTGTAGGCGGTTATTTTTTCCTTTTAATTTTATTTTTTATTTCTCGAACGACCAGCAAAGAGGCTATAACTCAAATACAGAAAATAATATGTGACCTGGTCTACGAAAAGGGAGCTAACGTGCGAAAACTAGTTTTCTGGGAAAAGCTGTTAAAAATAATCGTCAGTTTCTCGTTATCTCATTAATTGTTCTCCTTTTTTTTGACACCTAAGCCCCCTTTCCGTAGACCAGGTTACATATTATGGCATTCTTTTTTTACTTCAATGAAAATGCCATTAATATGAAGAATAGGCAAATCTGGCCGGGCAAGGGGAACGGATTATTTTTACAATTATCCAAAAGTGCGGCCTGCAATTGAGTCTTTGTAAGTAAAGATAAAAACTAACAGCATTTCGAGGCTTGCTCGTACCACCCATTCTCTTTCGGTTACGTTTTAAATTTTATAAAAAGTACAGCCGAGTCGTCAAGTGGCATTCTGTTCTAAACCACTAATCTTACTATTCGCAAACTTTTCAGACGAAGACAGCTAACAAACAGGTAAAACTTTTTGTGCATAACATTTTTGATGTTTACCAATAAAACATGATTAGTAATCGCTTTACCGTAGGTCTAACCCCGTTTGGATCGGTGAATATTAATTGCATTTAGTTCGGCTTAAACTTCGATTTTAATCTTTCTAATAAACAGATAAGTGGTGTTATTTGTCCACGTTTTGCTTTTGTTAATATACAAGTTCATTAAAAATATATGCTTATATCAATATTCAGGTAGTTTTTTCAGGCATCGGCAGCGGCCAAAGATTGGGAATGTGACGTAGGCTATCAACATGTGGAATATTTTAATGAAATTAAGTGGGCTTGTTTTATTAAAAATAATATGCTATAAGACTTCTTACATATTGACCCATACAGGGTTTGTCCGGAAAGTAAACGAATACTTAGTCGACGGTTTGAGTTCAAAACTTTGCGTACACGAGTCACATTGTCGGATTTGTCGAAGTCGCATATCTCCCAGCATGGTCTTCATTGGCGACCTCTTCCCGGCCCTCCAAAAAGGCCTGGTACCACCGAAGAACACCACTTCTTGCTAAAGCAACATCTGGGTAAGCCTGCTTGATCATATCGAACGTCTCTGACGCAGATTTACCGAGTTTCACACAGACCTCTGCTCTAACGAACGCTGCATTTTCAGCTTGCACCAATCACAGAAACATGTCGCGCGAAAATGTTTGTCCTAACTCTCCAGGTGCTCGGAGATGACTGATCAGCCGCTCGTTCGTTAGCTAGGAACGCCCTCTACCGATTGCAGTCGGTGTGCGCAGGCTCCGAAGAGCAGTCGTGACGGAAAAAATCAGTTTCATTACTTTGCGGAATAACCCTGAATATGTGGCACGCTTGAAATAATTGAGCCATGCTTTTATCCAATTCGAACATAAAGACACACTGCAAAGAGAAAGAGTCGCTCTCTGAATTTCTTTAAGAAAAATCACATATTTATCGACAGGTGTATATGCGTTATAAATTCAACATGAATTTTAAAAATTTTTGTATGAGATTAGTAGGGAATTTAACGAAAAGGTTAGAAGTTATGGGCCGATTATGACCAGTTTTGGACGTGAATGCTATGCTTTAGAGGTGTTTGCAAAGGTTTATTTCAATAAGTCAGACATCGTTTGGGTTATGTTCTGTATAATGAAAGAATCATATTAGAACTTACCCAAATTTGTTTTTAACAAGTTTGGTTGAATCAGTTATAGACGTGGCGTGAAAATAGTCCGATTCCATCCATCTGCAATTTAAACTTTTCATGGTAATATGTGTATCTAGTTTCGCCAATATATCACAATTTTTACTTAAGGATCCACCTGCGCAGGCGCACTTGATTGCAACTAATCTCATCATCCCGATCATTTATATATACGTACTTAAACAATTCTACATATATCTAACGCGACAGTCTTTTGATGAAGAAAACGATTATACCCTATATCCACATATTGCGAGAGCATAATAATAAAATCAAACTTATGAATACATATTTTAGTTTTAGATTCATAATATGTGCAAATATGCATTTTAATAATAAAATAAATTTAATAAAGAAGTACAACGTCTAAAATCCTAGGATTGTGTTCTTTTTGTGAATAATTGTTGTTATCACTTTTACAGCACAGTAATTTAAGTGAAACATTATTCTTAGACCACAACGTACATATGTAATTCATATAAAAGTTAGTAGCCGCTTTTGTCTCAGTTCGTGTGATTTAATAAGTTCAGCCGATTAGAGATATCCTTAATTTCTTAAAAGCAAAATGAGTGTCTTAATTGGAGTAAAAATCTGGCTTATAACGGCAATCATTCTGTTATTCTCTGCCAGTTGGCGCTGGTATCAAAAGCGGAAGCACTATCGCAGTTTTACCGCCAATTTGCCCATCATTTGCCGTATACCATTTATTAGAGTAGTTTATTACGTGTTGGATGTGAATAGTAAGTGTTTTGAAAAGTTACTGTTGCTAAGGATAGGAAGCAGCTTTAAGAGTAATTTAATTTATATACAATTACAGGATTATTTAATGCTGTTAGTAGCGGCTTCGATGTCATGAAGACATCAACTGGTTGCATTTGGGCAGCCGCAACACCGTACGTTGTTACCGTCGATCCTGAGGTTATTAAACATGTCACAACATCGCCTGAGTTCCTCAACAAAGCCCCCGATTTATATACACACTTCCATAACGATATATTAAATGGACTCATCGTAAGTCCAGGTGATGACACATAACCGATGTAGGTTTACATTTTCTTAAAGCCCTATTTTATGTCTCTCACGAGCAGCAAGAAAATGGAAACCCGATCGCAAGGCCTTAAGCCCATTCCTAGCACATAATAATATCATTGCCTTGTTTCCCACCTTCAACGAGAATGCTAATAATATGAAGAATGAGCTAGCAAGTTTGGCTGGACAAGGAGAACAGAATATTTTTACAATTATCAAAAAATGCGGCTTGCAATTGAGCCTTTGTAAGTATATACAGATAAGAATCTTACAACAAATTTATTAGAATGGTCACTAGTTGTCGAACCTTTTATGACGGCAGGTCTAACGAAAAAATATCAATAAATTAGGTAACTGTGATACTTTTGATATTTTTTGACGAAGACGAAATATAAAGCTGACTACACACGTCCAAAGTACAAAAGATGATTTTCCACAAAACGCCAAATAAATTGAACCTTACCTTTATAAATGAGTCAACATCCATTATGGCAGATAATATAGATAAATTTAGATACAGAATTTCTTAAACCAAACAGTGAGAGCATTCAAAGCTACATAAAACCACTGAAATCCGAGCCAAATATGTTCTTTTACCCGGCTTAAACAAACAGATCAATGTTCGCGGACCGTCCAGTTTAACCTCGATGTAATCTGTTTGCGTTATTTACCAAGCAAAGGGCAAACCATATGCATATTTGCCATACAATTACAGAACTCGTGTCTCTCATTGCAGTCAAAACTAGGTATATTAAGTTTGCCACAAAGTTTGTAACACCTTGCATACTTCGGACACCTTACAAAATCTATATTTAAATGATTATACCGACAAGCTGAGTTGATTTAGCAATGTCCGTCTGTGCGCCTTTCTGTATATAGATATGTATGTGAATGAGTCTCTCAGGGTTTGCGATATCTAAAATTTCTCTCTCCGAGAAGCTGCTCATTTGTCGGAACCGCCACCCTCTATACATAGCATACAGCTGCCAACTGAACGATTAAAGTCAAGTTGTTCTAAATAAAACTTTTTTGTCATTACTAAGTACGATGTTTATTGTTAATGTCAACGGTACAATATCCGAAGAAATGTTTCAGTTGGGACGACTAAGTTAAGCTATTTTCTAATTTTTATTGAATTTCAGTAACTATTATGGGTATAAAGATAGATGAAGGCAGTGAGAAGCACAGGGAAACTATGCGGGCATTTAATGCGTAAGTAATTCTTTATCAACCTTTATACTTAATTCCTACAAAAGCCATAACAAAACGTGATTAATTAATATAAATATTATTAACTGTTCTAAAGTTTTGGTGATCATATGGCAATGGACCTCTTGCTCGGCTGGTTGGGTCTAGGCTTTCTATCCCGTACCCCACGTTATAAAAGAGCTATAAAATGTGCTCGTGACCTAGTACGATCTGTAAGTAAGAATTTCTTACATTTCACATATAAGTTTTATATACTATGTTTACAAATCCTCCAGGTAATTGAAGAAAACCTTGCCAAACCAGTTGACTCAGAAGACGAAAACAAATTCGAAAAGAACAACAAAACGTTGATTGAGTTAGCACTAAAAGCTCTACGACAGGGAGTATTCAATGAAAAAGATGTGGAAGTCGAGTGTTTCACCATGTTTGCTGCGGTAACATTCCAACTTTTTTATTTTAAATATATTTATTTTATATTCAAATTTGGAAACAAACCATTAAGATTTCTCTACTTGTGGAAAAATTGGAACTATTTACTACATATGTCGCCTCCAACTTTTGGTGTATGGTATGAATGTTCTTACATTTTCTATAGTTCATATAAGAAAGTATTTTAAGACTATGCGGCTTTGGTGCAATCCAAACATTATTATCGAAGATACTTAGATTTCCGTGCACTTCTACATTTAGCGCTGTAGTCAACGTGCCCAATAGACTGAACTTTTGAAAATCGTCCATGCATCACTGCACCAATGTCGATAATCTCCCAAAAAATAACTTTATTAAAACATCTAATAAAAATAAATCCTCATTTCTCCAGTCTTACGAGACCTCCGTTGGTGCGGCATACACTTGCCTGGTGTTGTTGGCAATGCATCCTGAAATACAAGAAGGTGTTTTCTGCGAGCTTCAATCCGTATTTCCGCACGGAATCACATCCGTAGAATATGACGATCTGAAGAAACTGCCATATTTAGATATGTGTGCATCGGAAGCATTGCGTTTAGTTCCGCCCGTTTGGGGTCCAGACGCAAATCGCTTCAATCCAGATAACTTTTTGCCCGAGAACATTGCAAAGCGTCATCCGTATTCTTATATGACTTTCTCGAAAGGCCTACGTAACTGTTTAGGTAAGAGTGGAAATTATTTCGCAATTTTTGTATTTATTAACTTATTTGTTTGACAGGCTTTCGTTATGGCGAAATCACGTTGCGTATGATATTGATCCATACCGTACGGAGTTTGAAATTTTCCACGACCTTTAAATATGAAGATATCGTTCTTGTGCCAAAAGTTACTTTGGGTTTTAAAACCGAACCGCCACTAAACATAGAGGTCAGGTCCAACTAAATTGCAAAATATTATACATTCCTTATTTCCAGGTATACAGTGATCAAATTAATGGTATTCGATTGTTTTAGGAAATAAGTATTTTGCGTCTCGAAAGTCAAATAAATTGTGGTAAAGTGGTGTGAAAGGAGTTCTTAGACTAATTCCACTGTTGTGGTCGTGGGAGATTGCAGAACTTTTCTCTCGAAAACTCGCAACGTCGACTCATCAGTTGATTTCATCATCCAAGCATCTGCACCATATAGTAGGACGGGAATTATGAGCGACTTATAGAGTTTGGTTTCTGGTCTTCGAGAGAGGACTTTACTTTTCAATTGCCTAATCAATCCGTAGTAGCACCTGTTGGCAAGAGTTATAGAGTTATCCTGCGTTGGATTTCCAGGCCAACATTGTTGGTGGTGTTTATGCTGGTTATATATATGCATATAGGGGTCTTCAAATTGAAATTCAAATACTTAAAAGAAGAAGCAAATACGCTATCCGATAAATAACTTAACTATAAATTTAGTGGCTACAATAATACTCTGCAGTCAGATGATAGTCATAAGCTCAACGACTCAAAAGCTATCATGTCCTATCTCCCCTTCAGGTATTAAGAATGTATATATATGCACACCAATTCAGAAAATAAATAATACTTAACATTTGTTATATCCGGTTATATATATAAATATATATACGAATAAAATGCAAAAAAAAAATATATATATTAAAACCGAATAGGATATTGATAATTAGACAGTAAAATTACGACTATAACTTGTTGAAGAAAATATGAATGCGGAAGCAAAAAGGCGTTACACAGAGGGGGTTTATTGGTGTGCATTTTGGTTTGAAACCCAGAAAAGGGAAAATATGTATGTCACAAGTAACTTCGAGTGAGGTTATTCCCAAAAAATAGCAAGTAGTTCAAGATACCGTTTCCTATTTTTTCCTCGTCATAAAGATTTCTACCCTTGTGGACACTTAGGAAATAAAACCATAATGGATTTTAAATTACCGCTTGTGTCGATTCATAGGAGAGAGAGCAAAAAAAAATTTCATGACAAATTTCAGTTGAAAAGTCTAATTAAAGCTTTACTCATCGTGATGACCGCATCGGAAGGAGTATTTTTAAGAAAACGAGTTTAAAGTAAACGGCCTCGTTTTACAACACTAAAACAAAACTTTGAATTTATAAAAATCCTTTGAGGGAGGTGTTTTTGAATATGAAAACTATGGAAGTATGAGACAATTTAAATATTTTCAAATCCGTAGACTAGAATAACCACTATAAATTATTATTTTTTCTTCGCTTAAATATATGTATAGTAAATCATTAAGGAGAGCAATTCAATGCTATTTATTTCGAGCTTATAATAATTTGACAAAGTTAAATCTCTTTTGAGGGCTGTAGATCCCTTGAGCTTAAGTGAGCGTTAAACTATATACTGTATAAAACTAATAATTAACTTTTAATTCCATTTAATACAGAGGCACGTCCCCTTGATAACAATTTAGCATAGCTGTAAAACTACACACAAACATATCCACATATTTTGTAATAAAGAAAAAGTGATAAGTGTACAAATCGATTGTACTATTGCTATTAACTTTAACTAACAGTAACAGTACAAATGGAATTCATATAAAAGTTAGTGCAGTTTTCCGCTTTTGACTCAGTCCGTGCCATTTAATATATTCTGCTGAATCGTGGTGTGCTCAGCTGCTCTGTGTAAAAATGGGTGCCTTAATTTGTATAGAAACGCTGATTATAACGGTAATCGTGCTGATACTCTGTGCCGGTTGGCGCTTGTATGAAAAGCGGAAGTATTATAGCAGTGTAACCTCCAAGTTGCCCACACTTTACGGTATTCCTTTTATTGGGCAAGCTTATCAACTTCTTGATTTAAATAGTAAGTTTTGTTGTTATAAAGTTGCTGAGAAACTAAGCACTGCTTTAATATCCACACAATTATAGAATTGTACCATAATATCAGTCTTAACATTGATACCTTTAAACAATTAACCGGTTGCTTGTGGATAGCCAATACGCCGTTCGTCGTTACCGTCGATCCTGAGGTTGTCAAGCATGTCACCACCTCGCCTGTATTCCTCAACAAAGCCACAGATTTGTATAAACACTTCCATAACGGCGTAATAAATGGTATCATCGTAAGTCCAGGTAATAGCACCCAAACCCTGTAGGCGGTTATTTTTTCCTTTTCCTTTTAATTTTATTTTTTATTTCTTGTACGAGCAGCAAAGAAATGGAAAATCAATCGCAAGGCTATAACCCCATTCCTCGCACATAATAATATCATGGCATTCTTTACTTATTTCAATGAAAATGCAATTAATATGAAGAACAGACTGACAAAGCTGGCCGGACAAGGGGAACAGGATATTTTTACAATTATCAAAGAATGCGGCTTGCAATTGAGTCTGTGTAAGTACTTACGGCTAACTATTTTAAAATATCAAATTTTTCCAGTAAATGCATTAACTGAAGTTATTTTACCCATTTCTATAAAATTGCAGTGACTATTATGGGCATGAAGATGGAAGAAGGTGATGAGACGCACAGGGAAATTGTGGATGCATTTAATGTGTGAGTAAAGTCTGAGGGCCTTTATAATTAACTTGCAAAAATTCTATAAACTAACGGGTTAATTAAGTGAAAATAATAATAATTTAAATATACATTCGACTATGCTAAAGCTTGATTGATCTCATGGCAAAGAACTCCATATACAGTTCGGTGGGCCTAGGTTTTCTATCCAATACTCCACGATATAAAAGGTACCGTGAATACCTACGAGACTTTGTACGATCTGTGAGTAAGAAATTATTATAGACACAAGTTTTATATATACATAAATATAAATATATGTTTATCAATTCTTGCAGCTGATTAAACAAAACCTTTCACGAAAAAATGATTCAAAGACCGAAAACACTTTCGAGGAGGACAAGCAAATGATGATTGATTTAGCGCTGAAGTCCATGCGTCAGGGAGTATTCAGCGAAAAAGATGTGGAAATCGAGTGTTTCACAATGATTGCAGCGGTAAAATTATTGCTATTTATTAAAATTTTTTTTTTTAATTTAGAAACATAAAATATCGTCTTCAAACATTTAGAGAAAACGACACATGTGAGCAGTTTTAGGCTTCACATTAAAATTTTTTTGTTCGTACTTTTGTGCCGTACGCTAATAACACAATAATATTCTCATCTTTTTCATCACGAAAATATTACCGAAAGCGTGTTCGACTCTAGATCGCTTAAAAAATGTTTACTATAAATCCGAAACTGATCGCACGCTGTGGCTATAGCTCATTACTGAGTTTTCCACACAATTTGGCATTCGGTGTTAGCTAAAAGGCCTGAAAGCTTTATGTGGATTCTGCGTTCAATGCCATTGAAGGTGCATCACTGTGCCACTGCCAAGCACAGTCAAAATATATCTTTAACATAAATTGAAAAATAATTGGATATTAGTATCACACAATAATCACCAATTTCAGTGCTGAAACCGATTTTTTTTTGCTAAGATTTGTTTTTATATACTTAAGACTAAATCTCAACAGATTACTAGAATAACAAACATAATAAAACTTTATTTTCTCCAGTCTTTCGAAACCTCGGTTAGTGCGGCGTACACTTGCCTTATGACGTTGGCTATGCATCCCGAAATACAAGAACGTGTTTTCCAAGAGATTCGCTCCGTATTTCCCGACGGTATCACAACCGTAGAGTATGACGACCTAAAGAATCTTCCATATTTGGATATGTGCATAGCGGATGCATTACGTTTGGCTCCGCCAATACCCTACATTGGACGCGAGGCTATACATGACACCGAACTCTGTCCAGGAGTAAAAATACCTAAAAATATGCAAGTAGTTATACCAATTTATGAACTGCATAGGCGCAAGGAAATTTGGGGTCCCGACGCACATCGTTTCAATCCGGATAACTTTTTGCCCGAGAACATTGCAAAGCGGCACCCAAGCTCTTATATGCTTTTCTCGAAAGGCGCACGCAACTGTATAGGTAAGGGTATACTATATATTATGTCATAATTTTTGTTATGTAATTTTTTAAATATTTCGTTTGACAGGCTTTCGTTATGCTGAAATTTCGTTACGTGTCATATTGCTACATGCGTTACGCAATTTAAAATTATCGACAACTTTTAAATTTCAAGACATCGTTCATCAGCCAAAAGTTACATTGAGTTATAAAGTCGAACCGCCAATAAGCATAGAGATTAGAGCAAACTAGTTTGGAGAGATAGATATTATCGTCCCATATTATTGTTTACACATATGTATATAGTATTATTTGTGATTCCCTCGGAACTGTAACTATTAATTTAATATGTATATGTATTGTGTAAATGTGTCGATTGTTTCTGAGAAATAAATTAAATTTTCAAAATATACCACCCTAATACTAATGTATTCTTTACACTATTGAAGACACTATTGAAGAAACTACCCTTAGCTTGATATATTTACTATAATTCTTACAATCTTTAAAATACAATTGATTTGGTAAGAAAAACTTGGCTCCCGCATATTTCATAAATCCGTAGATGAAATTCTTAACCCCATTTGTTGGACCATTCCATGTTCACTTATGAAACAGCAGAAAAACTGCCAAGGAGATCGAGTTTAACCACTTAACACAAGTCAATAAGTAAAATCAGTTTTACACGGCATCTATGCAAGCCTCTCATCAAGCAGGAAACTCCACATCACAGCATAAATTGAAGGTCGTTGTATGAACTTCACATTCTTCATATAAAATTTGACCTCAGGCAACATCAAATAACGGTAATACAAATCGACAACAATTTCCTACAAGGTCGCTCTAAATTAGCTGTGGTCTGTTCGCATATGATACCAATTTTTAGATCACTCAATTTTTTTTTTTTAATTTTTTTTTTCATTCGAGTGTCGAGCACAATTGTCAGAGTAGAATCTGCTTGAGTTCTGTTCACAGCAACACCACATTTATTGCAGTGCCAGCGATAGTAGTCTCAACTGAATCGTTGACTTTCAACATAGCCTGCCCTTATGAGTGCGTGTGATGCAAACGCCTGTAGTGGAGACTTATGTATGCATAGTTGAACGATGTTATTAAATTAACGAGCAGTAGCGCACGGGCAGGAGGGTTCTCTGTAATTATTATAGTATTTACATACATATATATATACATATACAGAAAAAGCAAGCCCAAATGAAAAACTCCGAATAGAATCAATGAAATATTTCAGATATCATATGATTTGGATGTTGTTAAAAATGAGAGGAGCACTTGAGTTTACATTAAAAGTCGATATCAGCTGAGTCAAAACTCCTACCTATACCTGTAGGCCTTTTAAAACACCTCTCTAATATATTTTACGCGTACTTCACTAATATGAAAACTCATGAAAAATTCCATTTTTCCGCTAAAGACCCCAAACGCAACGCCTCTATTTCGCTACAGCTACCCAATTTATCTACGGCTCTCTCAAATGACGAGCTATAAAGACTCGTATGCCATGAGAATAAAATGTTTTATGTACACACATATGTATGTATGGATGTGGATTAATTTTGATTTGCAGAATCAATGTTTGTGACAATAGATTAATTTCTGTGATTAGAGAGAACTGCAATCATACATACAAAAGTATATACAAACTTGAATAGGGTAAATTAAAGAATTAGAGAGGGTTCATGTAATGCTGAGAGTGAAATTTATTAACACGCGAACAGCAAAAATAACAATTTATATAAGTATATGTAATATATGGATATAAATATGTATGTAGACAATTATTTAGTTCGTGGGCAAAATTATCAACTTTTATAAAAAAATATAAAAGTAAAAAGAAAAATTGAATTAAATCATTACGTTCGTACGACTAGAAATATATTCGTTATAATTTATCAGTAGATAAAAATTACAAAATTTTTTTACTGCTTTTTTTTACTAAAATTTGCATTCAAATTACACACTTCCTCGTTTTAAGATATGTTCACACGTATAACCGTATAACCGTTAAAAAATTGGTTAAACTTTGTCCAACCTTAGCGCGTAATGAAATGAAATACGGAACTATCGATATTGAAAATCACACTAACACACCCTTGATCGCTGCCCGATCGATTTTTGCCACTAATGGCACAAAAAATTCGACGCTTGCTTCAATTAAGATTTGCTTGTTGCCTTTTCATTAATTGTCCATGTTTTTGTTCGCAATAACGTTTATACTCGCTACTGATTTTGTGCCGCACTTTTGTGATATGCGCTACATGCATATATATGGTACATACATACATATGTATACACTCATATATGTACATATACATGTAGGTATGTATCCAGTTGCTGATCAATTGAAATTTTCATTGCGCTAGTTGAGTGTTTGAGTGGATGCCGCCGCAGCCACGCTGTTGTTTGTTTCCCCTCACCTCGTCGCTGCATCACTCCTACTCCTCTATATGTAACATATGTACATACATACATGTAAGAAGTAAATATGTAGATTGGCGTGCGTGCTGATCAACAATAAACAATTTTATAAATAAACATCGTTAAATGTTGCACGACGCAACGATTGCACTCAAATCCATTTAAATTTTACTGCTCGACTGAATTCGGCGTTCGCGTATTTGAGTTGAGAAATTACGGAAAAAATCTCATTTCGTTGAAATCACGATCGCTAGCTCAATTGGGCGCTATGTAGATCGGTTCTTGCCGCGTAGCGGGAGTGTTGTTGTGTTGCAACGATCGCGAATTTGAAAGTTCTGACTTTCTGACAATAAGGTGCTAACGCCCGAGCGCTGGTTTTACAGTTATTAAGTGATATTTTCATTAACATTTAAATTTTAAATATGTACATGTGTGTGTGTGTGTATGCGTGAAGTGCCCAAAACTTGAAAAAGTGGCGAAAAGTATAAAAAAGTTGTGCTAAGCATTGAAAACAAGATTATCGAACTGCATGAGTGTCCAGGTTAGTGAATATACATATGTACATACATATGTAAATTTGTGAGGAATGTAATATAATGCAAATATTGATTACTAAAGATCCGGAACTCTTAACAAAAAAGGCAAGTAGTAATTCATTTATTAATGTGAGATTTAATAGTAACAAAGTACAATTCAATTTAAATATGGAAGCTGTAAATCAGTAACCACTTATAGTAATAATATCATAATCTTAAAATGGGATTTGATCTTGGTTCCCGCTTAAGGTCTTTTCCATATTGGTCACATGTAATCAGCAACCGACCAGAAATTCATCACGCGCCAAATTTTGGAAAATACCCGTGAAAGGAGAATCGACATACACCACCTCTTCGTCGATTTCAAAGCTTCTTTCGACAGCACGAAAAGGAGCTGTCTTTATGCCGCGATGTCTGAATTTGGTATCCCCGCAAAGCTAATACGGCTGTGTGGACTGACGTTGAGCAACACGAAAAGCTCCGTCAGGAACGAGAAGGACCTCTCCGAGCCGTTCGATACCAAACGAGGTTTCAGACAAGGCGACTCCCTATTCTTCAATCTGCTGCTGGAGAAAATAATTCGAACTGCAGAACTTAATCGAGAAAGTACAATCTTTTATAAGAGTGTACAGCTGCTGGCGTATGCCGATGATATTGATACCATCGGCCTCAACACCCGCGCCCTTAGTTCTGCTTTCTCCAGACTGGACAAGGAAGCAAAGCAAATGGGTCTGGCAGTGAACGAGAGCAAGACGAAATATCTCCTGTCATCAAGCAAGCGGTCGTCGCACTCGCGACTTGGCTCTCACGTCACTGTTGACAGTCATAACTTTGAAGTTGTAGATAATTTCGCCTATCTTGGAACCAGCGTAAACACCACCAACAATGTCAGCCTGGAAATCCAACGCAGTATAACTCTCGCCAACAAGTGCTACTTCGGACTGAGTAGGCAATTGAGAAGCAAAGTCCTCTCTCGACGAACAAAAACCAAACTCTATAAGTCACTCATAATTCCCGTCCTGCTATATAGTGCAGAGGCCTGGACGATGAAAACAACTGATGAGTCGACGTTGCGAGTTTTCGAGAGAAAAGTTCTGCGGAAGATTTATGGTCCTTTGCGCGTTAGCCACGGCGAATATCGCATTAGATGGAACGATGACCTGTATAAGATATATGACGACACTGACATAGTTCAGCGAATTAAAAGACAGCGGCTACGCTGGCTAGATCATCTTGTTGGAATGGACGGACACTCTAGCTCTGAAAGTATTCGACGCAGTACCCGCCGGGGGAAGCAGAGGAAGAGGAAGACCTCCACTCCGTTGGTAGGACCAAGTGGAGAAGGACCTGGCTTCGCTTGGAATATCCAATTGGCGCCACGTAGCGAAAAGAAACGACTGGAGCGCTGTTGTTAACTCGGCTATAATCGCGTAAGAGGTGTCTACGCCAATTAAGAAGAAGAAGAATCCCGTTTACTTTGTCAGTCTCTGAAAAATCATTTTGTATATCAAATTATCTTGCAGAATGTTGAAGTGATCGAAATCCGCAATAACACGACCATTATCGTTGATAACGGTATTGTGCAAAGCGCCTTAACACTTAATAAAAATATCAAATTACCTAAGGATATTGGTATATTAGGATTGTGTGATTAAAAAGACGCTCAATCAAAGTATTTCAACATTCACTAATCTAATCCCATAGCAATTGTATAGCAAATATTGGCTATATGTAATATTATATATTGGGTAATCGAAAAAGTATTCTCGTATTGCCAAGAAGTGGCTTATTTATTTATTATAATAAATATAAAAAAAATTAGTTAAATTTTGATTAGAAATACAAAAAGACTTTTTCGACTATCTAATATTATGTGTCTTAGCTGACATACTTGCAAACAGCCAGGTTATCACGGCATATGTAGAAAAAATTACTGGTATAAGCAATCAATAAAAGTTGAGGTTAGTCTTTGCTAAAGTTCAAATGCTGTACATTCTAATAATTTTCGATTTTTTTTTTAACTAAATCGTTCCTATTTTCTTCTATTTCGTCTCCGAAAACGGATATTATTTAACTCTTATTATTCTCAAGTAGGTTTGAGCAAAAAATTCCTTTCCCTTTGAGTCTCACTAAGCGTCACTCCTCTTAAGAACCATTGAAAAGCGAAAGTTTTTGCGGCTTAAGTCAAATGCTTGTACAAACATACATACATATGTATGTGCGAATGCATGCCCAAGTATAAATATATACAAGGTATATAAATGCATATGTATATGTATCTGGTAATAGACAAGCATACGCACAAATGCATCTTCTGTCTGGACTCACAACAGCAACTCGATTCAAACTGAATTGCCAGCGTCTGCACAACATATGTACCACATTACGGTTGAATTCGTACGTCTGGGGTACTCCTTTTTTCACAAATGTCAAAAGCAGCAATGTCCAATATGTCTTTCCACTAAATGGAGGCGGTTGAAATAAAATGCAAAGAAAACAACTTAAAATTTATTCTAAAAATATTTACAATTATGATTTTTTAAGTTACTATATGTTTGTGTCTTCACTCCGGCTTTCTTTCTCTCTCTCTATTACTGCAGCAACTCCAATCGTTAAAGCCATCTATACGGCGCTAATACTCTGTGCTTTCAATTTCCAAATTATTTTGTGTGTTTTCAGAAGACAAAGCTATTTTTGAAAGACATTTAGCTATTAATATTATATTATCATAAAGTTATTGATTTCAAAATTTAATAACAATAGTTGTATGGTCATACGTTCTCTAGTTAAAATATTGGCAGCCGTAGCGGTTAATGACAAGACTGTTCAATGAGAATGAGTATTGGGAATGAGCAAATGTAAATATGGATAAAAAGAGTAAGCTGTTTTGCCTTTTCCATGGCATATTTGGTGCTCCATAATATCATTATCAACCTCAAGCTAAATATAATTTATTATTCACTAGCCACCTAGCCTAAATCGAGCAGGACGTTTGTAGAAGTCTTTCTCGATTTAGGCAATGCTCTCACTTTGACGAGAGCCGTAGCAGAGCCATAGCAGAACAATGTAAAAGTATATACTCTGCTCTGATCGGAGTTTTGTTACACAAGCTACACATGCGAGAGCTGTAGCACATGAAATTTTTTAATTAGCTCTGCTCTACTACCGCTTCCAATTTTTTGCTACCGCTACGCGAGAGCAGAGCACAACACTTCATTTTTGACTATTGCTACAGCTATAGTTTTTTACCTAACAAAACTTCGAGCACAGCAGAGCACATACTTTTACATTGCTCTGCTATGGCTCTGCTCCGGCTCCCGTCATAGTGAGAGCGGTAGCTATAACATAGCAATAATTCTAGAAATTTTACTGCTACGGAGTAGTAAATAAGAACCCTGGGTAATACCATATCTCCAGAGCAACGGCCTATCAATTACTTGCACGATGATTGACATGCAAAGTTCATAGATCTATTTGAAAGTCAAACCTTGAGTAAATGAACTATTACTGAACCGAATTTATGGAAATTGCTTTTCAGCGCAATACTTGCCGCAAAATACGATCATATTTAGCTTGTAAACACAGACATACACACACACATATGTACTGTTGTATACATATTTACATTCAGCATGGGCAAATGTGGTACTGAATTAGTGCGCGTAGTCGCAACGTGGTAGACGACATAAAACAATATTTGCCCTTGTATGTCTTTTGTTGTCAGTGCAGCAATCGGTATTGGGTCGCTAATGGGTTGGGGTGTACTTAAAGAGGCACCAAAAGTCAGCAAATGCCTATACACACTGCCATACCTAAAATACGATATTTACGTACATACATACAAGTATATGCGTTTCTTCCAACTATGGCAAATGTGTTGTTATTTTAGTAAATGGTCTTGTTGTTTTAATCTTATTAACTGCTGTTGTTGCTGCCCACATATGTATGTATATATGTATGTATGTATGTGTATATGTATGTATGTATGTATGTATGTATGTATGTATGTATGTATGTTGACGCTGGTGCTACTGTTTTCGCATCGTTTCGAGCGACGCAAACTCAGGCTAATGCCGCTGAGTGCAGTCAATGGTCCGCGAATGCGAAATATTCTACCTACAAATAAAAATAGAGAGTCGAATTGTCAAACACAGACAGCAAGATAGAGTGGCATACCGGCAGATCGGCAGTTCGACACACTGACAGCTCAATAGAACATGCCTGCAACATATGGCTTTGTGGCTTTGAAAATAAAAAAAAGACGCCAGAGAAAAAAACACAATTAACAGAGATGCGGGAAGTAGGGCTGTAAACTGTTGAACTGAAATAAAACAGAAATTTGTGCAGAGCACCGAAAACCCAGCAGGAAAAAGTGAACTATTTTCTATATATACATACATATGTATTTCTATATCTCCGTCCACAATCTTTCAGTTTTCATGAACTTTACTTTTCTTTGAATAACTGATAATCTTTGGTCTGATTTAATGCTCTCCAGCGTTTGGCGAATCGAACAGTGCTACTCTAATCGTCGATTTTTATATTGCAATGTCATTGGAAGATTCAACTAGCTTCTCAGCTCACTTTTTCAGAGTGTCGAAGTAGTACAAAGTGACCACGAATTCGATAGCTTAGCAAGCTATCACATAGTTGAACTTTCAAAAGGGGTAGCATGGGTTTTCTCGAGTAAAAAACAGCCTTTTTCAACAATATTTTTCTTATATTCAAAACGAAATGTTTTATTAGAACTATTTATTGTTACAAACATACACTATTAACAAAGAAATTCTGAAATTTTTGAAAATAAATATTTTAAACTCGGTCTCGCTCTCTAAAGGCTGTATCTCCAAAACTATTACTCAGATCAATTTGAAAATTTAGGACATTATTCTAGAGGTGTTGAAGAATTTAAAAGATAATAAATAAAAATGACTTAACATAACGTAAACACATGTAACTCCTTAACTCGAAGTTCTCCATAACTCAAACTCTTGGATTGGCAATAGAAGTCAAGTTTCATGTAAATTTGCTTCCATAAATTTTACTTCGAGTTAAGGAAGTTTGAATTGTGGATGAAAAATTATTTGAAATTTGACATCTATTGTCAAGTCAAGAGAAAATTGTCGGCCATACTGCAGTGATAATTCAACGAAATTATTCTAGATCCTGAACTATACTTGTGATAGAACAATAGGCAATTTCCTGCAGGGCACTCATATATACAAATGTATTTGTAGATATGTATATACTAAAGTAGATCCACATGTGCTATAAGGATGAAATGGGGGATAGTATATTTCTTTTAATTTTCTGAAATTTCACTATATAAATGTATTCAAATTGAGTGTAATTGATGAGTGCGATCTACAGCTGAGTGAGCGCTTACACTCGTGCACATATTTATATAGATCTGCAACTGCGTGGAAGAGCAATGTGCTGAATGACATAAATACTTACATATAGTAGCCATATGTGAATATGTGATGGCTTACGTCCGGTCGGATTTGCAGGCGCAGGCGTATAACGGGAGTGAGCACTAAATACCACCGATCTCAGCAATTGAGTATGTACGGTAGAGTCGTTTGAGGGCGTTCCGCCATCGCAGGAAGAAAGCTATTGCCTTAGTAGACGCGGCATGGATGTGCACATCGAAAGCGCGTGCAATGAACGATGCTGACGGACAGTTTGGATAAAACGCTACAACAATTAGGAACACACGGGTGTGCAGCAGGCAAAAACTCGGACATCGGCGCAAGTGACTGATAAAGCTGAAAAGCTGTGTACTCGCGCAAACAAATTTGTGGGCCATAGCGGCGAGCGTGTTATGAGAGCATTTTATGTTATTCTTTCTATTTTTTGTGGTTTGATCAAAAGCTTGCGAGTATCTAAACAAGAAAAATGTGGATAATTTCAAAAGCGAATATTCGTGTAGACTAGTGCGAGCAGAACAAGCGTGAACGGTTGAATAATTCGAGGTACGAATATAAAATGTTACGAGCTGCAAATAAGTTTATTGTTTTTAAGTGAAAAAGTGTGTATATTAAGTATACATACACATATTTATGTATATGCGCATATATCGTACAAAAAAAATCCTATGAAAAAATTGAAATATTAATATTTTAAATATTAAATAAATAATTTATTAAATAAACATACATATGTACTTGTATGTATGGTTGTGCATAAAATAAAAATTAGTTTGTGAGCAAATTTGTTGAAGATATGTATGCTGTGCACACCTTTTATATAATAAATATAAATGTATATATGTATATGGGAAATATACATATAAGTATGTATGTATGTATATACAGTTAAACTAATTGCACTTAAAAGTATGTATTTTGGATACACAAAACATATATACGCTTATAAAAACTTAAATCTGTGAATACCAGAAGTGCCTCTGTTTATAAAGAATTTGAATCCAGCGAGAAAGCATTAAGCCGAAGACAGGAAGAGCACAGCGCACATGCCGCCATTAAAGAAAATCACCGGATATATGTGAGACATTTTAATTAATACTAAAAATGATTTAAAGAGCAAAAAAGACGAAAAAATAATAATTGACATGAGAAAAAACACACACATGCACAAAAAGGAGAGTGCCTTATATATTTTGTAAAATGTATATAAATACCAAAAATTTACGTGTGTTTTGTACTTTCTTCCTATATACATACATACATATGTTGTATAGTTAAGGCCCACGAGCGTTTGCCAAAAAAGTGAAAAGTTCAAAAAATCAAAATCCACTCGGTGAAATCATGAATGAGTTAAATAACTAAAAGGAAAAGAAAGTCTTTCAAGTGTCTACTTAAGCAACAAAGTGCACTGAAAAGCTTTTGAAAAGACGAAGAAAGTGTAGTGCTACAAAATATAAAGCCTTAAAAGCGAAATTGCAACGCAAACGCAAAGTCAAACAGCAAAGTAAATGCCCAGAACAAAGACGTGCACTGTTTCTGTGAAATTATATACAGTGAATCAAGAAAATTTTGGTACGGGCGTTGTCTTTGCTAAAGAGTGTATTCAAAATTGAAATGACAATTTTTGTAACCAACTTTTCAACTCAGGTCGTATTATTAGCTTACATATGTACATACATGTATGTATATCATAATAAGCAAATAAATTTTCTGTTAAAAATGTTCTGCATAACTTGTGAGTAAGTTAAGTTTTTGCGAAATTTTTTTTTTTATTCTAAACGGCTAAACGCTTTTGAAGAAGGTTCTGCATTAATTGTGAGTAAGTAAAGGTTTTGGGAAATATACGGTAATTTTTTATTTTTTTTAATTTTTTTCGCTCTATTCGGCTTATTACTCATAAGTATTTTAAAGTTGTTCGAAACATTATAAAACAATACATCATCACCGGAAATTTAGAGCGTGAGAACAGATCTGGACGCCCAAAAAAATTCACAACACGTCAGAAACGAGCGGTTATAGCTGCAGTGACTCAGAATCTGAAGATTTCAGCAGTAAAGCTGTGTCAAGCCATGCAACAAAGCTTTGAAAAAAACTTTAACTTCCCAACTGTATTTAACACTTAACACAAAGCTGGTCATCAGGGGCGAGTTCCATGACGTAAGCCATTTATTTTGGATACGAATAAAAAAAACTGAAATACGCCGAACTTAATGTTAATCAACTGGAATCTTTCTGGAATAAAGTAATATTTATTATTCATATTTTTATTTGGTTCCGATGGTGCCCAAAAATGTTGGCGAAAACAAAACAAAGAGTTCTAGGAAAATAATATCATTAAGACTGTGAAACATGGCGGTGGCAACGTAATGATTTTGGGGGTGCATTGCAGCGTCTGATGTGGGGGTTTTTATTGTTGCTAAAATGTATAAGTACTCATATTTGAAAATCTTAAAGGAAAAGTTAGCTCCAAGCGTTGAAAAGTTGAGCTTAAGTGGGCAGTCATTCTTGTTTCAGCAAGAAAATGACCCGAAACATGCCTCATATCTTATGCAAAGCAGCTAAAAACACCTCCGCAACCCCCAGACACTAACCCTATAGAGCATATTTGGCAACTACTGGAAAAAAATACGGACCCACCATATAACATCGAAAGATTCACATAAAGAGGCCATACGTACAGAATGGGCAAATATAACTCAAGTTCAGACATCAAACCTAGTTGGACGCATGCGGCGACGTTTAGAGGCAGTTATTCAGGCCAAAAGAGGTTTAACAAAATATTAGAGTTAACAAAATCGGATTCAAAAAACTTAACTTTTTTATGTAGAATCTTTATGATTTTATTATAATTTCATTATCTTTAAAAATGTGTAAGATATGAAATATCTTTTAGTTAAATACATTTATAATAAAAACGTTGAAATTGAAACAATCTGAAATTTTTAAATAAACATTTAAGTTTACGGTATGCCAAAACCTTTTTGATTCACTCTATGTACATACATATAACTGTATATGTATATGTATTGATATAAGTATTTATGTATAAAAATATATATGTATTTATAGGATTTTTTCATTTCATTTTGCGCGCGAATATTCATTCATGCAAAGTTTCTACATACAGCTTTCTATACACAACACATACATATGTACAGTGCCAAGTGTGGTATATGTATATGCATAAAATGCCGGTGAGGAAAATAGAACGAAATTAAATAATGTTGATGAATTTACGATTTTTTGCACAGTAACTAATTTTTGAAACCTTAAAATTAATACTAATCCTTTAAGTTGGTATGTAGAGTGGCTCCACGATGTTTCGAAAGTCAATTATGAAGCCACAGAGACTAAAATCCCTCACTCTATTGTCCCCTCTCTGAACTATCCCGTGCTTCTGATGAAGCTCTTCATTACGAAAAGTTTTATCTGCACAACTTACGTAATATCGTCAAGAAAACAAAGACCAATGGTTGCGATTATTTTCGTATACAGAGCTTTACATTTAAATAGAGGATGAATTATGTATATTCTCCACTTCTTCTAAATATTTTCTGATAGCTTCTACAGTAGTCATTATATGACGTTCCCACTTTCCTAGTCTGCTGGCATGCCTGCCAATTTGACAGTGATCTGCTAGAGTTCTTATGTCATTTTTTGAATTTAATCAATATTTGCTTATTGAATAAGTTAGAGATTGGCTCCAACCGAGACTCCGCTATATTTATAGATTAAATATCTACAAGTAAACAAAGGCATATAAATTCCCTGTATTCCGGGATCTAATTGTGGGGTGTGCCTCATCTGCTTCACAGTTACCAGAAATATCAGTATACATATATACTGGAATCCATAGCAGGTTTATCGTCAAATAGGATGTCAGATCCATTAAAAGATCTAAGCATTCTCTCACTAGCTTCGACGATAGCCTAAGAGACTTTAGTGATTTTAAAGCCGCTTGGCTATCTGCAAATAAATTCCTTGTTGTGAGTACACTCCTTGTCAAACCAAGAAGGCTTACTTTAATTGCTTGAAAGCCACTACAGTGGTCTGTTAAATGGAAGGCGATTTCGATGTCTAATTTTGACGGAAAGGGAATATAATGGATCCATACAACAATACACTATTTTTGTGTTACACAATACAAACATACTCATGTACTATGTGTTGATAACATTTCTAGACTTTAAAAACAACAAAAAATTCCCACCGCTGACTACAGAATAATTTCCTGCTTGCTTTCGTGACTTCGTATGTATGTATAAAGTGTTTGTAAAGGATCGAAAATATGAACAAATCTTGCGTTTTGTTATGATTTTTCTATAAATATTCCACGCAAATTAGTTTGTATAAAATAAATAAATATATAATATAAATTCGAACATAAAAACGTTTTAGATATGTTCAGATATATTTAAAAAAAAATATTTATATACATGTGTACGAAGAATGGAAGGAGATTGATCTAAATTATGTAAACAAAAATTGTAAAATAAATTTGTTTAACGCGCTTGCATAAAATTTAAATAGAAAGCACGTCTAAACTTACGCCAAACTGGTATAAGATTCTCATATTTTAATACAAATTTGTTTACTTGACTTTGAGCAAACGTAAGTTTTTATTAAATTCTCCGAATGCAATTACACGCTGTACAATTAAAATCATTTAATAATAATCATTATTTACAGTTCAATAAATTTTTGGTAATGCCTAGTTCACAGATAAAAACGTGAAATAATCACGTAGTGGCAATGATGCTATGCCACTGATTTCCGCTGGTTTCATTTCAATTCGAAACCGTTTCAAAGAAAAGAGTTTGTGTATAATTATATATATATTATATGTATGTACATATGTACATATGGGTCTAAAGAAGTGAAGGTTGAAAGTGCAATTACGTAAACATATATTTACACTAATTACTCCATTATAATACTTGTATATATCCATATATACATATATGTACATATGTAGGCATTTTTGAACGTGCGCTCGATGAAGTCATTCTAATTAATATAGTGCAATAATACCACAAACATACACACACATAATTTTCAGTGAATATTATTAGTTCTAATATACTTTTTTCTGAAATATCGAAAAATCTCACGTAAGTTTATTTATTCAGGTTTCTTGTGAGTTTTTACATTTCCTTACTTTACAAAATACGCTTTTCCGCCGGAAGTGTTCAAAGTTTGCCATATCTTATAACAGAAATGCTAATTTTTTACTGAAACTACGTCATATTGGAAACTTGAAATGCAACGCTTTAAAAATAAATTTTTATTGTTGGCGAAATATGATTGTTTTATGCAACATTGGCCTTCAAACACCTATTTTCTGGTGTTGCTATACTTGTATATTACGTATTTACTTCTGATGGTATTCTCAGTCGTAGCGCTTAAAAACATTTTTTTGAGCTCAAAAAAGTTATTGAAGCTGAGATATATTATACAGTGGACTTAGAAGCACGTCGGTGCCTACATCGTCCAATTTTTTGTTTTTATTTTCCATTAATTTAAGACACCTTTTGATGAAAAAAAACAACATTTTCTCATCGTTATTCACAAGAGCCAATGACAATAATGATATGAAGATGCTACTTGGATCATAGTCGATTAAAATTTCTCTATCTATCTCAATTCAAAATATAGGCGCCATAACTTTGCTTGCTTACTACAACGCCTTAACACGCTTTAGATTCAGTTCACTCGAATGGCTATTGATTGGTTTCCAAAGTGAATTAATTTTGGAACCATTTTCATCCATTTGCCCATATCAATGAAGAAACTCGAATGTATTAGTAAATATAAATAATTTATATACATTTTTTATATTTTATTTTTGTTATTATATATCAAACATTTATCCCAGTCAGCGATGCAATCCGAAACTCACTTTAGCTTTCTCATAGTCACACTTTCATTAATAATATCTTTCGATATCTTTGATCCGCTGTCTCAATCTACTTCATTTAACGGCCATACCAAACTATTCTGTGAATTTTTATTGTAATAAAACATATAGATTAAATTCTATGGGCGTCGTCTACTACCTGGGCTACCTCCAAACGAGCCAAGCATTTTTTGGAGAATTCTTTTCCAAGAAAAAAAAACTGGACAAGCAATACATATTTATGCTCGAATTTTTGAAAATCTTCCAAAATGTCTAATTTTTGTATGGTATAAATTGTTTACCCGCTGCGTATATTCACTATACTCTCACACAGGTATTCAAGTACATTTGTTTACTTATACATGCCTCAATTGTACCCTCTACTCTTCTTTTTTTTTATTTATATGTTCTATTGCATTTCGCTCTTCATTCAATTTGGTTGCCACATTTATGGTTTTGCTTTGAGTAAATTCAGCGCAATCGCCATTCACATATTGCTTGTTTAGATAAAATTCGCACAAAACACTCTTGGGTTGGTATATGTAGACATGCACATATATGTATATTGACACACACATAGATATATAGCAGTAGTAATTGCGTTAAATTGCAATAAAACAAATCAAGTGATTCCCCCTTCTTTTGTGCATTTATTTTGTTTTTAGCTTGCGTTGATGCTGCCTCCTCCTTAATTGATAAAACGTAATTTTCGAACAACTTTTAGTGTGTTTATTGTTTTGTATTTGATTTTAATTAGAAATTTAGCAAGCTTAATTGAATCATTGGCTATAGAGCACAAATTCTGCTTTCTCATTGTTAAATACAAATTCTATTGTTATGGAATTATTCTTAATCCTTAAAAATATACCAAATTTAGTGATGGATATCCAAGATTTTATTGACCAAATTAGGAAAAATATATTTTCAATATTTGTTTCCTACCATTGTTTCGAAAAGTCTAAAAACAAAGCCATATCTGTAATAATTCAAAATAGGGTGTACTTGAACCTTCACAAACTCACTACCCAACCACAGTTGTCTTGCTGTTGTCAACTGGACTTGTCAGCAATGCCACTTTTGATGGTCCTAAACATGAAGTAAAGCCATAGAAAAGACAGTTTTGAAGTAAATATAGTGAACGGTTGGCTTTACGTGACAGAATTTGACGGTTATCAAAAGACTGATGATCAGTGCTACTCAGTTAGTGTCAGATACTTAACACATTGTCCACCATAGATAATAAAGTAGATGAAAGGTGTTGCTTAGAACAGTAATATGTTTTCCGCGGATTTATGTCTTTTCAAAACTGATTTTTAGCAAGTTTGAACTATTTCTTCTATATTCGGTAGACAACAACAATCATCGAAGTTCATTTGTTTAGAGAAAAACACTTCACAAATGCTATCGTTTTTTGGAGGTGGCTGCATTAAGTTTTAGAGACGTGCATTTGTTGGATACATTCATACTAAAAATAGAAGTAGGAACTACTTATTTCTTAATACGTCAAGCTTCTAAAGATTTTTCTGAAAAGAAATCAAAAAAAAAATCTCAAAGCTCTAGTGTTCTAAGTTGTAAATGACGTTCATTTAACACGAAGAAAAGTTTCCCTCTCTAACATATACAAGTAGCAACAAATTTCTTAAGATCCGAAAATATATATTTTAATTTTCGGCCGATAGCCCATGATGCTAGTGCTGCGTATTTTCTTAAGTTTGTATAATAATTGTATTATTATGTAAGCTTTTATAAAATAAAATAAAAAATATATATTTTAATTGCGCCATTTTATAACATTATGCATTTCCTCTTCCATCCATCATTACAGAAACCTTTGAGAAGAATCAACAAATCTGTCATCAAAGAATTTGACAGCCACATTACCGCAGATAAGGTAGAAGGCCCCAAGTAAATAAATCCTTCAACAGCGATTGAAGCGCGACACAACCGCAAACCAAAAAGTAATCAAAAGTACCAACAACAGTGCCACATACACATTTAGAGATTTCCGCTCAAAAGGTGATTGGCGCAACAGATCACGCTGGGGATCAAGGCAGCCGCGCAAAGTGATCAAACGTCGATCGTCGAATGATAAACGGGAAAAACACATGTTGCACTCGATCGACAGAAGTGCGTGCAAATGCATAGAAAACAGCGAGAACGACAACATCTATGACAACTGGTAAAATAACTAGGAACAACAACAACACTGCGATAAGCAGCAGCAATAAATTAAAAGCAGAAATAGAGAGTCTCAAATTAAAAGAAACTAAAGTGGATTTCCGGTGAATCAAGAAGCCGAAACCAGCACAACAACAACGCACAGCGCTCGTAGCATCCGCATGACAAAACCATATACACCGCACATGTGTCAACGTGCACCCCTTGCGAAGTATTTACAAAAATAAACAGGCGGGTGCAACTAAAAATGGATGCAACACGCGACATAGCTACGAACGCACCAACTGCCACAACAACCACAGCAAACACAAGCACATTTCAAGTAAATCGTATAGCAACAGGCAGGCAAAGTCACTCGAGACGCTGCTGGAGCAAAAATATGGCTGCCACAGTCATAGACGCTGCCGAAACGACAGCGAGTCATAAACCACAGCATAGTCGCATAAATTACAAAAATAGATATCCACGCCAGAGTGGAGTTGCCACGGCAACGTGTAGACGCAATGCCACAATCAGTAGCCACCTAGACACTGTCGGACGTACACCGACACCGACAATGGGCGCAGTTTCGGAAGTACTCAAAATTATCTACCTCAGCATTTTACTATTTTGCGTACTCAACACACCGCATGCGGTGTCGGCTAGAAAGCCCACTTCGCAAGAGCTCAACGATTACGACGATGCAGTGTTCGAGGTACAAAAGCGTAGCGAGCAAGAGTTCGGCACCGAGACGGCAGTGGAAAATGGCGACATCGACAACATGGACAGTGATGATTCCAACGGCACGCTTAGGAATAACACCAACGCCACGAACACGGATGGCAGCGAAACGAAATCACCTACTGATTTCGAGCCACGTTTCAAGAATTCAAAGTATCTGCCGAACATACTCTCCAAACCTTCCGGCAGTTATATACAACTGTCGTGCCCGGCAACTGGCCGACCGGAACCGACCATAACATGGACGCTCAATGATACAAAGATCTCACGGCATATGGGACGTGTGCGCAAGGTGAAATGGGGTATACATATGGCAGATGTGGTGCCCGAAGACTCAGGCATATACAAGTGTCGCGTATGCAACTATCTCGGTTGCATTGAGCACGCAACGAAATTGATCATTAGTGATCGTGTCAATCACAAACCGATTATATTGAAAGCGCCTATGAATCTAACATTGGCATTAAATGCAAGCGGCAACATGGAATGTGTCTACTTGTCCGATTTGCATAGCAAAAAAACCTGGACATTCACGCCTTGCAACAAAACCGCCTGCTCAACGAATACTACATTTCTGAAGAATGTGGAAGACGTAGATATTTTGAATTTCACCAATGTGACGCCAGAAAACGAAGGCTGGTACACCTGCGTCGAAATGAACGGACTCGGTCAGTCGCATAGCAGCGCTTACCTGCGCATTCAAGACCCCAGTGTACGCGCCATAGCGAAATCTATGCACGGCTATGAGATATGGGGTATTGTGGCCGTCATGGTGCTGCTCGCATTGGTTTGCATCATCTTCTTCGTGTATGTGCTGCGTAAAGTTAAGCACGAAAAGCTGCTCAAACAACGTATCGAAACGGTGCATCAGTGGACGAAGAAGGTGATCATATATAAGCCGCCGAGTGGCGACTCCAGCGGCTCCATGGACACTATGATAATGCCGGTGGTGAAAATTGAGAAGCAGCGAACAACTGTGCTGCAGAGTTCCAACTCGGAACCGGCACCATTTAATGAATACGAGTTTCCCTTGGATTCCAATTGGGAAATACCACGCTCACAACTGATACTGGGCGCAACACTTGGTGAGGGCGCTTTCGGACGTGTCGTCATGGCCGAGGTTAATAATTCAATTGTTGCCGTGAAGATGGTGAAGGAAGGCCATACCGATGATGATATTGCCAGTTTAGTGCGCGAAATGGAGGTCATGAAAATCATTGGCAAACACATCAACATAATTAATCTGCTTGGTTGTTGCAGTCAATCGGGACCGCTCTATGTGATTGTGGAGTTCGCACCGCATGGCAACCTCAAGGACTTTCTCAACAAAAATCGACCACTTGCTGCTGGCACACTCAAAGATTATGGCGATCAGCAGCATCAGCTACCGCTACCGAAACACCACCTCACCGAGAAGCACCTCATTTCATTTGCTTTTCAAATTGCGCGCGGCATGGAGTACTTGGCATCACGTCGCTGCATACATCGCGATCTGGCGGCACGCAATGTGCTCGTAAGCGATGATTACGTCATGAAGATAGCAGATTTCGGTTTGGCGCGCGACATACAGGACACGGACTACTATCGTAAGAACACCAACGGTCGTCTGCCCATCAAATGGA
The DNA here is from genome assembly GCF_016617805.1 of Bactrocera tryoni. Taxonomy (NCBI): domain Eukaryota; kingdom Metazoa; phylum Arthropoda; class Insecta; order Diptera; family Tephritidae; genus Bactrocera; species Bactrocera tryoni. Next base: position 7,804,769 of record NC_052499.1, read on the forward strand.
TGGCGCCCGAATCGCTGCGGGACAAATTCTACGATTCACAGAGTGACGTCTGGTCATATGGCATATTACTGTGGGAAATAATGACCTTCGGCGCACAACCATACCCCACCATCATGTCAGCGGAGGAGCTCTACAGCTATCTGATGTCCGGTCAACGTATGGACAAACCACCAAAATGCTCGCTGAATATTTACATGCTCATGCGACAGTGTTGGCACTTCGATGCCAGCGCACGTCCAACCTTTGCTGAGATTGTCGAGAACCTCGATAAGCTGCTGTTGGCCAATGAAGATTATCTGGATGTGGCGGTGGCGAATCTGGAAACGCCGCCCTCGTCAAGTGACGACGAATCGGACGTTGAGTCCCTACGCTATCACTATAAATAAATTAACAAACCGTTAGTCTCGCATATATTTGCATAATTTATAGGTTGTATATACATAATTAAATTTAAATGTTAGCTTTGCGAGTAAAACATATCGCTCACCGCAATACTCATAAAACTTAGATTAAGTCTACGAAAGTATTTCAATACTCGTTCTGTTGCGAGCTCAAATTATTATATTTAATTCGTTCTAAGCATAGTAACATGGACTTTAGAATTAAATTAATTACATTAATTAGATTGTAATGTAAACATAATATTTATATAACACTTCTAAACGCTTTCAAGGAAAAGTTGTAGAACCAAAGGCAAAATACCAAAAATTAGTTAAGCCATAGGCTACGACCCGTTGTGCAATACTCGTGTAACTCGGCAAATCGGCAGCGCAGCATAGTTGTATTAATATTTATTTAATATTTGTAGATGTTGTTACGTTAGGGTGGTCATCTTTTGTATGATTTTGCCCAAAAATTGCAAAAACAAATATTAAATATGAATTTGTAAATCGCTTATAACGTTTTCGACTTACCGACTAAAAAATAATTTGATTTATATAAAGTAATGCGTGCTTGTTAAGTATGGTTGACTTATTCATTCACAATAACCAAATATATGAAGAACCACCCTAAATTATATGGTATTTTTTAGATTTAGAATACTTTAGAACCATAGAGTATCTCGCACCTAGATAGGACGAAACAAAAACTGACGGAGTGATACAAATAAAATGTATAAACAATATCGACTTAGACATATTAATTGTCATCCGGAAGGCATTGGAGAATAAACAACAGGCATAAATCAAATGTGGAGGGATTAGCAAGATTTTATTCACATACTCTCTTACATAGAATTCCATTTCAATATTTTGTGTTTGCTCTGAAAGTAAGTCTTATGACAAGAGAACAGCCCTAGAACTACTGTATAAAAGCGCAATAAAATCGAAGACGATTTTGTTTGAAATATAATAAAATTTTGTACGCCTCTTCAAATAACCACACATACAAGTACATATCAAATATAAACCAAAAGCATTACTAATATTTTCATTAGCTGTCTTCGATATCTTCGCATAAAGCGAATCGAATAAACCACTGGTATAAACTAAATAGACTGGCATGAATCCAATAGACTGGCTTAAAACAAACAGAGGTAGAAAGTGAATAGGACCACTTTAGGGAAATTTCGGCATACTCTCTGAACTTGGCGGCTTGTCTCACATAAAATTTTTTGACAAGAGAGCAAGGCTTAGTCATGGCGTGCAGCGAGTGTCGCATTGGAAGCAATTATTATATATTCGTACTGAACTATATATTTTAGTGCCTTCTAAGTTATATTATAGTAATGTATATGTATAAATGCAAACATACAATCTATATGTATATTTTTACGAAAAATTATTATATTTTTTAACGAATAAGAAATTCAAATGTTTAACCAAGTACTCCTGCAGGAGTGCACAGTCTAAATTGATGTATGTAGTAAAAAGGAGAGCAATAAAAATAAAGATATGCTTTCAATGTTGGTACTTTATTTATCTAACTAAGTGCTGTTGTATGATATATTCGAAACTATGCTATGCTTACTTTATTGAAAACCTAGTGCAGAAGCCTTTGAAAATGATAAAAATGTAAGAAATTCATAGTAGGATGAAATCTATCGAAAATGAAAGAAAGATATCAAACTCCGGTACCGAACCGATTTTTCAACATTAAAAAAATGTCGAAAATCAGTGATCAGTGAAGGTCACACTGAAACGATCCTTTAAATGATTTACGAACAAATTTTGGTCGGCAAAGGGAAGGGAAGTGGCGTGACGTGTTTTAATTTTTAAGTGTTAGAAGCGATCGATCCTCGATTTCCGACAAAACTATGAGTCCTATAGAAAAAGAGTGTTTTGTAATGTTGTAGGTTATGAAAAAATCTATAACTTCTGTACACAGACTTTTTCACATAAATTCAAAACATATGAAAAAAATGTAAATAATTCAGTTTTTGGGTTTTTTTTTATTTTTATCTTCAAAACAAATTTTTAATTCAGAAAATTTTATGTAAATTTACCTTCTTTTTTCCCAAAAGCACTTCTTTATTGGAAATATTTATTTTTGCTCCTTATCTTGAACGAATATCGAAAGAAAAATCTGAATCAGAAACTCTCAAGTCAAAATAACAGATTTTTTTAACGTCGAATATATTCAATTATTCGGGAGAAAAGGGGTCAAGAGAGGAACTGATCATAAGCTTATAAAAAAAATTGCACAGATACCTTTCTTGACTTACAAGTTCTGTCTTGTACAAACATTTGCGGTAATTACAACGTATTTAAAGCATCGTATAATCATAAAATCAGAAATTTTTATATTAGTTTAAAAAATTTGTTGTTAGATTGCATACTAAAATAAGTTTACGCAAATACAACTCTGAACGCTATGTTTTCGGGTCGTTGTTACTTATAACTTTATGAGACTATGTGAAACCCCTTACTGATCCATTTTCGCCACATATTCCGGTAACCGATTTCTCTCTTCTCAGATTGCAATCCCTCTTTCAAGCTTAATGATCCATTTAGGGAGTAGAGATTAGTAGTGAACTCGGAGGAATACACCACAACACGCAATACCAGATTTCTAGTACAAAGATTTAATAATTGGTAGCCGACAAAATGTATGGGTGTCTTAAACTTTAGTATTTGGTCCCGCTTATGCTTAATATGGTTTTACTCTCTTAGCAGTAGTGGAAAGCAGCAAAGTCTCGCTCGATAAAATATATCTATGTATGGATAAATAAATAAATAAATATTTGTCTGGCAAATATGCGGCATAAATACGAGTTTGTTACAATTCTTAATGATCCAACATTTCCGGTGCACTTAAGCGCTGCATTCCCGTCGCGCTTTTGCGTGTGTTTGCCTGCTGTGCGCTGCACGTTTCTACTTCAACTGTTTACCTCTCTAATTAAGTCATTTACATTTTCTTAAATAATTAATTAAATGGACACGCGTGCCGTCGGAGCACTCTTGTGCAAGCACAAACGGCATAACTTTTTTTTTTTTAAGAAATTATCAAACGATATCTTCAGTTCGATTTTTTATTGCTGCGGTGCGGCTGCCAGTTTTCCGCACGTGAATATTAGCGTGGGTTAGACATAAAATCTTCGTTTTATTTGTCGGCGCCAATGATGGACGAGATAAAATCATAACTTGCGTGTGGGCTTTTAAGCCTTTGGAGACTTATTAATTAATGTTTTAAAGAACTTAAGTTTGTTTTTCATCATTTTACAACGAAGTTTACTGACATGTTCCGAAGATATATGACACGTTGAGGAGATCTGCCATGATTCAGAGTAGAAAAAACGTTAAAAAGTTTCCTTAAAAGAACTGTGATCGATCAGTTTGTATAGCAACTATCTGATATAGTGATCTGATCTCAATTACCACCGATGCTTAGAACAATACCCCAAGCTTAAGTTTGTCAAGATATCTCGTCAAATGAAAAAGTTTTCGATACAAGCTCTTGATTCCGATGTATGGCAACTACATACATATATGCTATATGGTCCGATATCGATCGTTCCAGCAAATTAGTAGACTCGTAGTGAGAAAAGAATGGGTGCAGAATTTCAGTTGGATATCTCAAAAACTGAGGGACTAGGTCGTATATATATATATATATATACAGACGGACCAACAGACGGGCATGGCTTAATCGACTCAGCTCGTTACGCTGATAATTTATACATACATTTTATAGGGTCTCTGACATTTCCTTTTGGTGTTACAAGCAACGTGGCGAAATAAATATACCGTCTTCAGGGAATAAAAACGATGGCGACTCAGAATAAAATAGCTTAAAGAAGACTGTATATCCAAAAAATAATTTTTTTCGCCCAACTGTGATACAAATGCGACAAACTATAGGCCTCGAAGAAATCGTATTTTTCCATCGGTGTTACCATGAATAAGAATATTTCATAAGGCTTTGTAGAGGTTATGTGTTTAGGTTTCATTATGATTATCCTTGAAAATATTAAATTACCATTCTAGAGAGCAAATTAGATGTTTTCAACTGATAAATAAGAAAAACCCTTATATAGAGACATATTGGCCAGAGTATCAGCTCATTTATCTAATAAAGAAAAGTCAATAACCAAGCGACTTACAAGCTCAATCACTAACACGGAAAGAAATGAGAGAAATAATTTTCAGGAAACCTGTTAAAAAAAGACATTATTGCATGAGAGGGCGGTCATTTAATCACTTTGACAGGCAATTTGCATATCTGTTGAATTGTGGCGGCAACGCGGAACGGAGTTGTTGGCAGCGCTAACTCATCTAAGCCACCAGCCTGTACTTAACAGTAAACAACAAAGCCATGCCTATAAATTCAATTGGCGCATATTGTGCAACAAAGCCACAGCACAACAACTTCCACAACTCTATGGTACAACAACACGGTGCTGCTCAGCGCACCACAACAGCACAAATTAATAGCGCATTTTAGCGAAATTAATTGATCTTCAAGTGAACGAGCAATTGCGTCGGTTGCCAATGGCGCCAAGGGAGTATGGTGGAAGAAGGGTGTAAGCGATTTTTGAATGAAATCGATACATGCGGCAAGCCATGCGCAAGCTTGCAAAACTACACGCTTTGTTGTTGTTATGCTAAGTGCGGCTGAACTGAAACCTGTTCAGTACCGTTCGGTCCAAAAGCGCGCCTAAGTTAAGATGCAGATTTTTTCCATCGACCACTTCGATGGCTGTGTTTTAGCATATACATATATGCATATATATAGAAATATTTGTATGTAGGTACATATAATTACACGCAAAGTGGGTTCCCTCTAGGATTTGACATTTTGACGCCATGAAAAGTTACTTTCGAAAAATTTAAAAAAATGTAAACAATAATAATTTGTGATCTATTAATACTGTAAATACACCATGTAAGATCTATCATAGTGGCATATTGATTATTTTTATCTCAAAAGAGAGTTGGATGTAGCCTAGAGTCAGCAGTCACTTTATCTACTTCAATCGTTATACTATATACCCGAAAAATCGATCTCGAAACACATAAAGTCTAACCTTTACTCTTGAAATTGCTTCAAGGCCTTAATTGAAAGGGGATTGTCTGTATAGACTTTAGACTTTACATATTCCTACAGGAAAAAAGTCTAACCATGTGATATCACAATATATTTTGGTGGCCAATCAAACGGCCGAAAATGTGAAATTATCTGCTCACCATAGTGTTTTCTTAATAAATCCATTCACTGATGCAATGTGTGGGAAGTGCCGCCGTCTTGTTGAAATCAAATATCGCCGAAACCACGAGCTTCAATTTCATATACTAAACAATCGGTTATCATGGCGCGATAATGGTCGGCATTGACGGTTAAGTTCTCACCGTCTACATTTTTGAAGAAAATGGACCGCTGATTCCACCTTCCCACAAACCACACCAAACCGTTGTTTTGGATGAAATGACAGCTCTTGAATCTCTTCAGGTTTCTCTTCGTACCAAATACAGCAATTTTGCATCTTTACATACCCATTGAGCCAGAATTGGGCTTCATCGCTGAACAAAATTTGGCTCAAAAATCTCGGAACTTTTTAAAAGCTCATAGAGCGAAACGATGTCGCTTAGGAAGGTCGATCAGCTTCAGTTCTTGCACAAGCTATATTATGTACGCTTTCAATTTAAGATAGCGACGTAAAATGCACCAAGTCGTTCCATACATCAGTCCGAGTTATTGCGAACGGCGCCGAATCGACTCCCCAATGGTCCTCGTGTACACGCTCAGTTCCGGTTGCTATATTATCTTCACTGAGTGCTGGATGTGTATTATTCGGTCGAATATTATCCAATAGTGAATGTCGGGTCTCAAGATGGGTAATTATTTTGCGAATAGTAGGCTCAGTAGGTCGATTGTGTTAGCAATAAGTCCACCGAAACGCGCGAAATACATTCTTTACAGAACAGGAATTTTCGTAATAAAGTTGAACGATCTGTAAACTTTGTTCAGGCGTTAGTATTTCCGTGATGAAATGCCACCCAATACTAAACAAAAATAACATGCTTTGTACGACTCACCCCTGATCTGTGAAAAAAAGGTTACTAAAAAAAGTACTAATGGATCACCCGTTCGTTAGAATCGAATCAGTTTACATGTGCTCAATGCATTTGGTCGGTATATGAGGAATTGGTTCACCTTTCAATATCATTATATACTATTAAGCAACTGTCAATATGTTATCTCTCAACTCGAGGATCAGCAGAGAACATATGTATATGTATATGTATGTTATTATTATTTTTTGTTGATACGAAAAGAAACATTTTGACAGCTGTTTAGAATTACTAAAGATAGTAGGTTTCGAAGGGGACGGCACGCATACAAAAAGTTCAATGTGACAATTTTTCCTACACGGTACGTGGCGTATACAAGTATAGTTTTTACTACTGTAAATTTTTATGGTTCAACTTTAACGCTATTTCATATAACTTGTTTCAAAGTGGTCAAATAAATTCGTTTCAAGCGCGTTAACTCAGTATTAAGTGCGGCGTGTGTAATTTATAATGTCTGCATTTGTTTAAGAATTTTAGATAAAATAGGTACTAAATTAAAAGCGAATAGTTTCAGATATTCTGTCCAAAAAATTACCGAAATAATATTATCTGAAAATACCGTTATGGGTTCTAATACCACAACGAAGGCAGTCGATCTAGTCTAAGAGGAAATGTGCGTATTATATAAGCAAAGAAATAGTAGAAAATTTCTATTCACGAGAGATTGAAAATAATGGAAACTGATTTTATTATGTATTGAAAATCTTCTAGTTTGATTGTTGTCTATTGAACCGCAGATACTTTTGACTTACGCCAAACAGTTTCTATTTTTGTGCTAACAAATATAAAGCAACAACAACTGCAATAAAATTGAAATAAATAAATCAATTTGTACATAAACACAATTACCAGATAATCAACAATTAATCACGAAACGTGCAAGTAGCGCTCGTCAATTTGATAGCCTTTGGCGTTATTTACGCCCCCGCACCGGAAATGATAAATAAATTATACGCATAAACGTGCTGAATTTCATTCAGAGTATAGCCACATACATAGTATACGTCAAAAATGGATTTTTATTGTTGGTTAATTCAGTAAATCTGCTCTTCCGCAGCATTATTTTTGCAAATAAACAAAAACCACTGAGCGACGACAACAAAGTACTCGATCCACTGGCGCGCACCTGTATCTATTCTTGCGGCGAGTGATGAATCAATTGAGCTCCGTTGATGCTTGGCATGGCGTTACGATCAATTTTTTGTTGAAAACGGTGAATGAAACTGGTTCCACTGACGCCACTGACTCATCGCAAACTTTTTGCTCAGCTTCAACCAGAATTATAGAAAATTTATGTAAAAATACACACTAAAATTAATAATCGAATTGAATGTATACTTAGAAAGTAATATATGTTCTACAATGTTAGGAATTCTTGTGAAAAGTAATGACAATTCACGGAAGTGATTGCGATCGGTTAAATCACTGTTAGTGACAAATTTAAAGCGTGAATGAATAACATAAAGCGTTTCTGAAGGGTAACTTCCTATACAGCATTTATTTGAGCGCCACCACAATAGAAATATTGTTATATGAAGGCAGCAGCAAGCTATAGAGCTCTTTCTTACAGCCTCTTATACTATGTTCGGACCGACATTGAAAACATTTTGAAAACACATTTGTATGTTGTGGAATCTAAGTCGTTCGGACTGACAACGTGTGTTTTCGATGAGTTTTCACTGACAACTATCAATAGCGGCATTCTCTTGCTCTTGCAAGATTGCACGATGACACAAAATGCAAAAATCCTATACCGAAATATGCAAGGCCAAGAGAGCACCCATTGCAGAATCTAGTAATATATGACGGCACGAAAATAAACGTGGGTTTTGGTCTGACATACTTATTTATAGCCATAGCAAATAATTTTCTGCGTGGGTTTGTTGTTGTGCCGTTGCACCAAGAGGAAAATTCTGCAATTTCTGCACCGTGCAAGGTTTTGCAAGAGCAAGAGAATCCCCCTAATATGAGAATATCAAGCGACAGCTGTATTTGTATATGGAATGTAAACAAATATCAAGTGACAATTTCCGGGCCGGCAAAATATGTCTTCCAAAAACATCGATTAATCTAGAGCAGGCACCGATTATAATGAGTGGAATGTAAGTTTTCAAGTAGTTTTCAGCGAAAACTGTGTTTTCGTTTGACAGATTTTACATGGACGAAAACAGAAGTTTTCGTGGGAAAAACCGGTTTTGTTGTCGGTCCGGGCATTCGGGACATACAGCCTCTTAGCGAAAGATTTCGAATATAAGCCACTTTATGCAGATCTTCTAAATGTCAATGAATACATTTGATATATGACAGCTTCATATTCGCTTCGCCCGCTCTAAATTTTGATGTATAAAACTTCTTTTAGGAAATGCTTCACAATTAAAGCGTAAAAATCGGTTTACTAAAGATTATTTTTAAGAAATGTTTTCTCGAAGATTTTTCATTATCTTCCCAAAAATAAGCGTTGTTGGGAATACTCGTAACTTGAGTCCACAATCTATCCAAATGGTTGCAAATGTAATTCACTTGACCAAGTTTTCGAAGAGGGTTTGATAAATTGTACAGTTGTTATTAGTCGACCCAAAGCTTGCGAAAGTACCCATTTTTTGGATAATATCAATATGTGTAATACACCGAATTTAGGACGATAAACTCGAGCAAGCATCTAGCAAAGATGTAACTAAGTTTACGTCCATAAGTACACTTAGCACAGCGACATAAGAAATATTAATCTTTGCGCAGTAGAAAGCGTAGAAGCATAAATATGAGTTGGCTACAAACAGTTTATTTTCGGCGATCCTTAAAAATTAATCAAATCGGTAGTTGAACACATAACTGTGGGCTTAGGTTAAGGGATCAGTCGCCTCACTCGGTAAGCACAGATTATAAAAGTTCTAATACAAAACGTCTTCGCTTTAGACCAGTCTTTTTCTGCATACCTTTGACCTTTTGAAGCCGGGCGTTCGGGACATACATAAAACTGACTCGAACTGTTTTTGTTAGTTTTTCAAAGTTCTGATAGTTCAGAAAAATGTCGCTCAATTCTCTATTGAGTTTTACGTATGCGTATCTTGTCTGCATAGTTTCAGGTACATAGTTTCAGGTACTTACATCTTCGGAACTACTTGTATACTACTCAGATATATTAATATTCTGAACAGGATAGAGTAAGTTTAAACTTCCAGGCAAAGTAACACCAAGAAGGAAAAGTCAGAGATTCCATAAAATACACATATATTATATATCAATGATCAGCATTATGAGCTGAGCTATGTCAGTCTGTACGTACGTCTGTCTATATATATCGAAGTAGTCTCTCAGTTTTTGAGATATCGATATGAAATTTCACACATTTTCTGCTCATTTGTTGGAACCGCCGATATCGGAACACTATAGTATATACATATGTTGCCGCCTTACAAACTGAATAATCAGAAGCAAGTTCTTGTATGGACAAATTTTTTATTTGATGAGATACCTGCACGAAATTCGTTACGAAGTATCGCCTAAGGTAGCTTTACAATATCTGCAGAAACTTTCTGGATCGGGTCACTATAGCATATAGCTTGTATGGCAGCTGAAATCAAAATCAAGTTCCGATAAGCAATATTTTGTATTTATGAAGGGTATTGTAGCTTCGCCGCTACCGAAGTTCAGGCTTTTTCTTCTTTGCAATAATTCTATATATGTATTTTGCACATATTTTTTCTTAATCTTCACAAAATAAGACTCATTATTACATCATCTGAGGCACACAATTTGTAATGGCGCCTAACAAGCCATCTAAACGTCGTCGGCTTCCATGGGATAATTGTTTACTGTTATTTCGACAGGTGCAAATAATAAAATATTCCCACACAAACCGAGAGGTGTTTGGTAAAAATACTAGCATTACACACATCCACATGTACAATTATACACCGTTAGCAAGTTGAGTTCATACATATGCACAAAAGTATGTGCCTTTATATGTACATATATACAAGTACATTAGCATATAAAATGTTTGCTGTCGAAGCGCTTTAGCCACCACAACTTCATGGATCATCACCACTTTTAACACCTTAAAGGCGAACTTTGTGTACAGTTCACAACACAGCCGCTCTTCTCATTCATTAATTAAATTACGCAAAACGTTTTACGAGCAAAACATCGAAAAGACACGAAAAACCGAGTTAAAAGCATAAACAAATCGCCCACATACTCGCACCTAACCTATGTATACATACATATGTATGTGAGATGATTATATAGGTGTGCAAGCATTTATGTTTATGTGGGTGTGTATGTTGTAGGCCAGCAAATTCAACTATCGGACAGCCTTAAAAATTCATTCATAAATTCAGCGCTGAAATGTACGAAGCTCAAAAGAGTGCTGCGCAAAAGGCTGGTAAAGCGTTCGCGTCACTTGACAAGCCAGACTCGCGGCTTACGTGTGTCACAATATTTATCTGCGTGTAACTATGACGATTTCGAGGTGACTTAATGATTTTTTAAACGCATATGAAACGGGTATGTATGGGTTGTAGATTTGTGCGTGTGAAACTTAGATTAAGTAGGGAATTCTTAAGTTTGTATGGAACCGAAGAAAGCCTCAGCGGCTATGTTCAAACATTTACGAAACTCGATCAATTTAATTCAATACAAATGTAAGTGTTGAGAATATCAGACTTCTGAATTGTTCCACTCTTATATATTCACAGTTGGATTATATCGGAAGAGCAGCTCAGCGAAAAACATCGTAAGCAAAAATGGAGACAATTTTGTTCATATGCTGGGTATACAGTCAATCCAAGACTGATCGCCAGTAGTAATACGTTTCATGACATCCTTGTTTCATATTCGTGTTAAAGCGACGCTGTTTTTCGAAAAAAAATAGTGATTTTATGCCTTCACTTTTTTTGGGCTCAAATAATCTTTCAAAATGGTTTTCACTGATCCTTTCTCAAACACCAATTCCTTCATTTTATTGACGTGTTGATCATCATTTGATGTTGATGGCCGCCCTGGACGTTGTTCGTTATCAACGCGTACTCGACCTTCTTTGAATAATTTGAAAAATTAAAAAAATACTTGCTCGTGACAAACAATTATCGCCGAAGGGATTTTCCAACATTCTAAATTTTTCGACACCAGAAATTCGATGGGCACACACAATTTAATGGAACTTATTTGTAAATTATTTCGCTTTTCGTAAATATTGAAGCACTTTATATACTTCAGAAAGATCAGCGTATACCAAGCACTAATGATTATTTTGATGTGACATTTGGCACTGATGTCACTGACAGTCATGTTAACTTAGAAAAAAAATATTTCCAAAAATGTGTTTAGGTGCGAAACTTAAATTAAAAAGTCTCACTATTTTCTGACCACAGATTCCAAAATTATGCAAGTCAAACCGAAACAATTCCCAGAATCAGTTCACTCTTAAAGTATCTACAGTAATTCACTATAAATCATAGGTTTTGAGCTTTCAGACAAGTGTCACTATAAAATGTTTACAATACCTAAATGGAATAGTTCGGTGGGTTATGCAAATACAGCTTTCGAGCCTCACATTTATGAATGAATTGAGTGTCCGTCGTGTTATGCAAATCTTGTTTCATTTTTAATAATTTACTTGGTTTCTAACATTAAGGTTTTTTGTTGTAATTCACATTTTTCCTTCAGTCCCCGTAACTTATTCATATATGTATATGGGTATATGATAATAATTTAAGCCGTTTGCAATGAGAATTTAATGCTAAGCAGTTTGCTTCATGCACCGGATGTAAAGGTGTAACATTATTTTTACAGTTAGTAATGGTGAAACTTAATTGCTTGCTAATCAGTGCGCATATCTTTAAGTTTTTGTAAAGCTTACTTTTCTTTAAAGTGTTCTCCATGAACAATGTTCAAAGGGACACCTCATTTAATTGCAGTAAATTTACTTTAAACGGAAGCAATTAACCAGTAGCATATACGTACTAATTGTCATTCAATTAGTATCAAATTTTAGCAATTTTAATGATAAAATATTTATATTTCAGCACAACTTAGTTTGTGCAAATAATATAAGCGTTTGGGTAGCCACTTAATTTATTCAATTAACAAATTGTCTGCTCCTGTTCGAGTCGAGAATAATTGCTAAATTTCTTTTAAATATTTTTCCATATGCAGATCTTTTCTAAAAGGGATACATTAGTAATTGTGTATGCTATAATAAGTGTGAATGTGTGAAACACCCAATTAAGAAGTTCTCAACAGAATTCTTAGCAAGATTAGTGTTAAGTTTGTTTTCTTCTTTGCAGACTTTTCAAATAACAACTTAAATAACACAATTTCCATATTTCTTAATTTACAATTTGCTAATTGAGTTAATTAAAAATACATATGTTGAGTTTAATTTTCTAACGCTAATTCGAAAGTGAATTTAGCTTTAGACATGTCACATCAGACCGCTTCACCATTGAGCTATTTATTGCTGCTAACAAGCAATAAATGATTTCATTTAAAGAATTTCTATTTTCACAAAAAGAGAGTCTCCATGTTTACATATATGTTATAGCATATCTGAACCATAAATTTACCACTTAAGTAGCATTTACGGCACACAGCCGCTTCATTAGCATATTATTGCATCAATTTCAAACACTTTTGACATTATTCTTTAATGCCTTCAATCTAAAATTTAACATGGATATAACAATTGACAATGGAAGGTTCATTGGGACTATAAATTTTGGTAAAAGTGCACTTCACACTTGAAGGCAAAATATTTGTAATTAAAGAGATTTATATTCCCTTTCAACATAGATTTTTCGAAATACCACTGAACAGCAATAAATATTCTATGATCATAGGTGTCAAAAGGCATACACGCTTCTTTACTAATTTGCTGACATTTTGACGGTCATTTAATTGGAGAAATAGCCAAAACACTCTTTTTTTCTAACGGGTTTTCCAATAGGGACGCTACACAAGTAGTAGAAAAGTAGTAGTACATAGGGACAGCAAACGACCCCATATTTTTCCCCGTTTTTTGACACTTCTCTTCAGTAAAGTGGTTTTCCATTGAAAGTATTAAATTTCTTTCAAGTATCTCCTGATACTTGTTCCCATTGACGGTTTCTTTTATTTGAGCTAATTGCCAAAAGCCATAGCAGGAAAAGAAACTCCAGACCATTCGGCTGCCTCCCTGCTCTACAGTTTTGGAACACATTCGTTCTTGAACCGCTCACCACTTCTCTTTCTCACGTAGGACATACCGTCGCTGCAGAAAATGTTAAATTTGAACTCATTACATTTTCGCCAATCAAGTTGAGTCCAATTTTGATGTTCTTTTGCCCATTGTAAACGGTTTCGACGCATTTTTGAGGTTAAAAGTGGTTTTTTGGCGGCCCGACGAGCGTTCAAACTAACCTCTTGAAGCCTCCGACGAACAGTTCTTGCGCTAACTTCCATACCGACATCTTCAAATAACTCCACTTTAATGTCCTCAGCAGTTTTGAAGCGATCCCTCAAGCTGATACGTTCTCTAACCCGATCTTCCCTAGAACTTGTCTTTTTCTTTGCTCCAGAGCCAGTTTTGCCTTAAGAGACCTAGTTTTATCGAAATTTCTTAGAAATTCACCGAAGGAAGACTTGCTGAAGCCAACTCTATCTCTAATGGTCAAATTTTCTTTCGCAAAGTCAAAATATTACTTTTTTACAATACGGACATTTTTTTTAATTTGGCATATTTAAGCTTTAACGAAGCACGAGCACGAAATCAACTTTGAAACTATTGAAAAAAAAACTAAAAGTTGTTATAAAACGTGTATGTGAAATAGCTATCACCAATATTTTTATCTAATTAAACATAAAGTGTTAGAGAAATTTGAGGGCGAATATGCTTGTCAGTTTGACAGATGTGCCATCTCAGCGTGTGCCATTAGGCAAAACTTTCTAGAGAATGGGTTCAAGAACAAACTAATCTGTATAAAATCAGGGGTTGAACTTTTCTATAGGAAGGCATCACTAAGAATTTTTTACGGAGTTTTCGTCCATGGAAACTCTCACGCAAAGATAAAATTACACCACTTTCATCGTAGAATGGATTTTGAATAACTCACGACCTTTGGGAATCATATATGATAGTATTCGAAAACTACCCCACTCTTTATACCCAACGGCCAATAAATCTTCCTGAAGTGCCTCAAATTGCCTTGCACCTGAAAAATGCCTAATTTGTTTGGCAAAAGCTGATCGCTCTGCGGGCTTTAATTTATATCCGTTGAGTAATTTGGTATACTTTTAATCCTAATTTGTTTGGAATTTTTATAAAACCTGCATTTTGTTTGTACGTTCAGCACATGGCGGGCGACCTGTCACCTCAGCAATATTGATAGAAAATTTGTCAAACAGGACCAGTTGCGCCAAAGCCGCCGCGCATACAGCCAGCTAAATGAAAATTCGTGTAAAGTGACGACAAACAAGTTCGGGTTCTTATGAACGTGCGCGCGCGTCTAATACGTAAGGTGACGTGTGTGTAAGTGCTTCCAAACTCATGTAATACCTTTTCACAACGGCTGAAGTGGTCAGTAGCGCGGTTGCAAATTCTTGGCGGCAACGACGACAGACCTTTGTAATGTGCCACATACGCACATACCTGCCTATAGTATGCACGCGTCCATGCAACATGAGCCAACACCATTTATCATAGATAAATCCGCGTAATACAAATGACAGTGTCGCGGCCGCCACTGCTACCTTGTCGGTGGGGGCTACACATGTTGGCGGCTCCTGGTGGTCGGCGCGCGTAAACTGATGCGAATGCATGTGGCACGCCGGTGACACAAACAAACGCTACTGTCCGTTAAGATATAGTGTTGGGGGGCGCACACGTGCGCCAGACGCAAATTGGCGCGTATCGAACACAAATATGTAGAATACCTCGCAAAAGAGTCCAAGTCGAAGAGAGCCTCGTTTTCGTCGCATTTCGCATGGCCACAGTGTACGCTTGCGTATGCGCCTTACTCCCACAAGGCTTGCAAAATGAAAGTAGAAGAGAATGACTCTTCTTTTGGCTACACTCCCAATTACATTTAGTATTTGCTCCTTTACGCTCCCTCTCTTTCGCTCTCCCAATTTAAGTGCTTTGGTTTTCCTCTAGAAGGCATGATTAATGCCGCACTGATGATGCTGACAACCGCAAGATGCTACAACATATTGCCGAAGACCACGACAATTTGGCATCTGCGTAAGCAAAGCTACCGGTGTCGTCGCCGCCGCAGCCTTGCCATAGGCGCGCGTGTCAGAAGTGAGGCACTTAACTTCTTTATCGTGCACCACAGTTACCCTTTGCAGCCGCTTGCCACCGCAGCCACCACAAATGGCACAAGTGGCATGCCAGCCATACCAATGTCGGCTGCAACTGCGACTGTGGCAGTGTCCTCCACTACCGTTGTGGCCACTTGCCTACTTTCATGTTGCACCAATTTTTCTTTATGGAAAAAGTAGCTTTTATGGTCATTGTCTACAGTTTGGATTTTTACGGTTTGTTAGTTGCTTAGCATCCTCTTCGCAGTCGCAACAACCTCAGCTGGCATCTCCTTGGCCATTGCACAGTTAATTGCACCGTTCGGCTATAGTGGGTGGCTGACTGCAAACCGGTTCGGCATTTGCATACACTCCGACGTCGTTTCGGGCACACTTGTGCGCATGCGCGAAATAGTTCAGGCACTTAGTTAGTTGTGCGCATGTGTGGATTTGCACTTATATGCGGTTAGGTAGTGGTCCAGTGGTCCAACGGTTCAATTGCTTGTTATTCCTATTCACATTCCCATTGCAATTTATATTTAACGTGTATCAATAGATATGCCGACTATTTACCTTTGGGCTATGCACACTCACATGCCCATGCATACATATGCACCCATGCAGTTGCATATAGAAGCATATTGGCGCATTGACTTCCTATTTGTTACGTCTTTATTACGCATTTGGCGCGGCTGCGCAATTTTATTGCTTGAACAAAGCAAAGTCTGCTTTGGGCTGAGTTAATACAATATCGCATGGGCACTTCGGTTACCCACCATGGCAGGCAATCAAACCTCATTACGGCCATTGCCATTGCAATCGACAGTTCAATAAGATTTGTTACTGATTGCGTACATAACTTTTTATCCACACTCAAAATCGTGTTATTTGCATTGTTATTTCTCACACACCAACCTACGAGCGGAAGAATACTTGTGCTCGGAGAAAAGGTTCAAAGGTGCGGAAATATGAAAGATATGACGTTACTTTTATTTCTAACGAAGGCATAGAAGAAGACATGTGTATTAGTATTAATCTACTCGTAGGTTTGAAATTTTCGTAAAAATATCTGCTGAAAGTTGTCCATAATGGTTAGAGTCTTATTAAATAAATAGATCTTAATGCAATTCAAAGATAGTTGTTTCCCAATCATTTACTTAGTTTTGCCATAGACGGGTAGAGTATGTCCACGCTTTTAGTTGAGATATGTACCAAAATGACAGTCGTAACTTAACAAAGCAAAGTGAATATGGTCCGACCGTTGCTTCCAAAACAAAAGTTATTGTTCTTATCCATACATTTTTTATTGTGTTGAAAATAAATTACTTTAAATTTTTGGGAAAAAAGTATTTGCTTGAGTCTTTTAAAAACCGAATAATCGCACTCATAGACTTGTTAGTCCAAAAAGATACGACTGATTTCAATGTCATCCCTGACAGCGTTTGTGATAACAGAAACTCCGAAGTAATCTCGCCTACAGTGGTTATATTAAGGGGTCAGTAGGGTATTCTGGCCTAATTTTTTTTTAACATTTTTTTTTTCAAAGAAATTTTTACTCTACAATAGAACTTTTTTTCACATATCGTGAGGTATATCGTGGAGTGTATAAACAAATTTTTTCGGTTTTTTTTTTATGTCATCTGTCGGAGAAATGGCTGGGTGATTGAGATGCGTTTTTTCACTGGCGGACACGATTTCTCATGTTTGGATCATCTGAAACACAAGAACCCAATTTATTCTTAAAAAGTACGCGAATGGTTATCGTCTCTAATAGAATCATGAAAAACTGTTGATAAATAAAAAAGTAATTAACGTCTTCTTTTCTTAATTTTTTCCCATGTTTCTTATATAAATTTTGTCATAACATTGCCAATAAATTATAAAAAATATAGGGACGATAGTCAAGCGTTTTGTGAACAATTAGAAAAAATTAAGGAAATCGGTTGAGTAGCTCCACCGGAATCATGTGCGCCAGTATAAAAAAGTGTGTTTTGAGAAAATTGCGTTTAAAGTTTAAGGTGTGCACTCCGAGCGCTCCGAACGTTCGAAACCTTCCAATGGTAAAGTGGGTTTCTACATTAATTCTAAGGGTATAAAGGAACAGAAAATGCAAAAAAAAAAAATTTAAAGAGGTTTTCGCTTGGCCTGCTCACTGAAATTTCAGTTTCCCGACACATCCTTACTTGAACGTGATAAATGTATATTTGGTTTCCAATCAACTATCAGAGTCAATATTTCATGTCTTTAATAGAGTAAAATATAGTATATCCCTCATTTTGTTCATCAATAAAACTTTCACAACCATTAGAATATATGCTGAGATAACTGGTTTTTACATAGACGTGAGATTTCCAATGAGACAATACTTTTTTCGTAGTAAGTCTTTTTGACAACTGTGACTTGATTTATACTCAGATTGTCTTGCCATTTCATATGTAACTACGAATTCCGGAGGTTCATTTCATCCGACACTGTGTCCAATATTCCGTCGACATAATTGCCCAGCAGAGTCGGTAATTTGAGTAAGCACAGATCGATTACGCACCGTTGATTTGTCAATTCTATGCGAATATACATTAGGTATTACAGGGTATTGGCTTGGAGGAAGATTAGCTTTATTTTTTTTATATTATATTGACTCAATTTTAGTGGAGACTGTGCTGTGTTTGGTTTTGGACGCACACTAGCTTACCTGTCTCGACTCCAATGTTTGGTTCTGGTTAACATGCATTTCAACTGTCTGTAGCTCCATTTATTTGTATCTCTACATAACATATACATATATCGATGCACATGAATTTTGGTATTCGATTACCTGTCACCAACGCCGTCACTGCCACAAGACCGCCGCCAAACCGCGCGGTTCTGAACGGTTCGCGCGCTTTATTAAATATTTCTTTAACAATAAAATATTGCATACCAAATAAAAGCGTCCACGCGGCCGTGTAACAGACGTAAAAAAATGCAGTGTCTTATGGGCTGACAGCCGCCGTAACAATTTCACAAACACGTACAAACTTATGCGTTTATATGCGACCGCTTTTACGCGACGCTGCTGTTGCCGCTGCGGTTCGGTGTGAGAGTGTGTGCTTGCAGTTGTTGCAGTAGCATGTCGCGTGATTTCCTGTCGTACGTTAAAAACGCCGCGCATCCTTTTGGAAATTGTTAATAAGATTTTTTTGTGTGCTTCTTTTCTTTTCGTTTTCTTCCGCCGAACGTGCTACAGTAGCTGCCACAGATCGCACGCGCAACTGCAATGAGACCTCTATTATTGTAGCGGTCGCGATCGTTCTGCACACTGCTGCATGTTGCAATGAATGTTGTGTTGCATGCACAAATTGAATTGGTTGTTGCGCGACCGTTGTGAACGCTCCTGTTGCTGTTAGCCTCATTGACCAAAATGAGTTCACAAATCCGACAGATGCGCACATAATCCAACCCAATTTGGTGTGGCAACAGCGACAACAGCAACACCGCGTGAAGAGCGGCAGCAACAGCGTCAATGCAAATTTAATTTACGAGCATCTATAATATCGCCTGAACGCTGGCTGGTTGCTTGCAACGCTGCTGAGCGCATTGTGCACCGTGCACCGTGCCACAAACGAATTAGTGAGTACATAAAAATTACACCAAATTCCGCATAGCCATTTATGTTGCATTTCAACGAGTTGCCGCGCAGCTATGGCGAGCTGTCAGGCCCGCCACCTGTTCGTGCACACCAATGTTTCATCTACCATTCTTTGTATTCGCGCTTGTCGGCGCACTTGTTGTTGCTGCGTTTGGTACTTATTGCTACACGGCCGCGCATCCTTAATGGGTATCACGACCTTAACCAGGTAGTAGAGCGCAGTACACATATACTATGCATGTCAATGCTGCGGTGCGCATGCGCAGCGGGACCGGCGTACGCGTTTAATTTATGGTGTGCTACCTTTTGTCGCCTTGCGCCTGCCAGCTCGTCACTCTTCGCCACGGTTGGTGTTGGCACAAAAAGCATATTCCTGACACTGGGACTAAAAGCATATTCCTGACTCTGCGAATCGTACCTCAATGTAAACTAAGTGGCTCGCAAGTTGTACTATTGTTGTTGTATGCGCGATGATGAATGTTTTTGCATCATTTAACATTTTGTTGCAACAAAGTTGACAATTGCCGCCACTTGTAGTCGCCATTGTACTTCAAATGAAGTGCAGTGCCTAGTACAGGTGCGTTTACGACTTCGGAAGACGATTCGACATCAGGGTTTTGGAAGCGAAAACTCCCCTCGTAATTTGTCGCGTACACACATGTATCCGAAGCGTTTCAAATTTAGAGTTTTTGTTTGGCAGTGGTGATGCAATATATACATCTCGACTGACCCGGTTTTAATTATTGAGGTTAGGGATGTTCATTTCGGGGTTTGATACCTGACTTCAACTGAATAAAGAAAAGCTTTGCCGATGTTATTCACTGGAGCCTCCAAGTTTGTCTTAAAAAACACCGTCCATCCAAAGTCGACTTAAGACTTGATAAAATTAGTATTCACAAGATAAATAAGAAGAAGAGCTCAACTGAATGAGTACCTGAAAAGTATACACTTTAGAAAATATTATGACACATTTTTTGTCGCAATGAACGTTCCTCGCCAAAAGCCAGATGTATCATGCTCTCAATTGTACATTTTGGAATCAACAACAGCAATGATAAAAAATGTCAGCCTTTAAATCTAAATCTTATTTTTAAATGATACTTTGGACGATACGAATCATATGACGGCCGTCGTGCTACGGACTACGAAATATCATCCGAAGCGAGGCCACTTCAAAATAAACACTAAGCGTTACCAATGCGTAATTGCAGAGGAGGAGGACAGCCCAATATACATATTTCGTATATCAATTATGATTCCTTTTCCTCGAAAAATACTCGAAAGCGCGTCCAGAAATAATAACTTCTTTAGTAATAAGCTTTAGTCTAAGATAAGTTCCAGCAACTCCATTTTTAAGCTACCCCAGACAACTGTAGCGTCTTGCAAGTGGAGCTGTTTTTTAACTTCTTTCAGAGAGGTGTGCATTAACTCCGATAGCAGAGCGACTATATTGGCTTTGAGTTCGATAACTATGCGCTCAAAACTAGTCAAAGAGTGACCTCATTAGCAATAAAAGTACGTAGTTTCAAGCTTTTTATTAGATATGTTTAGGTGCCCGGTCACCCGAAATCACCGGAATGCGATGAACTTTCTAGATCGCGCACTTCTGTCCCAATTTCATCTGATTTTAAACGTGTCGGTGCTCTATGGACCTCTCGTAAGCTCGTTTATCAGCAATGAGAATTTGCGTGACTGCGAAATCCATCTGGTACAAAGTGAACCGTAGGCGATCCTCTAAACCACTTCGCCTTAGCAAAGTTTTGTCGGAATTCTAGGTGCTCCCACTGAATTCTGTCCAATAGGCTTTCACGCAGTGCGACTAAATATTTTTTCGGACGTTCTTTAACTCTATAGAGACTGAAATATCTCGGTAGATAAAGATGTTTCCCGCCTTAAGAAGTGTATGGTAAGCTCAAGTCGCTTCGTTACCTATGGGGATCAGGTAATCTATTTTGAAGAGTTTTTGGGCAACACAAAGAACAAACGTTCACAGCTGTACTAGTCAGGTCCATCGATTAGGATCAACCCTACGACCTAACCTAACCAAAGCTGAGTTATGAATTTTGTAAAGCAGTTACCTTTGAAGTGAAATCAGATTATAAGAACCTCTACAGTTGATGAAAAAAAAATAACAGGGTTTCGAAATGGAATGTTATTCAGCAATGGCAATCTTGACCAACTACGAAAGTTCAGTTTCAACGCTTTATGGCAATCAAAACAAAAATTTGTAGTATGCCCTCGTACATTTGTTTGTATGTGTGTTTATATTTGCAAGCTTGTTTGATTGCCATATGTTTATGATGGCGTTCGCGATGGCGATGATTACGAAAAATTGTTACAATTTATGAAAATGTTTCTGTGAAAGATTGCTTTTAAAAATGTTGCCACAACGGCAGTAGCAAGGCGGATTATGGCAATTTGAAGTGTAGTTAATGCAACAAAAACACGTTAAAGTATTTATGTATGGCTATTAAGCTATGTATGTGTGTGTGTGTGTGTGTGTGCGTGCATACATGTGATTTTAATCTCGACTTAATATGGTGCAACGCTGCTGTTGCAAGAAGTGTTGTTATCTGTGAAGTTAATGGAAATTTTTGCACCTCATCAAATGGGGCAGGCAACGGTACTTGGCACTTAAGCGAAGCTGGTTATTTTGATTGCAATAGTTAGATAAGCCATCTTTAAATATTTTCATACATATATATTTGTTAACATAGAGAGCAGATTGTGGCAACCGAGTTTATGAGTAAAGAATTGTGATGTTATATATTTTCAGTTAGAAAGGCAATATAATTTATTTATGTCCGGTCACATAAAATAGTTTATCATATTTCTGTAATTTTTAATTGACAAAGGCGAGACTGTCTCCGCTTTTACGTTGGAAATCTCAAGATCACACGCTCTAGCTGAGCCATCCACTGCCTACATAAAGCTAGTCCACAGCTTTCTTCTTCCTTCTTTTCTGAGTCCCAGTCGATTTAGATGGGATGGATTTCGATCACCTTGATAGACTAGATAGGGAAATGATCACACTTGTTCCCCGAATCACTGAATTTCGAAGGAATAGCATCATGCCTAGCATGCTCCTGGAAAAGTAGCTCAAAAAGTGGCAAGAGATCTGTGGATATATAAAAAAAAATTCGAGCAAAAAATGCACGAATAAAACAAAATTCTGATAAAACCAGAATTCGCAAAGTTTTGGAGTAAATTGCATCAATTCATGAGTTCACGGGCGAGTAACAAAGTCGTCTAATAAACAAATATCCAGCCTAATATGTAATGCAATTGTAATGCATTGTTTTTTTTTTTCGTTTTTGTAGCAATTCAAGTTCGCAATCATGAGTTTGCCCACAACTGACCAACTGACCAATCGACCAACAAAACGGCGTTTAACTGCCGGTCGTACAACAATAGCAAACACCAAGCATTATTGCAGTTTGGAAGCACCACGACCAAACTTTATGTCGGCGGTCATCGCCAAGATTATCGTTGGTAAGTCACGATTTTGCAATTTCAAATGTTGAATGCGAAGACTCCAGCAAGGCTAGCACCAGAAGGCCACTAGTGTAGCTCAATGCACCTTGACGGTAAACAATACATTTTGCTATGATAATCTGACATTCATTCACATATTTCAATACACTTTCTTTGCAAATCGCGGCTAACTGTAGCGCTGGCTTACTGTTTACTGGTTTAAGGTGTTGAGATAAAGATCAATTTTCAGGCGTCTATAAAACTAATTGCGCTTATGATCTGTAGCTACTGTTGCTATTGTGGGCTTTCAGAAAAGTGTATATGTATGTGTATATTACCGAAGCCGTAATTGAGTTATGTAAACTCATAGTTGTGCACGTTTTTATGACAAGAATGTGTTTCTGCGGTATTTTATACAAATGTATGGCCATAACAAATCTATGCGGATAACATTCATGCTTATTAATTTATATTATTACAGGAAACATCAGATATTTCCTATGACAGGAGTGGTGAGAACACCTGTTTTTTTTTTTTTAAATTTTGACACACAAGCTATTTGAACCGAAAATATCTGTTGTTGAGGCCCCTTCCTTTATCGAGCTAGTCAATAAAAATTGTTCCATGCGCCATAAACTTGCCAGCCGTCTGTTGCCACGCTTTGGAGCGGGTTCATCGCATACAGTCCACTCGGATGACTGTCGATTGGTCTTCGAAGTGAAATTATGAAACCATGTTTCATCCACTGTCAGATATCGACGCAAGAAATTGGGTTTATTTCGCTTGAATATTTCCCAACACTGCTACGAATCATCAACTCGACTTTGTTTTTGATGAAAGGTGAGCACGCGCGGCACCTATTTTGCACAGAGCTTTTCCATACCCAAATATTAGTGAATGATATGATGTACGCATGTGCGGTTGATATCTTTAGAGTGCCTGCTATCTCGAAGAACTTCACTTTACCGTCATCCAAAATTATTTTGTTAAATTTTTTTTTATGTTTTCAACCTAGCCTCTGTAAAAACCTCCTTTGGGAGTACACTGTCTTCACCGTCTTCGGTACTCACTTCGGCATGTTTAAAGTTAGTACCAATCCTTGATGGTTAATTTTCTTGAGATGGTGTTTGGAAACTCGTCATCAAGCCAAGTTTTTGCTTCATCTGTATGTGTTACATTCAAGAAGCAATGCTTTATCAACATGCGTCCATTTTTTCACAATAACAAAATTTGCTTCACTTAAAATGATATAATTTACAAACTAATAATCCGACGCGCCTTTGGAAAGTTGAGATAAACTAAAAATTATATCGTTTTTTCTAGTAATGCTATCAATGCGTCAGGCCGGGGACCTTTCAGTTGAATTTAGAGGTTTTGAAGACTCTAATTGTTGATATGCACGCCCTGAAGCATGATAAAAATTTGACTTCGTCTGTAACAGCCACTAAGTTTAGACCTGTTTTTTTGAGCTTGGCGACTTTTGTTTGTTGTAAGCTCACACTTCGTTGCTTGTTAGTGAATAAATAATACTGTAACGATGCCCGGACTCCATAATCGCCAGACGTGGATGTGTCTGACTGTTTCTATTTACAAAAATAAAGAGAACTGAAAGGGTCGTCGCTTTAAAAAATAGAAGCAAATTCGCTGAAGGAGTTAAAGATTATGGCAAAAATTCAGTTTAAGAAGCGTATCGACGATGGAAAGAAGCGCTGGCATACGTGCACAATATCGAATATTATATCGCGATCCGTTCTCCCACCAAGCAACTAACCAAGTTAAGAACTAATTTCGGCTTGCTTTTGTAGAGCTTCCGAAGACTTTCGAAGAATAAATAAATATTTGCATGTTAATGTGTATAAATGTATATGTACGAATGATAAATGAAAGGTTTTGATTCAATAAACAAATGAAAACATTGCAGCAATTTAACGAATAACGCGATTATCCAGTCAAGCAATTCAAGACTTTCAAATCCCTTAAGAACTCTACAACACCGAAGTGCCATATCTACGAATTCCCGTGTCAGTGCGGCAAGGAATTCACAAAAGTCAGGCAGATAACGTGAAAATTATCAAGGTGACATTGATGAGCATTCACCGCTGGCAACGCAATGGGCACAACAGCCACAATTCAATTTGTCACAGATTGTCAGTGGGCCAGAACCGGATGCAAGCCGCTGGGGAGCGGTTGTGTCAATTTGTTGAAAGGGCAAACCGCAACCAAAGTTGCACCAGCAATAACAGGCCAAGTGATTTACGCGCACGCGCATGCACATTCGACAGGCGTCAGCTTTGGGCCAGCCACCGAACAGAACGGTGACAGAAGCTGGCGCGTGCAGCCTACAGTATTACATAAGTACATATGTAATGGTGTGTATGGGCATGCCAACAAGTGGGTCGCTGGGCAGGAAAGCCACACTGCTGTTGCATAGCCATTGGCATGGGCTGCCAGCGGCTGCTGGAGTTGCACATCGGTAGCAAAGAGATCGGAACCGAATTGTTATGCTTGTTGCACGTGCTGCCACATTCTGCTACGACTGGCTTGAGGAAGTGTATCCAATGCGGCCATTCAAAATTGATTAAGCGGCGACAGTGGCGGCCGTTGGACATGTGCCAGCGACAGGGCCACAACTTTGGTCAGGCTGTGGTGTCAGCACCTTGTTTTTCTCTCAATTATTCCTTTCGAGCACTTTGCCACCGCACTACTGTATGCGTGTATGTGTAATTGATTGCCAACACATATGCAAATTTACGCTATTCCCAACAAATTCGCCACACACTGGAATGTAACGAAACGAAACTACATGAAAAGGAAACAAAAAAAAAAAACCGAAACGCGACACCAACTATGCAAGGCACTTTAATTGCGCCGGTTTAGGAGACACTTATCGAATATGTACATCGCCAGAGACGTAGTCAATCGACACAAATCGGTCGTCAAATTACATCATGTTGCATGCAACCAGTTGCAACGTATACGCCTGTGGCAGTTGTGGCAACTGTGATTTTGTAAGCGATTGTCATCAGCTGATTGCCAGTGTAGCCAAAAATGGCAAGAATAATGACATAATTTGTAGAAACAAATCACGGTTGGCACCAAACTGGGTAATACCGAGTGCAGAGTTACTTGACAAAATGGATAACGATCCAACAATCTTCCATCGGCAATGTGCAGCCAGCTCGCCAGTTTGCCAGGTTGGCACAACGCAACAAGTTAAGCACTCCGTGGAGGACAGAAGGAGCGCACAATTCATTATGTCGCAATTTGCAAATCAAATTGCCCAGTTGTGGCAAGTGGAGTCTGCGCCAAACAGCGCGCATCCATCCAAGCAAACACATGACATTTTCAGTCGAACAACAGCACCGAGCCTGCGAGTCCTCAAGCCTACTGGAGGCAGTAATTTCGTAGGCACTTTCAAATAATTGTCTTTCTGTCTGTTGCAAGTGTGTGCCTATGTGTGTGTGCATACTTTTGTTAATTTGCAAACCAATTAGAATCTATTTTGTGTACTTCAAATCACAATCTTACCATCTATTGCTAGCTGCTGCTTTAAAATGCAAAGTGCCATATAATTCGCCGTGTCATTGATGACGGTGTTTTTGGCATTCGCAATTGTTTATAGAGCCAAATGGAGAGAGGTAGGATTTTTTGTAGCCTTCATTAAAAAACTGAGAGTACTCTTCATCTTTGAATTGATCTTCTCTTTGAATTTTTAATAAATTCCTCAATTTTGGTATATTTCTCAGTTCCCTAATTTCATGGACTTTAAGTAAGAAACGCCGAAGAAACCATTGCTTCCAGAGTCCAGCATCCTAAGCAAAGAATTTTCAAATTCTGAAATTTACCGCCAGCTTTTTGGCGTTTTAGGAAAGTTAGGAATGCTTGCTTGCCTTACCAACTGAGTAGATTATATTGACTGCGACACGAGTGATAGCTATGCGCTCGTCTATATCTTCTTTTACTAAATACATAAAATAGACATCTCTGGCAGCCGACTAAAAAGTTCTAAGGAGGAAAACTAGAAATAGGGTTCGGTCTCTTCGACTAAACGGCTAAAATTAAACATTTCTTATGAATCTTTTTTCATGATTTCTTCGCTACTATGGTCTCAGGGTTTTAATAAATAAAACCTACATTTTCAAAAAAAAAAAATGTATGTATAAACAGTTATAAACTCATCGGCCTTTTAAATCTGTAAAAATCTATATTTGGTCCGAGTATTTCAACATGAAAGTTGTAAGATTGGCAGAACAAAATTTTGCAAAACGATTTGCCATAAACGAAACTAAACAAACAACAAAACATTCAACGATATTTTTAAAATTTCATTGTTAAAATATTTAAAAGCGAAATATTTTCCAATTTGATGAAGAGAATACTGTATATATTATAAAAAAATTGCCTGCGTTTTGCTTCGGATAGATTTTGCATTCACCATATTCTCCGAATCTGGCCTCCAGTGAGGTTTCCTTGTCATTCGAACTTTCATTCGAAAAAATCGCAAATCTCAGTGACTACGTAGAACAACTCTGAACAGTAAACTCCGAGTGGTACATACAAATTTTTTGTCAGTTGTCTATCAAAAAATCAGGAAACACAAGCGTCAAAGATGGATCACTCTCACAACGACAACGCGCGCTCTCACACATCGACTGAAACAATAAAAATGCAGAGCACTTAAAACATCGATTCAATGCGTAATCGACCGTAAAGTCCTGACTTGGCAATATCGCACGTCAAAAATAAATTAAGAGATCAACGTTTTTATATGTCTGAACAGGCGGTTGATGTTTTCAGAACACATGTTTTGGAGATAACTCAGATCAGCGTGGCAAGAGTGTTTCGACGATTGATTCAAGCAACTCTTACTAGAGAATATTTTGAAAAACAATAAGCGATTTTCGATAATTTATAATTGTTTTGGTTATCTAATCCCAAAATATAAAAGGAAACATACGCAATTATTAAAAAAAATTATATGAAAAATTAAATGATGGCTGAAATCGCTGTAAGGCCCCTTAAGACCACAATGTTGAATAATAAAATCGAATTTCACCAAAAAAGCTGTTTCTCTTTTTCAATAATAACTTTTCTGCCTAACATGTTATATTAAGATTTTTTAGTAACTCCTTCCAGAAATAGCCTTAACTTGCCTTTAAATATTTTTCTTTTCTATTTTTCATTCATAATAACAAAATCTATATACATCTACATACATATGTATATTTTTTTTTTTATTTCAAAATACTGAACGCTGCCTGCCGAAGTGCTATGACCAATTGACCAACTTTTGAATGACTTCACACCAACACCAACACCAACAATGTGCTGGCAGCTGAGCGTGCAATTAATCTACAAGTTGCACTGCCTTAAATGGCAATCACACTGACAGACGGACAAATGAATGCGCTAATAACATGTAGATGAATGTGTGAAATTCATAAAGATATGCCAATTTGTTGGAGCACATTTCGCGCGAACATTTCAATGCATTGTAGAGATACACACACATATGTAAATACATACAAGTTAGGGTATAGAAGCTCATCTAAAGCACGTAGTAAGCGGCGCATGCGCATTTAACAAGCAGAGCTTGCACGAAGCAGCTCATAGCAGGCATATACATATAAATACATGTACTTGTATATACATACATACTTATATAGCGAACATAACATTTGAGCATTATAAGAAAACTTCTATTGTATTATGGATATATCATTTATATTACTATACAACAGCCTTGCTCACAAACATATTTCATTCATAAAATCATAGCAACTCTAATTTCAAGCGATTTATGCTTTTACACACACATTATACTTACATACATACATGTATACATTTATACAGAAGCGCATTTAGTCGCACGCGGTCACATTTCAACACAGCCACAATAGCGACCGCAACAAGACGTCAGATAATTTATCATCACTTCACAAATAACATGAACTTTTGGCCAGGGACACGACTTCTGTTGCCTAAATGGCAGTGTTGCTGTGCGTCTGCACTAATGACTTCATTTCTGCGCCAAGTTTCGGCCTAAAACGCTCGCCTGTTGTACTGCAATGCTAAGTGCCGGCGTGGCATGATGATGCAAGCATTTACTACTTATGCAACGTGTTGCAGGTTACTTCTGTATACTATACTATATATGCTTGACCATCAGTGCGAAAAGCTCTTTATGAATTTATTTATGTATGTGAATTTGCTTATGCCGGAGTGTTAAAAGCCTATTCAGCTTGCTTTGCCATTTGACATGACCTCCGACGTGAGCGCAATTACGTGTTAGTTAATATGGTCTGTGTGACCATGGAATGTAGAGCCACATACTAGTGGGAGATATTTAGATAGTCGGTAAAATTATTTGACTGCATGATTCCAATTCTTTAAATGGTATGAAAATATGGTTGAACTTAAAAAAATAAATGCTTATGGTTTAAACGGCTAATTTGAATTAAACCTTAGAAAAGTAATATAATTTGTTCTTACCACAATACCAATCCAAGTTACATCGATGCACATTCAGCTCCCAGAAAAAAGCCTAGACCGCTTGAATAGTTTCGTGTTTGATACCGATTTCGGTTCGATTTAGAAAATTTTTGTCATAAGATGATACGCTTTAAAGGCATTATTTATGGAAAGTTTTATCCCGTTATATAGGGTTTTTCAATAAGGCACTACAAAAGTAGAACGATAGGGAGCAACCACCATATTTTTCCCGCTCTTTTGACATTTCTATTTAGTAAATTTTGCCATCGCATCATGGAAAGATATACGATCCAACAACGAGTCAAAATTAAAACTGACTGTCGAAATTCGGAGTCAGTGGCCTCAACTTTAAGAGCGCAATTTATGTTCGTCATAATCGTCCTGTCTGATCAACAATTGAGCGTCTATTGCAAAAGATTCAATCCACCAGCACAATACAAAATGTTACCGTGCCAGTGAGATATCGAAGTGCCCGTAGTGTCGAAAATATTGCTGCCGCCAGCGCTCCCAAATCAGTCTCTCACACCTCGTTCTCAGTCCTTGGGCATTTCTGTGACGTTGTTGTAGCGAATTTTGCAAAAAGATCTTGGTCTACATCCTTACAAGATCAAATCGATGCAAGACCTAAAACCGCTTGACCACCAGAATTGTAGTATGTTCGTGAATTGGGCTGAGCAATAACTTGAAAATGATCCGAATTGTCATCGATAAATCATATTCAGCGATTAGGCTCCTTTCTGGCTGAATGGCTGCGCCAATAAGCCAAATATGAGTTATTTGCCAGGCAGCAATTCACACATACTCCATGAGTCCCCATTGCATACCGAAAAAATTATTTGGTGCAGTTTATTGGCCAACGGCGTCATAGGACCGTACTTCTTCCGTGATAATCAGGACCTGCATGTTACTGTGAATTGGAATCGCTACCGCTCAATGGTAACCGATATTTTTTGGCCTAATTGGATTATATGGTCTTGAACAATATATGGTTTCAACAGGATGGCCCACAAACCACATGTGAATGTCACAATCGATTTATGGAAAACCAAGTTTGGTGAACGTGTTATCTCACGAAATGGCTCAGTCAACTGTCCGCCTCGGTCGTGTGATTTGATGCCGTAAGACTATTTCCTGTGAGGCTACGTCAAGTCTATGGTCTATGTCAACAAGCCAGCGACGATTGATGAATTTCGTACGAATATCGAATGTGTAATTGCAGCAGTATTGGCCGATTTATGCTTAAAAATTGACGAAAATTGGATTCAGCGTATGGACCATGCAATAGAAATCGAGAATCATCCATAATGGCATTGAATGCACTTTTACAGGAATAAATAATTTCATTGGTATCTCAAACTTTTCTGTTTTAAATATTTCAAAAATCTTTTGTATTGCTCTTATTGAAAACCCCGTTATATGGCAAAATGACATACAAAAGCAGAAATTTTTAATAACTCAAAGGTAACGCTATCTTATTGAAAGAAAACGGCATCACTGCCACAAATGCAAACTTCAACGCCTTCGGCAATTTCCAAACGCAAATCTTTAAATAGAGCCAATTGAATAGATAATAATTTATAACCAATCTTCAGCTGGAGAGCATAAAATACTGCTGAATATACAACAAATATATATCTATAGCTATATAGCTATATACATATATGAGTCCACATATGTATTCACATACACCTTCCACTCTTCACTGCTTCTCCGCTAGTGCTTTCTGTTTGTTTGTCTGTTATTTTCCTGTCATATTC
Organism: Bactrocera tryoni; assembly: GCF_016617805.1. NCBI lineage: Eukaryota > Metazoa > Arthropoda > Insecta > Diptera > Tephritidae > Bactrocera > Bactrocera tryoni. Next base: position 7,835,908 of record NC_052499.1, read on the forward strand.
AAATTGTTAATATGATTGGTGTTTACAGATTAGAAAACAAATATTTCACAAATATTACCACTAATAATTTTATTGCATGCAACTTAAGAAACAAACGCGCGCCGCACACTTGCACACTCGCCCATTTGCACCAACGCAACATGACGTGCCGCTATGCGCCCGACAACCCAACAACCCGCCAAGGCCTGCGCGTCCATCCAGCTGTAGGCTAAACACAGCAGTAGTGCAACAACTGTTCCAACAAGCGATAACCTTTTGACTTTGGCGCACATCACTTGTGCTAAAGACGCTAAAGCTTCGAGCGAATTTATGTTGCACCAACTGACAAATTGAATGAATAAAAGAGCTGCAAGTGGTCGGACGGACGGATGGACGAATGGAAGTACGAACAAACAGACGGAAGAATAGACAAACTAGCAGGCGACTAACGTCCGATCTAACAAGTAAACAAACTCTACGGCGGCTGGTACTGCTGCAGTGAGCTTGGCGGCGTACATCGGCTTCATACGTGCGTGCACATGATCGGCCCCTTTTTGCTAATAAGCAATGTTGCAACGCCTTACTTGTGGCAGCGCCGAACAGCAATATACACGAAAAGAGATAAATTGGAAATCTTATGAATTTTCCGATGTATGAGGAAAATATTTTAATTTTTTCCTACAACAGGTTATTGTTTTGCATTCCAACTGTGCGCGCCAGCAGAGTTGCCAATTTCTTGTCGAGCCGAGCACCGGCGGTTAGATCGTGATAAATGGTTGGCACCTTAGAAGATAGTTAGACCTTACCTTCAACGAGCGCCGTCTTTTTATTTTTGCCAAAAGTAGATAAGAGGCTCGCCGCTATCGTCTAACAGACTCTGCGGGCTAATGTTTATATGAATTATACCGTTTTCGGAAGGTGCCATTAGCGAAGGAGAGGGACATCAGTAATTCTATTACACTGCCGATTTCGACGTTCGTTTATGTAAGCCTCCTTCACTACCAGTGCGATTCAGATACATAAGTATTTACTGCCATCATAGGATACTTCCCATATTATAATAGTTATGGGCTCTAAGTTATATTCTTTTCGATAAGCTTTATCTCATCAATCACTGCGCAGATGAAGTATTTATTTCTAAGGTTTACCACCATTATCTTATATCTTTATTGGCGGTGACACCTCTTACGCGATTATAACCGAGTTTACAACAGCGCGCCAGTTGTTCTTCCTTTTCCTTTCTTTTGTAGCCAGATCCTTCTCCAGCTGGTCCTCCCAACGGAGTGGAGGTCTTCTCTTACTCTGCTTCCCCCGGCAGGTACTGCGTCGATTACTTTCAAAGCTGGAGTGTTTTCATACATTCGGACGACATGACCTAGCCACTGTTCGCTGTCTTTTAATTCGCTGAGCTATGTCAATGTCGTCGTATATCGCATACAGCTCATTGTTCCATCGTATGCGATATTAGCATTGGCCAACGCGCAAAGGACCAATCTTCCGCAGAAGCTTTCTCTCAAAAATGCGTAGCGTCAACTCATCATGGGAATTATGAGTGACTTATAGAGTTTGGTTTTTGTTCGTTAAGAGAAGAAAACCGGTAGATGGCGGTGGATGATACTACTCTCATTGGTAGCTGATATGTTTCAAAATATATGAATGCTATATAAGCTCAGAAAAGTTTGCTTAAGCATTTACTACTGCATACTTGATCGGATACCGATAAGAGAAGGTGGAACTAGCTGAGCTCTGATTCTGATTTTCTGATTCTGGTCTGACGATGGCTTCTTTAATTTCAAAAATGAGTTTTGAGAGATATTTTGTGTGGTCTGATTCATAAAACGTTCCACGGAATCATATTTAGTTATAAACAGGACTCCAGAACTTTATAATTGTACCATTTGGTCAAAAAGTATAAAGTGAGTCCGAGTATTTTTAGCTGCATAGTATAACTAGTATCTAGACTGTTAAAAATAAACTGTACCGTTAACTAAGTCATAATACCCTTATGACATACTACATGCTGGACGATAAATGGAAAACTGTGTTAAAAGTGCCGCACTCAAACCCAAATCATTCCGCAATTGTTAATAACGCCGTTGGCAACCACTTTTTAGGTGTAGTATTTGTCCATACTCATAGGTGTACATATGTACTTAAGCTCATGTGCATAGTCATATGTGAGTTATGTATATTCAATGCCGGCAATTTCTCTTTTTCACTTTGGCGCAGCGAATTACATTTTTATGAATTCATTTTGGCTATGAATCTACGGCGTCCTACAGCTCGGCACAATAGAAGCGGGTGTTGGCAAAAATATCGCAAAAAGGCGCATAAAAAATATTGCTAATAAGTTATAAACCTGGTTGTAGGTGCATCTCGGTGTGCATATGTGAAGGAATATATTGGTGGAATAAGCGGACAGCGCTCTAACTGCTTCGGCGTATGAAGATGCCGCAGGCGCCCTTCTTCCATGCGTTACAAGCAGCTCCGCCTCGGCACAACAATTGACCATATGGTGCCGCAGTCGGCAAGTGAACCGCAATAAGCTGTGAATCTTCTCACGCGCGTTGCAAAATCAAATACGGATGGCTGTATCCACTCGCACATATAGGTGAGGATAATCACCTTTGGTTTTGTATAATATTTGCCTTTATGAAATAAATGTCCAAATCGGATATGGCTTGAAACTATTGACGTCGGTTCAAACTTTTGGAAAAGAGTTTTAGAGCAAAAATGGACTCTGAACAAAAACGATTGCGCGAATATGAGAAAAATTAAAACATAGGGAATTTAAAAAATAGTGCTCCAGCGAATAATTAAACACAATTACCAAAGTCGGCTTAAGGCGCACCAATGCCCATGCAATAGAGTCAGACTCCATTATGCTTATCCCATATGAGGATTACTACTCAAAAACACAACAACTTCTGAGGTCCTGAAACATATCCTCTGGTATGACAAGCACTGCGTCGAACCCTAAGAAGTCTATATCGCTAAGGCACTAGTTCCATTCCATTCTATTACAACCCCGTATGAGGATTCCTAAAACACAAAAAAAAACATCGAAAACTCTATAAATTTCCTCTAATATAGAAAGCGTCACCACGTCTGACCCAAAGAAGGTCATATCGTGAGCTCAGAAATTCTTCAGAGTGGATAAGGCTCATAGCAACGCTATCAGCAACCTCACATTTATAACTTTTACAGAGGATTTAGAAACTCAAAGCTTAAATCTCACTTTCAGTCCACATTTTGTTTTCTTTCAAGATGTTTGAAATATGTATGATAGAGCATTATGCCCTCACTAAACCCGGCGACACCAGCCGATCACTAACTGGTTAATCATCAAAACTGCTTTAGAAAGCGAAAGAGATGGCTTTAATCAAATATTTCAAAGTTACCGTCGTGTTTTTGTTTTATTTTATTTTGCATTATTGATATGTGTGGTAATTTTACCATAGTTGGCGGTCTTGGCACGTATGCGCCGAAATTTCCTTTAGCTCATTAACACTTAAGTCAAACGAAAAGCATTCGAGGTAAGATTGGCTCTGCGAATTGACCAAATGGCCGGGAACACACGCATCGGTTCTCACGATTATATTCTCCGATACCGATACTGTAAGCTCTGACGAGAGAACAAAGCAAAACACAAAGGATGGCGTAAATAATTTCAAGTGCAGTTCGTTCGGGGCAGTACCGCAACGGCATAAATGTTCTGCATTCTGTTAAACGGACACAAGAACACAACAAAACGCAACACAATCAAGGCATTGCAATCTGTTGTGGCATTGTCTTTACGTGGATAAAGCCGGGCTGAGCTGAATATGCGGATAGGCATAAGGCACGCAAGTTGAAAGATCAACATCCGCACAGATAATCTAGTGGAGCGCAGCAAAGCGTCACAGCGCGTTGGGAGTATCAACAGCATCGAAAAGAGGATAATCGATAAGAGCACATTAAAGCCACAGCGTTCGAATCTATCACGATTGCGCAGGCGACGCACGAAAAGACCTTGCCGCAAGTAAACGCCAAACGACAAAAACTCCGTACACACTTACATATACATATATATATACATATGTATATATATATTTGTAACTGGCATTGGAAGGAGACGCAGGCTGACTCAGAGCCTGCCGCGCTCTGTGACCAGATGTGTCGTGTTGCCGCGCGGATTGCCTTGCGTTCGCGTTGCTTTTACGCAGCGCGCGTGATGCCAATGCGAGTGGCCGAAATAAAAGGGTACCACTCTTTTAATTATGGGTTATTATGAGGGGCAGGATATGCGCTTGAATTGCTCATCGTCGTCATCATCATCATTGTGTGCAGCAAACGCGTATGGAGGAAAGTGCATTGTGGGTTTGTTGATTTTTGTGCGCCCATAAATACTTAATTTTAACATTACCGCGTTGTTTGTTTTTATTTTTTATTTCTTTATTATTATTTTTTTTGTATTTTTTATGAGTTCGCTGGTGACCCAGAGACGTGCGGTTGCAAGACCAGTAATTGTTGGGGCACGCACCCTGCAAATATTGTTGTTCATCTGTCTGCGTGTACGTCTCGATGCCATCGTTGTTTGTTTTACTCGGAGCTAAACGGGTGTTGTGCCGGTACGACATACAACCTTTCAGAATATTGTCAGTGCGGCGTTGACCTGGCGTCACACGTCATGTTGGGCCATTATGCGCATTTGTAATCGAGTGTGATCCATCATCGATCATTTAGGCTACGTGACGGCCTGCCTGTCGTCACAGGTTTCGCCGGAGTTGCGTCTCAACGTACGAGTACATTGATGAAGTTATTTTTCACGCAATTATGGCAATTATGTCATCAATATTTCGGTAAGGACCGAATTGTGTGGGACAAATATGGAGAAGCGTCAGCCACAGTCGTAGGTAGCTATGTATAAATTTCATGTGTATTCTAAAGGTTAACACCCTAACGGTTCATAACAAAAATTTTTCCAAAATTCCGAACAAAAAAACCTAAGGCTGAAACAACTAAGGTCCTGACTTCACACGTAGAACTCTTCCAAATATATTTTATTTTCAAAGTACTAACCTGACGCTCCTGACCTCCTCCGAAGGTATGTTTGGCGCGTAAAAGAAGAAAAGAGAGTTAAGTAGAAGAGACAAGAGAGATTGTGAACAAAGAGAAATCAGAAATTGTTGAATGCTTCGATATCCGACATCTCAAGCAATAGTAACGGTAATCTGGTAGCTCAGTAGCTAGTAAACTCACCAGTTTCTTATTGATAGTACGGTGAATCAAAATAAACCCATGTAGGTATGACTCTCTCATCGTGCTATCTATAAAGCTGAGCGCGTAAAGTAGTTGAAAATGATGCGTGTTACACAGATGTTAGAAAATCTTTTAGTAGATGGCGCCGGAAATTGGTAAGAGTGTAAGGGTTTGCATTTGGAAAGCTAGGGTTGAGTATGGTTTCACTTAAGGACTATTTGGACCGCAACGTTTACACTACAACAATAAAAACATAACACATACAGCTTTCACTATACATTTCAGTACTAATCAATTTACGTTTATATTTTTTTTTGGGGTTTAGAACAAAGGGTTTTAAATAATAAAATGTGTTCTGTTTACGAGCAAAAAATGTTAATTGTCATTGTCGTCTTGCGTCACTGAACTGCGTGCTGATGATTCCACCTCATAATAGTCAGCCACGAGCTGGCAAACGTTTTGCGAGGCTTCCGACAGACTGCCCTCCTCCATGCCCTCTCCCACAAAATGATACACGAAGGCACGTCGATTGTACAACTTATCATACTTACTAACCAGCCGACACCAAGCACTGCGAATGATGGTATTGTTGGAAATCGCACAGACGGCACGAGATGTAGGGGCTAGATCGCCGCCCGGTACAAACACCGGCGGCATGGCATTAACGCCTATTTTGAACCCAGTCGGCGTCCAATCCACGAAACGAGCAGTACGTGATGATTTAATATGTTGGATGGAGGAGTTGATGTCGTTCGGTGAAACATCGCCTCGGTAAAGGAGCACACAAGCCATATACTTGCCGAGCGTCGGATTACAACGCACCATTTGACTGCCCGGATGGAAGCAGGACTGGGTCAGTTGTTCAACATTACTGTTCACATAGGGAAACTTGCTGACTGGTACCAGCGGCGCGTATGTAAGCAATGGATAGTGTATGCGTGGGTAAGGCACAAGATTTGTTTGGAACTCCTCAAAGGATACATTGTTTGTGCCATAAAAACGCTGCGACGCTGTGAATGCGGAGACAACCTGCAATGGCAATTATTGAAATATTGTATAATAAAACTGCGTAATGATGTGGAAGTTCACCTGTCCTATAATACGGTTTAAATTGGTATATGTGGGCGCTGAAACACCAAGCTTCGTATCGCAGATTTCATACAAAGCTTCGTTATCTACAATGAAGGACACATCCACATAGTCCATGGAATAGTGTGTGGCCAACAGGGCATTATACGGTTCAACAATAATAGGCGAAAGTCTGCAAGATGATAAGAGTCCGTTAATTTAGTTTGTGATCATCAAATGTGTCTTTGTTTTCTCACGAGGGTGATGGAAATACTAGAAACTCAGCCTTCGTAGTCTTCCTCCCATAGGCATCGGCCAACTTTTCCAGCAACAACGTGCCGAAACCGGAACCGGTGCCGCCACCAATGGCGCGAAATATAAGAAAACCACGTAAATTCCGACACTGCTCTGCCACTCGCCGTATAGCGTCCATCGTGCGATCGATGAGATCGTGACCCAGTAGATTGTAGCCGCGTGCAAAATTGCTGCCTGCATCCTCTTTGCCGCTTATGAGTGTATCCGGATGAAAGAGGTATCTGTAGGCGCCCGTGCGTATTTCATCTAGAACGTGGAGTTAAGTGTTGAAAAAGGATTAGAATGCATATGTAAATAGTGAGGGAAATTTCGGCGGCCACGATAAGCCTATTAGATACGCACCAATAACAGTTGGCTCCGTGTCGACGATCACAATGCGCGGCACCACTTTTAGCGCCATGCCTGAGATGCCGAAAAATGTGAGAAACGAATCGTCGTTCGGCATTTGACACAGTGCGCCATTTGCCATGATTCCATGTTCGAGACAATATAACTCCCAACAGGCATTTGCTATTTGTACTCCAGCTTGTCCAATATGAATTTGTATAATTTCGCCCTAGTAGTGACATATCCGACGGAAGCATGTGCAAATGTTAGAGTTTATTTCATGAAAATGAGAAAGGAAATACACAAACTTACGCGGCTTGACATTTATTGTTGTAGCCTTCATAAACTGTGAATTTTGTCTGGATTACCGAAATTAAAATGTGCGAAACATTCGTAGACTTTTTGTTGATAATAATTTTGCTAAATATTTTCAAAATTTTGAATTTTGCAATATATATATTTTTTTGAAAATTTTAGTTTTTATGCGAGATTTTTTCTAATTTTGTATTTGTTAAAATTTCAAAAGTATTCTCTCCATTATTCTGATAGACTTCATGGTGTAGTGTTTGTAAAGAACTGAAATTTTTACAGTGTTACCAAAAACATTTTTTGTAGAAATATTATCAAAGAATTGTCTGAACTTTTAAGCCCAAATGCCGCATGAGCTTTGCTGTGATCACTGAGTATTTTTAGGCTTAAATTATTAGTAAGAATACACTAGGTAATGCATTTTGAAATTACTTCTTTTTGTGGGTTTGATAACGATACGTTTTCTCTATAGCAATAAATCGTGGGAATCTAGGAACCTCTTCGCAAGGTCTAATTGCCTGATTCAATTAACATCTCCGTTATTATAATGATTTTGATGTTGATTAGGTATTAAAGCTTTTTACCGAAAGGGAACACATACTTGCGAATGTTGAGACAAATATTTTGTGATATCGATCACTACTGAAAATAGAACTACACCTTCATGTGTCCTCAAAGCGTCTTGAGCCAAACAGGCAAAATCTGGTAAGGTTATCTATTTCGATTCGCATGCATGCCTGAAGATTTGATACAGAGTGTTTCAACAGTAGTCATGCAAAATCAGAACAGTTAAGAATTGTAAAGTAGAGATGATTACACCCTTCGCTCTTCCAAGGAATTTCGAAATGAGCATCCGCCAAGTATTTTAACTCTTGGTCTTTGGACAATGACCGAATAGTATCAGAAAATCTAGGAATAGCGAACTTTACTGAGAGAAAGACCCAGTCAAAAAGTGCACTGCAATGGCGCGAAAAGACTCCAATAATAAACTTAATGGAGAGTGATTATATTAAGAAATTATGTCTTTTTCTTGCAAATCCAACGGCTGAGCAGTTTCCAGCGATTGCACTATGCAGCATTCTTAAAATTGGTGGAATGTCTCCGACAACAGTCTTTTGCACTGCCGTTCTCTCTGAATTCAACGTATCCATAAAAAACTCTTGCCTCTTTACTCCAACCGTTCCATATCGGTTATAACCTGCAAGCAAGGATAAACAGAGAAGAGACTTTCTGGAGCTGACTTGGCGACCACGCCTCTAGATAATCGGCAGTGAAAGAGAGAGAGTGGAGATGGGGGACATTTCAATCGAGTTCTCAGGGGACACGTTGCACAGTTTTCTCAGTCATAATTTTTACAGTTTGTGTTTTGTTCTCGAATTATATGTAGTATATCGGTTTAAGTAGATTAAAGTGGAACTGGAACCTAGCGAAGAAGTAGTAGATAATTTCGTCTATATTCGCACCAATATTAACACCAACAACAATGCCAATCTCGAAATCCAACACAGAATAACTCTTGCCAACAGGTGCTACTTCGGACTTAGTAGGCAATTGAGAAGTATAGTCCTCTCTCGGCGAACAAAGACCAATCTCTATAAGTCGCTCAATATTCCCGTCCTACAATATGGTGCAGAGGCATGGACGATAACAACATCTGATGAGTCGACGTTACGAGTTTTCGAGAGAAAGCTTCTGCGGAAGATTTATAGTCCTCTGCGCGTTGGCCAAGGCGAATATCGCATAAGATGGAACAATGAGCTGTATGCGATATACGACGACATTGACATAGTTCAACGAATTAAAAGACAGCGGATACGCTGGCTAGGTCTAGCCATGCGAAATGAATCCAGCTTTGAAATTATTCGACGCAGTATCCGCCGGGGGAAGCAGAGGAAGACCGCCACTCCGTTGGAAAGACCATGCGGAGGACCTAACTGCACTTGGTATCTCGAATTGGCGCCAAATTGCTAAAAGAAGAAACGATTGGCGCGCTGTTGTTAACTCGCCTATAATCGCGTAAGCGGCGTCTACACCATTAAAGAAGAAGAAACCTATCGAAAAATTATGCTAGCAAAAATTTAGCTTGCATCAAAGTATCTCGTTTTATTAATAACATCAGAATACTATATACACACAAACATCGGCATTTTTATTATTTTTACAGTTATTGCAAGCGACTCTTTCATATATATATATCAATATTATTGTCCGCAGACTTTTTAGGTTAAGGTAGGTACGAACAATAGAATTCATGTTTCAAAATGGACACACATATTTTAACGAAATTATGTAATATATTTTATAAGTAATAGGCTTTCAGATTTTTTATAGTGCAAGCAAAATGTGTATTAGCTCGTTTTTTATAATTTGATAAGCTTATTTATATTTATTGTAACTATTTTTGCTTAACAGTATTACTTAGCATAAATGATTTGTTTAATATTAGAAAAAATATTTGTGTAAATTGTACATAGCATATATAAAATAAATACAAATAGTCTTTTTAAGTATTCTAGGTGAAATAATAGGTTTTTGTTTTTTTTTAATCTTATATAATCCAGTATATTAGTGACGAAATGCAGAGTAGACAGTTTAATACTTGGAAATGTTCATTGACTAGTACATAATATAGTGTGAAAAATAATGTGTTCGTTTCAATAGTAGTGTAAGGGGTCATACATACATATATACATGTCAATGAATTATAGTTGATAAACAATATAATGTATGATACAATATGACTGCTACCAAAATAGCACACGACTGCTCAACGAAACGGACACGCCTGTAAATAAATATGTTTAGTATGTATATTTAAGATTTTTCAAAATGTTATGCATATGTATGGATTATACCTTTGAAAAATGTATGTTTAGAGTAGAGATTGTTCAAGCATAATTTTTTCGAAACCTGGCGGCGCACCATACTGAAAGTTGTCCAAAATAATATCCACAATGGCACCATTGCCCACTAGAAATTCAAAAAATATATATACTTATTTGCAAATATGTGAATACTGTTATCAAAGCATACCGAATATTACTGGGTACACGGCGCCCTTTACATTACGAAACGGCACTTCCAAATTTTTACCGTTAAAATAGAAATTTAATTCTATATGATCGAATGCTACACCCACAATATCACCCTCATCGGGAAAATTATGAAGCGGTTGTGCGAGAAGGTTATCCTCACAGTTACTACTAATATTCAGAGCATCGCCAAGCAAATTATCTTCAGGTACATCTTCAATGCCAATAAGGGCAGCCGCCGATGCAGAATCCTTAGCAATACTATTGCCATTGCTAATTGGTTCTTGTGTTGTCACAACTACTGGACGGAAAGTTTCATCGTTGTGGCGTGTTGCGTTGTCGGAGCAAAGACACCACGATTCCTTGTCACAGCCACCCAACTTTTTCGTCAAATCTGCTTGACGCGTTGCCAAACCGACCGACCAACTGCCACCTTGTTGTATTTTAATTTCGAAATATGATTTAGATTGTACAAGTGGTGCAGTGGCCAAGGCGCCACCAGAGCCAGTAATTCGCAACTGTCTTGATAGTAGTATAACATCAGGTCCTGCAGTTTGTATATATATGAACATAGACAACATTTAAGTTTTATTTACGATTAATAACACTAATTTATACACAAATATGTATATATATACATATATACATATGTTTGCATATGCCAGTTATTGTTAAATGTTTACCCGCAAACGAAGAATCGAGAAATATGTCGGGCTCACGCATTCTACTAGCTGCTGAGGAAGTTGTTTTCCTCATATTGTCGTTAAAACATGTACGCAAACAACAAAACATTTTAACTTTTTAGTAATATAGTTTGATAAGCTTTCTACTCAAAATTTAGAAAAACGGCACTTTTTTCCTTCGCTGTAATAAATAAATCAACTAAAAGTCGTAAACGTCAAAATCAGCTGCTCCGTGTTGCTTAATGTTGAAATGTTGTAGGAACATGTTGCTAAGCAAATTGTTGCAAGTGTCAAACAAATTTAATAGCCGAACATTTGAAGCAGTTCTATGAATTCAAAGCAAGCTAAAATATTTTTGAGATAAATTTATACGCTATATATGAATATATATATAAATAAAGAAAGCATTTGACTGACTCTTCTCAGCAAAACGCGCAGCTATTACAAAATTAGCAGGTCTATATAGCAAAGTTAAGAACCAATAACAGCAGTGGCTAAAATATGATATTAAGGTTGCAATATATACTAAATTGTGAGTGCAAATGCACAAAGAATTTTTTATTATTTTATTAACTTTTTAAATTCAAAACACTTGGAAGAAGGGTTTTGTGAGAAATTTTAGAAAATACTTCTTTTTTCTTGTAGGTATACGTGTTGAAACGTAACGGGACAGTCGAAAACGCTTGTAAATTTGAATTGAATTCTCTCTGCAACTACGTGAAGTGTGTTCAGTGGTAATAGGAAAATATCTGTTCAATGAAGAGGTAGGTGTCTAGCACAATTTTGAATTATCTTGTAGGGTCATATACCGCTTTTATATATGACTTTTATTAAGGGGTTACGGGAATTTAAAAATGTAAAGAGTATACATATGTATATATTTTTTATACCCTGAACAGGGTATATTAAGTTTGCCACGAAGTTTGTAACACCCAGAAGGAAGCGTCGGAGACCCAATAAAGTATATATGTATATAAATGATCAGTATGTTGAGCTGAGTCGATTTAGCCATGTCCGTCTGTCTGTCCGTCCGTCCGTCTGTCTGTATATATACGAACTAGTCCCTCAGTTTTTAAGATATCGTTTTGAAATTTTGCAAACGTCATTTTCTCTTCAAGAAGCTGCTCATTTGTCGGAACTGCCGATATCGCACCACTATAACATATAGCTGCCATACAAACTGAACGATCGGAATCAAGTTCTTGTATGGAAAACTTTTGCATTTGACAATGTATCTTCACAAAAGTTGGCACAGGTTATTTTCTAAAGCAACAATGTAATCTCAGTAGAAATTGTTCAGATCGGATTACTATAGCATATAGCTTCCGTATAAACCGAATGATCGGAATCAAATACTTGCACGGGAAATTTCCTCATTGACGTGATATCTTAACGAAATTTTATATGGATTACTGCTTAAGGTAATAATATAATCTCCGAAGAAATTGCTCAGATCGGATTACTAAAGCATATTCCGTATAAACTGAACACATATTTACTAAAGTTTTTTCCTGTTTTTTCTTCTGTTTCTGTTTTTCTATGATATGTCTAGAGCATTTTCTTAAAGTTACATAGCAATCACAATAAATGAATTTCCATTCCATTTTTATGAAAAATGCACAAAATATTTACAGTCATGAGAAATTGCCACACACCCATTCGATGAAAATAAAACAACGTTTATTTTTTATTTTTTACAATTACACAAAACAATTTAAAATTTTATTTTCATATTTTTTTATTTGTTTACTCTTTTTTCACTTACTTGTCATGCATCTATATATTTATGTACGTAATTCGTTCTATGTTCTATGTTTCCAACTCTTGTCCAATTGCTTGGATCAACGGCGTATGATAATTGGTTTTAAGGAAAGAACAAAAAAAAAAATAGAATTTTCTATAAATTCTTTAAATTAAATACTGGTTAAAGATATCATAGCAAAATTCATAGAAAATATGCAATTTTTTGCAAATCGAAAAATATCGCATAAAACATCATTTCCGCATAGTGAAATTGTTATTTTTAAAACAAGCTTTTTCTTCAATATTTTAACATAATTTTTATACACTAAATTTAGAAGTTCAATTTAATAGCGTGTATTATATTTTTCTGTGTGCTCTTTTGCTAGCTTCACGCACTTTACCGTTGTACATTTCTAATAGCATACGCGCTCTTTACGCTCCGCCCTCACTCTGTACGTTCAATGAAGTAAACAATTATTTTCTTATGGTTGTAATATTTTTTTTTTATATTTTTTTCTCATTTTTGAATGCAACAATACGTTTAAACTCACAATATTACAATATTTCCGCTAAATATTTGTTTACTTTTATATTATTTAAAATATCATTATTTTGCAAATTTGCATTACTTGCAGCTGTCATTATTATATTAATGTTTATAATAATTTTTTTTTGCTTTCACTTTGTATTTTCCATTAGTTTTGCTTCAATATTTCAATATTTTGTTTGTATTGTATGTATGTATAAAGAACAAGGCTTGTATTTTACTTCAATAATTTGTATGTATGTTTTATGTTTCTATGATTTGAATGCAAATATATATTTAAGCACATAAGTAATTTTCAATATGAATGTAGTTACTTTCTTCGAAAATTGAATCGCAAGCGCAAGAAATAATTTATGTTCAGACGTATGTATGTGTGTATGTATAAGTCTTTTACAAAATATTTAGAAAAAAAAAACATTTTTTGTATTTTGCTGCAAGTTTGAGCACATTTTGCATTATTTGCTGATTGGAATCGAGTTGGAAATTTAGAAAATGTTGCTTTCACCTTAATTTTACTTGCAGGCGGGCAACCGCGCAAAAGCTCTTATGAAAAAAATGTATCTATGAAAGCTTTAGAATTGATTGTAAACTTGTTGCTTAATGAATGAACTTATTATTATTAGATATCTTGTTGTATAGCTTTATTTCTTACTTTAATAAATTATTTTTAATAATGCGTAAATTTGTAAAAATTTTTCAAATGTTGCTATGATAATGTACTGAGTTTTTTTTTGCTTTTTTGTTGCTTCAAATACATATGCATCAGCACGTATACATATGTACATATGTATGTATGTGTCAATACATATTTTTTACTTTCATAGAAACAAAAACAAATCTCAAAAAACATAAGAAAAGGCTTGTATAATAAACAACTGTAATTGATATATAAAGTAATTGATACTATACATGCTGCAACTGTCTGTATGTAGCATACATACAAGTATGTCAATGTCATAATAATGTTGAGTAGACATTTGCAACATTGCGCAATATATATTTAATTAAATATCAATATCGTATATGTAGAATGTATAGATGCTAATATTATTAAAACTTTTTGCCATTTCCATTTACTTGTGTAAGTATTTATGTATGTATGTATGTATACAAGTGTAAGTATATTATAGTAATTATACTCTCATATTTTGTTATCGGGCACGAATTTGATATGTTTTCAAGTATTTCCATGTATTCACTTATGTTTTGCGGCCTAGTCAATGCTGCATTTTCATAATTTTTTTCACTAAATTATTTTGACGAAGTTTCTCGCACCCAGTACTGCCTAAAAGCTAAAGATTCAGTTTTTTTTTCATATATATAATTAATAAGTATTATTCACTTTAATTTTGTATATTGTAATATAATATATTAGTCATATTTAATAATTTGCTTTGCATAATAAACTTTTTTATGCACTCTTTTTACTATAAGTTTTTGTCAAATTTGTCTACTTAAATTTAACACTAAAATACATTTACACGTTGCAATGTGTAATAGTTTTTTATTGTTTGTTGTTATTTTTTATTATATATATTATTTTATTACCTATAATTGATTTTTATTAGTTTAAATATTTTTTTATTATTTGTTATATTTAATATTTAATATTTTTTTATTTTTATTATTTATAATTGATTTTTATTAATTAAAATATTTTTTTCATTAGTTGTTATATGTAATATTTGTGTTAAAAAATTTATTAATAATATTTTTTTAACAATAAAATGAAATTAATTGTTTTTATATATATTATTTCTTAATTATTTATTTTAATTTAATTTTTTTTTTTAAATTTATTATACGAAAAATGTGTTAATATATTTTTTTTTACTGTTTAAAATTTATTATTATTACTATTTTTTTATTATAACTATTGTTATTATTATTATTATTGTTATTATTAACAATAAGATTAAATTAATTGTTTTTATTTAATTTATGATTTAATTATTTTTATTTTTTATTTTTTTGTTTGTTATTAAAAAATTTTTTTAATATAATTCTTTGACTATTTAAAATTTATTATTATTATTTTTATTATTATTTTTGTGTTTTTTATTACAACTATTATTATTATTATTACCATTTTTACAATATTTCCCATAACAAAATGTTTTTGTAGCAAATATTACACACCTGCAGCGTTTTCAGTTCGCTATATTGTTATTCTGTCTATTATTATTATTCATTTCATATGAATTTAATTTAATTTGAGGTTTCAAAAATTATTTAAATTTTTTTTTCGAAATTTTTATTTTGTTATGAATAAAACTTTTATTTCAATAATTTATGCTTTTTTTGTTTGCTGTTAAATTGCATTAATTGTTTTTGTTTACAAATTTGTTGCATTGTATGTATGTATATTTTCCAAATGGCTTATGCAAAAATTTCACTAATTCAAAATTCGTTTCATTAAGGTTTTTCATTTAATTTAGCAATTTAATATATACTAAATACGAGTATATTTTTCTCATTATAAATATGTATGTTTGATGTTATCAGGAGAAAAACAAAAACAAAATTTAATAAATCGAGGCAGAAATGTAAAAGCTAATACAAACAAAAATATTTAAAATTTCTAAGCAATAAAGTATAAAAAAATAATATTAATTATGATACTAAGTTACACCGTAAAAGAATTCTGAAAAAATCTAAAAATCTGAAGCTCAACATAACCTTTGTCATAAGAAGTTTGGTTATAATTGCTTCAAAGTAGTAAGCAAAAATAAGCCAGTTAAATTAAAATACTGCGCTTGTTGCCATAAAACAAGCCATGCCGGAAAATATTTACTCAGCTGCGTTAAAATTTAAACAAAAACTGTTATAAATTTAAAAAATAATTCGAAAAATATTTCTTACTCTAAAAACTTTAAACTTTTTTCTAGAAACGGTTCTCTTTTAAAAGCAGATACTAATCAATAGACAAAATAATTACTCTGAAACTAGTAACTTAAAGTGACATATTTCACACCTTGCCGATTGGCAACTGAACTTTAACTTTATCCGCATTTTCAGGAAGAACTAAACTGCATTTTAAATTCCTTTTATTTTCCTTGAAATATGTACATTTAATCGGAACTACGAACACGAGTTGAGTTTTCGGTTTAGTGTTTTGCAAGTTTAGTGGCGATTTTCGTTTTGTTAACGAAAGTATTTTTTGAAACCATAAACTCGTGTTTAAGACCATATTGGTGTTTAAGGTTCAGAAAAGCGCAGTACGAATGCTTATTCGCCTTAAAACCCAACCTTTTTCATGCTTAATGCAGACTAAACTGCATTTTGTAAGAAACTTAAGTCATGTTCTTGAAATATTTAACCACTTTGTTAACTTTTACAGTTACTCAACGCATACACATGGAATATGAGACATTAGAATCAGTTTCTAAGAGCTCCACATTAAATCACTTGGTTGTAGTTATGAATACAAAATTCTCGAAGCAACGGTAACGTACCGTAAAATACTTAGAGTGTTAAACCTTTTCATTTTCCGCTATGAAGTACTAAAGCATGGCCATTTCTATCAAAGTCGGTTGGGGTCAATTTGACTCCAGTTTTTATTCGATAAAGAACTGTCAGCTTTCATTTCAGCAACAGAAAATCTTCTTAAATCGGCTAAGAGCTGTCAGCTGTCAACTGTCATTTCAGCAACAGAAACTGCAAATGACGGATTAATTTGCTATAAAACCAGCTCAAAACTCCTTTGGTAATAACTTTTCGCTGCTTGCTCCGAAAACGTGCACTGCGCAAAATAGTGCTCGTAAGTCCTTACAATTTTATTTAGCTTTATTTTTTAATCCTTTTCAGTTGGACCGTTATGAAAATAATTGTTACAAATTAAAATAAAACAACCAAATAATTTTATTTTGAACGAACAAAAAATATTTATTAATACAGAGAGAATTAATTACGTTTAGTTATTTAAGGAGCTTCATAAGCAAAGGCATACCACACACACACACGCATACGCACACAATTGTTCTCGGTGCGCGTGTGCATATGTGGCATTAACATAAATAATTATATAATTATAAGTTTACGGCATGATAAGGCAATCAATGAGCGCTCGAAATTGGAAACGAAAATAATTTAGTTAAACATTTATGCAAAGTTTGTTGTATGCACTTTTGTCGCAGTATGTGTATGTTTGTATGTTTTGTAAGCAGTTTCCAATTACACGCATAACATTTTATTTTATTTTTAATTTTTAATTTTTAATTTTTACTTGTTTGAAATTCCCTTAAATTTACGTTTATTACATATTTTATACAATATATGTATGTATATATGTATATACTGTAAATTATTTATTTAATGTATTCCCTAATAATTTACTATGTTTATTACGCATTAATGCATAAAAATACCTGCTATTTTGTTTTCCATCATCTGCAGCACAACGCTCTCATTATTTTTTTATTTTTTGTTGTTTTTTTTTTACTTTTTAATATAATTTTAATTACGAAATTGCTTCACTTTACATACTCACACACTGTGGTCAGTAGTTTCTTTACAATAATTGTTTTAAGTATAACTAAATTTTTATTTATCATATCATATTTCGTTTTTGTTTTTGTTTTTTTTTGGTAACTGCTTCTTTTCACTATAAATGTATAATGTATGTGTATGCATGCTGATTGAGTTAATTTATATGCCTTTGCGCTAGATTTCTGCATATATGTATGCCTACATACTTGTATGTAGTCGCACTTCCGGTTCCGGTAAATATTATTTCATACCCATTTCATGTATAAATAAATGAAAACAATAAATATTTTAAAAGTTTCCTCAGCGTCTATTATATAAGTATGTATAAGTATATATTTAATTATTTTCTTGCTTTTTGTTTTCGTTTTTTCATATTTTTACTCTTTTCGCTAGATTCTGCTACTTTACTTATGTATTTCTTATATGTATGCGCATTCACTGCAATGTAAAAGTTGTTAATTTTTGCTGATATGTATTTGTTGTTTTTGTGTTTTAATTTAATAGTTAATTGATTTCATTTCACAAAACTTGCATCTGGCATCCATCGCTGCATGCCTTCCATTCCTGTCTAAATGTTCTTGTTGTTCTTGCTGTTTTTTGTAATTTTTTCTTTAGTTAATTTTCGCACAATTTACACGCTTGTATTGTATGCATGCACTGCAGCTGCATTTTATTAGTTAATTACCGCTTATATCTACAGTTTAAAACTTAATCTTGCTAAGCGTCTTCACGGCGGCATTTGTTCTGACCTTTTTGACCCTTAAAAAATGTAAAATTGCTGGTTCAAAGATATGTTTATTGGTTTTGTAATTGTAATCGCCGCTTTAACGACTTTTTGTTTGGTAATTTGCTTTTGTGTTTCCTTGGTTTCGCGTCTTACTTTTCAAATATGCCTTTTCTGAACCTGCGCTTGGCTGTCTTTTTTTCGCTTCTACTGTTTTGGTTTGTCTTTTCTTTGTATCTTCATGCTTGGTTAATCATAGTCGAATGTTGGTAATATATATTTTTATATGTATTTATATGTATGTATATAAGTATATAACGTTAAAGTAATTTCAATTAAAATTTATATTAGCTTCTTTACTTTACTTTGATTTTATTTATATAAATATTAAAAGTATTAAAAATAAAAAAAAATAAAACAGGCGCTTCGAAAAATTTGGTGATTTATGTATTTTTGAAGCGGGAAACAGCTCAGCTTATAGATATGTTAATATATAATAAATATTTCAACAAATAATTTTAAGAAAAATTTAATATAATATAAATAAAAAAACTTTAAAATAAAAATTTAATTGAAAAACTATTATACTCTGTAGCAAGATGTTTCAAGAGTATAAAAATAGTAAAATCAGGTGAATTGAAAAGAAAAAGATTGTACAATTTTTGAAAGAAAAAAAATCAATAAAAAAATTAAACTAAAAAAAATATTTTAAATTAAACAAAGTATAAAGAATTAAATAACCTAGAACAAGATAGCTGTATTATAATAAAATTAAAGAAAATCAATAAAATTAAAAAAAAAATATAAAATGTTTGAGTTTAAAGAAAAAAATACAATAATAAAGTACAATAGAATAAAATTTTAAATTATATTGAATAAACAAAACAATAAAAAATAGAATTTAATTAAAAGTGTAATACTATGAAATAAAAAACAAATAAAATAAAATATTAATTAAAATTAATTAGATAAAATAAAATAAAATAAAATGAAGGTAAATTAAATAAAGCAAAGTAAAATAAAATCAAATAACATAAAGTAAAGCAATACGCGCATATTTTAGTTGCAATAAAATAAAATGAAAAATTAAAACAATTTAATCAAATTTAAATAAAATAAAGTACGATAGAAAAAAGGAAAATATAATAAAATTAAATTAAAATGAAGTAGCATAAAAAATATAATAAATATATTAAATAAAAATTACAATTTAATTAATTAAACAAAATTAAATAATTAAAATTAAAATTAAACCAAATTTTTAAATTAATAAACATTTTAATCAAATAAATTACAATTTGAAATTAAAAATTTAAATATTAAATCGTAATTTAATTAATTTAAATGTTAATTAATTTTATAAACATTTAAAGTTAAAAATTAATTTTAAAAAAATTAATTTAATAAACATTTTTAATTGATTAATTTAATAAAAATAGTTTAATAAACATTTAAAATAATTAAATTACAATTTGAAATTAAAAATTTAAAAATTAAATCGTAATTTAATTAACTTAAATGTTAATTAATTTAAAAAAATTACATTGTAATTTTTAAATTTAATTTATTAATTTGATATTTTTCTAATTTTATTTAAATCAAAAAAAATTTAATTTAATTGTAATTTTTTAAATTTAATTTGGTTTATTTTATTTCTTTTTTTAATTGTTTTAATTAAAAAAAAAAACAATTCTGCTTCTGAATTTAAATTAAATAAAATAGTATTAAATTCAAAAAAAAAAATTTTAATTAAAAAAAATTAAACAATTCTGCTACTGAATTTAAATTAAATAAAGTAGTATGAAATTCAAAAAAATAATAAAATAACATAAAAACATGTTTACTTCAAAACGTTGCCACAAATACGCGTGTTCTTTTCTGTATTGCTTGCCACCGAAACGAGCACTGTGCCGCATGCCACTATTATATTTAACGGTGAATATATTTATGCCATCTTGTGTCTGCTTAACAGTTACGCTGTCATTAACAGTTATTATTTAACTGTTATTTTATAATTACCACTAAATTACTACTTTGATATATACTAAACACTTACCGATTTTATAATTTTTATGCGTAAAATATTTGTCTCAATTTGTCATTGATTTTAGTTAAAATGACACACTTACATATGCAACATTTAAAAGTGTACATTTATGAATAACAATTGAATTATGACATTTTAGTATGGGTTTCACACTATCATATAAATTTCTGCATACACGCTATTGCTAAAATTTCGAAAATAATAACGGCTTACTCTCGAAAAATTTCACGCTTAACTAGTTTTTAAATATGTTTACAAATACTCGTACTTGTATGTATGTTTTGTTTTGTGTTTTTTTTTCTCATAATAATAATTACTTTTAGAGTTTGGAAAAAAGGCGCAATGTATGATATGCATTTAGTAGTCAGTTGACTTCTTCGGCGACGCGAGCGGTCGAGGAAAAAGACTTTGTCTCATAGCTAATTAGTTAGTAGTATCTGTTATTACAACTATTACTTTTATTTATTAATTATGAATAACCGTTATCAATTCACCGTTACATACTTAGGTGTGTATGCAGCACAAGTGGCCGTTGCAAATCACCAAAATTTCTAGCCGTACAACAAAAACAAATAAACTAAGTTAAACTATAATTAAGCTTTTGAAATACATATTAACAAAATATTATTGGACGGAATATGCATATGCCGACTAATATGTATACAAACTATTTACTTGCATGTATATATGTATGTATGTATGAGTAGCTTGATTTATTTGCGTATATGCAACTTGCATTTTGTTGTAATATTTTTCTGCATAATTTCTTTGAAGTTGTATTGCCAGTACAAACTGAATTAAATACCGCTAACGGTAAAGCTAAAACCATAATTTCGCTTAGTGCGAGTTCTCTACACTTTTTTGTTTAAATGTATAGCGTTTACGGTAATTTATGCTGATATTTTTGTATAAGTTTGTATGCTCATATTTAGGTAGGTATGTTTGCAAGATAACACTATATATGTATTTGTACATATATATATATATATATATGTATGTTAGTATATAAGTTTTGATATAATTTTAACCATTTGAATTTGCTTTGGTATGTCTAGTACTAAACTAAGAAACAGTAAATTATATAATAGATCAATTAATTAATACAAAAAATTGCAATAAATGTTATATAATATATATAGATATAATATATATTTAATTTTTGTTTAACGCTTTTTGTTTGTTTTAGTAAGGACAACTTTGGTAATGAAAAACACATAAAAATTCTACTTTAAAAATACTTTTTTTTTGTTGTTTTTTAGTTGGTAACTTAAGAATGTTTTGAAAATTAGTATGCACAAATATACATATTACACTTGTTTATATATGCCTTTCATATATTATGAATGCGTATATATGTATGCTTATATATGCGGTACATTTTTATATCAACATCGTCTAAAACAACATTACAAATAATCAGCATTATCATCAGCAGCATTATTTGCATTCGATTAGCAATATATATATGTATGTATATGATGTATGTAATTATATATGCAATGCATCAACGCTTGATTTGATATAGATTTGCGCTGGCAAATAAGGTCGTGTTCACAATGGCGTAGTTTTGGGAGAGATGCGGCGAGTAAGTTAGGTTTGCGGTTGAAGAAAAATTATGTTAAAAAATTTTGAAATTTTTAATTTTGTTACATACAAAATACAATTATATTTTGAAAAAAGTTGTTTTAGCTTGCGTTTGAGTTTAATATGTTAACATTTTATAAATTTGATCAAAGTTTTTAAATAAGTTTTAATATTTTTTTTCTTAATTTTTAAAATAATTTTGTAAAACAATTTTTAAATAACTTTGAAACATCTTTAAACATCTTTTTGGTATTACTAAAACGATATTTTAATAATTATTAATATTTTAAAAATATTTAAGATTTTATAACAAAATTTAAATAATAATATTTAAAAGAATAGTTATTGAAATATTGTAATTAATATATAGTAAAATATTTTTTTATATTAAATATTTTTAAAAATATTATTAATTATTAATAACAATATTTTAATAATTATTAATAATTTAGAAATACTTAATATAAACCTTAATTTATTATTTAAAAAAAAATTCAAAAATAAATTATTATTATAAAAACATTTAAATAATAATTAATTATTTTAAAATAATATTTTTATAAATTTTAAATAATTTTGTAAGTAATGTTTTAAAAATACTAAAAATTATTAAACAAAAAATTAAAAAATATTTCAAAATTATTAAAAACATTATTAAAAAAATATTATTGATATGAAAAAAAAATTATTAAAAATTATATAAAGCTATTAGGAAATTAAAAAATTTCAAAATACTTTTAAATAAATTTTTGTAAAATTATATAAAACTACTAAGAAATGAAAAAAATTTCAAAATATTTTTAAATACATTTTTTTAAATTATTTAAAGCTATTAAGAAATTAAAAAAAAATTCAAAATATTTTTGAATAATTTTAAAGTATTTCTTTGTAATTTTTAAATGTTTTTAAATAATTTTCTAATAAACCTTTCTATTTCCCAGTTTCTTCGACCATTGCGTGCCACAACTCATGTTGCTACTAGTCAATTGACCTTTCTTTTTTGTTGCATATTGTTCTCTAATTCACTTTATTTCACATGCTTGCCTAGATTTCATCTACGGCTCTCTCTACCTATTTGCTTTACGCTTCATTTAATTATTTATTATTATTTTTATTTTTACTTACATCAGTATAAACTTTTACACTACGCAAGATGATATGTCATGATATATATATTTTTTTAAATTAAAATTTACGCCATTTGTAATTCCCGTTATTTTTGTTATTTAACTGTAAATTGCGTATTTATGTATGCTTTTGCATTTATGTTTGCTTTAACTGCTGTCATAAATTTAGGTTTTGGTTTCAGTTTTCAGTCACGATTACTTTATCCAATGTACATATATTTGTATGTTTGTGTATGTCGCCTTCGCTTTCATTGCTAGCTGTCAGCTGCGATTTTCACATGTCAGTTAGTGATAGCTGTATCTAGTTGCTGTTGTTGTTTTTGTTTATTTTTTATAAATTGGGCGGAAGTTAGTTTTTAATAAGTATATGTGTATGTAAGTAGTTGTTTTATAGTCCTAGAAGAAAATCGCTATGTTTGCTTTGTTCTGTAGTCTGCAGCCAGGTTGCATAAAAGTTTTGGTTATGAATAACGGCTAAAGTGGTAGAAAAGCGTTTGTTTTGTAAAGTATAAGTAGTATACAAGTTTCGTTTTCCGTTTAGTTAGTATGTTAGCTCATTGTTCGATATCCGCATATATTGTGTTGTTTTTTGTTTCTATTGGGTCATTTCGTTACTTTTTTATCATTCAGCTGCCAGCATCACGCTTACTATCTGCTGAACTGCGACTAATTTCAGCGCAGTCTACTCTCAAGCCTTAATGGCGTTCAGACAGCGCCTTAATTTAGTCAATTAGCAAACTGTCAGCAGTCATACCTATTTTCGGCCGCTTTAAGTGTTGTTCGTAAGCACTTAATATTCGGCTCGTACGCTACTCTGTTGCTTGATTTAAACAGGCTTTGTTATGTATATTTTTGTTTAGAAAATCAATAATTTTGTGTTTTTTTTTTAGTTTTACTTAAGCAATTCGGAAACCTTATGATTTGTTGGTAGTTTCATTTGTTTTTCATTTTTTCATTGTTAAATGTCATTTTTTTGTATTTATTTATGTCTCATGTAGCCTACTTTTGTTATTGTTTTTCTTATTATTTTTTTGCCTATTGTTTATTTGTAACTCTAACTCTAGTTTGCTTTTTATCAAAATTTCTACATGCTTTACTGCAATTATGCGCACTACTCAGCAGTTTCTGTATTTTTTCCAATAATTATTCCATCGTGTTTTTATGGCAATAATAAAGGTTATAATTTTATAGCTCAATGCATTTAAAAATTTATGATATTTGGGATTCTCCAATTTGTTTTGTTTTTGCAATTTGTTATTTTTTACATTTGTAATAATTTTTAATAATTATGTTTTTTTATATATAATTCTAGAAAGAGAGCTATGTAAAGGGCACATTCGGTTAAGCTATAAATAGTTCTTTATACTATGTACTTTTAATTTAATTTTCTTTTATGACAATAAGTTTTTAGTACATATTTATATATCTTTATGATTAAAGTCAATTTTCGTATTTTAATTATACAATTATTTTTGGTTATTGTTAGCAATAAAATGCATTTAAATTTAAAAATATCTCAAAAAATTGCATATATTCTTTTTAAGAAGAGACAAAATAAGCAATTGATGTCTAATATTATCAATTCCTTTTGAGAAAATAAATTTTTGGATTTGAAAATTAAAAATTAATATTTTAAAAATTTGAATATTATTAGAGGTGCAAGTATTGAAAAAAATAAAAATTATTTTTTGTAGTAAAATTGGCAAAAATAAAAAAAATTTAATAAATTACAAAAATTACAAAAAAAATTAAAAAAAAAAATAATTTAAAAGTATTTTTAATAATTAAAAAAACGCATATATAGTATATATTAAATAATAAAAAAAATAATTTAAAAAAAATTAACAGTTTTGCAATTAAAAAAATATAATATTTAAAAAAATTATTAAAAAGTTCATAAAAATTACAGAAAATATTTAAATTTTAAAAAATTGCAAATGACTTTTACTTAGTGTTTTCATACAGATATTTCTTTGAAATTGCTTTAATTTTTTTAACTGTCATATGTTTCCAAATTGTTCTACACTATGCACACACACATAGCAGTTTAGTACATATGTATGTGTTTGTAAGTATTTTACTATTTACTATCATATCTCATTTATGTATAATTACTTATATTTGGTATGCTTTTCTTAGATATTTTCTAAATATGCTGTTTTCCTCCACGCGCGTGGCATGACAAGTCTGTTGCCTGCTGCGCTTCGTACGCTTGTTACACTTACACTCTCGCTTTAGCCCCTGTTGCATGCTGTATAAACTCAAACTGTCACTGATTTTCATGCAATTGGTTGTATTTGTTGCTAGTGTTACTGTTGTTGCTGTTTCTTTTACTCCCACAGGCAAGCTTGGTGAACGTATTTTACGCTTGTTGTTATTGCATTTATCGGCATTTACACTAGTAACTGTAGTTGCCATCGATGATGTTGTCGTACTATGCCGCGATATGTGTTGTTGCCGGCAAAACGTAGGAGTAGATGCCAGCTGCCGCTGCCGCTCCTGGCGTGGCACCCGAAATCAGTGTTGTTGGTATGTGATGGGTGGCGGCTAATGTGGCGGCGGCAGCTGCTGCGTAATGTTGTTGTTGCTGCTGCTGCTGGTGTTGTTGGTGGTGGTGGTGGTGATTAAGATGCGTTGAAAGAGTCGCTGCGTTTGTTTGTTGCTGTTGTTGTTGCTGCTGTTGGTAGTGCGTTGTATAATGCTGATGTTGTTGCGTTTGTTGCTGCTGCTGCTGCAGTTGTTGTTGTTGTTGCTGCTGCTGCTGCTGCTGTTGATGCTGATGTGCTGCCGCTGCTGTTGTAACGGGTCAAGTCGGTGTTGTCATTAAAAATTGATGATGTTGCAAGTCGCGTTCGGCCTTTTTATTCAATAAATCATGCCTTGATTCCATACCCGCTCCTCTGTAAAATGAAATGGTGTCGATTTAAAACCAAATGCTAGTGGAATATTTTCTATTATTTATAAGCAATTTTGTAGTTAGACTGAGTGTGTTAGTAGAGCTTTTGAAGCGCTAAGCTGGAACTATGTACAGTTATATGTTGAGTTGAATTTTTGAATTATTAATATATTATAAATACGTAGATATATATAGTATATATTTATGCCAATATAAGTAGATATAGGAACTAAAAAAAAATAATAATAACAAAGCTTTTTTCGCAATATGTGCTTTTATGGTGAGTTTTTGCTAATATGTATATACTTTGCGCCATATTTATGCCACATGCAAGCTTTATATATAAATATTGTCTTATAAAAAATATAATTTTAGTGAAAATTTATTAAACTTATTAAAAAGAAGATTTGGTTCTTTTTATGAATATCGATATATGTATGTATGCGTCTTGAATACTAAATCACTTATATAAAGAAGTATTACAAGTATCTATAAAAAAGTTGCTGAGACGAACAAGCAAGGGAACGCGAACATATTCAAAGCTAGTTCATAACAGCCGATGGACTTTATAAGAATCTTTATTAAAGCAGAAATGCTATCTAAAGTTCATACCTAACAAGTACCGATTACTCTTACAGGCAAGCTTTTTATCTTTGTAGGTAGTTGGGATAGATTAACTTTTATTCCACACCATACTATATTATTATATTATAAAAATTTCTTTATAACATTTAGTGCTCATTAGCATTAAATCTTATTTTTCTAATTTTCAACAAGTTTTTAAAAGCGTTTTGAAAGCGCTTATTATAATTATTGAATCAACTCTTGAAAAAAACTTTATGAAAGTCAATTAGAAAGCTCTATATTTTCGAAAGTGAGTCGGCGAGTTTTCTTTTTAGATTTTCTGTTACAAAATATCTTAAGAATTATATAAATTCTGTAATATTTCTAAAAATCTTCTTATTCATGGTTGTAATTTATTAAGCTTGTGCCAATAACGACGTTGACCTATTTCGTTCATTTATGCTATTTTAGAATTTTTTTTTTCAATATTTCGGAGTGCATATTTTTACTCTCTACCGACTATGAAGTGAGCGTTAAAATACATTTTCACGAAATGGGCAGCACTTTGTATTATTAGTGTATTTTTAGTGAAAAGCTAATAGTAAGTGCTATTTCCAACATTATATGGGTGGTGTAAAGTTCACAAAGTGAGCCATCAGTGCAATATGTGAAAAACGTAGACAAGCAGAACAACAACGCAGGTGGTTATGTGCTAATGAGTGCCTGTTACCCAGTAGGAAAATATTAATAACAAGTAAGAGCTAAGTTTGGGTACAACCGAACATTCCATATTCTTGCAACTTACAGGGATCAAAGCCATTAAAGCCATGAGAGTATCTTTAGGTACATACGGCTTGTTAGTTATATTTGGTCTAGGGCGAGTTTTCACCCGAATTTATTCATTCAAAGCACAAATATGCACCGATATAAGAAAAACAGGATCTCACATATTGACCGCAATGTGCGGTATAAAGTCACCCCGAAGTTCGAACATCCTTTTATTAAGTATATGGGGGCCAAGGGAAGTATTGATCCGATTCGACCCATTTTTGACACACAGACTACTATCAGGACCGTATTCTTTCTGAATTTAATTTATATATCTCACACATTGACCAATATTTTCAATCAAAAGTCAACTGTAAGTACTGGGATCCAAATATTCGGTACCTAGGGGCTTGGACAGTTTTAGTTGTATTTGAACAATTTTGGTCATAAGGTTCCATATACTAAATGAATTATTGGTGCAAAGTTTTATCCCGTTATATTAAGGGACTACACCAGAGTAACGCATGAAAAATTATACGATTTTCTTGAATTTTTTTAAAAGAAAGTACTCGACCGAATGTTGCGAAGTTCATTGCACATAAAAAGGTATATTTTCAGCTAGATTTTAAGATTTTTTTTAACAAAAATGTTGAAAAATAACGGAGTTGTGTGCTGTCTTCGGAGGTGCAAAAAAAGCGTCCCAACTGCTGACATGATTTCTACCGAATGAGTTGCAGAGGGAAAAAAATTCAAAAAAGTTATTGAAGTTGAAGGTATTCCCTATCAAAAATTAGGAAAAATTCGTTTTTGAGGCTAAAGATGGTAGTTTTTTATGCCATATTGACAATTTTCAACCAATCAAAAATATCGTAGGCCATTGTATAGTAAATGTAGACAATAGAACAATAATCAGTTTTAATTTAAAGTCAGGATGTCAGCTCCTTAATATCTTCCTGATTGTTGTACTGGAAAGTGAACGAACGAACGAATCGAGGGAACTTAGAACGGTGTTATATGGGAAGAAGGCGTGGCTGTAGAATTTGAGAATAATGTCCCGCAGCAAATTTGGTTGCAATCGGTTGAGCGTATCTCGAGATATGTGATTTCACATAAAAGTGGGCGGTGCCGCGCCAAACGTCAATTTTTGACACCGGCTTTGCTGTAATGATTTTCGATTAGAAAACTTAGTTTGCATAATTAGTCAACATTTTCTAACAACCATGTAACGTTATTTGGGTTTTCGTTACCTCAACCGTCAAACCGAAATTCAACAAAATTTCCTACAGGGTATGCGCATATAACTTTATGCAGCTTTTTGCATGTATGCCACTTAAACTATTAAACTTGTTTATCGTAATTCGCGCTATCGCTGAGTTAGCACTCCGGTCTCACCCCGCGCTTGGCCAAAGTTTCACCTTTTTTCGCAAATTGATTGCGACACCCAAGGGACGAGGGCGCTGCCGCCATGCCAATATGGTAGCGAAATATGTATGTACATACGTCTATTTGCACGAGTAATGCTGGAAATTTTACTGTCTAGCGGTTTTCTACACTTTGCACTTTGCACTTTTTTCACAAGCGGCAAGCTTGCATACACACTAACATACACACTTTACATTTTCCACACGCCTCAGCGTTAAATCTATGGTATGTGTGGCATGTGTATGTGTGTTTGTGAACTGTTGGTTTGTGGTGAAACCACAATCATAACAATTGAGCGCCACTGTGGCCGAACCCAGAAGGGTTAACTGCCGCCATGAATATACATATATCTGCACATATGCATGTATATATGTATGTGTGTATGGGTGTGTGGCAATATAGCGCAGGCGACGAGGCGCTGCTAAGTCAGCTAAGAATCTATCGGTGTAAATGCAAACAAACGCGCGTGCGGCAAAAGGTATGGGGCGCACAAACTTGCTGCATTTTTTATAAACTTTTTGTGCAAATTGAAAAACAAATTTATATGGTACCTACTTTAGTATTTTAAAAACGTATCAAACATAAAATAGCGGTAAAGTGGTAAAATGCTTGTAAATGCGTGTGCACACTACAGGTTAACGCTGTTGGCCATTAGCGGCGTTTCTTTAGTGCACACATATACTAGTTGCTCGGTGTTATTTGTATTAAGTGCATACTTTCAGGCGTTGCAGCGTCGTTATTTTTATTTTATTTTATCTGTGTGTATTTATTTAACGCCATAAAAGAATTGCTCGCATTTACGTTTCGGCTTAGTGCCGATGGTTATGAGCGTAGCGTTTGGTTCGCTCTACCTCTGCGTAGCGAATTCAAATCAGCAGACGTTGCAGAGGCAAATTAGTGAGGTGGTAGGTGTGCGGCACATTAGCATTCCAATTACTTGCGTTACCGAGGACTTTAGGTGTAGTTGCAAAGTCAAGCGTTGGAAGAAATATGGTTGAATAAGGGAATGTTTTTGTTTTAGAAATTTGCTTTTTACGTGTACATGGAACATTTTTCAAATATATAATTTTTTGTTTTGCTTTTTTAATTCCGATTTCACATTAGACCTACTATGTAAGTACTTTTTGGTACAAAAAACGCCTGCGACAATTAACTCAATAATAGCATCATCTGTGTCCTTTTCAGAAGTATTTTTTCGCAGTGTATTACGTTTCTGGTTGCAATCGAATAATGAAGCCCAGAAAGCATAAAGACATCGTCGATATTTTGGGTAACAGCAAAGAACGCTTCGTTGAAATAAAGCGACTAAATTACGCACGAGAATCAAGTAAAATACAAAGTACGAAGCCAGGCATTTTTGGATTGCATAAAGGTTTCCAAAATCCGTTTAATGTGTTGAACACAATGAGGAATATTGTGAAAGACAATATCCATGGATAATATAGGTTATTTGAAAAAGTCTTTCCGTATTTAGATGTCGTTGCAGTCGTAGATCTCCAGTGCTACCAATCACATTGGGTCATACCATACAGTATTGGAAAGCTGAGATCATAAGCTTTATTAAACCAAAAAAAAAAATTCGGGGAAGTTGGAAAAAAGTTACAGCTGTTAAAAAATGCGTGAAAATAACGAAGAAAATCGTTATATTTTGAAATTTTTGTATAAAAAAGGTAAGAATGCCAAGCAAACCACCAACGAAATTTGTGAAGTTTATGGAGACGATGCTAAATCAGTTCGTGTTCGCTCGCTGCCGTACTGGAAATTTCGAAATTTCGATTTACACTGATGCAATAATGTCTCTAGAGAAAAAATGGCAAAAAGTGGTCTACCAAAATTGTATGTATTTGTTTATTTATTTATTAGTATAAATAAAAAAAAATTAAGTTGAAATTCGATACGAAATACGAAAAGACTTTTTCGACTACCCAATATAAATATAACCACCTGACCGTCTAACTGGCCTATTTCTTCTATATTAAAACCTTAGAGACCTATCAACTGGTTGAGCGTTCAGATGAAATAGTGATTCGTCATTTACAGCGTATACTTTTTTTAATGCCACGTGCAATATAACAATCTAAATTACATTAGATATTCAGTTGAAAGCATTGTTGCAAAATATTGGTCCTCTCACCGAATATCTTTCTGAAAATTTTATCAGTTGAAGAATTCGCTCGAATTGATGTGGAATTTTCAGTTCTCTAAAAAACATGCTTACTAAAGAAAACAATAGAAGAGGAATAATGTTTTAGGATCGAGGAGACCGGGACTTGATGCTTTGAATAGTTGGAAAGGACGAAGAAGCAAATGGATAAGCTAGACAAAATAGTTTATGCAGTATTATCCCGTTCACATATAACTTTCATCGCGCTGCTTGATAGCTCATAAGTTGAAAGCGCAGCGAAGAAGGCTGGGGTAAGTCTTAATGAACGCTTCCGTACTTTTCTCTATCTAAAATAATTGAAAGGTTTTCTCGGGTTGAATCTAATTGTAATCTCTCAGAGTATTTTTGCTTTCCAAAGATGGGCCCTCAGCTGCTTAGAAGAGCTCTTAAGCACAAAAAACGGGCTAGATAATGATGTATAAGTTCTTAAATGGTATAAGGCGTATCTGGAAGCAATTCGGCTAACTGTTTATGCGGTTGTGAAATCCAATACAGTTAAGCTAAGAGTAAAGCTGTTAATATTTCTTTATTATATAGCAAAACTTTATATTAAATACTAAAAGTACTAAAAGTAGAAATTATTCCTTGTAAAATTGTGGATTAAGTATTTTTTTAATTTTTACGCAAAAATAATTTGACATACATATATAAAAATATGAATATACATGTGTGGAATATTTCTAACAATAATGCAGAAGAAAATACTTTGCATAACTCGAAATGTTAATAAAGTGAGTAAGCCTTGATAAATATCGCTAAATAATTAAAAATTATTGTAATAGGCAAGCATTCAGAGAAAAACTAATGCGAAACACTAAAAACTAAAGATAATTATGTAGTGAAAGTCATCGAAGTGACCCTCGATAACCAATACGTACGTCTCTAAAGAGATGATTTTGGTGCTGAGTTGGATGAAGTTGGTGCTGTAGTGAGTTTACAACAACAGTAGGCGGTGGTAGTGCGGTAGAACGATTGTGCACAATATTATTGTTATTACTGTAAATGTTATTGTTATTGTTATTATTGATATTAATGCCGTTATTATTATTATTTAGATTAGTAGTGCTGGTGGTGTTGTTCAAATTGTTCGTGCTGTTGGTGCTAGTAAAAATGGTGGCCAACGATGGACCCACTGCTGACATGGCCTGCAAACCGGCGCCAGCTGCTGGATAGGCAACAGCCGTTGCATTGCCACCATTTGCGGTGATAAAATGCTGGGCCGGCAAGATGGCCTGCTGTTGCACAACGCCGGCCGTTTGTAATAGTGCTTGGTGTTGTTGTTGTTGTTGCTGCTGCACTTGTTGTTGTATTGCCTGTTGTTGCTGCTGCTGCTGTTGTTGCTGCTGTGCATAGCCATTCAAGATGATCAGCTGTGGCTGTGGCGGCTGATTGCTGATAACCGTCATAGCCGTGCCGGCGGGGCTGAGGGCCGTCAAATTATTCGCCGAGAGCAATTGTGTGGCATTCATGACATTGGCCACCTTCTGCATAGCCAATGCTTCATTGCTGTTGTTGTTGATATTGTTGTGGCTGTTGTTGTTGTGCTTAGCACTGCCACCGCCGGTGGAAGTGTCATTGATCATTTTGGTTTTAGCAAATTCTATGCGTATCGAACCGCGGTCGGAGGATAGTAAATATTTACCCTGCAATTGCTGCATTGCTGTTGCGGCGCTAACGGTATCTTTGAACTCAATAAACGCAACGGGATGGTTGGCATTGCTGCTGCTGTTACTGTTGTTGTTGCCAGCTCCGTGATAATTAGCTATGGCTGTTGCATTAGAATTGGTAGAAGTGGTGCTTGTGTTGGTGGCATTGGTGATGGTGGAAGTAGTAGTAGTAGTAGTAGAAGTAGAAGTGAGATTGTGCGAACCTTTTGTGTGCATTCGGAGGCGACAAAAGCCAGGCATACTGTGTGTGTGCAATTGTTCAATATTTAAGTAACAAATTATACATATTTGTAAATACAATAAATATATATATATGTATGCTTGGTAGTATATGCATGTAAGTAAATAGTAGTACTGCTGTAATAGTTTAATTTATTTTACAGATATATATCATGTATTTTATATTTAATTTTTTATACGAATGAAGAGAGTTATGTGTATGAAAGGAATAAAGTCTCAAAAGGCATGTGATTGTTATTATGTTTGCGTATATGCATTATAATTATAATGAGAGTATGTGTATAGCTTTTGATTTTTTATTAATTTCCGTGAAAATAGGCTGAATTGCATAACAAAACGAAGCTATAGTACCCTTCTCAAATAAAGAAGTTTTCATGTAACAAATGAACTGTGATCGCTCAGTTTGTCTGCCGGCTGTATAATATAGTGATCCGTTCGGTGAAAATTTTTCAGACATTGTAACGTTGCCTTAAGGATTAATTAATCCCAAATTTCGTGGTGATATCTCATTAGGTAAAAAAGCTTTTCTTACAAAACCTTAATTTTGACCCGTCGGTTTGTATGGCAGCTATATTTAATATAATGATCCGACCTAAAATATTTCTTCCAATATTGTAGCATTGCTTTAGGCAGTAATGTATGACAAATTTCGCGATGATATCTCATTAAATGAAAAAGTTTGCCATACAAGAACTTAATTTTGATCAGTACGTTTGTATGGCAGCTATATAAAATAATCATCTCATCTGAAAGATTTCTTCAGAGAGTGCATCATTATCTTGGACAAGAGTTTATGACAAATTTTGCGAATATATTTTGGCAAATATACAAGATTTCCCTACGATCACTTTATTTTGATACTTCAGTTTGTATGACAGCTTTATGATATAGTGGTCCGATATCAGTGGTTCCAACAACTGCGTAGCTTTTTGCCCAGGAAAGAACGTGTGCAAAGTTTCAGAGCGATATCTCATCTCTATCTTATCACTGAAGGATAAGCTGAGCATTAAAAGGGACACAGTCTACGCTATGAGGTAAGCAAAGCTCTGTTTAAATGCCAAATATTTTCAGGTGGTGTTCAAGAAACTATTCCAACGAACTCAAAATTATTATATTTTAGAACCAAATCAGCAATACACATACTTATATAAATAAATTATCAGTACATACATAGTACATGTCAAAAGAAAGTATACAAAATCATTTACTAATGTTCTGAGTTCATTGAATTCCGAATTTGTGTTTTAATCCAGACTGCGAGAAGTCTTAGCTTAGCATGAAGAGTCTATACTTTCTTCTCACATATATTATCACTGGTGTACGTGGTAGAATGGTGAATTTTAGATATTCGATTGGTGCTTGTGATTTTATTTAACAGTATATGTATGGTACTTTAGACTTGTGAAATAAGTAATGCTTACTGTTAGTAGAACACTTTTTACAGTTATGTTGCAAATATAATTTATCAATGTGCGATTTTATGTATTGTGATAATTCATGTAAATTTAATTTGTTATCAACCAAATTGAATTGAATGTGCAGGTGAAGACATACTTTCAATAGGAAAGGATGAAATCAAAAGACGCTCAAATATTTGGCACGAAACTCAAGTTGTTACAAAAAATTATTATTGAAGTGGAAAACTCTCTGTCACTCACCTGGAAAAGACCTCTTTGAGTTCATGCTCGGACACGAATTGCCCCAAATTGGCCACAAACAATGTCGAGCAGGGCGCGTTCGCAGCTAATGGTGGATTTGATGGGTGTGCTGGATTATTCGAGGAACCAACTGGACTCGCCAAAGCGGGGCTGGATAAAAAATGATGATGTGCTGTATGACCGGCTGGTGGCGGTCCCGGTGGGCCAGTGGCGGCTGTGCCCGGCGGTAAACCAGCAGCAGCAGCGGCAGCAGCAGCTGCAGCAGCGGACATATGCATAGCTGTTGGATGTAATGTTGTTGCTTGTTGATGATGTTGCGTCATAGCGGTCATTTGAGTCTGAGTGAGTGTAAATTTGTGAGTAGATGGAAAAAAATGCGATTACTTATGATAAATCGTTGAAAGTTGTATCGGCTGATATATCAATACGGTGTAGTGTTAGCTGTTATACTCACTTGATGCATAGGCTGTTCGATAACTTTATCTGTATTTAGTCAGAGGTAAGAGCGTACCGGCACCTGCGGATGTAGAGCTGGATGCACTAGTGTGGCATGCTGTAATGCAGCTGCACCGGGTAATTCAGCGGCGGCTGCCGAATATGCTAACGGATGATGCCATAATTCCGGGCCGCCTGGAAAGAATGGTCCACCCAAATCTAAGTGTTGTGCAGAAAGAGAGAAATTGTTTTTTGTTAGAGAACAATAACGCTTCGGTGCAAACGAATGGAAAGCAACTAAACGTAGAATATGCGAAATAGTGGAAGAAACCAAAAAGAGAATTGTTCATGTTTTATATATGCACAGTTGAAATAACTTTTTGTTTTTGTTTTTGTATAGATATAAATATTTTTTAATTTTAATTTTTTTTTAATATATTCTATTGATTAATTTTCAAATTTCTTATTGGTTATTGACAATTGTGTGGGAGTTTGATAAAAGGTAGAA
Source organism: Bactrocera tryoni (assembly GCF_016617805.1). NCBI lineage: Eukaryota > Metazoa > Arthropoda > Insecta > Diptera > Tephritidae > Bactrocera > Bactrocera tryoni. The sequence continues at coordinate 7,871,444 of NC_052499.1, forward strand.
TACATGACAAGAGCGCATTTAATCGATTGAAGCTCGTATTTTGCAGCTTCTGTCGTTTTTGGAAAATACTAAAGTATTCGATAGCTATTACACATCATTCTTAACTGCTTCAGATAATTGGGTTGTTTTTTGAATAATTTTAAGCAATGCGCGAAATTCTTTAACTTATAAATTGACGGCAATATTTTTTAATTTGATCAAAAGTTTATTGTTATGTTAAAAACACGGAAGCTAGAACAATATCCGAATTAAGTAATAAGGATTTATTTTTCTTAAAGCACTAACTGTTTTATCCTGGTAAAAACTCATATTTTTTCAGCTCAAAGAAAGCTTTACAATATTGAAACAAAATCAATTCTATTGGTCGTTGTTACAATTTTCTTCATATTTAAAATGTTTGGTTAAAAAAATCTTTTGTATAAAATTTAATTATCGAGTTCGTTTCTTAAGTCTTTTGTTTTGAATCGCATTATAAATAATAAAAGCCTTCGATTCACCATTTCTCTGTTCGCTCAGTTTCAACTCTACTCTCTTTAAAAAATAACTGAGGAGAGCCACAACAAACTGCAATTTAAAGTCGCCTAAAATTTTGCTTTTATGCTTTCAATTTGACTGTTTGAAGCCTATTTCATTCATGCCAGTTGTTCGTTCGAATCGACCTTTTCAAATTTTCATGCAATCGAAAACAGCTTATTTAGTATAACTCTAATTTGAAAACATTGCTAAACTATTCATTTTTGACTGTAACTTCCGAATATTCATATGCTAAATCAAATCATCCCTGATGATGTCGAAGTTTGCTTTGTTATAATGGAGAAAAATTTAAATAGTTATGTAATTATTTAGTATAATATAAAATATTTAAGTTATATTAATTAAAATACATTTTCTTTTTAATTTTAATTTTAAAATTTTTTTTTAAATTTTGAGTTTAATTGCAATTAAGTTTCGGTATAATATTTTTAAAATTCAGAATTTCAATTAAATTAATTTTTATTTTAAATTATAAATTATAATTTAAATTCTAAATTTTTTTAATTTCAATTTTATTTTTAGTTTTAATTTTAATTTAAGTTTTAAACTTAATTTTAAATTAAGTGTCGATATAATTTTTTTATTTTCAATATGATTCTAATATTGTTTAATTTTTGATTTTAGCCTTAAATTTTAATTTTAATTCTAATTTTAGTTTTATCTTTAACTTTGATTTTAATTTTAATTAGTTCCAATTTTAATTTTAATTTTAGTTATAACGTTGACTTTAATTTAAATTTTACTCTAATTTTATATTTTAGTTTTAGCTTTAGCTTTAACATTTCAAGTTTTAATTTAATTTTCTATTAATTTTAATTTGAACTTTAACTTTAACTCTAATTTTATTTAAGTTTTAATTTTAATTTTTATTTTAATTTTTTATTTTTAGTTTTAATTTCTTAATCTAATTTTTTTAATTTAATTTTAATTTTAAATTTAATTTTAATTTTAATTGTATTTTAGTTTTAATTTTAATTTTGATTTAGTTTTATCTTTTACTTTAATTTTAATTTTCAGTTCTAATTTAATTTTAATTTTTGTTTTAACATTTCTTTTATTTTAATGTAAATTTTAATTTAATTTTTAATTTTAAAGTTTCAATTTTAATTTAATATTGATTTTTTTAACTCTAATTTTTATTTTAGTTTTAATTTAAATTTTGTTTTAATTTAATTTTTTAATGGAATTTTTGATTTGAATTTAAATTTAAATAAAAATTTAAAATATAATTTAAATTTAAATTTAATTTTAATATTTTAATTTTGCTATTGAACTGCTAAATGGCTACACTAAATGCAGTTAAAACACGAAAATTCAGCGCTAACTGCAAATTTAACCGATTTTTAACCGAAAAAAATGAATTTATAAGTATTTTCTGGTAACTAGGTTATTGTAATAACTTCATATAAATCCGGCACATCTGTCGCAGAATTGAAATTTCAACATAGTGAAATTGTTTACACGCGCAGAGACTCTCGTTAGTAGAAGAAAAAACTATTGTAAAATGAGTTGAGAGCGCTAAAATTCACGCTGCATCTAATTATAATGGAATGTTAATTGCAATCACTGTGTTCTTGTACGAATTTGCATATAATTGTATGTGTTTGTGTATTTGTGTGTGGGTGTGTTTCATATGCAGATATTCGGTGTAACAGCTGCGGGCAGCTTTTGTGACTGTGTTGTTTTCATATTGTGACGGTATCAGTGGCGATTGTGATGGTTGTGGTCGTGATGGTGGTGGGTGGCGTTTATTGATGACATACCACGTGGTGAAATTAGTGCAAAAAACATTTTGCTTGGGGCTTGAATATTGATTTATCTCAAAATAACAGGGAAACTTATTTTCATAACAATTAAATTTTTGTTTACATTTCTCACTTAAATCTTATGTAGGTGCTCTAAAGCAGTTTTGTTGTTGGGAGAATGTGTTATTTCCATTTAATTTGAATTTATTGTATTTTCAATTCATATAAATATGGGAAATTAATTAAGTGCGCTTTTGTCATAGAATTCAGTAAACAATGTTATATATAGTTATAAGTTTGTTTTTGTACAACAACAACATACTATATGTAATTAATATTTTTATACTTAAAAAATACACAGAAAGCAGTTGAAATCAATAGAAAATTCTTTAAATAAAAATAAATAAATAATAAAATAAGTAAATGAAAAATGCAAAGTAAATATAAGAAAGCTGTAACAGTCAAGGCACTACAAATACAAACACATATATACAAAATTAAAAGCAGAAAAATAAAAATTTGCATTTAACATTTGATTGCTTAACATCTTTTTGCTATTTTGATTTTGACTTTTTGCTTAATGTTTTTTTTTTGATTTTTGATTTTTCAAACATTCTTTACTTACGTCCAGTGAGTGGGTGCATCAATGCAGGATGTGAGGCTGTTGTCGCTGTATTGGGCTGTGGTTTGGGTTTGCTCACTTTCGTGTTACTCTTGGCGAATTCCAAGCGAATTGTTTGGGGCATATCGGGATCGAAACGTACACCCTGCTGCAAATGAGCGAGTACGACGGATAGTAATCGATTTTGCAGTTATTTTGTAATCATATATTTCAATCTTTCTATTCGCAATATACTTATTCAAAGTTCATTGTTAAGCAAAAAATCCAATATATTTAATAAAACAACAAATTTCATGTAAAGTAAACTGTTTTGTTCACAAAGTTTATACGAAATTCGCGCGAAATTCTCTTGCGACAACTCAAAAATCTATTACGAAATTTTTCGTTTGTAGTTTAGAAATTATTTTCTTTATGCAAATTGAATTTAACTATGTACTTTTACCGTATCGGCTGGCAGTTTCGATTTGAGACGCGTCAATTCGCCAAAAATATGTCATAATAACATTTTATCTAGCTCAAAAACTTTCGTGTGTGTTTTATAAACAGAAATTGGGTTAAAAATATGCTACAAAAGGCACAAGTAGGATGAAATTGGCGTAAATATATAAACTAATCTATTTTTTTTTTAATTCATTGGAGGCATGTAGCTATATTGTTCTAACTGCTTGTATTTTAATGAGAGTGTGGAAGTGGTGGGAGCTTTTAAAAGCTGTAGAGCTTTAATTGTTTTTATTCAACGCGTTTAACTGTTTATGTATTGATGAATGTGTTAGGCAGATTCACTTTTATTAAATGCCTTGATGAGTTATATTTGTATAAAATATTTCAAATCCCAATGTTGAAGCCAATTGACAAAATTGATAAGCTTACGCTTAGCTCATACTAATTTTGAACCTTCTAAAAGTTTCATTGACTTTTTTATATTATTTTACTACTAATGATAAGCTTTCACTCTTTTATTTTAGTCTATTAAAAATTTTTAAAAGAAAGCTTCCACAAATTTCTTTAAAAGCTTTTTTAATTTGCTTCTAAAATTAATTTGATTGCGTTTTTTATTTTAAGTCTAAGAGTTTTTGTTGGTGAAATCGTGATAGCTCGCTAAAAACGATTTAATATTTTTAATTTGAAAAGTTCGGTAGGAACGAAAAACGCTCAAACACGCATTATTATTTTTAAAGAAATTTGCGAGAAAGCGTTAAGAATGAGTTTAATGTCTATTTATTAAAGCTTTAAGAAAAGCTTAAAAGCTTTCACTTAAATGAGAGCTCAAATCTTATTGTATGCCTTAAAAGCTCCTTCTAACTCTTGTATATTGTTGTTTATTTTTTTTAATCGTTGAAGCCAATTGAGTGTCTGCTTTATGCTGTCTTTGAAAGCTTTAGAAATCTTTACAACTGTTTTTGCTGCTACTATTTCTACTTAGCTTAGTTAAATAACTAAAATGGGCAACTTTAACACAAGAAAATTATCTAGTGACTGTCTGTAAATCAAAATCGCCCTCCAAAATTTACTCAACCCCTTTTTAACTATCATTTCTAAAAATGGGAATTTGCTGCTCAGTGTGTGGTTTTGCTGTTGCTGTTTTGCTAGTAGGTTGTGGTTGGCAGTGGCGGTGTTTTCATTTCCCATACATGCACCAGAGCTAAAAACTACTACAAGGATATTTCAAAGTTGAGATGCTTAACAAAAAGTGATGACATATTTGTACGTTTGAATGAAAGTTAGATAGATAGTTAAACAAAATGGATTAGAAGAGAAGGCGTGTTGGTTGCGTTTGATAACAGAAAAGAGAAGAAGAAAACAACAGTCTTAAAAAGAACCGAAAATGTAGGGAATTAAAGCAGTACTGGTGTGAGAGAACATTTTGGACGCGCTGAAATGTTTTTTTTTTAACTTCTTATTTGTTCTTGTTGTTAGTGGAAGTAGTCATTTTCAAAGTGCACAATTTAACGAAATATTTCATATTTTCCATTTCTTGTTGTTGTTGTTGCTCTTTGCTTGGTATAATCGTGTGCGGCAAGCCACGGCGGTGTGTTTATACAAAAATTTGCAAGGCGTGAATATATTTGTTCATTACATTAATGGAATATATGAAATTTGCACTTGTAAGTGATAGTATAAACACATACACACACCCACCCACAAGTGTACTTTTGAAATGCAAAAGGGCGGGTTTTTAATTAATTATTGTTGTAGTTCACTTGAAAATGACTACTTCGCTGCCTTTTTACATGTTTATGCTCAGTATGATTTTTGTCTGTAGATTTAGTGTGTTCACGCCAAGCCTGCGTTATGCGAATTTTACATCGATCGTACTAAAAGTAAATAAAGTAGTGTGCGCTGCTCAAATAAGCAACCCTGCTTGCTTTTGGTTTGTTTTGCTTTTGCTCAATATTTTCTTTGCGCTGCTGAATATTTGCAAACGTTTTTGTTTTTGTTTGTTTGTAAAAAAATTTTCATTGCATTTGAACAAATGTTGTGTGCCTTTATAGCGGTAGGAATTGCATACAAAATAGTTTACATTCTCATATTAAATCTGTTTTCTTGCTTAATTTGTTTTTTGTTATTGTGATAGTTTTTGTTCTTTGCTCGTTTTTTTGTTTGTAATTTCAAAATTAATATTACCTGTAAATCCTGTTTAGCTGCCTCCGCACCGGCTCTGGTGTGAAATGTTACAAATCCGACGGGCTGTAAATTGGCATTGAAGTAAAACCGTTAGTAGCTTATAGTGGGAAAAAGGGAGTGCCGTGCCGTAGTGTATTGGGATATATGCACTTAAAGTAATACCTAACTTGTGTTTTACTTACCGATGCGGTTTTGCCATTCTTGCTGGTCACCTTTAAGAGAGATCCTTCATAGCCCTGCAAGGTAGAGATGTAGAAGAGAATTTTCAAAAATGCTTTCGAAATGTATGTTATGAATATTGATATTGTTGATTTTTGTTATATAAAAGAATACATATTGAAGTGGGTCAAAAAAACGGATATTGTCTTCAATTGGTACTCCGAAAAAAAACAAATATTTTTGTCATTTGGTACTTTGAAAATAAGATTCGCAAGCTCCTCTAAAAACATCTCTCCAAGTATTACCTCTTATTGGAAACATTCTCCTACTTACATTTTTCTATTTTCTTTTATTATGATAAATTATAAGAGCTCCCACCGTAAAATGTATACTATGTATATCTACCATAATTGTATTTATTTTATGATTATTGTTGTTGCATACGCCTAACCTAAGTAAATTTAGTATTTCCTCTCACTATAAAAGCATATTGCTGAGTGTTTCTCATAACATAAAATAATTTTTATGTGAGTCTGTGTCACAAACAATCTCGTAAACTGGCCATCCGATCATTTAATGGTTCTCAAGATGCTACTTAAGTTGACATGATCACTCTCACTTTATACGACATATATTTTCTTAAATAAAAATCGCTAGTCTTTATGAAAAATTTTGTGCCAAGAAGAGAAAAATAGAAGTGACATTTTTTAGAAACTATTTTCTAGGATGGTATAAAACAGTATTTTTTTCAGCGAAAGGGCTATTCAAAAAAGGCCCATACAAATAGAGCTGCGTGCTAAAGGTTTAAATTATTTTAGAAAAATAACGTGCACATAATCGAGATAAATGCTGCTGAAAACAGCACTGAGTCTTAATTCAATTTTATATATAGTTCTGCTTATTAATTATTTACTCGTGAAACGCCACCAAAAAAATGGAGGTTTTGCCTGCCGGTTTTAGTAACCAAAAAACGTTTTTATTTACAGAAAAAATATGTACAGAAAGGAACTGAATTTGAAAAAAAATCTGTTAAAATTCTGTAAAAAATTTTGTTCTCTGTGAACTGAATTGAATTTGAAAAAAAAATTCTGTAAAACTTTTTTCTTATTTTGAAAATCAAAAAAAATATTTACAGAATTTTCAGTGCCTTAGCATATAATATAAAAAAAAAACATTTGCTTTAACTAAAAATAAATTGCCCACTCACCTCATAAGCTCTGAATAAAAGGTAAAGTTCGCGTGGTTTTGCGTCCATTGGCAAACCGCTAACGAAGAGGGTGCGAACCTGAAAATACATAAACGAAAGTCATACATGAATATTAGTTGCAAGCATTAAAATTATGTAGAAAACACACAAATAAAAATGTACGAAAAATATTTAGCTGCCAAAAAAAGCGTTACATGCCCTAAAGTCCGTTTTAAAAGCTTACAGTTCCGCTTTAGTATATGGTACTTGTAGTTTACCTGAAAATGCCGAAAAGTTCAGCAGAAAAAATCAAGCATTGCACTTTACATGCATGAAAGCAATTTTCCATGATAGCGTAATTAACTCACACCTTCGCACCTGACAGCTGATGGCAGCAACCACAAACACACGCACGCATACAACTGCATTATGCAAACAAAAGGACGCCATTATCTTGAGTGTATGAGCTTGTGTGTGTGTGTGCGCTGTTGAAAATGCAAATGTTTGAGTGCTCTTTGGCACTCTCAAAAGTTCATGTGTGATGTTAACAACAATATCAAGTGCGCACAAAGCATACAACAAAACAGGGAAACTACAATTGGGAAGCCGAAATAGCTGCGAAGCAATTACGTAAGCGTGTGTGAAAATGAATATTTGTATGTGTGCGGGTGTGTGAGTATGTGCGCGCCTGAGTAGTGGAAGCAAATTAACAGTAAAATCACTTGGGTCACATCGTGACCGAATGAACGCCTTCACACACACAAACATACACACGCACTTACATGATATATGTATATGTGTGCGTGGTTTCGCATGTCATTGCGCTCCTTTTAGCGCGCATACCAAAATCCTTGCCATACTAAGCATATAATTTGTATATACCCACGCACATACATACATACATACATTTATGTAGGTGCTACGTGTAACTTTCCGCTATGCATGAGTCATTATATGCACGTGTGTGTCTTGCTCGCAGTGTGAGTGTGTGCGCGAGCCAGCAGCGTCATCTGCGCTACCAAGCCAAGTGCGAGAAAAAAGCTCTCCAACTAAATAAGCATTATAAACGCTGAATTCATTAAGCGAATTACGGGCGAATGGGACGCTAAGGGGTAACAGGGCGTGAACTTTATGCGATTCGAGGGCAGATAGTGTGGCGTTAACGTCCTTTAAAGCCCGCTAACAGCTCACATTTGCATGGATATGTTCGTATGTACATATGTATACCACAATGTATGTGTGTGCACTTATGAGGCGAAACATAAATGTGGCACCTTTGTTGATAGCGATCGTGTTGACAATGGGAATCCTCTGGCTGCTGACTGCTGCCTGACGCTGATAGACAACACATTGCCAAAAGACAAGTGAAAAAGTGTTGACATTTTTCAATACATATGTACATATGTATATAGGTGGTAGTTTACATGTGTGTGTGTGGGCAGGCGTTTGCATGTAGCGATGCATATGGACATTTTGTTTAAGCTGAAAAACGTGTTCTATCGGGAAATCTGTTGTGTAATTTAGCAGATGACTTGTCACAGCGCACATACTTTACTACATACATATATGCAGAGATATTAATTTATTTTTGTGTATGTATGTTTTCGTGTGCATGCAAGGAAATGCGTGATTTTGTACTATTGAGTTTGTCATTATTTTGGATTTCGTAATTATTTTTCAAAATAATGAAGATTTTAATTTCAATAAATTGCTAAAAATGTATGTATTCAAAATGTTATACATTTTTTATTAGACTGCTTATAATTGACGTGCTCACGTTGGTATCGTTTTCGCGTCAAACATAAAATGTTAATAAAATAACGAGTGCCAACTATTTTTAAATTTTTTTGTTTTAATTCCTTCATATATGTGATTGCATTTCTGAGTATGACTTTGTCCACATAATTTATTTTTCATTCAATATTTAGCATTTTTTTTACTTTACTCCTACACATGTTTTCTTTTCATAAAATTAACATATAAATACTCTGAATTTTGTAAAACTATTTATAAACTCTAAGGCTATGAAAAAGAGAACTGCAGAACTTCATTAAACAAAAAAATTTAAATTTTAAAAATCTTGCATGAAATCATATGACGTTATTTGAAAGTTACATCTATGTATGTATGTATATAGCCAAACTTTGATGTACGGATAGTTGTCATGCTGCGTGATTTTAATGCGCTTAACTGACGCTTTAAGCCATCGTTCACGCTGTGGTAAATTAAAAATTTATAAAACCATAGAAAAATGTATGAAATTATAAAAAAAAAACATAAACATCTCACATGAAATTTTGTGAGCAGATATTGTAATCAACTTATGAATCCTGTTGGAAAGTAATTCATATGCAATTACTTAAATTTCTTAAATAAATTGAGTTTAGTAATTTTTTTAAATACAAAAAACTATCTTTAAATAGACATTCCTATGCTAGATATTTGAAGACAACTGCTAAGAGCAATGTTAGTATTGATATAACATACTAGTATACAGAATAATAAAAAAATTGTATTGTTAGCAATGTAACGAAAACATTTAACATTTCTACGTAAAAATTTTGTAACATTTTGAATGGCAATAACATAATAGAGATTTTTAACATTAACTCAACATAATGCCACATTATGCTGTAATTTTATTTTACGACAGTAACAGCAGATAATGTTAAAGAATTCATTAACATTCTGTGATAACAGTGAGCTGCCATTTGCGCTATGATGAGCAGCATTTTTATGTTAATGACTTTGTTTGACACGTTGATGTAAATAATAAAAGCACCTACACTCCTGCTACCAAAAATATACAACAAAAATATGTGACAAAAATTTTAACTAACAGAATTTATCAACATTATGAAATAACACAGTTGAAAGCATTTTAAATGCTAGATAATTGTAAATGCCGAACTTGAATCTTCTTTAATCCTAAAATACTCTCTCTTATGTATTTATTTCAAGCAAAATTTATTACCCATATTTCTCCTTACAACAAATTCTTTTATTTTTCATATTTTTTGCTTACAAAAAATTTCCGAGAGGCTTTGGCTGCATAAGCTCACATACAAACAAAGTTATTTTAGTATAGTACTAATGCAGCACATTCAAGGCTTCAATATCGTAGGCTACAAATAAAGAGTTTAAGGCCATCGACTATGTGTGAATGCATACGTATGTATGTATATAGTATAGCTTACAGTTCAAGAGACGAGAGCTCAAAATCTGACAGCTTTATTTTGATGGAATTTCATGAGATAGAATAGACCTTTGGTCTGAGCATTAGTTCATTGTGTACAAATAATTGATTTATTTTTGTTATATGAAATATTAGAGAAATGTCTATGTAAGGTCAATACTCACAGCAGCTTGCAACTCCTGAAGATGTGAATAAAAATTTGACGCGAATTTTTCGCTTTTGCTCAAATAATTTTTCAAACAGTTTATGACTAATATAGACTATTCAAACCAAAACAAGACTCACAAAAAATCACATTTTTTTATCACCTGAATCAATGAAAAGAAAACGAACGTACTGTAGCAAATAAATCTTCCGTACTTTCATTAGTGTAGAATTGATTTGAAATAATGCCTGTAGATACTCGCTTTCGTGCGAAAATTGCTTTAATTTATATCATTAGCCTATATGTGAGTTGAAATAACTGTTCGTCATTTCATATTGCCACAGTTGGTGGCGTATGCGTTGCGCTGTGTTGTTATGCTTTTGAAAATCTCAAAATTAAAATCATTAATCAAGCAGCAGTCGGAATGTGGAACGTGCCACTTCCCATTCCGAACACTCGCAACAGCACGCGAAAAATGCAACAACACTTATTATATGCATATACAACACTTGCATGTTTATACGTTGCACCGCACCTGCAACATTGTTAATTGCCAACGTAGACGGTAGACTTACAACGCGGTTTTAATTGAATTTTTATGAATTACGAGACTTGTGTGATGCAGCGAAAGAACATGCCATTGTTATAGCGAAAATATAGTGCTTGAATGAATATATGATTGCTCTACATATCAATATGTTATGTGCCGCGCAGTGGTTAAATAAGTTTAGCTTTTAAAAGAATCCGGTTTGAGAGCATTAAGGCTTGTAACTGGTTTAATTTAAAGGCTTTCACGAACTTCTTATGTTGCATTGGGGAAATGAAAATGTACTTATCTCAAATATAGGGAACACTTGTACTAACTGCGTGCCCTTCACTTATTACATCCTTTTCGAAAGTTATCTTTAGAATACAACCTATAAGAAATTTCGATATCATTTCACTGCTCCTAATGTGAAAATTGACGAGTCTCAGCTAGAATGTAGAAAGTCTGCATTATACCTTTATTTAAACGTTGCCTACATTTAGGCGTTTACTGCTAAGTATGGTATAGGCTTTGTTTTACAAAATTCTGAGGCTTCATTCGACAAAACTTTAGGATGCCAGCTCTATCAGCAAATTTAGAAAACTGATTTTTGCAGCGAAGTAAATAAATTTTCACAATAATAAACTTGATATAAATATAATTAATAAAAATAATAATTAAAAAAAATGATATACAATTTTATTTTTAAATTATTATTTAATATAATCAAATTATTTTTTTTTATAAAAGTTGTAGTTAATAAAAATGTTATATAAACCTAAATTGTAACATTTGGAATGCATATCCTAATGTCTCTTACGCCATTTAAACATCTCATAAACTCCATGTGAATAGAATTTTTGGAAAATAATCAAGCAAATTGCCATATCGCGTGCGAAAGCACTGTCTGCTTCTCATAAGAGACGTACATTGTTACACAAACTTAGCTGAGTGCTAGAATAAATGTGAACTTTGGAACGAAACAGCCTTTAGAGAGTTTTTAGTTGGCAGCTGCTGCTGCAGAATTTTGGAAGACTAATTAGACAGCGTGATTATAGAAAATTAATGCAATTGAAATCACAGCACAGCTTAAAAAACAAACGAGTACAGAAATTTAAATATTTAAGCAAATTTACAAAGTAGTACCTACCAAAAAAATATAAATATGTCGTTTGTAACCACATCGTCAGCTCAAGTGGGTTTCAAGTGAAAAACTGCATACTTCTTTTCATATTTGAAATATTTATTTATTTTTGTTTGAAGATTTACGCTTTTCTGCGCATAAAATCTCCTTGTAATTAATATTGCAAGTGCTTAGCCAAAAGCTTTCCGAGTGAAATTATTTGGTTGTGCCTTCCGCAACAACGCTTCGGCAGCGGTTTTATGTACCAATTAGCGCTAATGGACGTCAAGAGCGGTTAAGATATGGCAAAAAGAAAATTTTGCCCTTTTTGACTACTACAACAACACTATTTGTTGAGATTTGCTAATTATGTAGAAATATTTGACCAAAGTATGCTGCGTTACTTGGTAATTTATAAACTTTAAGGGATTAATTAGTACCAAGAAATAATGAAAACGCTGCTCATAGCATACAAATTTATCAAAAAAATTGCAATAGAAATAAGAAAGTGGGAAATGTAATTTTTTGAAGTGTTTTTATTTCATATAAGGAGACTTCAATTTATTTGAAATTTTTCTTAATTTTTTAATTTCGTTAACTAATCATTCTTAAGGCCTCGAAGGAATTAGCATACATACCTTTATATGCGAATAACTTGCTGTTTCCACTATTAACACACTTCAATCTTACATGCCGCAGCACAAAATCGAAAACAATTCACTTCGTCAGCGTAAAAAATCAATTCAGTATAGTTTTAGCATGCCCTCACTGTTCATGTTACAATAATCTTTGCAACACAACGAGCATGCAGTTGCACGCACAACTAAATATGGCATGGTGTATGCACCTTGTACGAGTCTATGCATGAGTCCGTGCGTGCGTTAGTGCGATAATAATCATTTGGCGTTTCTACTGGGAGCGTGTTTATCTGGGCAAATCAGCACAATGTTATCGACGAGGCCTTGCACGCACACAGGTACAGGAATGCAACAGCGTGCGACACAACTGCGTACAAGAAAAATGTGGAGCACTGCGGCAATCACCATTTGCAGCAAATGAACCTTACAAACATATACATACAATTTGTGTGTGTGTGTGTGTGCAAGTGCATACCTTATTGAACGATCAACCTCGTGCTTGTTGTATGTCAGTTAAGTAAATATGAATGCGTACATTTCCAATGTTGAGTAAATCAGTACGGATGACATGACGTATGATGAACATTTTAGATTTTCGTAATGAGGTTTTTGTCTACTTTCAAATTGTAAACTTCTCCTTAGTGTGGGCTACGCTTAACACACGTACACATAAAAAATCATTCTAGCTACACTATTAGCTAAGAAATTCCTTAAGTCAATGGAAAATAAAATAGTAATCAGATTTGTAAAATAACCTTAAATGTTGGCAAGGTTATTAGAAACACCAAATGGGATGATTTCTTTGATTTTTTGCAAGTTTCGATTGCAAAGTGGTGTCAAAATCCAAAAGCCTTCTCCCAGTAAGCTTTAATAGCTTCTGTGGGCTTGGAGCAGATCTTCTCAACTCTGGCTTAAAAACTTAATGACTTTCTAAAAAAAACTTCATTTTTAACACAAAAAAAAAATATTAAAAAATTTTCAATTGTAATTTCTCTCATCGAAGTTTTTCAAAGCTACATAACTGCTCATTCAAAAAAGTGTTCACAAACAGTACTTTTTCATTCAGGCCATTATTTTTTATTAATATCATTACATCAATATCAGAACTTCTTCTTTATTTATGTTAATTTTCTCCAATATTTTTTTTACTTTACCTGCTTTTAATGCATATTACTTTTGTTTAAACTTCTTGGATTTTTTTTTTAACTTTTCTTTGTAAAACAGCATTTTTCACCAAATCGAATTAGCTGTGCCCACACTCATTTCTTCAGAGACAAACTTTAAATTTCCTGACGAAAGGCTTAAAACTGTAAAATGTCCATAAAGCAACAGCAAAGCTGCACAGCACTGTTGGTAGGCAGATAACAAAATAAATAAAGAACTATAACAAGACAAAAGTAATAGCCGCTGTGGCAATGCCACTTTGATGGCCAACAACCCGACTGACACCGGATATAAGCTGCTGCAGGGTCTCCAAGAGAGAGAAAAAAACCATAATAGCCAACAAAGGCAGAGCAATGTTCGAACAACCATGACGGCTCGAAACCAGACAAAGTGGCGTCATCAGCCGGTGGCCTAGACGGCAGAATGCTAGTGGACTAAGAGTGCCAAGGGGAATAACAAGAACCGGATGCCAAGCGTGGCTGCGGCTGTGGCTTTCACTGCGGTTGTTTGTGCTGCAGCGTGTGTGTGTGTGTGAGCGCGTGTTTGGGCATGTGGTTACCACTACTGAAGCAGCAGCAGCGGCGACTACAACGGTGTATTTCTGCTGGCGCCAACGGCCTGGCGATCATTCGACCGGTTGACCGGTTGATGGCTACAGTGCTATCCATTTAAATGGGATTTTCAACTCATACATATATGTATGCGTGAACAGTATCAAGCGCTTAAATATGTTGAGTTTAATGGCTGCACGCAGATCCTGGCTATGAACAGAAAAGCCGTGGAGGGACAGAAATATAGTAGATGGAGGAATAGAGAGAGAGAGAGGGGGAGAGGGGGAGAATGGGCGGCATTTGGCTTGGCTGCCACATAGCACTTTATGCATGCCATTGTTGTTATTGTTTTTATTTGGCTCTCGCACTAGTTAACGTTGTCGTTTGCAACTTCATCAACGGCGCTTTTATTACCCAGCATTGCAGCCGGAATAACTGGCATAGTTGTTGGCGTTATTGGCCTTCTGCAACCAGTGTCAAAGATTGCCAAGCACGCAGCAGCTCTGTTGTTTTTCTCTGGTTTGCTTGTAGTTTACAATGTGGTTGCGAGTCGTGCAATAAGAGAAATTGTTGCAAGATTGTCTGCGTAGCTAATGGCAAAGGTGCCAATGCTTGTGTGTGCGTAAGCAGCAAAACATAAATATCTGATTTGCATTTGCTTGTGCGTATGTCCTTGGGCGACGTTGATGACTTGTTGCCACTATGTGTCCCCTAACGGGTTTCTACATTGACAAAACTAGCAACTCCATTGAGTCGGTTTATTTATTTGTTCAAGTTGAAAATGCTGCTGCGTATGTGGCAAATACTTCCGGTTTATTATTTTCTATGCAAATGACTTTTAGCACGTACACACACACGCACACAGACGATGACGTAAGTTGCATTTGAGCATCTGCCAGCGTTGCTATATACAAACAGATATCATTTCCTCCTCTGGCAAGGGAAAACTTTGTGTTTGTTTTAAATATTATAACTTTTCAACTTGCTGTTGGTGTATTCGCTGCCGTGTATGTGAGCTGTAGCATAAGTTGTAGTTGCAGCTGGTTATTCATACTTACCCTGTTGGAAAACCAGCCAATTGTCTGACGAAATTTTTTAACAATTTTATGCAGATCCATATATATTTTTTTGTTTTAATAATTTATATAGTATATATGTATATTGAAGAATATGCATGTATATGTATAATTATATATTTTTTCCTTTGGCTCTACAAGTGCTGCCACTGTGTAATGCTTAATTGAGGTCTAATATTTGGTATATATTTCCTTCTAAATTTTGTGGTTCGAGTAACGCTGGAAGGAGCTTCATATCTCATAAAATATTGAGGTTATTTTTTAAATATTTATTTATTTATTAAATATATTTGCTGTGAATTTTCATTTGAAATTAAGAGCGTTTAAACTTTCAAACAAATTTTTTTTCAATAATTTTTTTTCTTAAAAAGTTTATGTAAATTCAATAAAATTTTTAGAAAAAGTGATATTGGAACTTTCTCTCATTAGCAAACATTTCATTTATGTATATGGTTTTTATGGTGATAGTATCTCATTTTTGTTACAGTATCTGTGAAAAATATTGCATGAAAATTTTGTCAATCCTAAAAAATTGGAAAAAAATATATATGTATATATATATAAAAATATATAATATAAAAAAAAAAAAAAAAAAAATATTAAAAAAAAATTTCGTGCTGAAACGTACTATTGAAAAAGTCAAAAAAACTAGAAAAAAATAATAAAAGAAAAAATTCAAAAAATATAATATTTCATGCCAAATTATAATTTGGAAAATCTCATTACACTCCGTATTCGCTGGAATAACAGTTATGTATATAACCCAAAATAATTTATGTACTCATTTGCAAAGCCTGTTTTGTCAGTATATTCTCGTTTTGATTGCTCATACAGCCAGGCATTTTACAGAAACATATATTCATCTACAACAACATCGCATGCATTTCAGATTTCAATATGAGCTTATCATTACATACGACCTTTTGATTGTATTTATTTGCCATGTCACATCTCATTTGTATTTGTTTTTGTTGCGAGTGATTTAAGCACAAATTCACTGTTTGTTGCTTAGCCAAATTGTTACATCTACCATACATACTATATATAGTATACGTGTGTACAATAGAGCGTATGTGGAAATGTTCTACGGATCAATCTGAACAACTTTACCTAAGGTAGGAAGAAAGTCTAAAAACGGTTTCGAGCCAGCGAATTTTTAAGCAAAGTATTTTAGATATCATAAAAATGTTTTCTTCAGTTTTTGAGATTTCCGAATCAAATTTAATACGTCGCTGCATTTTGATATTCTACTTATCATTTGTCAGTGTCGGTCAGATCTTACTACTATAATATATGCACTTGTATATCTCCCATAAAACAAATTATTCAGATTTTTTAAACTGAAACCCAGTACCGGCTTTTATCGAACTAGTTCTGCACTATATTGAGCTCATTTGAACATCTTCGGTATATTTATAAATAAAGTATTTGGACACATTTGCATGTATGAAAACTGAACTTAGTTAAATACTGATTTGAAAAAAAAACTGTTTTATTGTAAAACTTGTAAAAAATATTTATTTTCGCAAAAGCTGTATGGAATTGGATAAACAAATATTCCGCATTGCTTAGCAAGTGATGCGAGGGAAAATTGAAAAAACTTAAAAAACTTTTGTTTGCTAATAAATAAATTTTTAATAACACAACTTTTCCATTTTTTGTATTTATTTCGAATTAATGCCTAACAAACATAAAATAAGTATTTAAATACTTTTTTACGAATATTTAGATAGGATTACACTGTTATTCATAGTTAATATTTAAAATAGGGAAAAACATTTGTTTTGAGAGAGAGTCTTCGTTATATGTACATACATATGTACGTATATCAAAATTAAAACATTTGAGAATTGCTCGAATTAGAGCATGGTAGATAATTTGGGAAAAATAACGTTTTGAAAAATGCATATATGTATATGTATGTATAATTTTGTCGTAAAATGCACAGAATACGCTACTAAACAACTGAAACCCGATTCTAAAGTATTTTTTTATTTCATATTATTTAATTTCTATTATTTCGCAGTAGCAGCAGTAAAAAACCAGTTTTAAATCATTCAGTGAGGTCTTTTTTGCATTTTTTGAGAAAACTTTTCATAGTAATGTATTAAAATATATAAATGTCGTCTAAAAGCAGTGACTTAAGCGAAGAAACGGCCTATCGATGTTTAAAAAAAATGTGAAATTTCGATGCGAGAGTTTTTGATTGAATTTTTTTCGGTTTTAACACGAAATAAGATTTCCTTCTTAAAATTTTTAATAAAAAAGAAAGTGTGTTTGGGACAAAAGAAAGTTACAACAAATTTCGTGGAAGAAAATAATTTTTTGTACAAAATAAAAATAAAAGTCCAAGAACGTGATTAGTATTGGAGAACACAGTTAATATGCCCAAAGGAAGGCTAAACACATTGTGTTCGCAAGATGGTCATTTCCACATTCATCACATCGTAGCTAAACATTCCTGCCAAGAACCATTACCATAATTTTTCTAAATAATTTTTATTATAAGCAAACCCTTTATAGGAAGGTTTGTTGAACTGATCATTATTTGCAGCTTTTTATTGCTAAAGTAAATTTAAGCTCAACTCTAAATCTCAGAATTTATGTATTATTAATGTTTAATAAGTATAAGCTTGCTCCGCTGTTCAGGGTTTTCTGCGAAGTAACACAATTGTCAATTTAAAATTCCATTTAAAATTTTCAAACAGTTGTTTTTGTTTCCTTTCACTGAACAAACTCACTTCGGAATTCATTAGCATGTAGAAATTTTGCTCATTAAAATTGTACCCTAATTAGTTATCACTCGTGAGTTTTACCTTTCCACTCACACCGACTAGAGTAGTTGTATAGGTATTGCTGGGAAATAATTAATTTTGCTATAGATACAAACATACACATCTAACTGTATGTGCTTATAGAGAAATTTATCGATCAACGCGCGCAGCAATTACAACAACGAATTGTTGTATAATGTTGAATGTTGTTACATAATATTTCCAATAGCGTAAAATATTGGCCTTCAAAAATCGGCGAAATACAACGAGCGCTACAACAACAACAAATTCTCTATAAAAGTCGTAAGCGACAGCGCAAAAGAAGAGAGTCGTCTTGAAAAATGCATATATATATATGTATGTATAGCTCTAGTTAAGTTTAAGTAACTTATGTATAACGGTACATTCCGCGCCCTCCGCCATGAAACTTATAAATATCTTAAATCTAGAGCAACTAGCAGCAGCTGCAAATACAGTGTTCAGTGTTATTAGATTTGATGTTGCAAGTTGAAAGTTGTAAGTTGTACGCTGGCCAATGTTGTTGCTGCCGTTGCCGGCTGTCGTCGGTGTTAACGGCGAAAAATTGCTTGTAACAAGTAATCAGTGTTAACAATTTTCCCTAGCTAAAAACTTGCTAAGCACTTCGCCAAGCGTCCAGCGCAACTGCGGCGCTGACTACTTAGCAACCGAGCCAAAATGGATTTTCTACGTGGCATGGCATTTTGCGTGCGGCATGCCTGGCGCGCTTGAAATATTAATAGTTGGAAAAGGTGCAGCAGCGGTTGATGTTTAAACCGAATTGTGTGTGCGTCGTATAACGGTAAATGTACTTGCAACAGCAACAACTACGCTGCCACACTATTGCCTTTAATAATTAAAACTCATTAACACTTTCGTTGTGCAGAAGAAGTTCTAATGTTACCAAGAAGAACAAGAAGATGAAGAAAAAGAAGATGAAGAGAGCCAGCAGAAAAGGAGGAGTCTGAAGTTACACCGTCCACTCTCGTAGGATCAACTTTTTAGCTTACAATTTGCCGTTTGTCGCTTTTTCCAAATAAGATTAAGCTGCTGCATAAATTTGAGGAAAACAACAACAACGCGAACAAATAAGGAAGGGCAAAGCTCGTTTATAACCGCATATTTCATATTTTTGCAACTTGCAAAGATTAAAGCCGTTGAAATACTTTCAGGTCATAAGACTTGCTAGATTTATGGGGTCCAAGATGAGTTTTCACCGGATTTTATTAATTCTAAGCACAAAAATGTACCGTTATTTGAAAAACATGCTCTCTCAATTTTGTTAAGATAACTCACATATTGCCCGATATATGCGGTATAAAGTAACCCGGAAGTTCGAAAATCTTCATATTGGGTATATGGAGAATAAGGGAAGTATTGACCCGATTCAAACCATTTCAAACCATTTTCTCTAAATTTCAATTATATATTTCACACATTTCCTGTTATTTTCGGTAAAAAGGTGTTGGGATCCACATATTCGGTACCCAGGGGCTTGAACAGTTTTGCTTCCATTTATACAATATTTGGGATTAAAGTAGCATACTCCAAAGGCATTATTCGTGCGAAGTTTTATCATGTTTCGATTTTGGTGTTTTGTGGGCGTGGCAGTGGTCCGACCACGACCATCTGCGAACTCGGACTTTTTTTCCAAGGAACGCGCATACCAAGTTCCATCAAGTTATCTCAATTTTTACACATGTTACAGCTTACACGGACGGACAGACAGACAGTCAACCGGATTTCAATTCGTCTCGTCATCCTGATTGCTTACATATATAACCCTATCTATCTCGTTTAGTTTTAGGTGATACGTACAACCATTAGGTGAACAAAACTATTATACCCTGTAGCAACATGTTGCAAGAGTATAAAAACATGTGCGTCACTTGAGTGTAACAACAATTTAAGTTTTACCAGCCGCAGCAATACAGAAATTGCGTGCCACAGCCACGTTCAAGTTGAAGTTGTTGCTGGTGTTGTTGTTGCTGAAACTTATTTTGCCTTTCAGGATGCTGATAAATTATTAAATTATGTGACATTTTATCGCAGCAACTAAGGCAGGAAGCAGGAAACAGCAACTGCCCCGCAACGAGGAGTTGCACCCGAACTCTAATGCACAATTGTTTGTTGGAATTTACAGCTATGCACATACATGATTTGCTTGCCACAGCTGTTCATGTTCGTGCATTATTTGCTTCGTCTCACGCTTGGCTCACGGGAGTCTTGCCTTAATTGGTTTGGGGTATCACAGAGCTGGTCAAGCGGCCACGGAATGCTTTGCTTTCGAAAGCCCATCTCCGAATTTAATAATTAATTGTTGTGCCCAGTACAGGCTGCATTAAATTAACTTGCCGACAATCCTACGCACGTACACATGCAGGAATGTAATAATATTTGTAAGTGGTTATGAGATCTACTGATTGGTTGCCTTATCTTTTGATAGCTTGCAGGCGAAACCAGTTTGTGGTGATAGCCATGGACATACGTCTATATGCCTGCCAAAATTTGTATAATTAATATGTAAGTTGCTATCATATATCTATCTGTTCATTCAGATTCTGTATTTACCAGTAATTCCATGGCACTGTGAATTCTTAGCAATTTGACATGCTTTGAGGTTATTGTAAAGCAAACCAATAACAGAGCGCGTCACACATCTCCTGGATTCAAATATTTACATGTGCTGAACTAAGCTTAATATTCGTAGAATTGTCATTCAGCATTAAGAAAACAATCATTCTATCTCAGCAGGCTAAGCCCACATAAATTTTCAATATTTCTCTTATTTATAAGCTGTCGATCTGGTCACTTTGCGAGAGATAATACTCGAAAACAAAAAGCCACCAAAGCTTTGCTGTCAAGCGGCCACAGTTCTAATATTTGGTGGAACTTGCTAAAGTAGCAGCTCCAGTAGAGCATCGTCCATATATGTGATAACTTTTATGGCCTCATGGAAAAACACTTTCGTTAAGAAAACGAAATCACTTAGGAAGCGATGATCATATTCTGCACAAAGTGGAGAGCATTAAACCTTGAGTTTTTACACTTAGACTTTTCCATAACTATGTGATCTTTAAGCTCTCTGAGGCATCACAATTAGTTGAAAATTTTCAGTTACAGCGCTGAGCTCTTATCTTAAGATGACAGGATAAAATGCAACTCGAAGAGGATAGAACCTTCTTAGGAACGTTTGTAACGGAGAATATGTGTCTAGGCCCTTCAGTTTTTAAGCATAACAATTTGTACACTGGTTAAATGAGAGTCCTACGTTCTTATATGAATTGCCTCGATCTCTCTGCCGGGATGAAATCTACCAAATATTCCGCAACATCTTTCTACTTCTATTATTTTAGTTCATTTACAGTGGTTTCTCAAAACCAAAAAAAAATTATTATCCCAAAAAAGGTAGGTTCGCAGCAAATATTCCATGCTCTTATGATTGGTGAATATTTATTTAAAGTGATTTCTCTAGGTACTCTCTATAATACTCGTATAGTATCATAAAGAATAGGAATATATGTATGATTTTTTGCAATATTCTCATTTCGTATTTCCATCGAGTGAGCGAAAACACTCTATGAACCACTCTAAATGCATTTACCAACCGAATTGGAGAGTTGTTTCTGAATTGACAGAATTCATCACCTTCAACTTGCCACTCAAAGCTCTAGTGTCAATACGCAAGTCATGCTGCTGTCATATCGCTGTCCAACCTGCACTGATACTATGACAAATGTTGCCTTGTTGCAACTAAGAGGCTTGACGTAGGAGATCAAATAACTGAAAAATATATAAATAATATGCACTGCATTGCAATTTTACGCCTTGTTGTACGCAGTCGCAGACACGCACACGTGCATACTTGACTGGTGCAACAGTCTCTTGCAATGCCGAGCGAACATAAATTATTACACACTGTCATTGTCGATTGACAGTTCAATTGCCTTTAATATTGCCACATTTACGGCAAATTAATGCATGTGTGTTTGCATGCCCGCATCTTGACTTGCTTGTTTGTTTACACTGCTTGCCACCTGCCCACTCACGAGTGGCAGTAACAAGCTCAACTTCAATTTGATGGCAGCAAAGCAAAATTGAGTTGAAAATACAAGAAATTTGCAAAGATTTACAGCTGTCATTGGCGACTGTCAGTAGTGGTGTTAACTCAACGTCTTGCGTTGGTGCTGTCGCTCATACAAAAGCAACAAAAGTAACAGCCGCCGTAAGCAAATATATGGGCGATTAAAAAATGTGGGCTCAAATTCTTGTAAGACAAAGCGATTACGGCACCGTTTAATTGCAGTTTTTATGGATTTGCTTTTGTTTTTGTGCGGTATTGAATATCATTGGTAGTTAACATTTTGATTTATTGCATATTGCTAAGCTGTGAATCTGAGCCTTGAACCAGTTTATATTTGTGCGCTGCCGAAGTTTGCAATAGCTGCACAGGAGCTGATAAATGAAATCGAGAGAGTTTTGATAATTTGCAGAGTTTTGCGAAATATCAATCACTCAAGCTTTTAATTTTATATATAAATGGAATAAATTGTAAAAATATTTTCAGCTTTTTTGTCAAAAATAAACGAAGTGATAACTTGGCAGTCAAATTTATATTTCAACAAGTAAGGAGGTCCTGAGTTCGGGCGTAACCGAACATTTTATACTCTTGCTACTTGCAAGAATCAAAGCCAGGGAAATACTTTAAGGCGTGAAACCAGTCATATAGAGAAAAGTCAGCCGGATGTTTGAAAACCCTGATATTAGTTATATATTGGGGGTAAGTTAAGTTTTCGGTCACATTTATACAATTTAGGGCAGATATACACTGCTATGAATAAAACATGCTCCTTTATTTCCATTGGCATAACTCACATATTGGCCGATATATTCGGTACAAAGTCAGCCGGAAGTTGGAAAATTTTTATATTAAGTATATGAGGACCAAGGGAAGTATTGGTATTCAACCCATTTTTGGTATACGGCATACCATTATAAGAGAAGGTTTATCCCTTAAGTTATATATATCACATGTTGACCGACATTTTCGATCAAAAGTCAACTATAGGTAACGGAGTGTAAATATTCGGTACCTAGTGGCTTGAACAGTTTTTATTGGATTTAAACAATTTTTGATCGTAAGGTGGCACTTACTAGAGACATTTTTCGTGCATAGTCTTATTTTCTCAAAATTGGTTGGTCGCGTCCCGAGATATGGGATTTCACCAAAAAATGGGCGGTGCCGCGCCCATTGTCCAATTTTCATAGCGGCTACATATTGTCGTACATTAGAAACTGGCGAAACAAACGAACAACTCTCATAAATGAAGTCAGGAGTGGTAACCATTCGTGAGTGGTTTGCTAAATTGCATTAAGACCATAAAGCCACCGAGCTCTATTAACCAAGTGGTAAACCAAAGCAGAAAATTATCAAAAAATTCCCAAAACTATTTTGAACGACAAAAAACTCTTTGATTCTAGGTAGAACAAGTTCTCAGTGAAAAGTTTCAACTTTGAAACCTCGTGGAGGATAGTCTTTGGAATAAATCTACGGTTCATCAATAAATAATCGTCGAAACAAAATTACTAAAATAGTTTGGGAGATTTGAAAACTCTCATAGCCGATGTACTACCCCCTCGGTGGGACCTATTTTTTAAAATTAAGACAAATTTTTGCAAAAACTAAAATTACATTCAAAATTTACCGCTCCATCTTTTAATTAAACAGCTTACAAAAGTTCATATTTTAAGAATCCAAAAAACTAACAAAAAACTTTTTCTTAACTATTTCATCAAATACTTATACCATATATAAAACCGATGAACTGATAAAACAAACTCAAATAAAATATCATTAAATTTGAATAACAGCACTTTATTAAGGCTGGTGCTAAAGGAGTTAACCAAACTTTGAAATTTCCTACGCCAATCCGTAAAACGCTATCAATTTGGGTCATCAGCAAACTAGAAGAGATGCAAAGAGCTAAATCCATGCTTTAGTATTAGTTATTTATTGTGGTAAGAGTATGTTGCACGCTTAGCTTGCAACACACTCATATCAAAGTTGTATTTCGAAGTTGAGTGCGGCAAGTTGGTAAATTCCCTTTGGAAATTCGTACGATGCACAATTTTATGGCAAACATTACCACATACAAACAAAGATACGTGCTCACCGTACTCATTGAGGCAAACTAATGAGAGATAATCAGAGAAAAGCTTATTATGCAACAAATGCTTAAACTTCCTCTGTGGCGTGTTCCAAGGGAGCTGCCACTGCCAACTACGAAATGGCGGGCTAAAGAATTTCCCAACTGCACGAGTGTGCGACACGTACTATACCCTACACACACACACACACGCACATACACTTAATCAAAGTATGCTTTGCCTCCACGCCTTGACGCCAGCACAACGCTGGCACGTATGGCATACAAACAAGAATGGCAATGACGAAAGTCAGCACAATGCAGGTGGCGGCAATGAAAACGGCAATCATCAAGCGGCGTCTTTATGATTGTCAGTATGAGCGCAGCGTTGCTGGCTTGCCATCGCCCGCCACATGGCAAATCTATGAATATTAAATGCACGAGCGTCAGTTAACGGTTTGGCAGCACACAAAACGCCACACGCTGCACGCGGTGCATTGCTGTAAGTGGCAGTTTGTTGCTATTGCAACTTCAATCTCTATCAGTTGGAATTGGGTGTACGCGCGTGTGGCAATCTGTTATTGTTGCAGTAAGAGTCAACATTTGAATTAGCTAACCACTGCAGTGCCACCAACTACAGACGTAATATTTGACGCACTCTACGTGCCATTCCCATTGCTGTTTATTGTCAATGTGGCACATAACCCGATTTTCGGTAACACTTTAACAGCTTCACAATCACAGCAGCTAGCTGTTGACGGCGCGTATGTGCACACGCATTGAAATGTCAACTGCTTAGCTGTCAGTTGCGTAGTTGGCTTCGTTAGTTGTTTGAAAATTAATTAAGTCTTGTGAAAAAGTCGACTCAACTCGCTTCTGTGTGTGTTCTTGCCACAAACGCTAGCGCACATGTTGGCATCTGCGTACATGCGTCACGTGTGTGTGTTTGTGGGCGTCAGCATTGTGTGTTTGTATTAAATGAGGTGTTACTTTTGTTGTCGCCCCAATTGACATTAGCACGATAGTAATTGCAATTGTTATGTCTCTGTTAAGTTGTGGCAATATTTTGAGTTTGTTGGCTTCTCTGTTTCCCGTTTGTTGCTGGAAAGGTTTTATGGGGTCTGCTCGTGTTCGTTAACAACAATGATGAAAGCAGGTACGCACATTTACATATTTGTGTGCAAACTACGAGGCGGTTTTCAAGAGTAATGGAAATTTTTGATTTTTGTAGAAAATATTAGGTAGTCGAAAAAGTTCTTTCGTATTTCTAATCAAACTTCAACTTATTTTTTTTATTTATAATGAACTTTAATGAACCGAATACATGCAATTTTGGTCTACCACTTTGTGCCATTTTTCCGCTAGAGACATTATTCCATCAGTGTAAAACTTTTTGGCTTCTCGACAAAAAACTGCTACAAGTAATTTTCACAGGCTTCTCTTGAAGCGAACTTTACTACATTAAGGGAGTTCTGCATTGACCGAAACAAATAGTAGTCCGATGGTGCCAGGTAAGGGCAATACTATATGTTGTCTGCATCCAAACTTCCCAGCCAAGCTCCCCTGAGTCATCAAAGATGTGTGTGGCCTGGCGTTGTGCTGATGTAAGACGAAGTCCTTTCTGTTGATCAGTTCTGGCCGTTTTTTCGATTGCTTGCTTCAATCTCATCAGTTGTTGACACTAAAATGTAGAATCAATCGTTCGGCCAGGCTGGAGCAGCTCATAGTGAATGCTACCTTTCCAATCCCACCAAACACTCAGCAAAACCTTTCCAGGCGTCGATCCTGGCTCCGCGACCATTTGTTGAGCTTCATCATACTTGGACCATGATCTTTTTCGCACATTATTGTCATATTTGATCCAATTTTCGTCTCCTAATACCATACGCTTCAGAAATGGCTCGATTTCATTTCGTTTCAGCAAAGAATCGACGATTTTAATTCGGTGCATTAAATTTCAACTTCCCCGAATTTAAATTTTTGTTTAATTAAATGAAGCTTAAGATCTTACCTTTCCAGAATCATATGGTATGGCACAATGTGATTGGTAGCACTGGAGACATACATACGACTACAAAGTCATCCATTGACAAAATACGAAAATACTTTTTCGACTCCACAATATATTCTCATCGCAAACTTTAAATAGCTTAATTTTAGTACACACTCACACATACGCATGCAAACGAAGTTTTGTGCTATTTAAAATCAAATATGCGTGATCACACACACTGACACACTAACATGCAAATATTACACATTTCCAAACAAGTCACGACATATATAGTTATTGTTGTTGTTGATCTAACTAAAGTATACTTAAAGGACTTGGCAAAAGTAAGTTTATTAAGTCAACAGAACAGAAAATAACAAACTAAAGAAACATAAACGTATAAACAGAAACAAGAAAAAATCAAACACAAAATGAAAATAGTTAAAATAAAACACCAAAACAACATGACTGCAATGGCAACAGCAACAGTAAATATAAATAACTAGTGCCAAGTGTAAAATAAGCACAATAACAAAGAACAACAAATAGAAGAAACAATAAGATGCCGAGTATCAAAGCAATAACTGCAGAGGAGGCGCGCGGGCGGAAACAGTGACAGTAGCAAGGCGAACAGTTGGCGCATACACCAAAAGTAGATTGTTTAAAGTGTCCTTATCCTTGTCCCACATTTGTTTAATAATAATTTCTAAAGCTGCAACGCGAGTGGACACGAACAACAAACAGCACAAACGCATAACGGCGCTGGCAACTAACATGAAATTGCAATTGCATGCAACAATACGAACAAACAGCAAATATTTTTTGAAGACTGTCGCTTGGAGCGCACAAAAGCAAGCTAAGACTTTAGCTTTTAAGCATGTGAAATGTGCTAACTAAAATGCTTCTATTCTTCTGGCTTTCTACATCTCTCTCTTCTGCTGCTATTCGTGTTGGCTTGTGTGTGCGTTGCAACAAATGCAAAAATTAAAAATTTAAACTCATTTCCCGTGCTGCCGCGCTGACAGCCCAACGCCGTCGCATAACAAGCAAGTCGGTGCACCATGTCGTATGAGCAACCAACTGGGCGCGTTGCGAGCGCGCACTGCGCTGTAGAAAGAAAGCGGCAAACAAGTCAAATGTTGATTTAAGTTTACTTTGCCTTTTGTTATTTACACAGCAATTTAGCATTTTTGTTGCTAAAGCACAAACAAAAACAACAGCACAGCGAACAAAAGTGTTAGACGAAGAAGTTGTAAAAGCTGCGCTTGGACGCCACACAATGTGCACGACTCGCTGAGCCCAGCAGATTGTAGAATGTAGACATTTCTTCTGTTTTTATGTGCAACAATAGCTACACATACATACATACAGCTATAAGCATGCAGTTTTGCAGGCCAGCCGGTGACAACTGCAGCAATATGTTTGTGTTTTGTGTGTGCAGCGGGCATTTTTAGTTGGGTTTTTGTTAGATTTGCGCCATCTGCGCCACACTTGTGTGTCTATGGATAAAATAAAGAGCGAAGCAGTTTATTTTCAGTAAACGAACTAAACTTCCCTACAATTCAATAATATTTTGTTCGATTGCAAACGAGTGAGCCGAATCGAATTAAGTGGAGTGGCGTGGCGTGGCGTGGATTGGAGTGGAAAACAGTTGAGTGCCACTATAATGGGACACTATTTTCTTTCAATTAGTTTGATTGTGTCTCCGGTGAATTCCAACTGACCCGGTGAATGCACTCGTAATGCGCAAAGGGTTTGGGCGCAACGCCGCCGCGCCTGCCTTTTAGGCAATCAAGGCAAGAGCATACAAGCGCTAGCGTAGTTAAGGATCTGCTCACTTCAACCGCGCACACCTCCCGCTAAACTGTGTTTGGGGAAAAGTTGTTGCGCCTTATTGTTTTGGTCATTGTTGGCCGCATTGTTGGCAAATTCTTTTGTCGGTGGTTTGCTATTGTTTTTGGCGCTGTTCCCGTTTACTGCTTCACTGCGAGTATTTTGCAAGCTAGTTGGCAATTTTGCGCGTCGCCTGCAAGTTGCACGCCTTTCTCTTTTACCTTTTATGCCGTCACGTTTCCCTATAGTGCCCGGCATTTGTATTATGCGCTGTTGTTTCAGCGTCTATATTGTGCTTTCTTTCGGCAATTGTTGAAGTTTGTGAGCATTATACGACACAAAAATATATAAGCTGCATATATATGTGTTAAATATGTGCGTATTTGTGTGCATTGGCTGGCTCTTCCATGCTCTTGCAACTTGACTGTAATCGCGCTTGACATTTTCGCCGTCGCATTGTGCTACTGGATCGACGCTGTGCCGTTGCAATGCTTTATTTAGCTCTTTATTTGCGCCGCGTACACACACACACACTTTGTTTTTTTGCGCAACTTAGTTGCTGCCATGGCTGGTAGCTTTGCAAGTACCACGGTGTGTGCGTATGTGTGCGTTTGTTTGCGCCGACAATTGTTATCGCTGCGGATTTTCACTGCAACGCCAACAATTGTGCGCGGTAATTAGCGTTTTCCTCTTTACTTTTTACAATTCTTATTCATCTACTAGTGTGCATTCGCTGCGCTTTGTTTTCCCTGTTTTGTGCGCGTGCTGCAGTGTTGCGCTTCGTTTTTTTTTTTGCGCACGGCTCCCTCGCTTATCAGATTGTGCCGCGTTGCAAGCGTTTAATTTCTTTTTCTTTTGTTTTATTTTTGTAAGTTAATTTGTTCTACTTTTCGCCAATTTTATTCGTTTTTGGTCTCTGACATTGATCGATTGTTTTTGTCTGGCGCACAAAGTAGGCGAATGACCGTGTGTGTGTGTTGGATAAATTTGAAATACTTTAAAATGTTTCGATACTTCATAGCGCCATCATACAATAAATTTTCTCAAGTTAGCTTTGCCGTGTTATGCGAAACGGTGACATATTATGTAATACTATGGCAAGCGATTAAAAAGTAAAACGGAAAAAGAAATTTGAATATTGGTGTGCTATGTAAATTTACAACAGTATATGTTTGTAATGTTTTTATGCTGTATAATTAATGTGGGGGTCATACTACAACAAAATAAAAAATATTCAAAGTAGTTATGGTTAGAGTTTCAGGCATACTATAAGTTAGATTTTCAGGTATAGGAACTGTTTTTTTTTTAATTTCAGGAAATTATTATTCAATGTGATGCTATGCACATAAGAAAATAAGTTCGAAGTTTGATTTACTACGTATGTATGTATGTATTTATTGACAGTATAATAAGGATTTCGAAAATTCTTAGTATAACGAAAATAAAATTCGAAAAAAATTGTAATTTAGATTGAATTAGCGTACCATAATATGCTCTGGATAACTATAATATCTTTTTTAAAAATTTTTAAAATATTGGTTGGTCGAAAAAGTCTTTTCGTATATGTATATCAATAGATGTCGTTGCGGTCATATATCTCCAGTGCTGCCAATCACAATTTTTGTTTAAAAAGGGAAGAATGCCACGCAAGCCACCAATGAAATTTGTGAAGTTTACGGAGACTCGCTCGCTTCCGTTCTGGAACTTTCGAAATTTCGGTTTACACTGATGACAGTTTTACACTGATGGAATAATGTCTCTAGCGGAAAAATGGCAGAAAGTGGTCGACCTAAATGGTATATATTTTATACTGCAAAATATGAAAAAACTTTTTCGGCTACCCAATATTATTAAAATATCTTATCATAATCAAAATAATCGAAGCTTCAAAAGCTTTGTGGCTATCTGTCGTACAAAAACGGTTGCTTTAGTGGCTCACAGAGCAAGTGAAAACAGCTCTTGAAAGCTTTTATACAAACCAAGAAAACCTTTGAGAGAACTTTTAAAAGCCATTGTTCTTTTGTATAAATACAGAACATTTTTTTGAAAATACCTGCAAAGAAAAGAAAAAAATAAATTTTTAGTTCTTTGGTTTTTCGAAGTGATGAATACAAAAATTAAATACATAACACATAAAGAAAGCTAACATTTCTAAGTTATCGCTGCCAGCTTAATTTCTTAGTTCTAGAAACAAGTTTTGGGTTTGCAACAAACAATTAATTGAAGGGGGCACACATAACGCAACAAACAATCTATAATCTGTCAGTAACCGTTGCCATTTAATTTCAAAAACAATTTGAAAACCTTTTCGCTTACAAACCGTTTATAACCGATTAACTTAAAATCCGTGCATAAATATTTTAATTAAGAACTTCAATGCACATTTAAAATTTTGCATAAAGCGCGACCTTCCGTCAATTAATTTGATTGACCCGCAGTCAACTCGATCAAATGCCACTTGTGGCAACATTTCAGTTGGAATTAAGTTGTAAAGATGTTAAACCATTTCAATTGGAATTCCTTTCCGCCTACTTTCCTGGTATGCAATGGCTACTTATGTAGCATACCTATATTTATAGGAATAAATACATATATACTATATAAATGGCTTCAAAAAGTTTTCGTCAGCCAGCAACCCTCAACTAACCACCGGCAGCGGCTGAAACTCTAACTTTCTCAACTGTCTATGTCAACCATAGAAGGTACAGTGTTGACAGAGACCGCGCCGGCTAATTTCATTTGCAAATGAAATGGGCTAATTGTGCGAACTGTACTGGCCAATTTTTGTGCGGCGGCAGCCAGCTAGGAACTCAATAGCACTTTAATTAAGCGACTATGGAAGTGTATACATATTTTAATTTATTTAATTGCAGCAAATCGAAGTTCACTTAAAATTTAAATTAAAAGAGAGTGAGAGAAAGTGCGAGAGGTTGTGCAGCTGGTTGGATGTCGCAGGAATTGCAATCGAAAATGATCCAATTTGAAATAATTGGATTTTCTAAATAAAATAGGGTTTGTTTATGTGAAAAAGCGTAGAATTTTTTCTCTCACTAAAAGCTTCCCATATGTACATATGTATATAAAGACTTAGCAAAACACAAAAAGGCTTTTTACAGTTTAAAATATTAATATGATTTTCGAATTTAATTTGCTCAGCTTAATTTATTTTCATAAGTAAGAAGTGGGCATAGCATACTTTTCGGCGCAAAAGTAATTAATCAAATTTAAAGCATATTAAAAATAGCAATATTAAAAATAGATTTCAAAGCTTCATTGAAATTTATTATTTGACCGTTAGCGTAATTGTTTGTATTATTTCGAAAAGACATTATAAATGCAATTACAATACTTACAAGTCAAATAGTAATCTCAAGAGGATGTGAGAAAACGCAATCTTAAGCATCTAATTGTGATTTGATTGCTATCAACTCCCATTAGTGCCAAAGTATCATATTTCTTATTGTTTGCATGTATTGTATGAAGTCAGGTAGATATCTACATTTTTAATTGTTCTGCTTATGACAAACAACCGAGTCACCTAAAGTACTACTTAAACTTTAATGAAAACCTCAGCAATTGCCAGTTTAACGCCTAAGAGAGTTATAAGAACTGTTTATTGTTTCTGCTTTGCCATACATCAGCAAACATCTTGGCTAATTGCAATGCATATGGAATGCATGCCATACATAATACGTTTGTGTATTCATTAATGTCGCAGGCAACAAATTTTCTATGCACTCATACCGTTAGTTATGCATAAACTCCTACAAGGAAGCATAACTTTCCATATACTTACAGTATATTTCAGTGTTGAGCCAAAACTTTGACAACCAAATGCAAGGTTGTACAGCAACAATGCTTTGCTATTGTAATTTGTGTGTGGTTGTGTGTTTGTTTTGTGTGCGCGTGGTCGGCGCAATACCACAACCGCCCGAGATAATGTTGCTGTCAATTATGATTAGTGCAATATTTATCAGCTAAGAAGCGATTTGCAGCGCCTGTCAATCTCAACAGATGACAACAGCGCACAAGCGTTGTAATGTTTAGATGGCAAACAATAATATATGCAGGTTGATGTCGTTCGCTTGGCAATTATGAATTTCGGCTAAATAATTTAAATAATATAATTGCGAACTAATATTGGCATATGTGGGTAATGTGAAGTTTTGAAGCGTGGAGTGCTGAGTAATTTTACATTTATTTGTTAGCGGATTTAATGAGAATAACAGACAAAGTTAAATATAATTAACAAGATATATTGGGTAGTCGAAAAAGTCTTTTCGTATTTTTTCAATAGATTTATTTGCAGTTGCCTATCTCCAATGCTACCAATCACATTGTGTCATACCATATAATGTTGGAAAGGTAAGATTTTAGACTTCATTCAACCAAAAAAAAACTTGAAATTCAGAGAAGTTGAAAAAAAGTTACAGCTGTTTAAAAATGTGTGAAAATAGTGGAGAAAGTCGCTATATTTTGAAATTTTTGTATAAAAAAGGAAGAATGTCAAGCAAGCCACCAATGAAATTTTGTGAATATCAGTTCGTGTAGCACAACAAAGGTTCGCTCGCTTCCGTTCTGGAAATTTCGGTTTATACTAATTAAAGTTTTACACTATTGGAATAATGTCTATAGCGGAAAAATGGCAAAAAGTCCTCGACCAAAATGTTACATATTTGTTTATTTTTTTATTAGTATAAATATTAAAAAAGGTTGAAGTTTGATTGGTAATACGAAAAGACTTTTTCGACTAGCCAATATTTACAAGTTGCTCTGCGAGCAGTAAGTGTTGCATATAAGGAAAAATAGCATTAAAGCTGCTGCTTTTGTGAAAATAAAGCTCTTATTCAAATATGCTGTCCAACTTTTATTCTCTATTTGCTTGAAAGATTTGCTTTAAAAATCCAGAGTCATCTTACACGTATGTAATTGTAAGCACAGTATCCAGTACAGGAATACTTAGTAATATCTACGTTAGCACATTTTCGAAAACAGCGAACTAGCTCGCTGTGCCATTAGCATTTTGCGTAATGTAGTGGTTGGAAAATATCTGTGGTAATAATTAAATTCCGTTGACTTTATGGTTAACGATGCCACAAATGTGTGCATTGACAGATTTCTGCATAAATGCGTCACAATGTTTATGCCACAAATTTACAAACTTACGTAAATACGTATAATAATGTGATGTTTCTAGGCGCACGCTGATTGCCTGTGTTGTTCATTGAATTAGCAATTCTGCGGTGAAGGCACAGTACAATTCACTTAATTCATATTTATATGCAGACCTCGGAGCGCTTTGCATATAAAAGTATGTGTGTGAACGTGTATTTAGCTATGGAACTATTGACCTAAATCCGTTATTATGTTTAGTTTATGTTTTTTTTGTAAATTATCCTTATTAATCGAGAGGAATACGCTATAATGATTTTATTTTAATAACCTCAGTTAGGGTAATTAACTTGCGTGTTTACTTTTCATTATCCAGATTTTTGTATTTGTGGTAATTTTACGGCTTATTCATATTGTGCTTTATTTATTCAATGTTGTGCTGAAAATAGCTGAAAGGTGTGAATTTTTGTAAAAAAAATTGGCTTAATCTTCTAATTTGTGCAGGCTTTCTTAGCATTTGAAGCTGAGTTTTAATGAACAAGAACAAATTTTTAACAAATTTATTGCTCTGTCGTTTTTTTAAATTATTTCTTTACTAAAATATCTACAAAATCTGCCATTTTTGCCACCATGAACGGTTAAAAATTTCTTTGAAAAAATGTTTAACATTATTCTAATCTGACAGATTTCATCAATATTTTAGAACTCTACAAAAGAAAAAGCGTTAACTTCGGCTGCACCGAAGCTAATATAACCCTCACCGGTGCATTTCTTTTAGTAACTATGTGTTCAGTTTGTATGGACGCTATATGCTATAGTAATCCGATCTCAACAATTTTATCGAAGATTAGGTTATTACCTCAAGCAGTATTCCATGTCAAATTTCCTGAAGATACCACGTCAAATGTGAAAGTTTTCCATACAAGAACTTGATTCCGATTGTTCAGTTTGTATGGCAGCTATATGTTATAGTCGTTCGATATCGGCAGTTCCGACAAATGAGCAGCTTCTTGAAGAGAAAATGACGTTTGCGAAAGTTCAAAACAATATCTTAAAAACTGAGGGACTAGTTCGTATATATACAGACGGATAGACAGACAGACGGACATGGCTAAATCGACTCAGCTCAACATACTGATCATTTATATATATACTTTACAAACTTCGTGGCAAACTTAAGGGAACAGGGAACAAGAACAGGGTATAGTTCAGGGTATAAAAATTTAGCACTAAGCCTCACAGAGACTCAGCATAGTTTATTTACAGTTAAACAAACAGTTTTTTGCAGAGCAAAAACAAATGAAAAATTTTACTTTTTCAATGCAAATGCCTACAAAGGAGTGGCAAACAAAATCATGCTCATAATTGCAGTTCATCAGCGAATCTAAACAAAGAAGAGAGAGAGAGAAAAAAAAACAAATATACCGGCGGCGACTACATGCAAATAAAGCGTGTAAACAAGAGAGAAAAGCGATTCAAACTAACAAACAAAAAAAAAAACAAAACAAAGAAATAGCGGAAACATATGCGCGACCAATGCGGAAGTGACATTAATGAATTCGGTAATGTCAACAATGCGTCACTGCAACACATAAACCGTCAATGTACACACAGCGTTTTGTAAGAGCAACACATACACTTGCATTACTACAAGTCAGCGTGTATACAAGCTCATTTGTCAATACAAGCGCGCACAGACAAGCCTACAAGCGAGGCAGTGTGAGCACAGGTGCACACTTGTAATAGCGACGTCACTCATACGCCCTGTTGGCAGTGCTGCAGAACTGTTTGACTGGCTGGCTGTGTCCATCGTTTCGGCAGGCACGCTTTGTAACTGTACATTGGTGACGGCTGTTCTTGCTTGCCCGCACTGCCGTCCTTACCGCTTAACTGTTATGTGCTAATGGACATAGTAGTGCTGCCACATCAGCCGCCCTTTTGTTTATTTTTGAAATATTGATTTTCACTTTTACAATTTTTTTTCGAGATTTTGAAAAAGTACGGTGCACAGATTTCTGCTTTTGACGCTCGATATTGACACAGCAGTACAGCGTACAAAAAAGAGCTTTGTGTGTGTGCAGCGCGTTGAGTGAGGTTGAGTGTGTGTGTGTGTGTGTATGGTAAAGTACCGTTTTATTTTAATTTTTTCACTATTGTTGAATTTTCGGTTGGAGCTAATTTTTTATTTGAATTTTTTTTGCGCTGCAACTGCAACACATTTGACAAATTTGTTTGTTTTGACGTTTAATGCTGACGATTCTCTGCAATAAAATCAAATTGGATTTCCCACCGTTTGTTGATTTAGTATCTTTTGCTGTTTTGTTTTATTAACATAGCACTGCAGTGTTGAGTCGAGTGTTGACTTAACTTGTCATTTGTGTTTATGTCGGCCTGCATTTGACAGCAAATACATGCACAGCTGGCAATCATAGTTCGGCAGCAGTGAGAGTTAGCTGCAGTGGTTTGTGTATCTCGGCTGATTGATTTGCCTATTGTTTTTGGAACGATAAATAAAGTGTAAAAGCTGAATCAATCGAAGCAATTAAATTTTGTTTATGCACAGTGGTGGCACTTAAAATACTCGAAAAAGCGCAAAAAGTTAAGCAGACTGAAATATGAATACCAACAATTGTATGGAGCTCAAGCATGAAAGCAGCTTAATTTAATTGTTACCGATGCCAGTTGCAAGCGCAGTGCAATTTATTAATTTTTGGAAAGCAAAGTTTTTATTTAATTTAAACGAAACTTTATGAAATGGATTTGTGCACATTTAAATCTTGCTACTTAGCTAGCTTTAGGTTACTTAGAACCTACGCTAACGAGTTGAGTTGTTTGGAGGTGCGCTACTAAATTTCGATTGTTATCAAAACTCTCATAAAAGTTAGAAAAAGTTTATATCAATTGGAAAGTATATACATATATATATATATAATATATATATGGAGAATGTTAGTAGATGTAGCAGGGATCTAACGGTATCAGTGTAATGGAATATTAATATATGTATATGGGATTGTGACTCAGACCTAAGCTAAAAATGGGTAGAGAATAAATAGAATTGCGAAATATTCTTAATTAAACTAACTTAAGCGTAATTGAGAATAATGTTGCCACCTTATTGCAATTATAAATACTTAATATGTATTGAAAGATTTGAAAAGTATTTTTGTGAATAAGATTTTGTTAGAAAAACTGATATTAAAAATTGCTATCGTGTTGCCACCTGGTTTTAATTATATAAACAAATAATTTCCGAAAGTTTGCGTAAAAATGTTTGAACATATATTTTCCTTATAGATCTTCTTAACTAAAATGTTATTGAGAATGATGTTGCCACCTTATTGCATTTCTTAAAAAGCAATATTTTTCAAAATTATTATTGAGAAAAATTAATATAGTGTTGCCACCCGATTTTAGTCACATAAATAAATAATTAAGGAAAATATACGCCGATATTTGGAACACATATCGCTCCTTAAGTTTAAATTCTTCTTAACCTAAGTGTAATTGGAAATGATGATGCCACCTTATTGCATTTATAAAAATTTAATGAAAAGTTTGAAAAATAAAATATGTTGTAAATAAATGTTTGTTAAAAAAGTTATGTTAAAAAATTACAGGTGGCAACCTGATTTTAATAATATAAATACGTAATATTCAAAAAATTACGTGTATATTTTTGAACACATAGCTCCTTAAAAGTTTAAATTCTTTCTAACTTAAGTGCGATGTTGCCACTTTTTTGCATTTAAAAGTACATAATATGTTTCGTAAAGTTTGAATCAATGCATTTTGCTAATTAGGTTTTGTTAAAAAAATTATTTACAAATTAGTATGGTGTTGCCACCTGATTTTGATAACACAAACAATAATATTTTTGAGAATACGTTTTAATTATAGTATACTTGTATGTTTAAAATTTGTTTTCGTGAAATAAAAATTCAAACTAATCAAAAATTAAAAAAAAAAAGAAAATATGAAAAAACTAATAGAACAAGGAACTGATATATGTGAAAAAAGGCTGGATGGAGATAGTGAACTAACTGGTTCTAAGTACTACTTTGGGGCTTCCAGCTGTCTTCTATCTGATAACTTCTCATGTGTCTTTCATATGCTATATTTTCGACCAGAAAAAAGAGTGCAAAATTAGCGAGCATTAAACTGGCGAAACGAAGAGTGAAATATATAGCTGATATTTACTATGTACACTTATGTCACTGTGTGAAACACGAGAAAAGTCGCATATGTTGAAGGCGGCATTTCCTGCCCTTTCTGTTGGAATAATTTCAAATTAAAGTACTTTACATAAATACAATCTCAATACATAAGCATTTATAATTAACTAAAAATTTAATCCATAAATTATTAATATTCAACATGAGGAAGCCATATTTGTTGAATATTTCATTAGCGGCGATTGTGCAATATTTTAGCCATAAATAAGGCAACGGCACGTTTTTTGTATGCTGCTCCAATGATTTTAGTTAATTAAATTTACAAAAAAATAGAACGCAATGGTAAAACAATAAATAATTATTTCAAACAAATATGACTTGAATACAAATGCCCAATGCATAATTGAGGATTAAAACATAATAGCCAGGAAAATGCATGCTGACTAAGGCAAATTGCACGACAGGCATTAAATTTAAAACCTGACACGACAATATGCTATGAAATGGTACTTTGCTTACAGCACATATGCTTCTATGTAAATTTAAAAAAATGCATGCTGAGACGGCATAAATTAAATTAAATCCTGTACTACTCACACAAAAGCCAAATGATTGATAATTCTATTTGAAAACAAAAAAGTAATGAAAATAGCAGAGTTTTGCAATATAATTCGCAGCTGGCGTGCGAATTCACTGGCATGCTACGTACATATATCTACATATACCACGCTAATATAGTTAAACGATTGCTGTGTTCAAGACCGATTATTCGAATATCCGGTTTGAAATCGTTCGTATGAATATTAAGCGACTAATAGTATTCCAATTGCCGTACAATTCCGGCGAACATTGGGCAACAAACTGTTACCCGCCTAGTCGAAAATCAGTGTATAATTGAATAGTCGACGACGCACGACTATCTGGATACTGTAAACCAAATATTACAGCTGTTATTCGAAAAATGTGCTATTCGGTTAACCCTGTTAGTCGAAAACCAAGAGCTGCAGCTGTTATGTAGACGTTATTTTTGAAGAAAATGGTGCTTTGAGTCCTGCTAAATTATAATTCCCTCAATTTACTGTGCAATTAAATAATTAAAAATAAAATAGATCTTCTAGTACTCTCACAAATCTTAGTTGGGCTGCAAAATATTTCCAAAATTTACTAAAATTAAACATTCTTTATGCGTAATTTCAATTAGAAAGTCCCCAGTCGGCATAGTAAAATCAAAAATGTTTTTTTTGGCAAAATTCACTTTTTTTTTTAAACCAACATATATATTGCTTTTCAAAGGTGACACACTAATTATAGCGACCGACCAACCTTTCGATATAATTTTTGTGTACGATTTGTCATTTGCTTCCAAATAGGCCACAATTGCGAAGATCACCGCTTCAAGAAATAGTCGCTGAAGGTCAGATCTGGAGAAAACTGTGGATGCGGAAGCAATTCGAAGCCCAATTCATGCATTTTTGACATCGTTTTCATTGAATTGTGAGACGACGATGAAAAAGCCCTTTCTTTTTCCTCAAATCTTCGGCGATTTCATTCTTCATACGCTATGCAATAGTCGTTGTTGATAGTCCTTCTTTTTTCAACGTAATCAATAAAAATCAATTTATGCCCACCCCAAAATTCTGACCCCATAACCTTGCCAGATAGCTGTTGAGTTTTTCCACGCCATTTCGTGGAGTCCATTCGGATTACAGTCGATGGAACTTCGGAGTGATGAACCCACGTTTCATCATTGTCTCATATCGATGCAAACACTGAGGCCTATTTTGCACAAAGCTTTCTCACACCCAAATATTCATGAATGATTTGATCTACGAGAGCACTTGATATCTGTAGAGTGCCTGCTATCTCGAAAAACTTCATTTTATGGTCATTCAAAACTATTTTGTGGACTTTTTTAATGCTTTCATCCGTAACAACCTCTTTTGGGCTTTCATTGCGTTCACCGTCTACGGTGCTCATTTCACCCCACCCATCCACTAGCATACCTATCCTTTATGCTCTTCAAAAAGCAATATTTTATTAACAGCCGAAAGTCATTTTTATCAATATTTGACACAAAAACACAACAAAAGTTGCTTCACGCAAAATGATATAATACTTAAACTAATGATACAATTTTATTTAAAATTTGCCACTCAACATTTTTCTTGTATTTGGCATGCTTTTAAAATAATATTGCAGCAACTGAATTTAGATGTAGTTTTTTAGCTCAGTGAAATTGTTGCATTATTTTGATTATTGAATTTTATAAATAAAACAATTAAGAGTGCATTTTTTGCAAAAAAAGGCGTTTATATCGTTTTCAGTGCGCATTTCTTGTGTTTACTACCCAGCATTACTGTTTATAGAAGAGTACTTTTTAACTACAGTAACGGATTTCACTGCCTATTTGTGGCAATTGATTTGTGAAAAGTAGGTATGTTGCATGGAAAATGTAAATTTTTTTGTATATCTTAGTTAATTTAATGAAAAGTGGTTGTTGAAAAGCAGAAAAAATAACTTTGAACACTCAGCGAAAGTTGGATACGAAAGCGAGTCTAAATATTATTATTTGAATACCCGGACAAATAAATAAATGTTTTGTTAATTTTGGCAAATTGAGATTTTACTTCAAATAAAAAACGGAAAAATTAATTAAGTTGTTAATAATTAATGCAGAATTTTTTTGGTATTTGGCTTTTGAACAAAATTTTTGAAAATGGTCGCGGTGAGAGCATTTATTGAAATAAAAAAAAAGTTTTTTCGTACCAATTTAGCACTATATTTTGATGACTACATATTTCTATCAATTTAAGCAAGTTCCACAAAATCTAATTTCGATAATCATAATTCTATTTTATAACTAAATGCTGTAATGTGTTTGTGTAGATTATATGATAAGCGAAAATCATATGTACTTCCCGCATATTTAGCCTACATTAAGGCGCATGATTAAACAGCGCTTTATACCATTAGTCCGTTCTTAAAAATGCAAAATATTGCGTAGTCGAAAAAGTCTTTTCGTATTTGTCAATAAATGTTGTTGCAGTCGTGTGTCTCCAGGGCTGCAAATCATGTTGTATTATACCATATAGTGTTGGAAAGATGAGAATTTAATCCTCATTTAACTAAATTAAAATTAAATGCGGGAAAGTTGAAACAAAGTTAGAGCTGTTCAAAAATGTGTGAAAATAGTGAAGAAATTCGCTATATTTTGAAATTTTTGTATAAAAAAGGGAAGAATGCCACGCAAGCCACCAAGGAAATTTGTGAAGTTAACGGAGACGACGCTGTATCAGTTCGTGTAGCACAACGGTGGTACGCTCGCTTCCGTTCTGGAAATTTCGAAATTTCGATTTACACTGATGGAATAATGTTTCTAGCGGAAAAAAAGCAAAAAGTGGTTGACCAAATTAGTGTATATATGTATATATGTGTTTATTTATTTATTGGTATAAATATAAAAAAAATAAGTTGAAGTTTGATTAGAAATACGAAAAAACTTTTCCGACTACTCAATATTACTTTATTACTGGTATATGAAGATCGAGTAATCTTTAGTTAACGTGAACGATGTTTGCATTTTAGTCGTAGTAGAACACAAATTTGTCATAATAACTTCTAGCTTTATGAGCTAGGGTTGCCTTCGAATAGTATGAGGTGGGATTACGAAACTACCAATACTTTTTAAAGGTCTTTCCAAGAACTACTACAAGGCCAATATTATTAATACTTGAGGGTGTGGCTATAAATCTCAGAATCAAAAAAGAACTTTAATTTCTCCATAATAACATGCTGTTTCAATTTCATGCTTTTACGTTTACTTTAATATTTACAAAATTCCTGCGGCAAACGAAAATTTAAAATTCTTGAGTTGAAATCTCAAATGACAGTCAAGAGCCTAACTAGAAATACATCGCACACATATAATTGTCTGTGTGTGTTTCTGTACGAGTAAAAGCTCGCTAGATAAGATAAGCAAGTACGAAAGCAGCCTGACAGCTTATCGCCATCGACTTACAAGCCGTTGAATATCAACCAACAAACTGAAGAAATGTGCATATATTTTTATTGATTGCGGTAACACGAAAAAAAGCGCTGAAAAAAAAAACACATTTTTGGCAAATGGTAAATTGCGGTTACAACAGAAATACCAGAGAAAAAACACAAAATCAACAACGATAAAAAATGCAGCGAAGAGGAGAGAAAACAGGAGAAAAAACTACGAACTGAAAAATTGTCGCACATAAATAAAACGATAAAAGGCGCAAGTTGAGAATATATCGGTCGAAGCAGCTGTTGGCCGTTGTTCAATGCCTCAATGCCATTGTTGTTATTGCTGCTAACAAAATTCACTGTGATTCCTGTGGGCTTACGTCTAAAGACCATGAAGGCAGTAAAGCAATCGTTAGTGCTTATGGCTGTATGGGTATGTTAGCGACCGTGTATTTGTGTGTCTGTATTTGTGAGTTGAGTGTATTTGTATGCGTATGAGTGAGTGTACTTCTGCGTGTGTTGTCAGTGTATTTACGTAATCG
This sequence comes from Bactrocera tryoni, assembly GCF_016617805.1. Taxonomy (NCBI): domain Eukaryota; kingdom Metazoa; phylum Arthropoda; class Insecta; order Diptera; family Tephritidae; genus Bactrocera; species Bactrocera tryoni. The sequence continues at coordinate 7,913,320 of NC_052499.1, forward strand.
GCTGCCCATCATTGTTAGCGGATAAGGCCAAGCACTTGCTCGTACTTCATTGGCTTTGCGCGTATGCTGGCGAATGATAGAGAGATTTTTATGCTTGCAGCCAGACACACACACATATAAGCCTCTCTACATATATCCTCTTGTTGGTTTTGTGCTTTAATCTACTAAATATGCCTGCTTGCGACCGCAGCGCACTCGTTTCAACGGATTTAAAGTTTAAAGCAATGAAAATAAAGCCTGCCACACATTACCACAACTGCACACAGCATTTTAGAGGTTTCAATTTATCATCTGCGTGCACGCATGCCAACATACATATGTTTGTTAGCTAAGTAATATTTGTTTCATGCCGCTGTCCATTTGGTGCTGGTATTTGCCTAGCAAAGTGTGTCAATTGCGCGCCTTTGTTCAATTATTTCTACAGAAATTTTCGCGCCAGCAACTTCCGCAATTGCTTCAATAAAAGTTAAAGAATTATAAAAACGAACTACGTGGTAGCACGTGCTCGGCAGCCGACTCGTTTTTTATTGGCTGGCTGTATCAGCGCTCGCCACACTCATGAAATTATGTAGCAATTTTTCCGCATGAACAACTTTATTGGAGTTCGGCCAAACCGCCGTAAAGTAGGCAACGCGAAGCATATACTTAAATCCATATATGTAGTGAGCATGGTTGTCAGTGTGTGTATGTGTGCACATAAATTGCGGCACTAAAAGGCGGCATAATGATTATGAATCGCATAACATACAACTCTATTATACTTTTTTTTTTATTTTTGAGCTGTTAATTTGCTGAAAAATAACGTTACTCTACATATGTATGTATATGTATCTACATATATATTAAGGTGTGATATAACGCAAAAGCTGAGTGACCCCTAGTTAAAAGCGAATATTATTATGAACTTTTGCACGTATTCGCGGTGAACCTAATTTACTAATTTTTGGTTTTTAACTTTTTTAATATAAATGGTGTTGGTTAATTCTGTGGTTTGCAAACTATTATTTATGCTTGCCGTTTTATCGTTAAACTGGTTCTATTTCTAACTATAGCGGAGCAATTTAAATGCGTAGGTGGTCTTATTTTTGATGTTTTTAGGCAAATATGATTATTATTTGAAGAAATTCATTACATATCTCACACATACTATATTAAGACGCTAAAGAGAAGTAAATATTTTCAAAAATATTTATAAATTTTTTTTTTCATTTTAATAAAACATTATACCCAAGAAATATTCTCTGAACCTTTGAAGTAAATCGGACAGATACCTTTAAAGTGATTAGATAATAAGCATCTTTGTTCTCGGCCGTTTGGGAAAGTGACCGTACATTACTTTATGCATGTAAATTGTGCGTAAAATTTCAAGTGCATTTTTCTCAAAACTAAGGTTTTTGAATTGGTGGGTAAATTAATTTTTGAAAACACAAACAAATAGTGCTTAACCGAAAGATTTTTCTATTTCGGTTTTTTAGAAATTATTTCTTCTCCGAAAAACTGGAAAAAAGTTCCCTAGGCCATCATTTTGTCACTCAAAAGCGAAAAAAGCTTTGATTGGGCATTATATTATCTATAAATAAAACAATTTTTTTCTGGCCAATTGCTTTCAGATGCATTTGTAAGGATTAAGGATGGCCATTGCAAACGAGCTTCGGCTGAAACTGCACCAACATAAACAGCTACTATAGCTTAAAAGCTTGCTTGAACTTGTACTGCTAATTATCAAATTTAACTCGCTAATATTGTTACTAATACTTGCAAATAAACGATTTGTTGAGAAATAGCGTTCAACGATAGCGATCAGCGTAGTAGCCAATCGAAGACAGCTAAATAATTATACATTTAGAAAATGCACAGGTCAGTTTTGGCAAAATAATTACTACATATTTTTTCTCGGATATCAAAATCAGTTTAAAGAAGTTAGACTCGAAGTAATAGAGAAGAAACAAAGGAAGCTACGATTGGTTAAGAAAGGCATATATTGGGTAGTCGAAAAAGTCTTTTCGTATTTTATCATTAGACGTCGTTGCAGTCGTAAATTTCCAGTGCTACCAATCACATTGTGGCATATAATATTGGAAAGGTAAGATTTTAAGTTTCATTCAGCCAAAAAAATTAAGTTCAGGGAAGTTGAAAAAAAAGTTACAGCTGTTGAAAAATAAGTAAAATAATGAAGTGATTCGCTATATTTTGAAATCTTTGTTTAAACAAGAAAAAACGTTAACTTCGGCTGCACCGAAGCTAATATACCCTTCACAGCTTACATTGGTGCCTTAGAAAATAACTTATACCAAATTTCGTAATTATATCTTGTCAAATGCAAAAGTTTTCCATACAAGAACTTGATTCCTACCGTTCAGTTTGTATGGTAGCTATCTGCTATAGTTAACCGATCTGACCAATTTCTTCGGAGGTTACATTGTTTCCTTAGATAATAATCTGTACCAAATTTGGTGAAGATACATTATCAAATGTGAAAGTTTTCCATACAAGAACTTGATTCCTACCGTTCAGTTTGTATGGTAGCTATCTGCTATAGTTAACCGATCTGACCAATTTCTTCGGAGGTTACATTGTTTCCTTAGATAATAATCTGTACCAAATTTGGTGAAGATACATTATCAAATGTGAAAGTTTTCCATACAAGAACTTGATTCCGATCGTTCAGTTTGTATGGTAGCTATATGCTATAGTTAACCGATCTGACCAATTTCTTCGGAGATTACATTGTTGCCTTAGAAAACAATCTGTACCAAATTCGGTGAAGTTACATTGTCAAATGTGAAAGTTTTCCATACATGAACTTGATTCCGATCGTTCAGTTTATATAGCAGCTATATGTTATAGTGGTCCGATATCGGCCGTTCCGACAAATGAGCAGCTTCTTGAAGAGAAAATGACGTTTGCAAAATTTCAAAAGGATATCTTAAAAACTGAGGGACTAGTTCGTATATATACAGACAGACGGACAGACGGACAGACAGACAGACGGACATGGCTAAATCGACTCTGCTCAACATACTGATCATTTATATATATACTTTATAGGGTCTCCGACGCTTCCTTCTGGGACGAACTTAATATACCCTGTTCAGGGTATAAAAAGGGAAGAGTGTCACGCAAGCCACCAATGAAATTTGTGAAGTTTCCGGAGACGATGCTGTATTAGTTCATGTAGCAAAACAATGGTTCGCTCGCTTCTGTTTTGGAAATTTTGAAACTTCGATTTACACTGATGGAATAATGTCTCTAGCAGAAAAATGCCAAAAAGTGGTGGACCAAAATGGTACATAGTTGTTTAATTATTTATTATTAAAAATATAAAAGAAATAATTTGAAGTTTGATTAGAAATACGAAAAGACTTTTTCGACTACCCAATATAGGTTTATTCTGAATATTGCTTTTGTTGGCCACGTTGCATAGTTATTCATGATTGGGGAGTAGCAATCGGGAGAATGCTGTCTATATAATATATAAATAGAGAATTGCTGATTTCGATTTTGATTGCATGAATTCCTACAATTAACCAACCATTCACTTAGTTTGATTAAAAGCAAAATTGGACTAAATATCTAGTCGATCTCCTGGAAAACTTTCCGATTCTACAACAAATTCCCATATTTTTTATATGAAGTACAAAAGCTCTTTGGGAACCCTTTTCTTTAGGGTAAAATCACCGCTCTTTAAGGGTTAGTCTTGCAATGCCTATTAGTTGCAGCAATATCGTAACCTCACTTTAATCTTGTATAAATCGTTGCAGAAGCTAAAATCTTCGCTGTTTTGATAAAGCTGACTATGAATCTGAAGACCTTTTAGTACAATGGATTTTACTGAAAGTATCCATTTTCCATTTGGTTCCCTTTACTTCATATTTAGTAGCATTACTGCAGAACTATAAAGCACATTGAGCAGTTTGTGCGAATTTATAGCTTTCGTTGAACTTCCGTTGATTTTATCGATTTTGTTATATACCATTCAGACACACATTCAAATACTTAAAGCAGGCAACTGCAAAACCATTACCTAACCATTTTTATAAACACACTATAAAGAGTGAGGAATGAACCAGCAGAGTGAAATGCACGTAGGCAGCAAAGCATCTACGCTAAATAATTCTGAAAGGAAATGAAATGAAATTCGCATGAAGCATCAAGCGATGGACGACCCATATATTCGGCACGTTGCAAAGCGAAACAGGTTAAGTGGTCTTGCAGCGAAGCAGAATGTGCTGCGGACTAGGCTTTCAACTACCGCCAATGAGGTATATAGTGGAGCACTATTTTTCGTTGTTGTTGCAAACTGTTTTTGTCTAAAAATCTACTGACTTTATCCAAAACACACACACGTGCAGATGTATGGACATGTAATTTCATTTCATAAGCCAGCTTGTACGTGCAACCTCTTCAGCAACTGACTGCGTCTTTTGCTCTTGGTGCTCGATTTTATTCGCATTATTTCTTTATTTTCTTTTTTGGCGCGCGTATTATCATTTTTAGATTTTTCTGTTGTATTTTTTTGTCGTTTTTTTGCAAACACAATTTGCGAATAATATGCATTGCTCCATAAATGCTCCAATAAATATGACACAGTGCCCGCGGCACGTACTTAAGTACACACATCGGTGACGAGCGGAGGCAGCAAAATGGGCACACACGTGGCGGTGTATGTGTGTATATACATGTGCGCTAAAATAGTGTGCTGCCAATGTTGCATGCGGCATCACGTACTGTTGCTAGTATGACGTACATGCCACATGACATTACGAACAGGCGGCACGTTGCAAGCACTAATGCCCTTAGAACAGCAACAAATAAATATAATGCGATATATATGCACATATATATATATATACTATATGTATATATTAGTGTATGTGTGTGTGTGTCAGCAGGCAAGCGCCGAGCGCCGATATCACTTTTAGTTGGCGCGCTGATGAAAGGCGAATTAAGTTGCCTCGAATTTGTGCCAAAAATTTGTGGTGAACCTTATTGCCGTTATGTGATTTGTAAGCAAACGAAAGCGTTGCAGTCGACTGACGTTGTAAGGACTATTTAAATATGCTTTAAGCGCGCCGAAATTTTTACATGAAATAGTTTTAAAAATTTTTATATTTAAAAATATTTGTTATTATAAAAAAAACGATTTTATTAGTGAAATGTTGAAATTTTCAAAATTAAATATGCAAATACTTTTGAATTTAAAATGCACAACAAACGGCTGTATATTTGAAGGCCTTCCGCTTCATAAATGTTCCCCTCCTGTTGTGCAACCCTCTAAGGAAATGAGTTTTTACGGCTTTATGTAGTCGCCTGGATTTGCATGCTCACTTCTGCGCTCTGCACGTCAGCGACCAGTCTATTTCCGGTTTCATGTTTCCGCTCAACATTTAGCAGACGCGCATAACACCGCTTAACATTCTGAGAATTTTTTATTTAGCTTACCCTAAGCTAAGGCAATATTTTTTGACACTTTTTTCGAGTATGTCATGCATATTTAACAAATCCAGTTACAATACACACTCAATTCGTAGCAAATGTTGCACGAATGGCAAAACGACATTTCTGACACTTCCACTGCCGAGAGGTCGGTGTGTTGTGTTGCATTAATAAACATGCGCCAGGAATGTTCGTAAATAAATAAAAACGTGTGATGTTTTATTGAAAAAAAATTAAGTCTGGCTATTTTAGAATTTTATAGTGATGTATATAAGTATGAATGAGGACTTGTTAGTGTTGATAATTCTCCTAACTAAATGATGTTCATGATTAGCTATCATGAAGAGGCATGTATTAAGTGATGTGAAGCTTAAACTTAAACAGAGATCCATGCGTCGAATATTCTCTTTTTTGGAAAATTTCTCTGATTAAGTCTGTTAAGGGATCGTCTCGTTGTGACCCTCCGAAAAATCACTGATTTTCGCAACTTTTTTTTAATGTAGAAATTAACTAATTGGTCCGTTTTTTTATAAATAAATATAAATAATCATATACTTAAGTATATAAAAAACGATTTCTCGAAAATTTCACATTGAGACGATCCCTTTATAGACGTGTGATTTAAGTGACAGAGATCCATGCATCTTCCTTCTCTCCTTTTTTGAAAATGTTTCTTATTAAATCTGCGACGTTATTACAAACTACGTACTTAGAAATGTCAAAGATTGTATAAAATCTTTGTATGAATTATCAACATCATAAGTCGTGTTGATTTCACCATGTCCGTCTGTCTGTCTATGTATACGCGAACTAGCGCCTCGGTCTTCAAAATATCGAACCGCAATTTTACCCACGTGCTTTTCTCCCCAAGAAGCTGCTTATTTGTCGGAGAATCTGATTTCGGACCACCATAAAATATTGCTCTCATACAAACAGACCGATTAAAATCTTTAACAGGAATGGAAAAGTTTTTTATTTGAAGCGAAATTTGACATGTGCTATTTCCTTAGGCAGCAATGCAATACCCAAAGAAATTGTTAAGATCGGTTCACTTTGACATATAGCTGCCATGCAAACTAAATGATCTGAATAAACTGCTTGCATGAAAAGCTTTTCCAACCGACGAAATATCTTAACGAAATCTTGTATGGATTATTGTCTAAGGCAATAATGCAATCTCCGAAGAAATTGTTAAAATCGGATCATAACACAATCTCCTTACAAATTTTTCAGTTCGAATCATTATAACATAAAGCTAACATAAAAAGTGCGCTTTTTTATTTGTGAAGGGTTTCACAGCTCCGGTTTTCTGGTTCATTACTCATTTTGTCCATAAGTAATCGAACATTTTGTATTTTCCAATTTTTATTGTACTTGTATGTGCTCTTTTAACTACCGCTATATGTGTTTAGACTTCGTAAAATGGCTTTTAATTGTCATCCTTCACGACAAAACACATTCAACTTTATGCAAACCTTTGCGCTGCCGCTTTCAGCTATTAAGCGCCCATTCACTTGCTCCATATATGTAACAAATAAAAGAGAGAGAAGGAAATTGAGAAAAATATATGCGCTACAAATATTTCTAAAATTTTCCGAATGAATGCAACAAAATTGCCAAATCAAATTCGTGCAATTTTTATGCCGCTTCACTTGGCATTCATGCCATGCTTGTGCATGCATACATGCACACACGCACACTTATCATGTTTGCTGTCCATATAAATAATCGTCGAAACAATCTGCACAAAATCTAACAAAAACTCAGAAATTTTCAATAAAACTCTTTACAAAATGACTTTTTGTGTTGCAAGAGAACAAAGAAGGGCAAAACGAATATTAAATTGTGTGGGCAGACATGCCTGTGTATATGCGAGTGATTGCCTTATAGCTATGCTGCCATTTTAGGCTGAGTCGTTGTGCATAATCGTGTGTTGCAACTTGCAATAAGAATGTGTTGTGGTTGTTGTTGTTGTTGCTGCTGTGCTTTGCTTTTTGGTAATTTTGCTGGTGTTTGAACTAAGTTAAGCCTCTCGACTGCGCAATAGAATTTTGCATGAATGCCAAATGTCAAGGCTGTTGAGGTGGGATATGGAGATGTTGATGAAGAAAGCGCTTCCAGAGGCGGCAGTTGTAAGTTGAAAAATCTGAATTTGTTGCCTGAAAGTCGTTTCACTGCAGTCAGCAGTAACTCGGCAGGCAGTCCTGTATGCAATCGCCTGTATGCAACAAACGCAACAAAATGGACACAAATGTGATTGCTGGCCAGCCTTGCAGTCTGGCTAGATGACAGTGTTGCAAGTAACAAACTGTTATTGTAATGGTCTTCTGCTTTTGTTGTTGCGTCACTAAACAGATTTTAGTGCAGTTTTAATACCATTTGTGGCACATGCAGTTGATTGCAACAAGAAAATGTCAATAGTCTTGTTGCATGTATTGGAAAACTTATTTATACATATTATACGTATATGCATGTTCATATACACACATATGCCTACTGTACTGTGGTCAGCTTAAAGAGTTTAATTTCGGTTGTAACATGTTGCAAGTGTATTCAAGACTTCTCCTTTTTGTTGTAATTTTGCAATTTGTATGTATTATGTCTTTTGATTTTCGGCATAGCATTCGTTGCAGCATGTTTGCTATTATTTGAGTTATTACAATTTTCCGTTACATGCCACAAATTTGGATTTCTTGCAACAGCGCTTTCTAAGCAGCTTGTTTGCTTTGTATTTGTATTTTCAACAAATTTTATGCTACATTGAGGCGCAACAGTTTGCTTGCAACACACACATATACGCTCACGCTCACATACACACAAACTAATTTCCATTTTAGTTTCACACAATTTAATTTTCAATTTGCCAAAATGCACAGCTTTGTACAAATTCACAGTTATTGGGTCACCACATCACTTTCCTGCTAAAATTATAGCCGCAATTTATCAATGAATGCAGCGCCCAGCAATGCATCACCGACTTACTAAGTATAACACTGTTGTTGTTGTTGCTGACGTTACAGCTGCCGCATAAGGCACAAATCATTGCCGGCTATTATAAATTCGCGCAGTTGTCGTCGATTTATAAAGTTGCCACAAAATGTTGCAGCAATGTTGTTGTAGCGTGTGATAGCGTGCGCTATGGTTCAGTTGAAATATTGTTGGCGCAAGGTGCTCGGTGCACGGCAACACTGTCTTTAGCATGCCACAAACAATTAGCGTGCCACAAATATGCACATGTAAGGCATATACGAGTATATGCTAATGATAGGTGTGTTGCATATGTTGTGCATGTCTGCTGCGCGGCGGAGATAAACGAAAATTAATCTGCGGCTATAAATAAGCCATTGGCCTTTACAAGAATTGCATATTACCAGTCTTGCCACTTGCCATTGACTTGTAGTGGCGTAACGTGCAGCACTCTACTTAATCATAGGTGTATGCATCTTGGCAGCTGCTGTTCGTTTTCATTATCCGCCGCAAAAAAATGCACAAACACATGCATGCAGACCTGCCGCTTTTTCGCAGTTGCCAATTGGCGGCGGCTGCCTTTGACCTCGGTGGCAGGTAAAGTCAATTTCAAGTTTATTTACATAAATGAAAAGCCACATTTTTACATACACTTGCACACACATTTGCTTATGTCTGTTGCTCCTGCCATTATTTAGCCACGCTAACGGTTGTGGCAGCGCGCACACCCTGTCACCCCGTCTGTCTGTCTGTTGCGCTTCAATGGTTCGCTGTAATAAAGCGCCACTCTTTCATTTCTTTACCGCTGGTTTTGGTCCTCGTTTTGCTTCTTCTCTACTATTTGCATTTTTGTTGCATGCTTATTCAGTTTGAATCTTCTCTCGTTGCCAACATTCTAACCGCCAATTTCCTTATGCAATCAACCACAGACAACAACAACAATAACGTAACAGCATGAGTCGCCATTGCTGCTGTGTCAATGCCTCTATATCTCTGTCAAAGCGACGATTTCATTTTCTAAGCAAAAGCAAGCGCATAAAAAAGCAACAACAAGAAGGGCGAGCCAAACACCTATGCATATAGCGGTCCATTGAAATGACGTTAACCTTAACTGTACAGCTGATCATGGCGAAATGTTGTGAATAAATGGTAAATATAGCCGTCAAAAAAAGCTCGCAGCAAAAAAATTTGAAAAAAGCGCCTCAAAACGGAAGTGAAAGAGGAAAACATCGAAAAGACATTAAGCACTGGCACAGAGTAGCACAGACGCTGAGGGCACCGCGGTCGCCCTTGCACTACACCTACATGCATGTATGCATATAACTGACTGTATCGGCGTGCATCTGTGGGCATTTGTTAAACGCTGAAAGCGTAAGTGTGCGCACGGATGCGCGAAACATGGTTGATGATCAAATCAAGGCGCTCATGCGCTCGCTCCGCCAACTGCGTCCAATGTCATTAAATCGGATTGATTGGTGTTGATTGAAAAATGCAATTGGTATGCGCAAATACAGTTATATGGAAATTGAGATTTGCCCGAATGTAGTGTCATCACTTGGGCAGTTTATGGGGTAACGTGGGTTTAGATGGTTAGTAAATGAATAAAAGTCGTGATTATTAGAAAGGTTTGAAAAAAAAAACAAACCATTGAATTCTTCGCAAAGTTGCAAACAATCTAGTATGATTTTAGGTCTAATTTTTATAACAAATTACGTTTGAAAAAATTTGTTGTAAATAAAAAAAAATCCTTCTGTGAACTGTGAAAATTTCAATAAGATCGCGTCACTAGTTTCAAAGAAGTCATGACCACTGACTTGGAAAACGATGTTTTGAGAAAAACACGGTCAAAAATGAAGTAGCCGACCGGTAGCCGACCGATCTGCCAAAGTTACTATCGCTTACACTTTTAATACGCTTGCCGTCCAACTATGGGAAAATATTCTAGACATTTCATAGTATAATATGAAAAAAATATATGTTTCGAAATTATGCACTTTAATCAACAGCTAGCTGTTACTCATACGCCATGTTCCTGCATAATAACAAAACCTCATTCGAATTACTTATACGCCATGTCGTCGCATAACCATTGCGTTGTTCGGCATATATGAATGTGAGTTTCTATCAAAACTTTTTAATGCCGGACTAAGTAATATTGTGTTTAAGCGACCATTCGTTTCAAAAATTACTATCGTTGTAACAAGAGTACTTAAAAGAGAGAAAGAGAGAGATATGCAACAGACAGGACCGTACTTTTTTGCAAATAATATCTCTTAATAATTGTAAAATGACAGCTTTTAGTGATAAAAACTCCACTTCACATTGAAAATATGCCCGTTTCTGTTACAAGCATTACTTCAGCTGCACTTAATATACTTTATACAAAAGCACATCAATTTATACTTGGCAAATGCTGCTTAATTTGGGGCACACAAGGTTTGCAAATCAAATAAGAAATTCTGACCTTTTCAATCAGCTTTTTGAGCTTTTTATGTGCGAAGTTGAATATATGTAACTACAAAAACTGCTAAGGCAGCCAAAGTGGTCACATTTTAAGTTGGTTGTTAGACATAAACCCATTGAAAGGTAGCCAAAAATGAAAATATTTAATAATGTTGAGACTTTATGAAATTGACATGCAAAAAATAAAATGAAAGAAAAGCACAGTTTGGCTTTTTTGCTATTGAAAAATGTAAAAATAAAATTATAAGAAAAACAAAAAAAAAATGCAAATATTTCATTTTCGTTGGTAGAACAGCCGTATTAAACAAAATAGTAAGAAAATAACATTCCTCAATGAAGGCTGCTGGCTCATTTTACCATTTACCTTCGGCTTTTTGTTAAAAGTATCGCACTTCACCCTCATTATGTGTTTTGTTAGCGCTAAGCTGCTTTTGAGAGTTCTCTTATGAATGGAAGCGATTGATTTTGTGACAAAAATGTCATACGCACTTAAGAAATTGAAAAACTGTATTATGAGCATATATTTTATATAAAGAGATAGTGTCTTGTTTAAAAAAAATATCAAGAAATAAATTCCGCTATTAGTCCTAATTGAATGGGTGAACGTTGTTAAAAATTAATTTTAAAATAAATGGAAATTACTCTCAAATCTAAAGCTAAGCCCAAATATTCGATTTTTATAATGTAAGGCTTCTATATTACTATTATTTTGTATTGGAATATAAGCGGCACTAATTGTAAAGAATAAAGGGCTTTTCAACGTACAATTCATTTCTCTTACAGATGCTAACATATAACAGTAACTGAGGATATAATAACAACATGCAAAATAGTTTCCAGAGTAGACTGCTTTAGTTTAAGCGTTCTGTGTAATAGATTTAAGAAAGGATAATTTCGCATAATTCTTTTTCAAAATTTAAATGTTTTTCTTACAAGTTAGCTTCAAAATAGTTTTATTTGTATAAAATATTTATTTTGTCTCGAAAATAACAATGTAGTCGATTATTAGATCTTTATATGCCAATAATGGACAAATGCAGATGCTAGAGCTACTGAGGCTAACGAATTTGCAGCTTTCGTCGGCTTTGCTTGGCTTGATATTGTCGTACCCGAGCGTTATCCTATCATGAACTTTCTAGCTTTTGGTGAACTGTAAAAATTTTACGATGTAAAAAGTCTTTATTAAGAACATTATTTGTCTTTTAGTGCATAAATTTTCTTGATATTCAACCACTTACAATTTTTGGTTGAAAAATATTCCAGCGAAATTCAAACAAAATTCTAAAGTATTAAGAGAGTAATCATTTTTATTAGATTTTTATTTATAATAATAAATTTCCAACGAATACCTTAACACAACACAGATCAATTTATCGTAAAATAGTATAAGTATGAACTTCAAGCTGAGAAAGTGAACCATTCTGCAAATTCATATGCGTTGCTTTGTTCTCACATTCAACATCACATATTTCTACTTTTTGGTTTGATTTTATCATGCATCGTTATTTCAATTATTTGCTTGAAGAGTAGAAAGCACATATCCTATACAAAATAAAATATCATTTAACATACCGTTATATTTAATATTTTGTGTAAAAATGCCAGAGATATTTGCAATAGTTGTGCTACTAAAGCGAAATATCATTCCTTGCCACTGAGATTGTAACAACAAGGAAGTGAATAAAAACGGCAAGTCAAGTTTTTGAGATAAAACCATAAATCAAAGAGTGGTAATCTCATCTATTCACATAAAATACCGTAAAATCAAATGCAGTGAGGGAGCAAAGTGTTTGCCCTACATGTGAGCAGAAAAATAAGTGAGTAAACAGTCGCGTATGGAGGGAATAGTGTGGACTTACATAGTTGGATTTAGGCATGCCACTTGCGCCACATATAGCTAGTTGGTTTGGTTTTGTAAGCACTTGTAGGAAGTAATTGTGGGACTACACTATGGTGGGCTTGGAAGAGAATATGGAACTTCACAATAAAGGTTTTTTATATAAATATATTCAATGCAGTACTTTATAAATGTGACGCACAGATGAGGAAATGGTTTTAAAAATATCAGAGTACTTAGAAAAAATTTTTTTTGGATTCAATATATCGAAATATACATATTCCTTATCCCGCCAGGTTTCTACAATATACATAAATTAAAAAATATATTATTCAAATGAAACCTCTTTAATTAATGTTCAAACGGTTTGTTGCATTTACTATTATAGCACGTCTTGTAGCACGTTATACCCAATGTAGAAATGCTCTTTATACTTGTAAAGTAACTGTGGCTATATTGCAATACTTCGGAAGCACACCATTAATAAGAAAAACTCGTTAACATTAACTATACAGTTTTCCTACAGGGTTACACTCGAATTGTTTATGTCAAAAATTGACATTTTGCGTTTAACATTTTTTATGCACCACGGGATAGAAAGCAAAGCGTGTCGCGAATGGAAAAAGGAACGCACCAGCTTTTGCAAAGCTACCCCGTTAGTTGGTGCACACTAGTCCTTCAAGTGGCACGTAAGCCGTGTATACCGTAAACACAGATATTTGTATGGGCAAAGTGGAGTTTTTGTGTTTAGGTATGTGTGTCGCATCCATTTATGCACGTTGATTCAACAGCAGCCGCATATTGCGCAGCTTAGCTGTCACTTTCATGTCAAAAAAATGATTGTTCGCATTCTTCATGGCGTCATGCTTATGCCATAGCGCATGGCGAGGGCAGCAAGTGAATGATGATTGAGTGACTGCTTACCTGAATGTGGCAGGTATGCAGACACACACATACATATGCATTGTTGTGCGCTATAACAAGAGCGAAAGTAGCAAGATTTGTACTTTACTCGCTGTTACAACCAAAAAGTCCTGAGTAAATGTAGCTCTCGAGTTTGTGCTGCGACAGCAACTTTTGATAGGGAAATTCTTCTTGTTATGTCTGCGGGTTATCGAAAGCCCACTGTTCACTTATAAGATCTTAACTTTGTTTTGCATGGCAGTTGCACAGCCGTTAGTTGACACCAAGCCGCTTGGGGATAGTGTTTCACAAACACTCTACGAGATGGCAAGCTTCTGCTTTAGTTTAGAAAAAACTTTATTTTATTATTTTTTTGATTTAAGTTTTTAGACACTTGCAACAAAAAATGATTGTTATGAAAGCAAAACTATCTACAAAACCAAAAAATCTAATGTGCGCCCCAAAAGGTGTCAAGCTAAAATGTGCAAACGCTGTAAACCATAATATTTTATTTTCATTCCTTTTCAGTTTTGCTCAACTATGTATATAAAACGGTGTTTGTTGCTTGAAACAACGTTATTCCCAGTTGGCGCAGTTGTTGTTAGTCAACTGACAGTTTTGACGTTTATATTGGGTTTACAGTTGCCACTATAAAAATGGAAAAGTACTGGTATGGCTGTTATGTATGAAAGCAGAATTTACTGACGCGCTAAGTTGCCTTAACTTCTCATCCGCTTTATGCTTTTTTTGCTTCAGTAATGTTGCAAAGAATGAGTAAAAAATTCTGCACAGGCAAAATATCAAATATGAATCCTGGAAGCTTGCTGTAACTTATGTGATAGATAAATATATAGGTATATGCATTTGGGTGGTTATTAAAAACTCACAAACAGTTTTTTTTCAGAACTCTGTCGCAAATTTCTTGATAACACATAGCACACATAATTTTTAAAAGGGTTTTGATAAGGAAGTTATGTTATATGGGACCCATTGAGACCACGAATTAACGTGCCAAATCTATCTGCTTCACTTTTCCTTCTAAAGGTGACATTTTTGACTAATATCAGTTATACAAGTATTAATGAAAACGCCCGTTAACACTAAAAGCGCTCGTAGACTGAAACATTTTCAGCTAACTGTTAATGTGACTATTAAAACGCTGAAGAGCAGTGTGGTTACAAGTGTACTAATTTAGAACGAGTCTAGCACTTTCTGTAGCAGTTTTAATGCTAGAAACGCCATAAAATTGCCACATATTCGCCATCATATGTTGCTATATATTGCAACACACATGATAAATAAAAATATAATATATACACATTTGTGGTGGCGATAACTGCTTAGAGTTGCCAACACGAAAACGTGTCAGAAATAGTTATTACAACTTTTTACAACGTTTATTTAGTGAAACCGATGCCAAAGCGCTAAAAAATATAGCAATGCAGCGCGCTTCTTCTCTCTCGTATGCATTATTTCCTTATTCCCCTTCCCGCAACCGTGCCGCTCCTTTTTCTATCAGCGTGGTTTGTCTTGGGGACAACACCGCAAACTTTGCTATGCCTCACCGCAAAGCGTTGACAAAAAGAAGCAACATGCAATCAGCAACAAAAAAGTTAAACAAAGAACAACAACAACAACAAAAGTAACTAAGCATGTTTAAAATATTAAAATGCTAAAGTTTATTCCATCAAAGTCTGCATGTACATGATACGGCAAGTAGTGAAGAAAAAGTTATTTGTGTGTGAATATGTTCACGTTCCTGCCACAGCGGATTTGAAGCCACGTGACCACATGCCGAAGGATAACTTGCATTATACGTAAAGCAGTTAGTGATATGGCAAGAAGTTTTTAGAAGTTGCATGAACATGTATTTGTGTATGTCATAATTTCTGAAAGGAAAAAACTGAGTTTAAAGCACGTTTTTATTTCAATTAAAGTTTCAATGCGGTCAGAGCTGCATATTTCATGGCATAAACGTAAAACACCATGCTGTGGCAAGATGACGAAAGCAAATTTGTTATAAGACTACATTTTTATGGAATCCTCTTTTTTTTGCTTCTCTTAATCCTTTAAATCTTCCAATACATCCACAATTACACACACATATATTTGCATGTTTATTGCCGTGCAGCAAACTGATTGTCACGTTTAGCATGCAAACAACATTTTACATGCATCATTTATATTATTTCGCTCGTTCTTTGCCAACACACACACACACACCATTTATCTTCTTCTCCTGATTCCAACTAACAACAACGAAAGCAACGCCATCAATAAAACGTCGTCAGAGTTAATCGCCAACTGCTCATGGACAAGACAAGCAATCATGCGCTTACAGGCAAATAAGCTATCAATATTTAAACGTTTATAATGACACTTCACGCAGGAGACACATTCCTCCGCTCTCTCCAAACCGCTAAGGCGCCACTTCACTACTTTTCACCAACACTACAACAAATGTGCACGCTCGCCCGTGTATTTGTGGCAGATATCGATGTTGTGACAACAACAATGCATATCCGACAACAAAACAATTCTGCTGAGTCGTTGTTTGTGTTGACCACCACCGTTTGGCGCGGTGATGGCCGTGCCACAACTCGTTTACTGATTTTTTCTTGTCACTTGTCTACGCATCAACAACAATGGCTATTGTCAACAGCAGCGTGGTATATCATAGCTTGCTGCAACAATCAATATTGGCAAAATGTATATAGTATGTATGTATGGGTGACATAATGTTCAACATCTGCCAGTAGCGCCAACTGACCGTCACCAGTGCGGTGAGCTTGTTGTTGCTGCTATTGTGAATGTTATCGGTGATATTGGTAAGCGTGATTGCGGTGTTATCACATTTTGTGTCGAATAGCTTGTTTGCGATTTTTTACGATTGTTTCCTTTTCCTTTTTCTTGTCTTTTTTTTTTTTTGTTTCGCAAGTTTTCCAAATTTTTTTGCCATATCGGGTTGGTGTCAACTTAAGTAGGCACATACAACAATTTTTAGTGCTGCATATGTACTGGCAGTCGCGTCACGTGTTTGAAACTTCTGAAAAAGCGATCTTAGGTTTAGAAAACGAGTGGAAAAGCGAAAAATTCCGATATCAGAAGACACCAGTCGTAATGAAGCTATTATTCGCCAATACTTATGAGAACTCACCATTTTTTCATTAAGAAAATTTTCTTAATATTACCTTGTTTATCAAATCTTAGAAGCAAAACATCAACATACCTGGAAGAAAAATAAATTTTTTTGTTAATTATTTGTTCATTCAATTTCTTTGCTTTTAAAAAGTTTAAAACTATAATAAAAATAAGTACATTCTTAACTTAAAGCCAAAGGTAATGCTACTTTTGAAGTATTTTTAATTTTTTGAGAATAATAAAATTAAAGGTAGGTCCTTACTTGTTGTAAGTTATATAAGTTTATTTTTACAATATATAGCATTTACACTTAGACCTCAGAGAGTAAAGCTCTGTTTTTATAGTGAGAGAAACCATCGAAAGCCGGATTGCGGGACTTTAATCCGCTAAGCCTCCACATCTCATGTCTCTCTCACGCGAGCACAAGACAAAGTATTACTTCGTGGAGGAGAAGAAGACATTTAAGTTTTCTCTATAGTACAGACTGACTGACGCCTAATCTCTTGTAAATGTCTAAGTCTGTTTATAATTATAGCTGGCGCTTCGCTGGCAGATTTTCATTTAACAGAGGACTCGCACATAAGTGCAGTAAAATTTTTCACCGTGAGACTACCTCCAAAGGTGGTTTTCAGTTTTTCCCTTATAATTGAAAACCAAGGGTAGTGATAGAATACGCTTTCGAGTTTTCTATACATACTGCGCACATCGGACAATATGGACTAAAGTCAAGACGATGTTGTATAAGTAGCTTCTAAAGCAGCCATGGTCGGTCAGTATTTGGATCAGGTGGAAATCCAGTTCCCCATGTTGTCTATCTACCTACGAATGTATGATGCAGTCTGTGAGCCCACCCTTTGCATAAAGCTCGCCACCGTTGTTGCCACATTGCGATGCTTTCGATTCTGTCGCGCGAATTCGTTTCCATGGATGTCAAACAGCGCTATACTGGCTAATACCTCAGCAGCGTCATTTGATATGGTTCAGAAAGCCCTTAGTAGTGAAAGGAAATAAAAAATGAAAAAGGGAATCCGTTTTTTTTTTATTATCCAAATAATTTTATGCCATTTACGTTTCGACAGATATTTGGCTACGTCGATTTTGGATAACCCGTTGCAGCATTTCGGTTGGAGTTTCGGCAACAGTGTGCTAAATGTAGTTTTCGAGCTCCTCGAGCTTTGTTTGTTGATTGGCGTAAACCTTCGATTCAGCATTCCCTTAGAGAAAGGAATGTAGAGGCGTTAAGTAGCATAATCTTGACGCAATTTAAGTGTGCAATTTCTTGAAATTAACGAGTCACCAAACTTTGCCGGCAATGTTTAAAGGTGTAACATTAAGCTACATACCGTTTTCTAGGAAAAAGAGATCACCTGGATCGAGTATAAAAAGTGGGTAAATATCGTATTATAACGCCTACTATTTAGGGTTGATTTCGAAAGAAATAAGGCCCGATGAAGCCGCCGTAGCACAATTCGCACCAAACGGTAAATTTTTGAAGATGCGTTTTCTGAAACAGACGACAATTTCACTTACGCCCATAACGATAGGCCCATAGATAGGGCGAACGTTTGTTGACGTAGCCATTAAGCTAGAAGTGTGCCTCGCCGGAGAAGTTGATTTTTCCGTCAACATTTTTCGCCAGAACGTGAATCCCTTGATCCGTTTCCCAGCTTTGTATCAAAGTGAAACGATACACGATAAAATCGCAAACCTTTGTGAACAAACTGACAAATTTAAACACAAATTCATACGTGGTCGCCACGAACTGTCAAAATCAAGTCATCGCTGTTGGTAGATCACATAGAAGTATAAAAAATCAGCATTATGAGTTAGTTTTTTAGTTACCGATATGAGATTTTGTTTTTTCACGTCTTTTTCTTCCCAAAGAACTGTGAGAACAATCGATATCGAAGAGCTATAATTTATAGGTGCCATACAAACTGATCGATAATCATCAAGCTCTTCTTTTTGTATGGAAAACTTTTTCATTTGAGCAGTTATCTTTACGAAATTCGACATGGATTGTGACCTTAGGCAATAATACAATCTCCAAAGAAATTGTTCAGATTCGATTACTATAGCTTATAGCTGCCTTATGAACTGCACGATCGGAATCAAGTCCTTGTAGCGAATCTTTCGTATTTGTGAAAGATGTTCTAGCTTTGCTGCAACTTCTCTATCTCTCTCTGCAGCACTTAATATGAAGTAACAAACAACATAGCAACTATACTGTTGGTCCCTTCTTTTTTTTTTGTCTTGAAATTTTGACTATTTTTCACTTATTTCTTAATGCTGCTTGGCCTGATAATTCAAACCTACCAATTCGTGCAACACTAAAGCAGAAGTGAAATTGCATTTGCCATAGCAACTTAACATAATTGCATTTTACAGATTTATCCATTTCAAAATGTAATTGCATTTTACTTACAATCCTTTCGGCGCTTTTGAATTCAACGTAAAATTCTCATTTGAATTATTTATTCCGACCGTATGCCACCAACGGCGTTCTCACGCAATATTAACGCATTCACGGGCTTAAGTCATAATGATTTCTGATTTTTTCACGATTTTGCAGCATTTTTACACCGCCAACAACACTCAAACACTGCAGCGCTCAAGAAAAATCAAAAATTAACTGCTGACAAATATTCATTTTCCAACAGCTCGCCACCGTCGCCGCCTTCGGTTTCCGCTCATTCATATTTAATGTCGCTTGCGCTATTTATTGCACCCAATTGTCCAACCTACTGGGCATCCTGCCGCGCTGTCTATCGCCCGCAAACACTACACTTGTATGCAAAGTCCGATTTTATTTGCGAAAAGGATGAGCAAACGTACAAACGAACATATATATATATATATATATATATATATATATATATTTAATTTTATCCTTCCAGATACATAAATGTAGTATATAAACATATACATATGAAGCTGTGTAATAATATTGTTTTTGTATAAAATTGCGAAAAACAGCAACAAATTGCCATGCAGCGCATAGCCTGACGGTGAGCAATGTTAAGTTCAACGGAGCTGCCATGAAATAAAATCAACTGCAGTCGTTTTTTAACGCATTGCAATGTGTATGAGTATGCAGCGAAATAACCCTAATGGGAGTTAAACGGGCAATAAATAACAATATGCAACACGACTGCGGCCACGGCGACGACACCAACGACGACTACGACGATGTCGTCGTTGCAGATAAAACAAATGCGTGCAATAAAAACGATGTGGCAGTAACTTTGAAGGCAGCGCCGGTGGCTTTGGCACGTATAACTGTAGTGACAGCTTCCGCTCGTTGAAGGCAAAAGTACCGAAGGTTGCAAGCGTGACCAATAGCACCGTGTGCGCTGTTTAATGAAAAACACAGCTGAAGATGAATTCGTTGGAAATAACAGCAATGAAAATAAAGCATGAAAAAATGCCAGAAATATAAACAAATGCGCAGTATTGTTGTGTTTGTGTTGTTATTACTGTTATTGGACCGTTTCCGCAGCGCCCTTTAGGCAGCAGCTGTTACATCCGCCGTGGTGGCAAGCGCTGTGGCACAAACACGCGCATACACAGTGTGCGTGTTGCATGTGCTGCTGCAACAAACAGGACACCGTTAGTACAACCATACAAACTTTTACACCTTTCTGCATGCAGCTCTTGGCTGCGTGGCGAGTTTCCATATTGTTGCCACAACTTTTTACCTGCAACAAGCCAACTGTTGTAAACAGTTACTCTGGCAGGCTAACGAAGACTTCCGCAGAGCTCAGAGGCTACTCGCAAAGATATGCCGCTTGACTGACTTTTGCCAGCATTAACTTTGCCGATGACTTCCGTTACGAATGTGCGTTTACACAAGTTGTTGTTGCAGTTGCTGTTACTGTAGTTTGTTTGCGCTCACAATCATTGCAGATTTTTTGTTGCTTCTCAATAATTTATTTTGTTTGATTTCTCAGCGCACAATTGCTCGCAGCTTCACAGTAAGCAGCGAAACTTTAGTACAAGTGAGTTGAACTGGCACACACCGTTGCAAGGCCGCAAGGAGAACAGCAACCTTGTAAGGTGGCATGCGCTTCTTCTTCACCACTATCAAGCAATGTCAATTTTATTAAAACTCATTTCCTCCAAAAGCGTTATTTTTGCATACATAAAAGCGTGTAGGTATTTGCTTTTACTTACACATGCATTCATACTGTAGCAGCATATAAGTATGTATATGTGTAGGTCCTTTTTGGTATGCGAAATAAAGTGCAAACATCTGTATTTCCCAGTGCATAAGGTGCAGCGCATCACAAAGCACTTCCGCACAAAACGTCCAACTGACCTGTGCAGACATATACACATATAAATATACATATATGTCGTCTTACATACCTACATTTCAAATTTGTATATTCCTGCTTCCGAGCAGCAGAGAGTGCACACATTAAAACTTTAACAAGGATATATGCAACTTTATATATATATATGTATATGAGTATTTGAAAACACGTATATATTTATATACGCTAGCACACATGAGAAATTATTTCGATGAGTGCCCAAAGGACTCGCCAAAGGATGCGACACGATTTTCATGCTTCGTCGAGCAGCAGAATTTCGTTTTATTTATATGCACATTTTTATCACGCAGAAAGTACTATTTTTACATACACACATGCATACATACATACATATACTTTTCAACACAATAGTAAAAATATTTTCGTAATAAATATGCATCTTTACTATACCGTACTAGTTTGAAACTGGTTACTTAGTAATGTCAGCCTTACTCAGTTCCAAGCTTGTTTATTTCAAGCGCTGAACGCACCGAGTTCTTACAGGTACATAGAATTCGTCACTAGTTGGAAGCTCAGCTTTGTAATTTTATGCTTGAGAAGAGGGTTTAAAAACTCGTTTCAGTTTCGCTAGAACAAAAGTTGACGTGCAAGCTTAAAGGCTCCAAATATAGGGTTTAAAAGTTGTAGCTGGTATTCTTTTGAATTGATATAAGTCCACATCCAACTCTCTTGTCCTTCTTATCAAAGCTGATCAATGGTTTTGGGCATATATATTAGATAGTCGAAAAAGTCTTTTCGTATTTTGCCAATAAATGTCGTTGCAGTTGTGCTATATATCTCCAGTGCCACCAATCATATTGTGTCATACCATATTGTGTTAGAAAGGCTAGATTGTAAGCATTCATTTAACCAGAAACAACTAAATACGCGAAAGTTGAAAAAAAGTTACAGCTGTTCAAAAATGAGTGAAAATAATGGAGAAATTCACTATATTTTGAAAATTTTTGTATAAAACGGGAAGAATGCCGAGCAAGCCACCAATGAAATCTGTGAAATTTACGGAGACTATGCTTTATCAGTTCGTGTAGCACAACAATGGTTCACTCGCTCCCGTTCTACATAGAAATTTCGAAATTTCAATTTACAGTGATGAAATTTTTACACTGATGGAATAATGTCTCTGGCGGAAAAACGGCAAAAATGGTCGACCAAATGGTACATAGTTGTAAATAAAAAAAATAAGTTGAAATTTGATTAGAAATACGAAAAGACTTTTTCGACTACCCAATATGAACTAACTATATGTATAATTATCAATACTCATCCAACTCTCTTGATACTTATGTATTTAAGTTTGATAGTTTTATCAAAGTCTATCGATGTTTTTGAGCGCGATTTGCGTAAGAATCGAAAAATGTATATTGCTATTGAGAGTGGAGAAAGCATACCATTCATAAGAATATAAAAATCAGCTCTTTAACCAGTCAGACTTGTACCTTACAAAAAGTAGGACATCATATCTTCTTCCAAATATATTTTAATTAAATATCCTATACAGTCAGAGAGTAAAGAGTTAAGCATTCACTTGTCTGTTGAAAAGCTGTTGCTAATTGCCTTGAGAATTGAATGGTCTATTGAAAAACTATTGCTAATAGATTTGAGCACTCAACCGTTTGTTTAAAAGCTATTAAATATTGACGAACGATGACCAGAAACTGTTGTTAGCATAAGCTTATTTGTATCATAAATATTGAGAGTTGACTTTGAAATTCAATCATCGGACGAGATACTATTGAAAAATGACGTGTGACAACCTGAGTTAGCTATTTGCTATTTTTATTGTATTACAAATAATGCTCTTAAATAGCTGAGGTTTATGGGTTTACCACCTTAGGTGTTAGGTACGAAAGTGACACTGTTTTTGTTGTTTTTGTGAAGTTGCGCGTTTTTCAAACGAACGCGTTTCCGTGTTGCGCGCATTCTTCGTGCTGTGTGGAGAGAATTTATTGATGTCACCACTGGTAGCTGTGCTCTGACCAGCAATATAGTTAACAACAGCAGCAGCTGCTGTCTGCCACTTTTATTGTACTTTGCTGTACTTTGTTGTTGTGCTGCTGTTGTTTCTGATTTTTCTCGCCAGTCACCACCTAGGGTTCGCAGGTTATGCATAAATTTTGCTTTTCTGCTTTTCCAGTGCTAATGAAATTATTTGTCAGCATGCTTTAAGCTGCCAATGGAGCCAGTTGTGTTTGTGTGTGCGCGTGTATATATGTAAGTGCATATCCATGTACACACATACAAATGTGTTTACAATATGTGTTTACATTTATATTTCAACTAATTTTGAATTCATGTTCAAGGAGTAGCAGAGCGCCGCAGTGTTCAGCTATTTATTGCTTTTGCGGCATGTTGTGGGTGTAGCTGTAAGTTATTTATGTGTGGGTGTTTAGCTTCGTATGATAAAATTATGTGTTTATAAATAGAAGTTTAAATCGCCGTTTGAATTTTATGGTTTTTACGGTGGCGCAAGGTGGTTACGATGAGTAGATTATCGGTTGTATGCTTTTCACCGCAGATGATTTATATTTGCAGGTGGGCGTATTGGTTGGAAATGTTGCGTGATGTGACATTCGCAATTGCAATTTGAATTAAATCCGTAAATGTAAAAAGATTGTCTTGATGAGTGTTAAACATGCACTTTCGAGCAAGAGGTGAAATAATTTTTGAGAAAACCTCTTGACTTAGGGTTTTTAATAAAATTAAGTAAATATATTGACTTTATTTTTGAGCAGCCGCCATTTTATAATTTTTGTTTCAGTTTATCAGCCTCTTGAGATACATTCGTACTCATCAAAAATCCATCAATGTTTTATTTTTAAGATGACCACAAGAGTCACACCCGGTCTTTCGGTCTAACTCAAAAGGAAATTTGTTTCTTAACTAGTTTTGTGTACTCTTCAAGTACAAATAAAAAAAAGATATAAAAATTGATATACTTAAAAACAAGAAAAAACGTTAATTTCGGCTGCACCGAAGCTAATATACCCTTCACAGGTGCATTTCTTTAAGTAACTATGTGTTCAGTTTGTGTGTAAGCTATAGGCTATAGTAATCCGATCTGAACAATTTTTTTGGAGATTATATTATTACCTTAAGCAGTAGTCCATGTCAAATTTCGTGAAGATACCACGTCAAATGCAAAAGTTTTCCATACAAGAACTTGATTCCGATCGTTCAGTTTGTATGGCAGCTATATGTTATAGTTGTTCAATATCGGCAGTTCCGACAAATGAGCAGCTTCTTGAAGAGAAATTGACGTCTGCGAAATTTCAAAACGATATCTTAATAACTGAGGGACTAGTTCGTATATATACAGACAGACTGACAGACGGACAGACAGACTGACAGACTAAATCGACTCAGCTCAACATACTGATCATTTATATATATACTTTATAGGGTGCATCCTTTTGGTTGTTACAAACTTCGTGGCAAACTTAATATACCCTATTCAGAGCAACCCCTAAAGTGTCCGCTTGAGTAAATATGAAATATTATTGAGTACACTATTTAGAAATTAACCCAATTACATTTGTTTTGTAGTCAAGTAAGTTTCAGTTTGAGTAAGTATCTAATATTGCTGAGTACTCAGTTTACTAATTGACTCAATTACATTTTTTATCGTCAATTAAGTATCGCTTTCAGTTAATATGTGATATTGTTAAGTACTCAATTCACTAATTGACTCAATTATATTTTTTTATCGCCACTTATGTTACAGTTTGAGTTGAGAGGAAATAGTATTGAGTATTCAATTTACTAATTTATAGATTAAATTTTTTTAAATTAGATAAATTAGAGTTTGATTAAATATGAGATATTATTGAGTATACTATCTGTTCAATTACATTTGTTTTGTGGTTAATTAAGTTGCAGTTTGAGTAAATATAAACTATTATGAGCACTCAATTTAATAATGTTTTTTTAAGTTAATTAAGTTGCGGTTTGGGTAAAAATGAAATATTATTGAATACACAATTTACGAATTGACACAATTAATTTTTTTATTGTTACTAAAGTTACAATTTAAGTAAATATGTAGCATTATTGATGACACATTTCACTAATTGACTCAATTACATTTTTTTATTTTTTTTATTTAATTATCAACTAATTGTCAATTTACCAAATATATTAATATGTGCTCACTTTACTAACTGACACAATTTAATTTTTAAATTTCTAAGAAATTCTCGGATTGGGCATTGAATACTCAAAACTTACTAAACGATCCCCTTGTAATAGTATTTCACTATTTCTTTACTTGTTACTTAAGTATATATTTTAGAATTCAATTTATATACTTAAGGGGGGAGCCTGCTTTAGAGGCTTAAAAAAATAAATAATTGATTAAAGCGAAATTTCTAGTGTTTATAGTTTTATATTTAAACATCGTTCACAAATTTTTTGGATACGAAATCTTTGATATTCTGCCTTTGGGAAGCAATTGCTCGATACATCTCGCATGTGCATTTGTCGGACGGCGGGCAGGATACAGGTCGCAATTTCTGTCGGAAATAAACAATTCAAAGAGATTCATATTTTTTAATAATTTATCTTTTAGTTAAACTAAAAAATTTTCAAAAAAAAGTATAAATTTCGCTTTCTGCTCAAGCGCTAATATATCTGCTAGACGCTCGGTCACTATTTCCCTTCTAGCTTCGAAAATATTTCGAGTTTCCGTCTATAACCTTGGGGACATATTCTTATATTAGTTTTAAAGAGATTTAGGCAAACAAATTCGATTTTTTAAAGCTTCTAAAGCAGGCTTTCCTTTAAATTAGCCAAACATAGCATCCACATCCACATTATGAACACTAAATAAGTGCCCTAAAGTTTACAATCGTTTCCGGCCTTGCGATCATGAGATAAGATGTACGACACAGATGACACACAATAACAGTGTGCGAGAAATAGAAGAAATAAAGCAAAAAATACAGAATAAGAAAAAAAGTAGTGAAAACGTTTTGGTTTACATATTTCTACCTGCCTGCGACTTATTTGATGTATTGATAATTATGTAATAAGTCAAAGTCACACGCAGATACATGTTTATAGCCACTTTGTCAATGCTGTCACCCAAATAAAAAACGAAAACGAAAAATTAACAATAACCTGAAAAGAAGTATCGGTATCGCCATGTTGTGCGTGTTCGACTTAGCCACGGCAAGCAGAAGTCTCAGTAAATGTGTACTTACACATACATATTCATGCCTTCGTACGTTTGTGACTTAATATATCATATAAAGAAGCGCTGAATATTGGCTTTGCTAGTCGCTTGAGTAGTAGCAACAAACTGATATCTACATCTAACTGTACACTAATGCATTAATAACGACGCACACCTGCAACCACTCAAACATATACATACATGACATGTGATTGTCTATATACTTGAATGTATGTATGTAGTAGAGCTGATAGAAGTTATCGCCCCAATTAAACCTACGCGACTAACACCATTCAAGCATTTTCAGGAAAATACGTCGATTTGTTACTTCACTCATCCAGTCATCATCAACAACTGCCTGCTTGCAGCGCACAGTAGATCGCTTTTAATTACTATTTGAGCTTTCTCTGTAATGTGGCACTATGATATGCAAAGCCCAAACAGGAAGTTGTTGCAGCTTAATTAGAAAAAAATAGTAATGTGTGCAAAAGAGCTGCGCCACATTGACAACACGCTAACTCTGTACGTGTGTATGTGTGATTTTTCCATGTATGTATGCCGCATGTGTGCTAGCGGTAGTTAAATTGCGTTATAAGGCTATGGGCTATGTTGGTTATGGAAAAAGTATGTTTGTATGCGTGTGCCTGATTGAATTTCCCTTTTGCGCTTTGTAGCCTGAAAGTATGCATTGAATTGTATTCAGTTCACTTTTACTTCTTTCTTAATGGTGTCTGGCGCAAATATTTGTTTAGAAAATTCTTAAACGCACTCATACAAAAGAAGTGTGTACACGTTCTATTTTTTTTAGTTATCTAAGCGCCAGTAGGTATGCTACAACTTGCTTTCAATGTTTTAATTGAAGGCAGATCTTTTTGTATTAAAGTGTTTAGGAGCGTAGCGCTTTTATGGCACTTTTTGCTTTAATTGAACTCAGACCGCCACTTTTCACAAGCCTCTTTTGAGTTCAACTTTACTTTACAAATAAGGGCGTTCGCCATGGACAGGAACAGTTGGTAATCACTTGGCGCTATGTCCGGGCTATATGGTGGATGCGATAAAACCTCCCATCCGAGCTCCCGTAGCTCCTGACGAGTCATCAAGGAAGTGTGTGGTCTGGCGTTGTCCTGGTGGAAAACTACACCCTTCCTGTTGGCCAATTCTGGACGCTTCTGGTCGAACGCCTGCTTCAACCTTCCTGGCCGTCAATCCCGGCTTGGCCACTGTTTGGGACGGTTCACTGGCCTTCGACCACGACCAGTTTCGCTTGATATTGTCCTATGTGATGCATTTTTCGTCGCCAGTCACCATGCGCTTCCAAAATGGGTCGAGTTCGTTCCATTTTAGCAACGTATCGCAGGCGTTGATTCGGTCCAATCATCGTCAAATCATGCGGCACCGAAACATCAAGCTTTTTTGTGTATCCAGCCTTCTGCGTATGGTTTAAAATGGCTTGGTGACTAACTACCATCTTCTGGGCGATGTCACGGTATGCCACATGCCGGTCTAACTCGATGTTTTCCATGATTTGTTCGGTATTTGTCGTCACAGATCTCCCGCCGGCTGGCTTATCCATGGTGTCGTTTTCACCCGCTCTGAATCGTCGAAACCATTCCTCCGCAGTTCGAAGTGATAGATGCCACAATCATGAAATGACTTCTTCTATTTTTGAAAAATCCATCTCTCTATTGATTGAGCACATATTGCGTAAAAACCACAATATAAAACCACAATTTCCATTACTGTTAGCTTTCTCAACAAAGCTCACAACTTACTGCCACAGTTTGTCGCTTTCGATTTTTGGATTTAACATTTGACTGTCCGATCGCATACTTATTTAGGTGTCGAAGTGTAATTTGACGAGTATTTTTAGAATGAAATTGTAATTGCAGTGATTGGATTGTTGCCTCGATGGCTACTGAAGGCAATGAGAGTTTTAGAAGGTTTTCGAAAATAAATTAACTTTTGTTTTACTATTATATGTGGTATATATGTCTATATTACCTTACTTAACATAAAATAAGCTTTGATAGTATTATTGCATATAATTTCATGTAACTGTAGGTGCTACTAGTTAAACTTAAATAATCATTAAGGTCACTTTGCAAAATCGTTTTCTTTCATCCATTCAAGTTGGCTCCTATTAGTGGCTATGAAACGACGGCTATATTATAATACACAGAGTTCACGTGGGACAAATACTATTAAAAACCAGCGTTATGTTGGTATTTCGGTCATAAAGTCAAATCAACTAACTCAAAGCGAGCGAGAGCCCCTGTGAGAAAACTAAAACACATACTTCAGGAGATGTTACTTTATTATTCTAAATGCAACATTAGAAAATGGGATTTACGGATAAATATTTTATTCGTTTTATGACTTTTAAAGCACAAGCTGTATTCAAATAAATATAAAGAAATAATTTAAAAATAGAAATTAAATAAGATACCGGCTTTTACAGTCAGTTATACCGGTAAAGTAAGTTTCCCTAGCTTCGTTTGCTTCATCTATTGTTGCTGTTGTTGTAGTGAGTGAAAATATCACTAAAGTAATTTTTAGAAATACTATCGTGTTGGCAGTCCTTCGCCGAATAAAGTCCCGGTTTATGCTGGTCACATAAACCCGACTTGTTTGGTAAAACATGTGGTGATGGTGTTTTACATCAATAGGAAAAGTGATATGCCCAGTTAAAAATTATTTTTAGTTTCATAATATTACAAAATCCGAAAATCTGACTTGCCAAGGCTTCAATATAGTACAAGTATGGAAAGAAGGAGTATGACTACGGAATAAAATTCATAAATGCATTAGTTCATAGTGTAAAGCAGGGCTATCTCCCTCCAACTGTCTGATAATAGTACCACCGAGAAGTTTTGAGAAAGCCGCTGCCTGCTATTCAATTGCATATTACTGCCAGCTGAGGTTGTTAAAATTTTAATATAATTTCCATAATGCAGGGTTAGCTGGTGGCGGGTATGTGTGCTGCACATACAACCACACACACGCATAAACACAACTATACTAGGGATAGTGGACCGACAGCGCTGTTTAACGGTTTCCGGTGCGCCGTTCTGCATGGTGTCACAATACAATTTTCGACATAAAATCATAGGAGGAAAGTAGCAAACGGAGTAGGAGGGGTCATTGACAACGTTTCAAGGTGTGTTGCTGCGCGCGAATGCACACACACACACATGCTATTAACCAATACACAAACGCGAAAATGAATTTGTTAGCGTAATACAGCGTAGCGTATGAAGCTGCACATTAGCCGTTACAGTGCTAAGCGTTTGTGTGTGTTAGTGTGTACGCGAGTCGTTTTCAGTGTCGAGTAGCTGACTGTAATGTGGCAACTAAATGGTATTTAATAGCCTCAGATGGCTCCTGTGCGTAATGCGCCACATTGTGCTAGTTGCTAGTATATGACTACATACTTGGTTGCCGTTCACATGCCACACACTAACAGAAGCAATCGATACGTGTGTGTACATCAAACGTTGCTGTGTCGCCGAACCTCATAAAGCGCCTTTGTTTCGTGTGTTTCGTGCGCAAACGGTATTTCGACTTGACATGCAAATTGATACGGGCAATTTGGTATGCTACATACTCTCGCCGAAAGGTGTGGCACCAATGACAGCTTTGTATACACCAACAGCAGTTAGTACCACATTTAATTGACGTGCCACATAAGCGGCGATGCAGTACTTTGAGCGCATTATCAATCGCTTTTGTTGGATTTCATTTCGCTTTCCATACGCACTTTGATTCTATAGTAAAGCCGCTTAATGGACGCACTTGAAAGCAACAACAACAAAAATAGTTTACATGGTATAATGCGAAATGGAACAAATGGAGTATTGCGAAAGTGTTCCAAAATTTATAGTCATCCGCTAGAATTTAAGTGTAATTAAATATAAATAAGCATCATGATTGTCAGTTGGACTGTCATTAGCGTCGATCGTACAGCTCGTTATGCTCTCTGCACACACCATTTGCCTCAGCGCACTTCGACACAATACTTTGGTGTGTTGTTGTTGTTGACTTGCCAATTCGTTACATGGCACCGCTCGCATGCGTAGTGAAGTGATATACCCATAGATGTATGTATATATTATACATATATATATATGGTATTTGGTTTTCGGTGGACAGAAACTGTTTCATATGTAGGGTGTATGCTTTCATGTACAGGGTGTACCGAGATTCCTATTTAATGTCTTCAATTGACTCAAAGCGGTTTTGTTTCACAGAACATTAACGTGACGCTACTTTTGGAAAAATTGAGTGATTTTGGTACCGATCGTCCTATCAATTTTCTTAGAACCAATTGATCTTTCAAATGGCTTACACTGATCCTTTTGATACTTTAACGATGCCAGTAAGATCTCTGACTATTAATAGTTGATTCACAAGGACCAATTCTTTTATTTTATTGCCTTGATTATCAATTGGTACTTATGGTCGACCTGGACGTGGTCCATTGTCAACGCGTTCTCGACTTTCTTTGAATAAATTGAAAAATACAAAAACACTTGCTCGCGACAAACAATAATCCAATAAAACAATTTTCTAAAATTGGAAACAGAAATTTAATTCCGCACACAAAATTTAATGGAACTTCTTTGTTGAATAACTAAAATTAAGTTCTTGTAAGAAAACTTTTTTATTTGAACATATGTGACCTGGTCTACGGAAAGGGGGCTTAGGTGTCAAAAAATCAATTTTCACTTTTTAGTTGATTCGGATGGAAGATGTGATTTTAACAGCTGTTTCCCAGAAAACTAGTTTTCGCACGTTAGCTCCTTTTCCCTTTTCGTAGACCAGGTCACATATATCTTCATTAAATTTGGCACAGATTATTGTTTAAGGCAACATCATAATATTAGAAAAAAATTATCTAGATCAGGCAACAAAAGCGTATAGTGCCCGTACTAATTGATCGTTCAAAGTCGAGCCCGGGTATGGGAAACTTTTTTTTTGACAAGATATCTTCAAAAAAGACTGACATAAATTATTTTCCAGAGCAATGCTACAATCTCTGACCAAATTGTTGAGATCGGACCACTATATAGTATGTTATAGTTGCCCTACAAACTGAAGTATCGAAATAAAGTTTTTGTATGGAAACTTTTTTATTTGTGGTGGGTATTATAGTTTATAGCAGCCGAAGTTCATTTTTTGTTGTTTTCAATGTTTTTTTTTTGTTGTAATATGCGCATTTAACTTACACACCTTAATTTATAGTATGCTCTGTCAATTCTCTAACCGCCCACATTCGCGTCTT
This sequence comes from Bactrocera tryoni, assembly GCF_016617805.1. Lineage (NCBI taxonomy): Eukaryota > Metazoa > Arthropoda > Insecta > Diptera > Tephritidae > Bactrocera > Bactrocera tryoni. Next base: position 7,944,855 of record NC_052499.1, read on the forward strand.
AGCAATGTGTCGTATTGGCCTCCAATAGGAAGTGTGCAATTTGACTTTTTTTATCTTTTGAATTAATCGATGAACACATGTTCGTAATTGCCGGTAGTCAATTTTAATTTCCCAGCCATTTAAACGAGCCGGCCACTAAACGTTTTTTCTCGCAGTTAACTTTTTTATCTCATGAGAATTTTTATGTGGTCGTTCTCTGGATACTTTGAACTATTATGGAAATGCGTCATAAGTGCATCTCAATTGGTGAGTTATTGCTCAATAATTGTTACTCAGAGTTTTATTAAAAACAGTTAAAGTTGATGCTCAACTTAACATCGTTTTTTTGAGACAGCTCTTTCTCATTTTCAAGCGGAATTATTTTAACACTAAAAAGCAGTAAATATTATTTGTATTGACTATTTTGCCGGCATATAAAATGCTTTCACAACCAAATTGATTTGCAATAATATTTTATTAAATTTAAATGCCGCTAAAATACGATTGACCTCAAAAGGCGCACGCAAAAATGCTGCCACTTTTTTTTTTGTTTTTGAAATAAAATAAAATATTGCAGCATTTTGCTGGAATAAGGCATTAAGTACCGCCAAGCGCGCCCAGAGGGAAAATGTACACCAGAGCGCCGCAATTAGCTGGTTACCTACATAACGGTATTACTTACATATGTACATACCGCATATAACTACTTTACATGAAACACTAGCTATGTCCATTTATGCGTTTAAATGCAATTTTTTTATACCAAAGCGTGGCATACTTTTCGCCAAATTTCCCTGGAAAGCCTTCAGTATTAAGCGCTTAACGCAATAAATTGCCACAAATTGCCAAAAGTACACTATTATTAAAGTGCGGCTTTCATATGTTTCACCAAAGCACACTTTCAGTATTTTTCGTGTTTTTAACGACTGCCACAGGCATTCGGAAAATGCATGAATACCGTTAAATATCAATAACACACATTTTAAATAATAATTTTTGAAATTTTCATTGGTACTTACATCATAATTGCCGTATTACATTTTGAATTTTTGTTTTTGTAAATTCCACAATTAGTGAGAATGTAATGTAAAATACCCCGTAAAGCGTTACCGTTAATCTGCGTGAGATTTTGTAACTCTAAACTGCGGTTTCAAATAGCTTTTCGAGTAATTACGCAAATGAAGTTTTGATTTTGCATTCATTTGAATGCCATTTTAAATATAATGCGTATACATTTGTAATATAATTTTTGACAATTATTTTTTCAAATGTGCTTTGAAATTGCGTATTGCTGCTGTAATTAGCTGTCAAAAAGGGTTTCTGCTGCAAATGTTCAGTAAACTAGTATTCACTTGTATTGGTAACTTTGGCGTATTTCTATGAATTCAACAACATTTCCGATTCCGGAAGCATGCAAATAACGCTTGAAATGAAAAGAGAAGATTTCTTTGAGTATTACAGAAGATTTTGGGGACCGTAAGTCTACGTTTGATTTTAATTAGAATCTTCCGAAAATTTTTTCGCATATTTTCGGTACGTAATCTGTGCGATAAAAATTTGCTTATCTGCGCGAAAAAGCGCACCAATAATAAAATTATTTCAAAAACGTTTATGTATTAAAAAATATAGAAAAAAGTTGAAAGAAATTATTAAAAATAGTTTTGCATTGAAATTGGTTTATATTGCTAAAATATGTGTGCAATTTTTTTTCTAAAATTTTTAATTTCTGCATTATATATTTTCTTTAAATATATATTGATGCCTTTTTGATTTTTCAATGATAAAGCAAACAACTTGTGACAACTCCAGCATTAAAATTTTTATTTCTAAATTATAATCCACATGATAATCCATGGATTATGTAAACATTTTCGATTTTATAAATTTTAGCATATGGCAACCACTACATAGAAATTATGTTTCCTTTAATTACTTTCGTATGTCTCTGAAAGTTATCTTTGACATCCGACCAATATATGTATATACAAGGTGTGTTCCAAAGTAAACAGGACTTAAAAAAACACCACAAATGGGTTTTTCGGCAAAATCAATTTATTTTATTCAAACTAGCCTCCTTCTGCTTCAATACAGCTTTTTGCACGGTCCAAAAGCATGTCGAACGAGTATTTTAGCTCGTTGGCCGGTATGGCCACCATTATGCCGGTGCAAGCCTTTTGAAAGGCCTCTATGTCTGCATTACGCTTTCCTTTCATGGACAAATGCATTTTTCCGAAAAGAAGGAAGTCGCACGGTGCCATATCAGGTGAATACGGGGAATGGTTAAAATGTGATTTTTGGGCAAATAATCGTCCATCGAATTTTGAATTCTGAGCAGTTTTTGGTCGTCAGTCTATTAGTGCGGAGCAAACCATGCACACACCTTTCGTAAGTCCAAATGTTTGGTCAAAATGCGATAAATCGATATTCTGGAGATGTTTAATTCCATTTCCATGAATTTGGCTGATGATTTTGGCTGATTTTTGATGAATTCACGCACAGTTTCGATGGAATTTCCGGTGATCACGGACTTTGATTGGCCCACATGTTGATCGTCATTTATGTCCTCACGACCACTTTGAAAACGTTGAAACCACTCGTGCACTCTGCTACGGGATAGGCAATCATCGCCATAAACTTGGCTATTTGTTCGAAGGTCATTTTTGCACCGATAACAAAAACATACTGACACTTAAAACGCAATAACTTCACTTGCAATCAAGGCAATGTCATGAAATTCTTTCTGGACAATCGACGAAGACGACATGAAGTTGGCGCCACCAGGGGGCGCTAGATTCAAAAAGTCCTGTTTTACTTTGGAACCAACCTTGTACAAACTAAATATGAGACAATGCTTACGGCCATGCAGCTCCTGATTTTATGCAAATGGAACCAGGCTAGACGTCACTACGTCACTAATTACAGCAGCAATACCCTGGTATCATACTGACACGTTGCCACATTAATGAATTCGGGTTAAGTAGAAAATGCGACTAAGAAATGGTTATTCACGAGGAACTAAACACATCGTTTTCAGCCCTCAGTAAAGAGGATCGAAACAATGGCTCTGGAATGGAACAGGACCGGGTTTCTCCTGCAATAGTCCATATATAAAAGGAGCTGCAAGCTAAATGATTATAGTTCAGTCTTTCAGGCCAAATTTATGGGCATAACAGAAGATGCCCATTGAGCTGCTGCTCTAAGCAGCAAGACCATACATATTATAGGCGATAGTCCAGCGGCAAGGCAATTCGTAGCGCCAATAATTAGTGCTTAGGTAGGTAACTAATACCATTTGGGTATTTTGTCATAAATAAAAAGGCAGGCGGATATCCGACCTTCCACGGCTCCTAATCTTTCAACTTAAGAGGCCTTGGGCAGCTGGGGTGTGAAGGATCAGATTTTTTCCACTGATTTGCTGGATAAGACTTAAAGTGATTATCACCCTAAGCGCTGCCGCCTGTGGTCCATATTCCGTATAAAGTTATTTAAAGATCTTATTGGTTTTTAGTATTTTTTTTTATAAATAATTTTGTCAAAAATGTGCCAACTAAAAATATCCGAAATTTTTCGAATTTAGAATAGCAGATAATTTAGCAAAAGAAAAAATAAAAGGGTTGCCACAGGTACATACATATAAAATTCTTGTTTTGCATATTTTATAAACTCGTACAAAAAATACGTCAGTAAATATTAATATAGAAACAGCAAATGAAAATGTTACAAACATGTCGTTTTATTTAACTTTTTTAAAAAACCCCAAAAGTTGACAATTTTAATTTCAAAGCGGGTGACAAATTAAATTATTTGGTAAGTTTTTTTCAAATATAGTTATATGTGGGGTTGTCATATTTTATATATGTTACCTGGTCTACGAAAAGGGGGCTTAGGTGTCAAAAAAAGGAGAACAATTAATGAGATAACGAGAAACTGACGATTATTTTTAACAGCTTTTCCCAGAAAACTAGTTTACGCACGTTAGCCCCCTTTTCGTAGAACAGGTCACATAGGTATGTGTAAATGAGCTAACGTGCGAAAACTAGTTTTCTGGGAAACAGCTGTTAAAAATAAACAACTCGTTTCGTCAGTTTCTCATTAATTGTTCTCCTTTTTGACACCTAAGCCCCCTTTCCGTAGACCAGGTTACATATATAAATATTCTAAACAAATACGATATTGAAAGAGTGGCTTGAAAAGAAGTGATAATGGTATTGAAAAATTATAATTTTGAAAGTTTTCAACATTTTTGTGTGTTGAAAATAACACTGTTTTCAAAAAGTTGAATATGTCTTGAAATATTTTTTCAAATTCGCCTTCAAATTAACCTGCTGTTTGTACAACTTGTGCATAATTTATTATTAAAAGAATTAATTTCGCAGTCTTGAATTTCTTAATATGTTTAGTATGCCTAAGCTAGCTCAAAAGCAAACAGTTATACTCCTCAACTAGCCGCTATTGTAGAAGAACTTAGAAAATTCGTTTAAAATCAATTAGGATTGAAAATAATTTTGCGCTGAAATTGTTGCGAAGCAGCAAACGTGGCAAGTTAGCCACAGCTAAGCCATCATAAACTACCGAGTTGAGCGAAAAGAGTCTTTTAGGTCACTAATCGTAAGCTCGTTGCAAGAATTTCAGCCAATTCCAAGTTAAGTAGCTGCACGCTTGCCTGCACGTGGCCGCTAACTATTGAGATTTACTGCACTTGCCATCAAACAAATCTTGGCGCTCTGGCGGAGAAACCGCATTTCCAACAGCCATCACCATAACCGCATAGCGTGCGAAATTGTGCGGTGCCAACAACAATAACAGTGCCTCGGGAAATGTGGCAAGGCGGTGGTGTATTTTGAGGCAACGGTGTTGCAGTTGATTTACCGCTCGACAAGCCCAGCCATAGCCATGGCATTAAAGCTGCATGCTACACAGCACACCACTGCAAGCCACTTGAATTTACATTTTCTTAATTTACATTTACTTAAGCAAAGTTAAACAATTTTTGAATTTTACGCTGCCCCGGTACATTAACGGTGGCAGTGGCATGCGGCAAGCGGCGTATCGCGTTGTCAGCGCAGGATTAAGGCTGCGTGCAGCAACAGCGGCAGCATAAACCGCACATTATGTTAATGAGTTGCTTTTTATGAGTAAATAATTAAAAACGCAATTCTGGCAGGTTCGCCAAAGCCACTTTTTTATACACTCAAGGTTTGTTATAAGCATTTGTATGCGATGTTTTCTTGTTGTAGTTGTTGGTTTAATTTTTTTGTATGCTCTTACCTTTGTAATGAGGCACATGCTTATTTATTTATTTATTTTTTCGTTTTTTTCTGCTTTTTGGTCTGAATCAAAAAGTTACTCATACCACATGGCCGCCCGCATTGACAAACTGGCGAGTGGCGACTTGCTCGCGGAAAACTGCAGGTCAAATATTTAACGGCTTGCATGTCAAGTCATTGTTTTTAATTTGCATATACAAGGGTGCGCTATAAAGTTTCAGAATTGAAAAAAGTGGACTAATTATTCTAATTATTTTACACATGTTTATCAGATTCCTTCAAAATCACTGACTCAACAAAAAAATATCAGTGTCAACTGCTTTAGTGCTGTGTAATACTTTTTTTCTGAGCAAACAAACGCCGACAAAGATTTACAGAAGCAAAAACAAACATAAATTTGATATTTCATTTAAGGGAACAATACTTAAAAAAATCATATCAACAAATATATTTCTTACTGATAGGTCTCATTTTACTTATGCATACAGTTGTCTGAAGTACATTTCGAAAACATCGAAAAAAGCGTTGTCAAATTTTAATTAATTTTTGGGATTTTTTTTTCCACCATCGTACTTTTCCGTCCACCTTACTATTTAAATTTTTATTTGTATGAAATAAATAATAAAATTCATAAATCAGCTGAGGATTATAGGAATATACGCCGTTTTAAAATTCTCTCCAATAAAATCTCTGAACTCGTGCGAAAAGGTATGTGCAGCCATTCAAGGGCCAACACGGCATGTTGACTCTTGTACTAAAGTTAAGCCTGCGCTGTTAATTGCAATTTGGCATAATATTAAAAATTCCATTTTGCAAAACTGCCATTGCACTGGCCCAGTCCACCAACCCGGGTGAGGTCAATTGGCTTATCGGGCAACAGCGGCGCGCGAGCTTAACAACCAGTAGTTGATGAGTGCAGTGCACCGCAAAGCGCACCAATTATAAAACGAAAATCAAAATTAAAATCTGTACAATGTAAACTCAACATTGGGAAATGTGGCAAGTAATGCAGCGTGCTTGCAACAGCAGTAACAACGACCGCCAGGCACGCCGAAACGACGGCTGTAGGGTGTATCACGGCGGAGTGTGGGCAATGCAGCGTAACTTTGTGCTTCCTCATGCTAATTATGACGCGTCTTTTCTGCTTGCTATCTAAAAAAAAGACAATTTCATCAACACAGCAACACAGCAACAACAACAACAGTTACCAAATAAGAATGGCAGCAAAAATAAGCAGCTAGCACACAAGCGTGCTCCACAATCTGGATAAAATAATGAACCTTATGACAGCGTATAGTGTCATGTATGCGTATATATGTACATGCAACAATAATAACAATGCGTATAAACCCTTTACCTGCCGCCAACACATGCATACACTTGCTTAAATGTGCAATATCATTTACATTTGTATTATGTTTACAGTGGTGTGCGTGTGCATGCAGAATTTATTGCTTTTGGCATATGTGCAGGAAGCAACAGCAGCAACAATTTGCCCACATACAATAGCAAAATATGCTCACACACATATGTACATAGATATATGTTTGTATTAAGGTGCCATATAACGCATCGCAATCGCTGTTGCGGCAACAATCAGACAAATGAGATTCGCATATCAAATTCGTAAAATCAGCATTATAACTGCATCAAACAAATGAACTATGCGCAAACCAGGAAAAGGTTGACTAATTCGTTTCCAGCTGCAACTACTTTGTTTTATTGTCTCGCAGCAACATAGCTTTGGCTACCGTTATTAGCCCGATATATGAGTAGGTGTTTAAACGGAAATGCTGGACACACATTAGCACAACAAAAGTGAAAAGTGTTGCCAAGCGAGCAAAATTTGTGTTACTTTAAAGGAAATTTGGCAACTAGAGGGATAAAAATCAGAATATTGAAGGCATAATGCCAAGATCAGCGGTTAGCTAGAGAAAACAACAATTTTCGTGAATAGCGAAAATCGGAAAAATGGATAGAGCATAACATGGACAGAGTTGCCAAGCGGCTTTCTTGCCACAAGAGTTTTTAGAATGATCCCTTGTCTCTCATGTGTACTTAAGAGAAGGAATTTTTGCATGAACATAGATTCTTCACATGAAAACATTTCCCAGTCACTTTTATCCTTCGTTTACATTGCAAATACAGTCATTAGTAAGTCTTCTGATCCCAATATATTGTTCAAACTGGCAGCTATTCCAATAGTGTTTTCTCAAGTGATAATATTTTAGAAAAAAATATCGATCATCGAGAGCTTTCGTCATCAATACAGCGATACAATAAGACCTGGAGATTTTCTATAAGTTAGCATTCTTCCATTTGAAAGAGTCTTCTCTCTCTTGACACTCTCACAAGCAAAGTCTAAGCTGTTACAAATATTTTTGTAGTTTTAGTTTTTTATAATTAAGTGTTAAAAATCTATTTTGATTTGTAGAGGAAATTAAAAAAAAAATTGCTAAACATATCAAAAATGCCCAGAGCGCGAAATTTGTAGTAAGAGAGACTTTCGAAGCCATATTAATCTTTTCTATAAATGTTAATAGTTGTATCTTCTGGCATTCAATCGACATATGCGCACTTAAAGCCGATTCCTCAAAGCATTTAGCACGGTTGCTGAACCATTTTGTTTTTTTTTTTAAATAAAATCGATATAAGAAATCCACTGGCTAGATAGAACTTGAGTTACTTGAGCTACCCAAAAAAATAATGGAAAATATCATATTTATTATAACAAACTATCTCACTCACACAACTACAGTCAATACTAAGAAGCACAAAAATTCATATTTGCTTAGTTACAGTAGACACCAAATTCTACAATGAGCAACCAGAAAGAATTATTTACTCATATGGTGCTGTTGAAGTAATTATAAGTGAGTTTGTACATATTTACAAACATTAAAATGGCTAGCAATTAAATCTGCGCTTGGTTAGCCAAGTGCGCATGCGCAGCTTTGCGCAAAGTACTGAGAAAACATATTTGCTTTCATGCAGAGTAAAACGTAGAACGCGCCCATTGCGATTTCCTGTCACAAAGTACTCAGTTCTAACTTACGCCGCTGCAAGAGCTAGCGTGTTATGAAGCATGGTAGAGGTTTATGGCATTTAATTTTTCCATATGTGGTTACACATTTCCTCTGTAAATCTCTAAAAGCGTATTTTCATACAGCTCGTCTGCAACGATGCGGAAAAAAAGCAGCCACGCAGCTTAGTAGAGAAATTATTTAAAAATATTTAATAGAAGTCTTTTCTACAATGCCAAAGCTGGTGGCAATAAAAGTTCAGATGCACGAGATATTAGTTTATGACTTAAATAATGGGTGTATCTGAGTATTTAAATTTTCACTAATTTTCAAATTCCATAACTGCAGTTTGAGAATTTTCCGCAAAGCATTGGGGCTCGACAAAAGTAACAAAAATTATTCCAATTCTTCACTTTTCTTAAGAACACTTTATTCCTATTATTTTATTATGTGTATATATATATTTATATATATATATATATATGTGTATATATTTGTATATATAAGCATAAAAATACATTATATATATATATATATATAGTATAAATATATTTTCACTTTTTACATCTCATTGCCGCATAGCGAAATTTTAACCTACATTTTTTTTCAGTAAACTTGTATATTCTGCTGATTTGTCACACACCTGACAGCTGTCACATTTGAAATGTTCAAGTTTTGGCAGTGCAAGGCACTCTTTTGTCGTTTTCTTTAAGTTTTTCGCTAAGAGTTTGATATTTTTATACCCTGCCACAATATTGCGAGTACTTTCTGTTAATGCTTTAAGCTATCTAACGGTAGTTGTTGCTGTTGTTTCTGAGCTTTAAATTATGAACTTTCTTTTATCAAATGTAGATTTTCTTCGAATCCCCTCATATCTATAAAGTCATTTCCCAAACCATTACAACTCACCTTCCTTAAATTCATCTTTTTGGCTAAGAAACTCGTCAGCCTGCAATCACTTATTATTTCCACCATTTTGTTGTCTCTGCTACTCGTAAGGTGCGAGCAGCAAATTGCAACATCTTATATGCATTACAGTGAGCAAGCAAGTCTCTTAACTACATCCAGAAAGTAGTGACAGCGGGATGGTGACTAAAACGCTTACAAATACTGAGTGCTTTGTAGAAGTAAGTGTTTTTTGTGCTCGGTTAAATGGAGCATGCTCTCGAAATGAGCGCTCATCTCAGCATAGCTGTTTTACAATGTGTATAGAGCATCGAAGAAAAAACTGAGCAATTTTTCCGTCTTTGTTGTGGTATATTTCACCTTTTCTTATGGACTTCATGGTTAGAAACATATCTGCTTCCACAAGCATTCCTACACACCCACATATCTACTTTGTGGAGCTGCTTTGTTCAGCGTTTAAACTCCACTCTTTCTTGCATTGTTGTTTTTGCTGTCATTCTCATGCCGGCAATTCTTATAAAAAATTCATTACTACTTTGCGGTTAAACTAAAATGTTTTGCTGCGAAGGTTTTTTTTATTTTTACCTACACACAAGCATGTTCAATATTTTTCCCTCTTCACTTCCACTTTTCTACCTCACTTTGTTTCGCTTTTAAATTTACTTTATTTCTTTATTATAATGACTCGTATTTTGGCTTTCTTATTTTGTGTATTCCTGACGTGTTTAGCATTTGACACCAGCTGCGGTTGCTAAAGTGGACTTGAGTTGGCAAGAATTACGAAAAAACTTATTATCTGCAAGGAGAGTGTGTGAGGCAGGACACGAAATTTCGCTGTTGATAAATAAATAATATTATTTCCTTCTGGTTAAATGTGCTTTAAATATTTTATTTTGAAGGCAAAATGTAAATTGAATATCTTCTGTGGTGGAAAGGAGCATAGAGAGAAGGGGTTTCAATAAAAACTGCGTTCAGCCAATGTTGTTGGCTGTAAAAAGGTGAACATATTCATGTTCCGCAAACCCTTCGGGTAATGGTTTTTGTGACAGTGTTTGTTGAGAATTTATAAACATATTTAGATGCAAATGTTTTGCCACCTATTTGTTGCATACTGACTTTAATATTAATAAATAAAATAAAAATAAATTTCAGCTATCTAACGCTCTAGAATTTTTCGAAATAAAGCCCATAAGGCTACTGCTTGCATTAAGAGACATACTATTCATACTTTTATAAAAAAAACATATTTATAGTAAACGTTTCTTATTAATATTTGTTTGTGCTATTCTATAATTAACCTATAAATATGTACAGCTTTCACCATATTATTACAAACCAGTAGCTTAAACTAAGAAGTTAGTTTGTGGGCATACCTGCAAAGAAACAAGAAAAAAGAAATTATTTAATTGTTAAATTCTAAACATAAAGCCTGACGAATAGAAAGTGACAAAGGACATGGGCAGGTTAGAATAAATTAAAAAAATTATTATTAAATATTACATTTCCAATACAGTAAAATATCTCATTGAAAGTTAGTGAAGGTTATGTTATAAATATGGTTTCCTCGGGTAAACAACAGACTGTTTTCAATAATTTTTTTTTTTTCATATAAAAAAATTAAATATTTTATTAGAAATTTTTATTGTTGCAAACATACACTATTAACAAAGAAATTCTTAAATTTTCGGAAAAAAATATTTTAAACTCAGCCATTGCGACACCATTTCCGGTGACCTTTAGGAAAAAGATGCGCCTGCATTGGCAGAATAACTCCTTACCGGATTATTTAAAGTAAAAAAGTATGTGTTTTAGTTAACACCTTAACTTATAACTTGGATGAAGTAGAAAAAAACTGAAAATTGGATTTTTGCCACACACTTTTACAAAAAAATTAAAATTTTAGTGAAAATGTCGCGACAAGTTTATTCAAATAGTTGTAATCGAAAAAAAGTTGTTCGTCCATGCCTTTACGAATTGTATATCAAAGACCTGTGTGTTATGAAGATCGGTTGACTTCAAAAACACAATTTCAAAAAAAATGTGTTTAAAGGTGGCGCACTTAGTCTAGGTAACCTTGAGCGCTTAAATTCTCAAGGCTGTATCTCTAAAACTATTACTCGGTTCAACTTAAGAAATTTTGGGCAATATTCTAGAGATGTTGTTAAATTTAATACAATAATAAATAAATGTAACAATGAAAAAATTCGATTTTTGAAACCCGTAAACTCATCTAAGCCCTTAAGGTTTAAATGTTAATATTTTAAACTCAAAGTTATTTTCATAAAGGTAAAGGTAAAGACATAAATCATATTCTGATATATATTTTAAGACAAAGAGGCTGATATTGACATTTTTCGTATAATTGTGAGAAAGTTTCAAGCTTAAAAAAATATTAATTGGTAAAAATTTATTAGAAAATTGTGACCTAAAACCATATTTATATATCGAAAGACTACATAAATGTTGCCGAAGCCAAACTTTCCGCAACCCACTGTGCTCTCTTCCATTTTTCTCATATTAATGACATATGTTATATGAGCATACATTGTGTAATTTGCAAATCATTTACGAATAGAGCGACAAACTAAGTTTAGCTAAACGAAAACGCAATTTCATTAGAACGTAAACCATAATAAAAAGGCAATATCACGCAAACTTTTCCCAACGAAAATACATATGTATATCCAATAAAACATTTCATATACGGTTTTTGGCAGGGAAAAGTATTTCGTAATGATATCTAATATTTATGGCAAATGAATTTTTATGGTCGATACACTGTAAGTATCGCGATATGGCTCATTCCACTCAGAGGAAATTTAAAAGGGCTTCATAAATTTATTTTTGATTAACTGACAAGCTGCTCCAGAAAAAAGCTGGGTCCATTTTCAGAACAACACAGTCAAAGATTATCGCCCACATTTAGACAGTATTTTATTAAAATTATGTGTAAAATAAAAAAATCGATTTTTATATGTACATAAATTATTAATATAGCAAATATTTGGGAGGTCGGGTTTAGGAGTATTGATGAATTGTTTACAATTTCAGTTATATTTAATACACTATCATAACTTAACACAGCCTTATTATAGGCAGTGAAACAGTAACAGAAATAAAAACTTTGCCTACCTCAGGCGCACTCTCTGAATACATATATTCATAGTTATTGAGATATAAAACTAGATACGTGATTAGTCAAGTGAGATCCATCGCTACCTTTCGCAACACGAGCAATCATACAACGTCACATAAGCTAACTACATAATAAGTTTTCAAAAATTACCTCGACCAAACTGAAAAATATCACAAGAGTGTTGAAAAGTACAGAGGACCTTCTAGTTGGAGAAACTTGTAAGGAAAATGTTTATTGAAGGCGTTACTCATTTTTTGTTACTCTTTTCACCGTTAGCATCAAAGTGATTTCTTTCGCACATACTTTCGTGACCAACTTTCATGCTTTGACTTGCTCACAAACCATCACTTATATATTCGAAAATACTCGTAAAATTTATGATGCTCAGTAATGAAAATAATGACAAACACATTTGGCCAAGTGATTTGAGCAAATTATCGTTAATGACCAACACAGAATGTCACAAATTCGATAAAAGATATGCGCATTACACAAACGGAAAAGTTTATCTGTACAACATATGTGCTTATAAGCATATTAGTTTGTATGTATATTTTCAAAGAAAACATAAATTTATAGGCATATTAAGTGAGTGGATGGGATGGTATGGGTTGCTATGAAAAGACATTAGTTTTGGGTTAAAATTTCTAGTTTACTTATTATAATATTTTTGTCACCTTAAAATATTTACCGGAGATGAAGTGATTATAACTGGTTGGCCTCAACTGTATTTATTTCGTATGTACCCATCACGAACACTTTCAACTTTCTGACGTTGTATGACTTATGAGCTATAAGCAACGACCCTTGCGCCACAATAAAACAAAAACAACAAGAAAACCAACTAAGTACACTCGTACGTGTCTGCAATGTCAAACAAGACAGCCCCAAGCTTATTACACTTATCTCATTATTATGAGTAGCTAAGAATGAGATTAATATGATAAGGTCTATTAAAAATGTCAGGTTTATTCTAAATAAGATAAACTAAGGGCGAAGCAAAGGCATAAATTTAATACATGTATGCACCAGACATAAATGTAATTGGAATTATTCATTCATGCGCATAATCATGCATATATGTATATGAGTGTGTACATAAGCAGGCAACCCTTTAGGCTTGAAAATTTACCGCTATGTGTGTAAGTTTATATAAATACAAAAGTATGTGCGGTATACACGCAAGCAATTACACTAACATATTTATGTTTGAAGTTATGGTAAAAACAAGAGAGTCACGAAATTTGATGGATTTCCTGGCAATGCCACTATCAGAATTTTTTATATCAAACGCGAGGTGTGCGTGTGTTTGCAGGATGACGTGCTTCCGTCTATGCGGAAATAAAAAATGTTATACGCAGACATGCGTACATGTCTTTATACACCGTTATGCAGCACTAAAGCACGCTTAGCCCGTTGGAGCCACATTACTTGGAAAGGATAATGATATAAAACATTGTAAAAGGCAATCTTAAAGGCGCAACTTATGACCAGCGTGAGCTCAATGCCCACAGCAAATCCTCGCATAATTTTGCCACCAATAGGGCGAGGCGCGCAAGCGCTAAAAGCCTACATCAACATTTTTCTCAGGCGGCATGCGCGAGTAGACGCACATTTTTGTCCTCAGTATGTGTGTGAATTCAGGTGTTGCAGCGGCAATAACGAGTATATTAAGCTTTAAGCACTAATAAATTTCCTGCCTCACCAGACACCAAGTATAAACCAGACAGCAACATATATTTACAGCAAAGCAAATGCTGCTTGAGTTGTTATTGTTGTAGAGCGCGCGGCTTGTATATAGCAAACGCTAATGTTTTGCTCCATTTTCAACCCTACTTAGTCGGGGTACAACCTTTGAAGTAGAAAAGCGCGAAGAGCAATCACTTATGCGTGGTGTAATGTGCCTGTGTTTGTGTGTCAGCGTAGATGTATTAAAATAGTGGTGTTATGCACAGCTACTTCAACTTGTGCTTACAGGCATGTGTATAGATACTAATAAGTGTGCAACTCAGAAGCTGTACGTATCTTGGCTGCTTAGTTGTGTCGTGGCAAGCTTGCTGGTAGCACTAATGATGCAACCACAATTTGTAGCAATTTACATGCCAGCACATACACAGTGATATGTATATAAATATATGTAAAGGTATATATATGATATTATAGAATATGCGGCAGCTACAGCACCGGCAGGCATAAATTCTGCGTGAATGTGCTGCAGCGACATGAGCAACATTACAATGTGGCTTTTGCAACAAAATTAGTGGCTAAATGAATGTTTGTGCGCGTGTGTGTACGCACGTTATATGTGCAAGTGGCATAAGTTTGATTCTTAGCTGGCAAACCACCAGACATGCTTTGATTTAATGAGCACTTTTAAGTCGTTCTTTGCCAGGGATTTGTGGTTTCTTAATACCGCCATGTTGCATGCCGCAGAAGATGGTGACAGTAAATGTTTTATGCGGAAGTTTTCAAGTGTTTGCATGTATTACAGTTATGTACACAAGCATATGTATTTAAATTACTTAAAATTTATGCGCTAGAATAGCTCAACTTCAACTATTTCGCTGAACTGGCGTTGCTGTTGCGCGTTATTCGACTGACGCGTCTAACATAAATTAAAATTAATCACGTTCATGAACTCTAATAAACATAAATTGCATTAAATCTAGTCTAGCGGTACTCAAAACAGCACAGCTGGAGTTATTTGGCGATAAAGAGTTTGTTCATAAATTGTTGACATTAACATGCAGTTAACAGCCTGGTGAATGCTAAGGTGGGAGGTCTTTAATTAAGTATACCCACATATATATACATATATAGCGAAAGAAATAAATATACAAGGAGCGTTTCAAAGTAAACAAAAAAAAACAGAACAAATGGTATTTTCATCAAAATCAATTTATTTTATTCAAATTAGTCTCCTCCTTCAATACAGCTTTTTGCACGGTCCAAAAGCATGTCGAACGAATGTTTTAGCTCGTTGACCGGTATGGCCACCATTATGCCGGTGCAAGCCTTTTGAATGGCCTCTACCTCTGCATAACGCTTTCTTTTCATGTGCAAATGCATTTTTCCGAAAAAGAAGCAGTCGCACGGTGCCATATCAAGTGAATGCGGGGAGCGGTTAATGGCTAAAATGTGATTTTTGGTCAAATAATCGTCCATCGAATGTTTTATTCTGAGCAATTTTTGGTCGTCAGTCAATTTGTGCGGAATAACCGTGTACACACCTTTCGTAAGCACAAATGTTTGGTCAAAATGCGATAAATCGACGTTTCGGAGATGTTCAATTCCATTTTCATAACCTTCAATGATAATTTCGGCTGAGTTTTGATGAATTCACGCGCAGTTTCGATGGAATTTCCGGTGATCACGGATTTTGATTAGCCCACATGTTGATCGTCATTTATGTCCTCACGACCACTTTGAAAACGTTGAAACCACTCATGCACTCTGCTATGAGATAGGCAATTATCACCATAAACTCATTTTCGCACCGATTCAACAAACATAGTGACACTTGAAACGCAATAACTTCACTTCCAATCAAGGAAATGTCATGAAATTCTCACTGGCCAATCGATGAAGACGACATATAAATGCCGCTACCAGGGGGCGCTAGATTCAAAAAGTCCTGTTTACTTTGGAACGCTCCTTGTAGATTTCTGATTTTGTTCTTCATCTCAATGGAGGCTAAATTTTTATATATTTTCTTCGTAATTAACGCAAACTTTTCCAAAATCTTCACTTGATTGTTCGCAGCAAATATTATATTTTAAAAGCAAAAAATGTTAACACTCAAGAGAGAAAGTATGCTAATGTGAAAGTATGTATTTTATGCCTTTTTTATTATTTCTTAATTTTTTAATTTTTGTTTTGTTCCATAAAAGTATATATATTCCTATTGTATGAAAAAAAAGAAATCTGTAACAGGTTGAAATCGAAATCCAATCTATATCGCTTACAACACAGCTTTTCAATAATATTACAAAATAAAATCAACCCCTTTTATTTTTCGCTCTACGCACATACCGCCAGGCAAATATTATATATACATATATATATTAAAATTCGGAGTCTCTTTTAAATAATTTTGTCCGGCCTTTCTCAGAAATCAACCAGGTAAACACCACAGATGGAAAGAGCAGCTCAGTCAAGTAGCAACCAGTGCAGGTAGCCACCAATTTCCGAAAAAATAACGCTTTGTTGAGCAAAAAATCAGTTTCCTTAATTTCAGTATTTCGATTAACATTTTATATTCCCCTTGCCTCGCCTGCTTGCAACAGTTTCCTGTATGTACAACTGGTTGTTCTCGACTTTATGCTCATTGGTGACTGCACTCAATGTTTGGTTTAATTAATAGCCAACAAATACATATACATATGTAATCATATGTGTGCGTAAAAGCATAATGCAGGACAAAAGTACAAACTCGCGGGAAATTGATGCTCTGCAAAGGGCAATGCACTGAAGATTAACAAAATCAGGGAGGAGTTAACAGAAATGTAACAGTTGTGAGGCCTGAATTGAAGTGAGTGAAAGTAGTAAATAGAATGTAATGCAAAAACTATTACCTAAAAAGATAATATTACAAAAGAAGTTTTCTAAAATTTGTGAAATATGATATATTATAAGTGTGTGGATACCGGACTATTCAAAACAAGAATTTGATAATTACACAATGTCAATTACCTTCATGCATATCTTTACGCACCCAGCATAAGCGGTTAGCAGTTTCATTAAAAGAGTACAAAGTAAGCGTGGATCTACATAAATGCTTAAGCCTCTCCGCTTGCAACAGCGCTTTCAAGTCACTGAAGAGGTGCGCGTACCACAAAAGTTGCCACACAATGTATACAGGCATGTGTATGTGAATTTTTGTTAGAGAGGGAGGTCGTAATTTTTAAATTTTATGGCCTGATGACAAATTATTTGAAATTTCCATTAGCACCCAGGGGCGTGAGAATACAGATAGCAAGCCGTTTCTGCAGCGCCCGCATACTGGATAAAGGTAAGGATACCGCCATATACGCCAACATATGTACGCATTTAGCGAGCGGAAAGTGAATGATAAAAAAGCGCGCTCCTTTTATTTCTGCGGTATGTGGCACAAAAGGTCATGTTTGCTCGTTCATTTGGCTTTTTGTTTATTTGCGCGACGGAAAATGGGGAAAACATTACTTTGCTTTCTGCACTTTGCTGGCGTGGTGGTGTGCGAATGAGTATGTATGTATGTGTGTGAGTTGATTTAATGGCGGTTATGCTCATATTTGTGTGCTTGCCGTGTGACTGGCACAGGTACGGCATGGCGTATGAGTGACGGCAATTTTGCAAAACTCCACAGTCATGCGAAATTTTCTGTTGGCGGGTGATTTAATTTTTTGTTGGCCTAAAACAAACCTGCCACGGCTTGTGTGATGTTTCGTGTACGTTTTTTTTTTTTTTTCATTCCTTAATCATATTTATTTGATTTTTTTCTCTTCATTTTCAACATTATTATTTCTTTCGCTTTTAATCAGGAGCGAATGTGGCTGGTTAGGGTAGCTGACTCACTAAATGTGCTTTGGGAAAAGTGGTTTGGTATGCATAATTTATCTTAACTGCAATCATCGTTGGGGTTGAGTAGAGAGGAACTGGTCGGTTAGAAGCGATTACGGATAAGTTGTGAATGAAGGGTTGGAATAGAGAGGTTAACGCTCGGGTTTACTTAACTATGTACATATGTATGTATGTATGTATATGTATATGTGAAGGCAACAAAGCTGAATAGTCACTATTTTGCCCTATTCTCGGTGGTGTATTGTAAAGTATTTATCATTTATGAGAGGCTTGACAATTTTTTTGAAATTTGATGTCTTTTACAATTATTTAAATAATAAGAAAATAAAAAGTAAAGTGAATATAATAAATATTGAAAAAAGTTAATCATATTAGCTCGTAAAAATATTTAATTTCTTATATTTTTTTTATTTCTCTGAATAAATGTTTGGCTCTTTAAATTATGTTACTACATTAAATATTTACGATTTAGAATTTCACTGACTTAAATATCAGAGTTCGAATATGGAATATAAAAGAATTAAGAACCTCCCTGATATTACATATAGTTGCTTCCTTAAGCGATTAAGTCTTTATATGTAAGTTTACAGTTCTCTGCTTTTCCACATGTAATTCCTGTGGCTGAATAACCTTTGCTAACTGTCGCATCAAGAAGCAAGAAATTTATTCATTGATATTTCATTTACTGAAAGATGATTGACATTGTTTATATGCTCCTCATCGCTACAGAAATATTCTAGTAATTTCTTAATTTGAAATACAGATTTGTATTTTATTACGTTTTACTGAACTTAATAATATGTGAAATTAAGCAAATTTATCTCATATATAATTAAATGATACACTATCAATAATAAGAAATATTTTGTTAAATGTGCGTTTGTGCGTCTCACGCTCCTTCCCTTATCAAATGCACATTGATACAATAAATTTCATATTTATTCGTTTTTTGCTGATACATTTATTTGCCTTCCTTAATTTTTGCTTTATCGACAAAATCAAATTTATTGCTTTACACGCACGACTTGCTTTTCATATTCATGAGCTGCCATAGTCGCTCATGTGTGTATGAGTGTGAAACAAGATGCCAATCAAAGCGACCGTACAATATACACTGCCTGGGCGAGTAGGTCCAGGTCGGCATTTTTGATATTTCGCATTGATATTCCACATGTCATTTTCCAATCTGTTATATACATACATATATTCATCGGTAGGATTCAACCACGCGTTGCTGTAACCGTGGTTTACATTAACTACAATTATGATAAACTAAGCAATATAGAGGAAATTTTATTTGCGTATAAAGGCGAAGAATTCAAGTAGTTAAAAATAATTATTTAAGGCTAATTTGAATGTTCAGTAAATATTATTTTATTACGATTTGAGGGATACCAGTTACGTGATTTATACCAGTTTGTGTGAGTTACTATAGTTTTTTTGATTTATAGCAGTAAGTTTGATTTATACCAGTTTACGTAATTTATGCCAGTTTTGTAATATATATCTTATTCTGTTTTTTGTGATGTATACCGTTATAGTACGTGGTTTATTTTGTTTTTTTATGTGTAGCAACATTTGATTTACCCCAGTTTTTGTATTTTAATCCAAACCAAGCGATTAATATCTGTTTTCGGAATTACCAAAAATTTACTTCCATTAGCTAATTTAATGTATGCAAGTTAGTTGATGTGTTTTATACCAGTTTCAGTGATTTATGCCATTTTAAGTGATTTTCTCATGTTGTTTGTTTTACTGCCGATTAATTTGCGGTTTTTGTCGGTTTTCAACGCATGTTATACCAGTTTGTGATTACAAACCTTCAGTTCTTATACCGCCCATGCTATTCGCTGCAATACCAGTTTTCCGATGGCGTGACACGCAGATTTATGCTATTTATAACTGCTTATGTGTTTTTATTGCCCTTGTATTTTACAATATGTTTATCGCTTTATACTGGTTCATCCTGGTTCTATACCAATTTTGCGGTTTTCCTTGCCTGCATTTATACCAGGAGTATAACCTATGCTCATTCCAGGCTGGACGTACCAATTGTAATGGGAGAGATTCGGCACTTTGCAGGTGTCTCTTGCCCAGCCTGATAACTCTAACTTCTGTGAAGGCGCCCTTCCTTTCTATCCATACAATTAAACTTCAGCACAATATACCAGGCAAGGAATTTTCTTAAATCAAGGGTGAACATAAAAGCACCGCGTACCCTCACTTTCCGCTATACCAGCCCATCCAGGTTACCAGCTGCATTGAGGCAATTAATTACAAAAGAAATTAGCTGCAACAATGCGGGATATTTAATTTGCCAACCTAAAGTAATAGTGACATTCACATATCAACAAAAACACCAACAATGCCGTGCAGAGCATTGAAAGCGTACAAGTCTTCGTTGAACTTAAAGTGGAAATCCACAGCTACATACAAGCACACACATATTTGCAATGCAAATGGTATGCCATGGTGTACGAAAAACAAAAGTCTTTTGCTTACAACAACTCCCAGCATAAAGACAAAAGCAGTCTATATGTTGACTAGCTAAAATAGCAACTACGAGCAGTGCAAATCAGCAACTGCTTAAAGTAATTGAAGATACCGCTTTGTACGAGTGTGTTTTAGTGTGTGTGTGTGCCTGTGCTAGAGCGTGTAACATGGGGTGTGTGCCAAAGTGCCAGCTGTACCGCAGCAACGCGTCGCGACTAGACAATGAAATAAGAACGTCTGTTGCAAATTGCTTGTGATGAGCAATGAGCAACAGCACAAATAAGCGGCAACATGAAAATTCACACACACACACACACACATACACAGTAAGTGTTTAAATGTGTTTGTGTGCTGGTGGGCGGTAAGCAAATGAATGGGTAGTTAGACAACGCGCAAGTGGCAGCGATTCATTGAGCGATTAAGACCACTCGCCACAACGAACGCGACGAAAATAAGAAAAAATCAAAGAAAATAAAAAAATGTGAAAAGCTGCAGGAAAGACATGAGTGAAACAACTACAAAACGGGCCAACATAAAATTTAAAGCAAAGGTGTGGAACGAAAGGAATTGCTCAATCAATTAAGCACAGCAATTGTCGCGGCGACAACGCAATTTCCATGGACAAACGCACACGATTAACGCTGCTGCTGCTAAACAAATAACGCTTAATAATAAATATATATACATATGTGTGTGTGTATGTGTATATATATGCATTTGTGCAAGTGTGTGTGCCACTGAGTGCGCACAGATTATTATTTAATTGCGAAAGTACAAAAGGAAGGCATTTTTCACATTCTTCAAACGATTGCCAAGCGCAATTTGTGCGCGTTTGTGGTTGTTGTTCTTTTTGTTGTGTTCTAACTATTGCCGCTGATTTGTTTGCTGTTCGAATGCTTGTGCACAATCTTCCTCGCATTTACTGCGTCGCCTGTTGATGGCTGCTATTGTTCATATTTATTGTTGTGCTGTTTTGTTTTTCATTGCTTCTAACATGCAGATGATGTATACATATGGTATGATTCGGTTTGGCCATATATGGTATGTGGCGGTGAAAATGCGCGCCACCAGTTGTATCATGCACTCTGGCGCAGCATTAGCAAAAACAATTACAAGCGACGACATCTGCCTACCTGAAACAACTTTAGCGCATTTTGCTCGCGCCTTTTGATTGTCGTTGGCGCGCTCCAACTCACTCGTTCGCCATCGCTTTATTGCACTTTGCCAAGCAGTTAAGTTAGACTTTTGTTTTAGTGCCGCACTAATTATGGCAATTAAGTAAATGTACTTGACATATGTCGGTGACGGCATTATCGCTTTTGTTGTATAGCGTTGCTTATGCATATACACATGTACATATATATATATATACATATATACGAAAGTCTGTGTGTGAAAATATGCATGTAATCACCGTAGTCGGTAATGGACTTAGAGGGTGCCCTGTAGGAACGCTCATAGTTGAGTCTCATCCGAAACGAAAGCTGAAATAACATTCAGCATTAACATTAAAGGAAACATATTTTACGAGCGAACTGCGTTCGCGAAAAGGAAGGGGAGAGGCGTGGTAGAGTTTTTAAGGATTATGAATGGATTATTTACATTTGTCGCACAACTACGAGTCCTATAGAAAAAAAGTTGAATGGCAGTGTTATTAATAATGAGAAGGTCTATAACTTTCCAATACGGACAATATTTGTAACCACCCATAATTCACCTACAGGGCCACATGATATCACAAGTAATATTAGAAGCGTGAACATATGTTGGCGTTGGTTCAGTCGTTGGCATTTTATCAGCCGAACTGCCGGTTGCTTCGGCCGCCATCATAAATGCTGTGACATAACACATACAAAAACATAAGTATTCATGCATATACACATATGTAATTTATACAAACGCATTCCTATTGTTGCTGCGTGTGTTTGTATGTATGTGTGTAATAATCTCAGCTTACTTTAACGCCTTTTCTTGTATGTGAAATTCAATTATCATTCTTCCAAATGAACATTCGCGTTAAGTACACTTCAATCGCTTTTAAGTTTTCTCTCTGCACAAGAGTATATTTCTTTGCCGGAAAGAATGCCAAGCATTCGATAAGCACGCTAGATGGCTCCGACTTAAGCTTATTCTGATATGAGCACACATCAGCTTCGAAATGGGAACTTGGCATTGAAATGAAATGGAAAGTAGTTATGGAAGTAGGTTACTGAATCTATAAAGATTTTAGATCAAATATAAAATTTAGGTCGAGGGATCTTTGCATGGTTTCTGAAGCTGAGGTTATGGATATGCAGAGCAGCAACATATATGGATCTTTAAGAGTCTGGAAATGTTTTGGCTTTGAGCATAGATTCAAAAACACAATCCCACGCCTTCAAAAAAATTAATAAAAGATACCCCTGAAAGATGATGCCCTCGTTCTGACGAGTTCTCACACTTAATAGAAAATATTAAAAAAGTGAAAGAAATGGTACTTGAAAATCATCAAGCAAGTATTCGAGAGATGTTCGGATACTTTGTGGACTCGTTCCGATAAAACCGAATTTTCCAAAAGAGTACGATTTTGACCGAGTTTAACTGAAATTGCCGCTTCGTGGAACCTGTTTTCAGTCGATCGAAGAGATAAAACGAAATTCGCCGAAGGCAATCCCAAAAAGTGCTTATGAAAAGTTTTTCGAGGACCGGAAAAATCGTTGGCATTACTGTATTACATCTGGTGGAGATTACTGTGAAGCCGACAATATAAATATTGATGAATAATTAAATATTTTGCGTTTTTTTTGCAAGTTCCCCGTAGTTTTTTGTCACAATGTATGTCTATAACCAATATGTTCGCTAGAAAATTGCTTTCAAAATTTCTCATTACATGAAATATATTGAATATTTGTACAGCAATTCATTAAAATACACTCGCATACATACACACATTTATCCTTATGATAACACTTCACAAATACATATGTATATATATTTCTCTGTAAAATTCTATATAAAATAATTAATTTTATGTGTATAAGTGTTCATATTAGGGCATTTACATGCTTGTGCAGCGTATGCCACCTGTTTAATTATCGTTTGTTCACTTCCTCGCCGCAATATACCACATACACCTCGCATACACGCACGCACAACGCCTAACTAAAAACTACTGCAACTGAGTTTAATTGAGCTGGCGTCGCACCAGGCAGTCAGTCACGCCAGAGTTAGCAACTTTAATTCATAGGGCAAAAAACACGCAGCCATCAAACATTATTGCTGCATAAATACGCCACGTCCGCTTCGTCGCCGCCTGTGTGCAACCATAAAGAATTAAATTAATAGCAAAGCAAGTGGAAAATCGCTTGGCAAAGTCAAAAATATGCGAGCTTACCGCGCGGCTGCACGGCCAATAAAAATGTCAGCTCTTCAAGCCGCTTAAAAATGCCAACAGCCACAAATTGCCTCAGATTTTAGCTGCAGTCATTTGTTATGTTTGTATAATTAAATAAATTAAGTTGGCAATAATTATGAATTTAACAGTTTATATGGTCGCAACAGCTCTTTTGGTGGTGGTTCACCTTTGTTTTTCAAACGAAGTTTCGGTTAACTATCCATCATAAATAGCCTAATATGTCGGTTTCGTTTAGAGTTACTTTAGAATTCTGGTTTCATTTATGCTCTCATATCTGCTGTGAGCGTATGAGCCCGACAGTGTTGTATATTTCTAGCCAATTTGTCTAGCATAAAAATCGAAAATATCACCAGATATCATCCGGATTTTGAATCGCGCCAGTTTAACAGCCTGCTGGTTGGCCTATCCCAGCGCTCGTTTCGAGATTTATAGCTGTTCAACGCGCACAAAGTTGCCAACTTTGATTTGATTTTGACGGGTTAGTTTGTATGACAGCTATATGCCATAGTAGTGCGGTCCGAGGAATTTATTTGTAGGTTTTATCGTTTTTTTTTTAGAAAAGAAACCATGCCATACTTTATATTTATATTTGGTGAATGTTTCTTGTCAACCAAAAAACGTTTTTCACGCAGGATCTTATTTGGATCGGACAGCTTGTATGGCAGCTATATGTTATGGAGGTCTGATATCGGTAATACAATAAGTAGCCTCTTGGTTAGAAAAGGACATATGCATAACTTCAAAATTTTACAAAAACTGAGTGACTAGTTTGCGTGTATACAGGCAGACAGACGGACTCAGATCATTAGGCTAAATAGTTATATATGTATGTATTTTGAGAACACCCTGAAGATTTCTTTGTGCTGCAACGCCGTGGTCTTCCTTAATTCGCCTGTTTAAGTTATGGGTTAAGTTGCAGATATGTTCAGATTAGCGGCTAGTTAACGAACCGGCCGTTCGCCTCCAAGCAGCAAAGCAAAAAAGATCTTCGGGTCTATGTAATCGAAACGAACTCAGATTTATATACGATCAAGGAATATCAACTTGGCAGTCTTCTTAAAAATTATTTGGGAAATGTATAATACACATAAAAGGTATACCAAAATTAAAGCAGGATTGGAATTGAATACAGGGTTATCCAAAAATAACACAAGATTCGAAAAAATTGTCAGAACAAGTATCGCGATAGGTGAATGAATCCGTGGCATATGACACAGCAGAAAATCTGTTGCTTCGACGAAAATCACACACAACAAGTTACAAAAGTTTACCAGATCATTCTCCCAAGAGCAATTTCTTTACATTGATTCCAGCTCGAATTCATGCCAGTTCTTACGGAAAAATATTTTATTATAATAGACCCATAAAACAGCGTTTATGCAAATCATTTCAATGAGTAATCGACCGCAATCAGTAATTATATAAATATAATGAGATACATTCATATGAAAACCATAGATAATCTCATTCGACACCCCGTACTGTTATTTGTTTGTCATTGTTATTGAAATTTATCGCATAACCCAATGGGACGGTGGCTAAAGTAAAAGCTGAAAAGCTAGATATCCACACAGCTACTACTAGTGACACTTGAGCATTTATACTATATCCACTTTAATGAGTAATAATTCGTCCAGTATTTAAAATATATATATATACATATATATAATTTATGTCAAATGGCCTGCCTCACATTGTATGTAGAGTTGCTCTACACTCGCTTTTGCTATTGGCCGCTGTCAATGTTACGTAATTTCGTAGTGATCTTGAGTCAGAGAGAAAGATGTACGTAATTAACTTAATTAGTGAGTAACTCATAAACGTTATTTACAACCGACCGTTGTTCGCGTATTGTCGGTATTTACACACATACACCCACAAAAAATGAAAAATATTAGCTTTGAATGTGTTTGGGAGCAATTTGTCATGTCAAGTCTACCTAATTGAAGCCTAACCACACCCACAACTTATGAAAATATAGCGCTAAGGGGAGAAGTGGGAAAAGTGCCAATAACAAATAACACAATAAGCGCGCTGTAGATTTAGGCAATGAGCATGAAAATGAAAATCTTCAAAACAAATGCGATGAAATCACGAATGAAATCAGTGGCTAGTAAAATATACATCGAAATAGTAGATAGAAATATGTGTATATTATATAAAGGTATATGTATTGAACTGTTAATATATAAATCATTGTGACTTCAAAAATAAACAAATGATTTGCGAATTAGTTAAATTGCTATCGAGCAGCTAATTACATTCGAAGACAATCAAGTGCGCATGAGTCACAAGCGCGAAGGCTGTCAGCAGCCTCCAGTTATAGTACACTCGTTACAACGTGCTATGTGTTTGTTGTAAAACTTGTAGATACATAGTTATATGCTACAGTCTTTTGATTGCCACACAGCGCTCACAAACGCTGAGATTTGCTTCATATAAATTGCCACACACACACATACACTTACACAGCTGTATTTGCCAATTGGCTTGTGCACTAATCAAAATCTGTCAGCAATCAGCGTGCAGCAGCAAAGTCAACCCACACACAGATTAAATGCGCAGACGTGCGATTAATGCCTGCAACAGCAATAACAGCTGGTAAATAGATTGCCGTTGATGAGCCAGCGGTTTCTGTCATTAGTTTGCCGTTTAACAGTTGATTTGTTGTTATTTTGCAAGTTACTTTTTCATTTTTTTTTAATTTTGCGATTTGTTGAAAGGGAAATCCGCTAATCCGCTTGGCTGTCGTGTCACAGCTCATTGTTAGCTGGCAGAGTTGCACGTCGCACAAACGAAACTGCAAGGCAACAATCGCAAAGGCGGCCAACAACTATTCGCTATCTGTCATCATTTTATCATCATCAGATACAAGTATTCTCAACGGAGATTTGCAATTTACAAATGCTGCTGCTTATTTCCTATAATCAGCCGGCAGCATTGTTTAGCCACTTAAGAGCTATTTGCATGCAAATCAGTTATTATTTGGAGTTGAGTTGGGCAAGTTGGTTGTTTGCGTGCGACTTCATTCACAGAGTATTCCGTTATTATATAATTATGAATTTGGCGCAATTATTTGAAAATTGATTTTAATGAAGTTTTTTACTTATAGTTTTTTGGGGTATATTCTTTATTTTTTACATTTTTGAGAAGATGATAGAAGCTTTATTTTTTGTCACCAGTCATTGAGAATAACGCTTCGGTGAGTAAAATTAAGGTCATGAGAGCTGAAAGCTTAAGGGGAAATTTCTGAAACTTTCGATTATTTAAAAGAGTTTCCTATAACTAATTAAAACTGTATTCATGATTAGGTGTATGGAAGCCGAAAGCTTTGGGGCTACGATTTGAAGCTCTCAGTTTATTTAAAATTATTTAATTTCAATCTGTTTTAATGAAATTAATAAATGCATTAATGACTTGAATATAAATCCATTAATACTGAAAGCTCTCTGGCAAAATTCTTAAGCTTTCGATTTTTCGCAAAAACTTTTCGTAACTAATTGAAACTATATTTATGTATGCACCAGTTGGATTAATTCTATGGTAGGGGAAAGCTTTGCTGCAAAGCTCAGAAGCTTTCGATTATTTTAAAGATCTTTCACTAGTTATTTTGATGTATATTGATAAAAGTAATAAATAACATTATGACTGAAAATTAAGCACAAGAAGGCTGAAAGTGTGAAAGCTGTAACAAAGCTTTGGAGCTTTCGCTTTTAAAGAGTAAATAATTTAAAACATATTTATTATTAAGTCTATGCTAAAGGAAAGTGTTAGCATAATGCTCCGAAGCTTTCGGTTATTTTAGCGAGCTTTCATTAGTTATTTATTATGAAAGTAAAATATGATTTATTAAGTTATAATTAAGGCTATGATAACTGAAAGCTTTCAGATTAATTAAAAAGCTTCTACCAAATGTTTGAATATGAGCTGAAAACAGGTTTTATAGTGGGTTATTTTGCAATTTTATATGTAACAGGCTCATATGCGTAATTCAGTGCTAATAAGCGCAGTGAAAAGCACATTTTCAAAAAGATCAAGATGTTAAAAAGCTTTTATGAAAAAGCTAAAATCCTATTAAGCTCTACAAAAGAACAGTTTTGTTTATGCTTTTAAATAGTTTTTTTTTTTCAAACGACAGGCAGACGAAAATTGCAATAAAATTAGAAATAAATGATTAAGAAATGAATGTATTATGAACTCGGTATTTAACCCTCTTAAAATATTGAAGCTTTTGATGGTAAAATTATTGATGGAAAATATGTGGTTACAAAAGTTTAATAAGTGACAGAAATTATTTAAAGAGTATCATAGGCAACGAATTAATCTTTAGAGCTTTTAAGTGCTTTTTGTGCACAAGAGAGCTTTCATTAATAGTTCAGAATTGCCATTGATACTAAAAATTTTAATAAACCAGTATTATGACTAAAAATCAATAAAATTTAAATAAATATATTTTGTATGCAACTAATTGAGCATAAACGCTCAAATTAGCAATGGAAAAATTTGAGGTCATAATTGATGTTGCATCGTTAGCAAAGCTTGTTAAAAATTTTAAATCATTTCTGCCACATTTAAATTTTTTTCTTTGGCATTGAAAGCCATGCATTTTTGCCGTTTTGTTTTGTTGCCTCGGCAATTTTGCTAAGTGTAAAATTGCTTAAGTGATCCGATAATTACATTATCATTTATGCAACGCAGCTTGGCACGGCACACAACAAGCGCATATGTGTTGGCCCACACACACATACATATATTTGGTATGGGGAATTGTGGGTGTGTGAGCGTGAATTTATAAGGCCACTTTGCCACCATTGTCGGGCTGAAAGCGAAACTTGCCACACATTTATATGCATCTAGTTGCAAACAGTTAAGCACCACAGTTATGTGAGAAATACCTGCAGCATACACACACTTAAACTATTTTACATGCACACATACCGATATTTCCATGTATTTGGCGTGCTCTGACAGTCGACTAAAGCGTTAAGTGGAAATTATTTTAATCGTTTAAAATAGTTTTAAATAAATTGTGCGCAAATGCTTAATGCGCTTTTGTGTAATTTCATTTTACTGCCGCCAACGTCTGGCGTCACATGCGATTCTCATGTGTTCGCTTTCGCTTTCACTCACCGTTCGGTGGGCGATTAGAGATGCGAACGTGTCTATGACTGCGCATATATATATAAATACATATATGTATATCAGTAGGTTTGTATGTATGTCGACACGCAATGTATGTGACAAAATTCGCACACTCGCACGCAAATGTCTCAGCCTTAGCAGCTTAGCAGACTATCTGCAATGCAGAAGCCCTGTGAGTGTCATAGGGGTGGTGCAGGTATTTGATAAAGTCGGCTACTTGTGGGTATAAAATTAAATTTGCACCGATTGTAGGTCTGCTATAAGCGGCTTTGAATAATACACCGACCGCACAACGCCGTTAAAGTACGAGTATTAACACAGCATTTCGGGAGTGCGATGAATCCTGACACCGAAATGTGCGGTGCAACGTTGGAATGTGCATGAGATGCAACACACCGTTATGTATTGAAGTAACACTTTGAGTGCAGTTATTTCAATGCGTATATTTCAGCCGATTGCTCAATTCCTTAATGGGCATTTGGGGCGCAAATGCATATATGGTAGTTACTGCCCATATATATTATATATATAATAGCGATGCTGTTTAGCGGCATCCTTGAGCATTGAACAACGCTTGTAGCAGCTTTAAATTAGAGTTATTGTATGACAAGCGATAACGCTTATCGAGCACATGAGAGGCATTGTGCGAATGATAACATTAATCAACTTTAATATGAGAATGCTTGGAATTAGTATTTCTCATCGGCATGTCGCACCCGAAGTTTTGAGCAAAAAATATTTAGCTGACAAAGATCTAGTTGTACGTCTTTAAAACGCCACAGAAAGAAAAATTCTGCACAATATTCTATCTTGATTGGACCCAGAGATGTTTCATGCGTTTTCATATTAGTTTTGTCTGAGAAGTTTTGAATCAAATCAACTTATGAGATCCATTTAAGCTTAGATGCAGCTATAAAACTTACTTCTAGTTCTTAGACCTTTCATAGACAAGATTAACCGATTTAACTGAGGTGATCGGCCAAGTGGCGAATTTTTGGGGGATCGCCAGGGCGATCGAACTCATCAGCAATCTCTTTTTTTTTTTTGAAAATACGGCAGTTAATACTTAACGAGCTTACTGCTGAAAACAGTGAAGACTTATGGGAGCGGCATAATGTAACATATAAGCTTTCATGGACTTATTAAAAGTATGTATTGATTATCTACACTGTCACAGAGAATATCGATTTTATATGCCGAAATATTAGGCCATATGTGCCTGAAGTGCATACACTTCTATTGAAAAAAGGTATATCTTGGGATCTCATAGCAGATTCCAGCCTCTAAACACTATGTTCTGAAGAATCTGAGAAGGTACTATACACCAATTCAGAAAATGTTGTTCTGCTGTTTCATCTCAGCTCTACAAGGCAATAAGGATGCACCTCAAGTTGCACAGTTGAACTAGTAGAGATTCGCTTTGTTCGCTGAGCACTGTGTAAAGCATAATTAAATATAAAGAGAATAAGCTTCTATGTAATTCCTCTTTTTTAAATTAAAAAGGTTACAGTACAGACTATCCTCGACAACTGTGAGCAACAGAACTTTCGGAACTATAGCCTCAAATAATTAAAATGATAAAAATATAAATTTCTGTCGAAAGCATTGATATCAAAATAAGAAAAAAGTTTACTGCGGATACATCTAAGTTTCCTTCAGAGACGCTATTTTTATATTTAGAAAAAATCATTATTCTGACATTTACCGGCCAATTTGTATGGCAGCTATATGCTATAATGTTCCGATCTGAACAATATATACAGATATTGTAGCGCTGCTTTTGAAAAACACTAATGCCAAATTTCCTCACAACATCTTGTCAAACAAACAAGTTTTCCATACAAGTACTTGATTCCGGATCATTCAGTTTGTATGGTAGCTATATGCTATAGTGATCCTCTATCGGCTGTTTCGACATACATATTAGCAGCTTCTCGGGGTGAAAAGAATGTGTGAAAGTTTTCAAATCGATATCTCAAACACTAAGAGACTTGTTCGCGTACAGACGTAGGTAAAACGACTCAGATCGTCACGATGATAATTTATACTTGTATATTCAGTTTATAGGGTCTCCAACGTTTTCTTTTGGTTGTTAAAAACTTTGTGGCAAACCTTATATACCCTATATATGTATAAAATTATAATGTAAAAAAATGAATGAAGAGTTCTCTATAGACAGTAGTTTTTTATGAACCGATCCCAGCTCCCGGGAATTTTACACCGATAGCAATTTACGAAGCCGTAAGATATCTGACTGTATACATCAGTACTGCCAACCATAATATTTTCAAAAGTCTAAGTATGATTCACTTAGCATAAATAACATAAATTATTATGCACAAGATCAAAAGTACAATTCCGAAATCTGATTATTTGCACTGAAAACATTTTGCTTCTATAAAAAATTCACTGCAAAACACTCAATTCGGTAATGACGCACCCAAATTTTGTCACAAAACTGAGTTTGCGCATACTTTTATTGAGGCATAAAACATTTTTGCCGATTCACATCAATAAAAGAGGAAAAATCACGCACATAAAAAACTATTCTCCTAGTATTTTTGCTTAAGAACTGTCTGCACGCTTTGAACATCCTGCCAATGTGCATAAAACTGCTAGGGATAACACGCGTTCATTATTATTTTGGCTTTCTGGTGATTTTATAGACGCGTGCAACAATAAGCGCACAGCTAATTTTGGGCCATAGCGCCGGCAACCAAAGATCTCCAGGAGCTCACACTTCGCTCCATCCCGCCACACCGTTTCAAGGCAGCGCCAGCAACGAATGTGGTTTGTTTGGTGTTAGCGCTGGCACACTCACACGCTGACACACGCAGAGAGCGAATTATGCAAGGGACGACCAAGTGTTGTGGCAGACGAAAAGCTAAATTACAAACTGTGGGAACTCCACACGCTCGCACGCGCTGAATACGAATGTGAAAAGCTGCTGGTGAGCGAGAACAAGCAATATGTTTTTGCTGTTACACAAATAGCAGTAGCAACAACTACACGCATGTTAACAACAAAAATAAACACAGCAATAAAAAAGCTGAAAAAGCAACTGCGAACTGGCACTACCGCCAAGGGTGTGCTTGCGGCAGTGCGCGCGCGGAGGGGGCGCATGTTGTGCAGGCGGAAATGAATTAAACCGGATGCTGTGCAAGTTGCTGGCTCCTCAACTGCCGACCGTTTACTATGTTACTTAGCAGTTGCTATATTATTGTAGGAATAAAAGAGCGCTGTTGTGATCTGCATAATAAAATAAGCCAACTACAACTACTGCAACAACAACAACAGCTGTGACTACTACCACTATTACTATGTAGAAATAAAGCAAAGGAAATAATAACAAAGCAACAACTGCATGCTCGGCATCGGCTGTGAAGCAACTGCACACATACACATATTTACACACATACAAACAGCTGCGAGCTAACTTTCTTCACAAGCCGAATAATTAACTAGTAAGCGCGGCCGAAAGGGTGGTTCAAATGTTGCGCGGCAAATGAGCTGGTGGAAAAATCGTTTATTCAGCAAAATAACGGCAGCAAGACAAGAAAAGGCGGAAAGTTAGCGAATTAAGCACGTGCAATGCCACACCAGCTCCTTCAGCAACGCCTCGCCTCTTTTCTATTATGCTTAATATTTGTCCGCTGCATTACTCTCAATTTATTTGCCTGCTCGCCACGCAAATTACATTATATTACAGGCATACACACATACATGCATTGTCTGGCTGACTGCTCTTTATTTATTTTGGTCATTTGGCAGGCTTTGGCGCGCACATTCACATATTTATAAAAATAAACATGCATTTTCCGTATGCCACTATTCTGATTAAATTGTGCTGATACCGTTGATGGAAGTGTCTGAAGTGGCATTATCAACTAGGAGTAATCTGTTGTGGTATGCAACATTACGTTATTGCCACAATGGCATAGTTGAGTTGTTGCTGCGTGTGGCATGCACGGAATTTCAACTAGACACAAATAAATATGTGAGTCTGTGCTATATGTAGAAGCATACTGTTTCAGGATATTTTATTTTGTGACTTTGTTTGGAATTAATTTTCGATTTTCTCTGGAAAAAAATTAATTTTTAAACTACATATAGGCCACAGTCTCTGCTATAATCATTTCTGAATTAAATGTTTTGTCATAAATTTCTACAACACATAAAGTAACTTTCCTCAGTAGGCTTCAGCTCTTTGCGAGAGTTTTTGTAATCCAATGGTGATCATCGGTTTCGCTAAATTCAATCATAAACTTGTCGAAACGATTTCAACCCGAAATTTGTGTTTCTTTCATCTTAAGGTTCTATCTTTAGAGTAAATGTTCCAGCAATTAATATATTCTACATTCACATTTACTTTGAAAACTTTGTAGATTCATCAAGTTCAAAGTTTTGTTTTTGAAAATATTCCAATTCGCAAACACTGTAACCGATATTCGTTTCTAGAAATGAATTGCGAACTTTTCTTGCTAAAGATTGAGCATTACTTTAAAAGTAATAGATAACTGGTATTTGGTGTTATAAAGAGTCTTCGAAGATGGAAGGAAACTAACACAAACAATTCCGACAAGACATTACAGATCTTAGTGGCCTTTAGCATCACTAGTCAGTCGATTATATAGCTTGGAAAGATATATATTTTGGTATTTTGGTATGGAAGTATTCGATTTTAGATTACTAAGGGAACCACTACAGTATATTTCAAGCTGAAGTCTTTGTTATTGCGAAAGCCGCGGAGCTAGCCTCTAATGCATCTCCAGAAAATTCCAGACAGCCAAGCAGCAATCAAGGCAGTAACCTCGTATCGCATATTGGCCAGAAATGTCTTGGGAAGCAGGGCAGCAGTGGAAACAGCAAAACAGCAGATCGAAAGTACACAAAATGCCTATTAGCACTCGATAAAAGCGATTGTAAGACTTGATGTGAATACTAACTGGTCACTGTCTGATGGCGACAAACGCCCGCAGAATAGGGCTGAATGATTGAGAAGACTGCAGGAAACGTCCAGAGCAAACAATGAAGCATCTCTTGTGCACTTGTCTCGAATCGGCAAGACTACGATGTAAGCATCTGGGGCCTCCACGGTATAATATGTACAATCGAGGAGGTATCGATTGTGAGGCCGCAGAGTCTATTAAGATTCGCTTTAAGCGCAGGCACCCTAAAGGATGACTACTCCTCTTGGACCTAGTGACTGAACTCCATTTGGTATCGCAAAGGACCAAAATTGGCTTATTGGCCTAACAGATTAACCCAACCTAACCTGCTAAGGGAACCCTCACTGTTTTTCGGGATCTCTGCTATTAGCATTGATCAAGATAATTCAAAAAATTATAAAATTTTGAAAACATTAGCAACAGAAAGATCACATACCTCTCCATACAAATCACAATAGTATATTTCCAACAAAAAATTACTTTTCTACTGGTATGAAAAATATCTATATGTTAATGTATTATATATTCAAACTACATAATGTATAAATACCATACACAAATGTCACGCAAGCTTTCCTCCTTTTTAGCGATGACCACTAGTACAGTTGCGTCTGTGAAATGTGGTTTATTTGTAATTTGAGTGGAACGAAAATCAGCATATTAGAGTAAAAATAAATATAATATAGTAATAAAAAATAGAACTGTGTACAAATACACAGCAAAAGTTGTGACCACAATAAAACAATTTCGAATATATCAAATGAGCTCGCTATGAGTCGGCAGCCACTATTGCATATGGCTACTTTCGAGATATATGATAGGTATTTATAGATAGCACTTTCCATAAGTTAAGCAAACAGGCAGAAATGTAGAATTTTAAAGCAGAAGAGAGACACTTGCACACGGGTGTGGCTCTGTGAATGCCGCTGGAAGCCACAAGAAGACGTGGTTTTAACAGAAGAGTTGTCTTAGCGAGCGAGTGGCAAAAGTAGAAATATGAGAATATATGTTTTGGAAGTAAACGAAATAGTTAACATTGTAATAAATAAATGTTAGAAATATCAAAAAAAAAACATTACTAGGAATTGTGATCTATATAATTTTGCACTGCAACTCAAAGGTTTTTCTTCGCGGTGCGTCTTTTCTAATGTCAGAAATAATGTATAACTGCTTAGTTTTTTCCCACGTGGATTCGCGTCTGATTAGAATAAATAAATACAAACATAAATAATCTTTAATTACAATTCTAATATTGCTTTAATAACTAAAAATCAAAAATAGTCAAAATGACTTGCTTAGGCAATCTAGTGTTAAGTAAAATTTACAATAGTTATGCATTTCATGCAGAGAGCTACAATGAAAAAATTTAAAATAGAAGTACTATTTTGGAGAATACGGTTATATCCGTAATATTAAATTATTGCTAGAATTCTCACATTAAACTGCTAAAAGTCAAATAGGCTTAAATTATAACAAAAATTATAGTAAATAACATATTTATTGAAAATACTTTTTCTATTAAGAATTTTTCGTTGACATGCTGAAATTCACCTACACACACACACACAGTAGCGTATTTCACAACTCAAGTATTTTAAGTACATATATGCATTTCCTGTGAGGTTTCGTGCTTATTTGACATTTTCATAATGCCCACAATCATTTTTAGTAATCATGTTTTTACTTCAGTGCTGCCATTAAAATGTTTTTGTAGTTTTTTTTACAAATGTTCATCATTTAAGTGCCACAAGTATAACGCAATAGCATTGTGGCCGAAATAACTATTAATAATAGCGAACTTCCTTTCCGACCACAATAATCACATACACAATGATAGTGCTGTTTTTATTAACGTTTTTTGTATATATCTTAACAGCAACAACAACACTGTCGAACATTAGTGGGTGCTGCCAAGCGTGAAGGTTAACGCTGAGGTGAGAGCGATGGCATGGCGAGCCAAGTTAAGTTAATTAAAATAAATGTATAGCAATATATGTATAGTATTATGCATGTGTAGGAATATGTGCCTTATAGTGGTTGTACTTATATATGAAGCTTACAAGGGTTGCTGCAGTAATTTAATACGGTTTGGATTCAAAAATAATCAAATTAGAAAGATTCCACAAAAAACTTGATTCGGATCGGTCAGTTTGTATGGCAGCTATATGTTATAATGGTCCGCTATCGACGGTTTCGACAACTTCTTGTGGAGAAAAGAATGTATATGTTGGCTATTTCTTGATTCTATTTCTATGATTAATTACTTCCGTTTAACGAGCTCTCAGCTGCTTCTCTTTTGGAGTAGTGGTCGTTGTTAAACACCAGAAAAGCGCATTAACACGAATTAACTTACGATCTATAAAAGACGCTACCAAAAAAGGTGTTATTATTCAATTCTAGTGATTATTCTCCTTTTCAGGCACCCTGTATATACTTCAAAATAATTCTAATTTAAAATAAAACTTTACAACTTTTTGATTTAACTCTATTTTTGTGATTTATGACATCCGTTTAACGAGTTTTCAAGCGAACTTGCATGTGACTATTACCATTGCTTTTTTTAAAGACAGAATAGGGGCGAAAACAAAGAAAATGCTATAACAACAACAGTGTAATT
Organism: Bactrocera tryoni; assembly: GCF_016617805.1. Lineage (NCBI taxonomy): Eukaryota > Metazoa > Arthropoda > Insecta > Diptera > Tephritidae > Bactrocera > Bactrocera tryoni. The sequence goes on from NC_052499.1 coordinate 7,981,320, forward strand.
GTTTAGATATATCAAATGAGTTGCTCGTTGCGGCTCAAATGTGCGCCGAACCGCGAAAAAACCACACGAAGCAGACAGCGTACATAACATAGTGTGGAATAACATTAACGCCACATACACCTGCTCCCATACACACACACACATGTGTATAATATAAATTTAACAATGATATCACTGAATGAAAAGCCGCAATTAAACGAATTGTGTGCGACACGATTAAAGGTACGCGAAAGTAAAGCGGCGACGCCTGCACATGTGAGCACAGCAATTTCTATGTGTACCGCACCAACACCACCACTACATAACACACACACACACACAGCCATACGCCATGACTGGCAATGTTGTCGTGTTTTCGCTTGGCGTCTAATTAACGGGCAACAGTCGGCGGGTGGCGGTCACCAAAGGGCTTATGTGCGAACGAGTCGGCAATGTGAGAATTAATGATATCCGCGAATAATTCTTTATCAGGAAATAATGCATGCACGCACATATGCAATACGCAAATCAGAATTGCAAACAACCACGCGTTGTCGTTGTAGTTGTAGTTGCTTTGGCGTGGTGTGTGTAGAGCCAGCCACAGCAATGACAAGCGTATCAACGATCCACGCCACAATCGCCTCGACCGACCACGCCCGCAATTATTAGTGATTATTATTTTATAAAGCCTGCTGACTTTAGCCATTTCAGCACCAACATTATCATTATCAGTTGCCATAGGCGACCACCGCATAATTACAAATATGAAATATTTTGTATAATTTCATATGATTTCGGTTAAAGAGGGTCGCCCATCAAGGCTTTGGCTATCTGTCAAAACTTGATTTCATAGTATTTTGCTGCGCTTTAAATAAATATCGAACAAAAGCCTTATTTCACCACCCAGTACTTAATGTTTACAATAAAGCACTTGATTTTAATCCGTTCACATAATTCGAGTAGAAAATATAAAAATCCTCCAAATAGTATAAAAGTATAATATTGTGTGTTCTTCCTAAAAATATATGGTAAGTTTTAAATTTATCTGGTTCGGCAAGTCTTAAGGTTACAATCATTTCAGGGTAAAACAGCTTTTTTCTAACACACTTTTTTTCCATATAAAAATGAATATTTATCTGATTTTTTTTATAACAAGCAAACAATATTAACAAAATTCTTGGAAATTTTGAAACAATATTTTTAACTCAGCTTCATTGCGGTCAAGCCATTACAATCTTATCTTTAGAACTGACAAATAAAGCGACAGAAAATTAAATTTTTGGCTGACATACTACAAATACCAAAAATTCTAAAAGAATCACATATCTCAAAATAGTTGTAATCGGAAGCGCCTTAAGAGTTGGTAACTCCAAAGACATAAAATGTTATCAATATCAGCTGAGTAGTTCACGTTCCCAACGACCCTTGCGTTACGTTCGAGAAATAAGGTTAAAGATAGGTGCCAGTTAGCCTCGAGCGCAACAAATTCGCGAAAGCTCAACCTCCGAAATGTTGAAGAATATAAACGTCCAATAAAGAATAATTTTTAGTTCGTAGTCATGTAACTCTAAAGTTTCACGACGAAAATAGTTTTACCGACTGTAGCAAATGAAATAACTAAATTTAAGAATTACTAAGAGGAAAATATGCGAATTAATTCAAAATTTTAAAAACTTACGATTTCAGCAGTAAAACTTAAAAACCTATAGAGTAGCGGTCATTTGATTCTCAGGTGCTTTTCGCTTTCAGTTTACGCAATATCGTATCAAGCTTCTTTAAAAATTAAGAACTTTTGATGTTGTGATGAATCGAGAGGATTAATTATTGAATTTGATTAACCTGTCTATAAACTTCCTTAACACTCACTAATATGTGTTCTATTCAGCTGAACAATTTGTATGCAAAGCTTTAAAGAAAAGAGCTGATGAAATCGATTAAAAAATTTCGAAGTTACAAGCTTCATGGTTGCCATTATCGTAATTTCATGAGAACAACTTTTCCTAATAGCAAATACCACTACATAAAACTTCGCTCGCTACTCTTATGCCCATAATTATACAAAGCTTCTATGTTGTCATAGAAAATTTTCCAAATCTCTTTGATCACAGGAGAGACAGCAGTTTTATATATGTTTTGTTTTTACGAGCTCAATTATTCTTTGTAGTAAAACGCGTAAGCGGTGTATTCGCCAATAAAGAAGAAGGAGGTAAATTTTCTTTTTTTAAAATATTGTGTTATTCAAACAATAATAGTCACAAACTATATTAAAAAAATCATTATAAGCACTTCAATTATTAATACAATAGGCCAACTAAATTTATGCTAACCATATTATCCGAAAAATTAATAAAAACTTTATAAAATATAATTTTAATTAAACATTGCAACTGTGAAGTAATAAATGAACGCGTAATCAAACCCATGCTCGCGGGTTTGGCTATTATAAATTCCGTATAGTGTTGCTGTTTTTAAAATACATTGAGAAAAGGTTCAAATCCTTCAGTTCGCACCAACATCCACAACTTCAATATTGCAACATACAGCCGTCCAGGACAGTTCAAGTGGTCGATGTCGTCCAGTCGACTACCTTTATGATTACGCCCAACAGATACCAGGTATTTTGTGCACCATTTGCCGGTTGATAAAACGCGGTCCGCCCTTTTACCAGTCCTCTTCTGATTTTATTATATCAAATACCGAGATGGGACAGCATGATGTCAAATGTCCACACCATTCCAACAACGAACCGAATCCGCGGTTAGACGCAACACATTTCGTTGTTTGCTGTGTTGCATCAACTGAGCGCCATTCGCCGTCACAGCCACACCATTTTTTCATTTTATAGTTGATGAACAGTTCGTATCTGAATTGTCCTGAAATCGGTGCTTCAATATTTGTTGTGGCGTCCCGTCGTCGGTTCACCGCCCTGCACTGAACATTGAACGCCCGATGAACTGTTGAGCGGTGCAACGAGCGGAGCGTTAAAATGCCGAACGGGAATTTAAACACGAAATTCAATTCGTCCGTACCTGAGTACGAAACATCCCGAACAAGCAACGAAAACGATCGGCGCAACACATTCTACGAGGAAAAAATAAATAAAATGATGTTCAACATGAAAACAAACAACGAGCGGCAGAAGGTACAGATGTTGGTGTGGGAACGTTTATACTATACTGCTCAGCGGCAGCTATAACACCGCAATTTACATTATGACTGGAGCATATTTTGGCAATACGGACCAATTACCTACAGATTTTATCTCGATTTATACGTTTGCTAATTTCGCGCCGAAAACAACAAACAAGCGAGCTTGTGGCATGCAGCAAAAAATCTACAAAATTAGACAGCATAATACAGTTTTGTTTTAAATCAAAACATACAGCCCAGGTCATAACGACTACGGGCGCATACGCAACAAAGCCACTCCGCATTGCCATAATGATAGATTCGTTGTGCCAGAATTGTACTCATCATCAACCAACCAGAATGCGTTTGCACGCAACCAAAGAAATAATCGCCAATAGCATTTATCGCTAATCTCACCAACAGCAAAGGAGAAGAAGAAAATCTACCGCTTCATTTAATTTCACAACTTCGAGTAGGAACCAAGAAACTACCTGAAATCATGATGTTCATTAAAGTTTTGCCATTCATTGGAACATTACTCATCTCATTTTATGTCATCAGTGCATCGATTGCGGGCTGAATGCATTCTCTGGAGTGGCTTGCCTGAAGAAAGCCTTCGCCGCCAGCAGCGCAACCAACTAATAACGAGCGCCAGCACTCAAACTTTGCGCTCATGCAATCCATTTAATTTCATCTATGCTACGATGCGTTAACCTCTGTGCACTCCACCGTCAGCTGCCACAGTGCATTACTAACATTTTAGCCACCCAAAAAACATAACAATAATAGCCCACTGCCGCCGTATGCTCTTTATGTTCATGCCTACCAGCTCCTGTCTGTTTCCTCGAGAACTACATATACATATCGATTTAGAGTACATCCTTGCTTTTAGGCACTCAAAAGTGACGATTGTGTGCCACGAACTGTGTTGTGGCCAATAGAGGAACGCCACCCCGCACATCTACCTTCAAATAGCTCTGAAGCATGCAAGTCATGCTGCACTTTGCAGCCCCATTTCTTGTCTTTAATTACCTATATAGTGTGTTCTCGCCATGCCCAGCATGCATTATACATGTGGGTAACGCACCAAAGTACATCGAATGGTGCGAAAAGCAAGTGAAGCACGAACGCAAAGACATTAAATGTGGGCAGAAAACCACGCACTTTATTGGATCCTCTTTTACATCAGCGTGCCGGCTGATATGCGCCTTTTAATTTTGTTTTCCGTTTCGCTTCAGGTGCATGGTTCATTAAGCTTATTTCAGTTGAGTTTGTTAGTTCTCGGCAACCTTTTTAAGGATTATAAATTCATTTTGTCGGTTTACCATTTCTACAGTGTTTTCCTTTGAAGTTGGCTTTAATATGACATTTGTTGATTTGGCATCAATGCAGAGCTCAAGAAAAGAGATAAATGTCAGCTTCTTTTGGAAGAGCGTTCAGCCCCAGCTCCAGGCAGTCGATAATATTTACAAATGCGCCAAGTTATATGCTTTTAAAACTTGGAAATTTGGCTTTGTAGAAATCTCTTTCAGCCAAAAATTACTATTTTGATAAGAAACCAAAAATATTTCTTAAAACGTAGCATTTAATTTAAAGACTTCGTGAAAATAATAAAAATTTGGCGACTGCAGTTCGATAATTGCTTAAAAAATATGGTCGGAATAATGTTTTAACTTCGTGAACTGTGCAGATTAATTGAAATGGCGGCAAATTTAAATTTTCCGTTAATTTTGGGACACCCTGTATTACATGAAATTTTAATCCTCCCACGTTTTTCTTGCTACTCCACTTTTTAAATATATAACCAGTAAATCTTGGTACAATTTTTTTTCTGCCCGTCTGCTCCTAACACTTGCTTGTCGGTACTCTTTCGTTTGTCCGTTTTGGTATTATGGTTGGCAACTCTGTCTGGGCTATCTTCAAATTGTAGGATCATACAGTTATGGTAGTGCTGCTTCAAGAACTTACGCTCAAATATACTGCTTAATATTTTTTTTTTTCGACATGCGGCAACTCTGTTGTTACGGATATAAAATAAAATATTTCAATGCCACTTAATTTTAATCTTCTGAGCTTTTCAGTTTGAGGCGCATTTGGTATGGTTTTTGTTGAGTCTCTAATGCATATACCGCGGCAATCATACAAAAAAATTATGTTACAAACGTCCTAAAGTCTGTCTTAGATTTTCAATGATTCACTTTTATGTTATAGTTCACATATTATCTCACTTTAATTACGACCTTTTTTATTAAATGGTAACTCTATGTGTAAAAATATATAATTCAAAATATTTTTCAATTACTTTAATGCAGGTCTTTTCAGAACTTATCTTGCTTGAGGTTTATTTGGTACGGCTAATATGAGTTTTAATTCTCAAAGAATGCTTTAACTCTGCCAAAGTAAACTAGAGTTACAAAACCCCATGTCCTTATTTTTATATCTGAATGATTCACTTTTTGTATAAGTTCTCTTCCTTCCTTATATGTCAATTTTAGTTTTTTATAGGATATAAACTCTATAATTTTCATTAAAAATATATGTAATTAAAACATTTTAAATTACTTTAATGTAAGTCTTGTTAGAGCTTTTTTGTTTGAGATGCCTTGCATAATTATTTTCAGCTTGACCATCAAACCTTAAGTAACTCTTGTCTAAAAAGTTTTGAATCAGCAGACTATCATATTCACAACTTTGTTTCGAAGAATAATTTTGGATAACATCGCAATGTTCAAGAGTGCAACAATGTTCCAGCCATGACTAATCATGTTTGATGGCATATTTTAAAAATTCTGCAATATTTACCTTTAACTGGAGTTTCAAATAAATCTGGAAATACAAATCCACAGATCCTCTGCCTTTACGTAAATGAAATTATTTCACCCTTAAAGTGATACATCTTAAGTCTTGTCTTTTCCAACAATATCCTTTCCAATATTATTTTTTAACTTGCGAAAAATGCTAATAAAGTCAGTAAGCAAGTTAAAGGGACATATAATTACACAAGTGTTGTGTCCTCAAATTTAGGAATTTAAATTTATATAGCAAGCGGATGTAAAATAAATCAAAAGTTGTGCGACAGTTACATGAACAAATTTCGTTCGAAAGCCCAGCGAAATACATCTGTAGACCAATTAGAGAAATTAAAATTGCCCTATTCATAATGGAGCATGACGCCATGTGGCCTTGTCTTTTATTTATTTTCCATCTGTAACACCTCTCGATCCATGGCAATGCAACCGAGCTGGGTTGCCCAAATCATCCCCAGATGCATCACCACTTCACCAGCTTGATTTCACACAATGCTGCTGTTTGAAAATTTTGCTTTTTAACACTGACATAAAATGATACAAACAAATAACAACGTTTTTTGTATTATATTGCTCTTCCGTTTAAATATATGTATGTATACGTTTCGCGGTGAGGCAGTTGATAGCAGGTAAATATAAGCATCTGTTGCTTGAAGGCGCAACAGTATTGGTATTGCTTGTAGTTGTTTTTGGTTATGCTTGTATATGCTTATATAGTATTATTTTAAATTTCATATACACAATTATATACATAAATACATATAGCTACCTTTTGATAATAATTCCTTCACTGTCACAATTCTCCATTGTGCCCCATCAAACAAAGATTTTAATTATCCATTTTACGAGACATTTTATATCTTCCTTTGAGTATTTCGTGTTGTTTCAAATTCCAAATACTCATACAAGATATTATAAATTAAATATACGGCTATATAAGAGCACTGCATATTCCCACATACGTACATAATTTTATTTGGCGGTATCCTGCCTAAACTATTGCTAATCTTCAGCACCATTTATGCGAGGGCTTTTGGCGTGGCGTGTTAAACAGCCAGCGCAACCACGATTCTACGCGAAAGCGGCTTAAACCAAATAAAAGAAAGTGCTGAATGCCGCCTGCAAACACGTTAACAACCGCCATTTCTTTTATTGTTGTAACTATAAAGTGCCACACAATGGCGGCGCTATAATTGCGCTGCTCCTTTTTCACAACAGTAAATATCTTAAAGCTGTCAAATTTGCACGCGCAGCTCTCTGGCTTCCTGAAAACGAACATCTACAACAATACATTTACGTCACACACACACATACACACACCTTTTATCCTTCAAACACGGCGCACATGAAGCTCACAGTTAAGCAACGACGGTGCGCTGCTTATTATTGTGTAGTTGTTCTGTTGTTGCTGTTTTGTTGTCGTTGCGCTTATAGTTTTGTTCTGCTTTTGTTATTTTATCGCATTTGGCGATTGCTCGGACTTGCGTGTCAGTGATGACAAGCGGACAGCAAAACGACAAATACCCTGTGTTCATTTACGAAGCGAAAAGGACGCACAAAAGTAACAACAACAGCAATAACCACAACGCTGAGCAATGCAGCATAGAGTAGAGCAATCTAAGTACACACTTTCATTTCTTACACAATTTGGCAGAAGAAGTAGCTAACACATACCACTGTACTGAATAAGTTGTATACCCACACGACATGTTTGTGTGTGTGATTTTATTATGTTTGCTTGTGCCGCGCATATGCTTATTTATTTATGTATAAAATACAGCAATGCTGTTGAAATTTATTTACTTTGTCCAAGTAATGTGCCTACACGGGCAGCAACACTATTAAATGCGGTCATTTGCTTGCTGTAGCATACCTTAAGGCGCCATAACAGCAACATATTGAATGTGACAGTGTTAAAGTTTGGTTATGTTTTCATTTGCCTGCACATTTATTTATGCGTTCATGACATGCAAGTTGCGAGGCCCACCAAAAAAAGAATAAACACAATAATAATAATAAACAAGAACTTTTACAAAGCTGTCTAAGGTATGTCCAACAATTTTCTTATGCTTAAACGATGCCCCCAGTTGCAAACAGGGCAAGCGATTGTAGTTTCACATAAAATTTCCTAGTGAATTTATAAATTCTATAGAACTTTCCTTCAACGTATGTTCCATATAAATTCGATGCTTTCATTAAAATAATAAATATTTGAACTGGTTGTCAATTTAAATTAAAATCTATATTCTGAATTAGTATATTTGCACGAGGTACACTACCCCTTATAACTGCTAGTAAGATTGGAATGCAGATCCTGTGGAAGTCCTAACTGCAATTAAGTTCGTTGATATTCTGTTCTTCATGATTTTGGAGACTGTCGCACTATAAGTATTTCTGTCGCACTTAGTAAATATTTTTATGGATTCATTTACAAACAAATTCTCAACATTATATTCCATCCAGTCCACTTTGAATAAAGCATAATCATCAATTTAATACTTCACCACACTTTGCATTCAGAAAATCATTAACCACAGCAAGAAACATTCTCCTGTAATTTCAGCCAGAACGGCAATAAAGCAGGTTATGGCGTAGTTGCCGCTGACCCGCTGCGGGTGCCACACTGGACCTACAAATCAGTAAAATCTAACGACCAAAAGTGGAAGGGCCGCGAAATAATGAAACTTACCATAATAAAAAACAACCAGTTTCACCACACCACGCTAATTCAGAGCACACATACACAGCCACAAGAAGTGCACGTTATGGCAATCGCAGCGGCAGTCCACTGAAAATCTCATTTCACATATTTATCTTAAAGCAAACGCTGTGCCGCTTGAGCGAGTGTGGGAGAAAAAAATGCAACATTGCATTATGGATAGTAAGGATGGTGTGAAATGATGTAAGGGACTACAGAAAATTGTTTAGATTTTCTGCTTTACCTACAGGATTCTCAAAGCCATTAAAAACTCGAGCTAAAGCCCGTTAAATAAAAGTTGTCAAGAATTTTATTTCAACCGACTGATGCGCAAGACCACCGGAAAAGTTGTCATATTAAAACATGTAAGCAACTTCATAAAAATTAAAACATAATGAAGCAAGCGAAAAAGATATAGAAAATATTGTTTTTAGAAGCTATAATACCGTTCACAGATACAGGGTTTCTTGGAAGCATTTCATTTCGAATCGTTCGTTTGTGAAATAACAAAGATATGATATAGTGATATTTGTAATGCTTATTCGGAGATTGAATTATTGAGTTAGACAATAATGCTTGCCAAATTTCATAAAAATATCTCGTCAAATGAAAAATTAATCCGCACAAGCACTTAATTCTGATCGTTCAGTTTGTATGACAGCTATATGCTATAGTAGTGTGTTATCGGCGGTTCTGACAAATTTATCAATTTCTTGGAAATTGAAGAAAGAGACGTGTGCAAAATTTCAGATCAATCTCTTAAAAACTGAGCGGCTAATTCGTGTATGTACAGATGTACAAACAGTTGGACATGGCTCATTGAAGTCAACTCTGCATGTCGATCATTTGTATACATTGTAGAAGGTTTTCATAGCTTTTTACTGGGTGTTGCAAACTTCTTCTCATTCAAAATTTTCTTATATCTTTATATATAAAAATTACGTGTCACGTTGTTTGTCCGCGTTGGACTCTTATACTACTGAACCGATTTTATCAAAATTTAGCACACTGTGTCCAGTTTGAAGCAGCTTAGAAGAGACGATAGTTAAAACAATTCATAAATAACAAAAAATTACAGTGACAGATGAATTAAATGGACGCTTTATTTAGCGGGCATATCCATTAACATATTGACCGGTCCCACAATTTTTTGTTATTTATTAAATGTAATCTATTAAGCGAACTACTCTAAAAACTAGAGGGAAATGCTGGTTCATTAGTGCCTGTTTATGGAAGATTTCACTGTATATATTTCTAAAATATAAAACAATTGAACTCAAACTTCTATAACTCGAAGTTCCCTATAACTTGAACTCTTTAATTAGCAATAGAAGTCAAATTACATACAAATATCCTGCCATAACTTGAAGTGTTTTTGTGTATTATGGTGATTCGAGTTAGGAAAGCTCGACTGTAATTATAATTTTCAGTGAAATGCCAAATCTTAAATGTCATTTAATCAATGTTTGTTTAGCAGTCATTTGCCAGTTAAGTTCTGATGGGCTTAAAGAAGATTCCTTCTTTCGGCAAAGAACGTTTTTTAAATAGAACTGACAGATGCTGTTAACATAACTGAGAAAACAGCCTTAAATTTGTTACTTTTTCCATTAACATTTATTTGTATGAACATATTCAAAATTAAACCTCAAGTACAATTCTTAATTCAAAACGATTCAAAAACGATTTCGCTTTTATTCGTAAATGAAATTTTCACTGTAATGAATAGTTTATTATGTATATGAATAATAGTATAAAATGTATACCACAACAACACGTGGCCAGATCTACTAGTTTTCCTACATATTCAAGTGGGGATTCAGATTCCTCAATTAAAGGACCAAAACCTTTATGAGGAATATTCTTTGATCTCTTCTTAACGCATGACCTCTAAACGTGAATGTTAAAGGACATTAATAAACTTATTCTCCCTTCGTTAAAGTAGTTGTAAAGCTCTTAGAGTACTGATTTATTATTACCTTGTTGTTTTCAACGCGCAGATGAGAGGCCTTAATGCACTGACCATAAAATAAGAATAAAAATTAAAGTCTTAAGGATAAAAACTAGACTATCTCATGCAGTCATATGTAGACAAGTGCCACTGTTAAATTCGTATATGCTCATTAGAGGAGCATTTATTCTCGATTGTTACAATTTTACAGCTACAGAAAGAATGTCATTCGTTCTTTCAGTGCGTCTGTTTTGCAACACATATAAGACCATATACCATAACACGTGCAACACTTAATTTGCAAGGAAACATATTTCACGCATCAGTAAAATCACAATTGAAAGTGCAGCGAACACCACATATTCACACGTATTTACACGCGCGCTGGTGTGTATGTGTGTGGAAGCGCCGCATGCTGCATAGACAGTCAGTCAAGCAAGCGTCTGACATGGACTAAAGCAGCAATGCCAACACTAAAAACAAACAAAAGCCAATGCTAACAAACGTTAGATACACACACTCGAATCGCGCTCACTAACACATACAAAGATATATGTATATATATATTTGTACAATGAAACACATACACCTGCATGACAGGACTTAAGCATTTGATATAGAAGCATATAGCTATGAGTGACACATACTGCATGCAATGCACAAAGGCAACAAAAACGGGCAAGGCTGCGCACTGCTATTCATCTGTCGAAGAGCCAAATAGAGATAGAAGGATGTGTGCATGCACTGACAAAAAGAAATGCGTTTTGTTTTTTTACAAAGCGTATAAAAAGCTTAAGCTGCAGAAGTGGGGAGTGCAAAGTTGGCAAAATTGGATGAAGGGATGGGATAAGATTTTGATTTTGCGCTGAGTGAGTGGTAGTGGGTTGATGGAAGTTGCATAAATGCGGCTGCACAAATATTGTCTTGTCAAGATGCCAATGCTGCGAATTGTAATAGCATGAGAATTGAGCGCGGCCGACATGAATGTGGTAGAGAGTACTTGTGTAAGTGTTGTAGATGCCACTAGGAAATGAATGACCAAACCAGTTATTTCGAGGTAATGAGTTGTGGGGAGAAATTGTCTTCTCTGAGTAAATCATTTAAATTTGTCTAATTGGCTGTACAAATGTGGAAATATATAAATATTTTAACTCCAGATATTTTCTAATCGAATTTAAATTAAATATTGCTTAAATAACAAAAAGTCAGTTGAAATTATTAATAAAATATTTGAAAACTTAATTATCTGCATTAATAATTGATTAAATCGAAAGTATTAAATCCTTTTTTTTTATTTAAATTTAAATACTACAAAAATTACCACCAGGTGGCAACCATAAAAAAACTATATATTCAAATTGAATTAAAACCAGGTGGCAACCATAAAAAAACATATTTTCAAACTCAATTACCTGCATAAATTTGTGATTAAGCAGAGAATAATTATTTATTTTATTACCATTTAAGTTCAAATACAAACAAAAATTTTAACCAGGTGGCAACCATAAAATATCATATTTTCAAATTCAATTACTTGCTTAAATTTCTGTTTAAGTAGAGAATAATTATTTATTTTATTATCATTTAAGTTCAAATACAAACAAAAATTATAACCAGGTGGCAACCATAAAAAATCATATTTTCAAATTCAATTACCTGCTTAAATTTGTGTTTAAATAGAGAATAATAACTTATTTTATTTCAATTTAAATTTAAATAATGGCAAAAATTATAACTAGGTGGTAACCATAAAAACTCATATTTCCAAATTTTTTTGCCTGCATAAATTTGTGATTAAGTAGAGAATAATAACTAATTTTATTTCAATTTAAATTTAAATAAAAATTATAACCAGGTGGCAACTATAAAAAAACTACTTTTGTTTCCTCTACATATTATTTCATTAGAGACAAACATTTCAAAACTACCGCAGCCGCAACAAAACAAATACAACTGGTGACCAAACAACTAGTTAGGAACTGGTATGGTATGCTAGTGCACGCAAATCGACTTCCGCAGAAGTCATTACCGCTCAAATACACTCGAAATTATCAATTTACACTTGCTTTACGCCGAAAAATTTGAAATTTAATTCGATGGAAGTTCGTTTCCATATAGGGTTACATGCATTAACTTACACCCATATATACACATGAATGCCCGCTTGCATAACTGTGTAAAAATAGCGTGTTTACACTTTAGAGCATACACTTGCTAGTTTGTTGATGTTTTCTTTGGCCACCAACGCTTAACGCAGCAACTCGCTTGCCACAACGCTCTAAGCACCTTAAAGTATGCTATAGTTACTGGCTCGGCGTATTTGCTGTATAAACAGAGCCATTTTAAAGTACATAAATGTTGAAGAGGCGGCAAAATCGTCTGTTAGCGCAAACCCATGTGCGTATATGTGCAAAAAATATATAGGTGTGCATGTGTGTACGTTGGTGTGCGCGTTTTATGGTTATTGTGTTAGAGGCGTCGCTGCGGCTGAGTGTTGCAACGACTACAAGTACAATTTTGAAACACCACTACTGTTGCAGCTGCACTTTACCGTGCTAAGCGCTGTGTAGGTTGAAAGTATTAATTGACATGTGTGCGAAGCTTTGCGACCGAATGCTGCGCACTGCTTTCTTTACAATTGTAGAAACTGAATGATGTGTGAGTTAGGTTGTTCAACAACTATTACTGTGTTTGTGTATGTGTGTTTCATCTTCAGCCTTTAGAAATTCATGATGGAAGTCTAATGAGGTCGCCCAGCGGAAATTCTATTTACGCACCAAGAATCTCTGTTACTTTACCTAAACAAATACATCGGCGTGCATGCCGCATTGAGTTGCTGCAAAAATATGCATAAGTGTTGAAGGAAATGCGAAAATTAAAATTTGTATTTATGCATATAGTATTTTTGTTGAATGTGTACGCAAATATGTAATGTAGGTGCATTTCTTACTCGCTTTAAGCCGAACCAAACCATCCTTAACTGCTAGAAGCCACTAAGTTATTGCCACATATATATGTCATCGCACAGAAGCGCAATTTTCCTCAAATACCGCCAAAATGTAAAGTATAATTCAGCATTTTTTTCAATATGGCAACGCTTGCTTTTATAAATCAATGCCTGCCCGGCAGCGTATTAAAAATTCATAAAGAGCTTAAATGAAAATGTTGCAAGATTGAAGTGAAAATATAAAGGGTCGCTACGCGTGCAACGCCAGCACATGCTGCACACAAACACAGGCATGCATAAAATAACACAGCGGCTGAAAATCAGAGGAGAGTGCAGCGCAGTGACATATGTGACTTGGCAGTAAATCTGAGCTGTAGGAGGTAATACCCAAAATGTATATGTATGTATGTGTGCGTGTGCGCATACATGCGCGCCAATTGTCAAAGGTAACGAGGGTAAGTGAGGCAATAGCAAGAGCCTAGTAAAATATTTACGTACAATCAACCTCTGTCATACTTTTTTAATTGACTAACTTATTCATGCTCATGCTGAAAGTACAGAGTGTGGCACCCGCATATAAGCGTCGATACAGTTAAACACACATAAGTGTATACAAAAGCATATTAACATGCATATATGGCATACATATGTATGTATATGAATGTATATATATGGTGTTGTCATATTTTGCTATCGCTGATTGACTGCCCAAACGGTCAATATCGCATGAGCGAGTTGAAAGGCTGCATACAACAAATGCAAAAAGTTGCAAAAAGAAACGAGATGCCAAAACAAACAATAAGGGTATTGAAAGTGACAGCAAGAGGATATGCACTTGATGTAAGCGGTCGCGCAAACAATCACACTTGCATGCTCGAAACTCGAATATGCTCAATGCATATATTGGCAGATTTGCGAAAGCAGGGCGCCGTGAGTGCTACTTGAAAGCAAAAAAAAACAAAAAAGAGAAAAAATTAAAAGGAAAAACAATAAAATTTTAAGTTCATGTAAAAAAAATTCAAATTAAGTCGCATAATATACATTTTAGTGTGTGTGTGTGTGCTGCATGCGCCTTGGGCTAAAGCAAGCAAACAGGGAAAACAAAAAGCGGTGGGAAATGCCGAGCATATGCGGAGCAAGTGCGCAAAGGATAATGGGCAACAGCAAACAGTGCATGGAGTGTTTGCGCACAAGCACTTGTGGTTAAGGGAAGCATTAAAGAGGCTACACCGGTCTTCTGTCTGCTCAACAATCACTTCACTTCCAGCATTTGCTTTGTTTTTCAATACCTTTTCTCACTTTCATACGGCTCGTCGCATTTGCTTGATTACATAATTGTAAGTATATTGGGTAGAAGGAAGAAAGTTTAAATAAAAGTAAAAGTTCCGAGAAACCGTACGCGAGTTCAGAAAATTAAGCATTAAACAAGTTGAGGCCAAAGAGAAATATTAACAGAAATTAAGTTCGAAACAGTATGAGTAAGAGTGCAAAAAATTTTGACGTAGCAAGAATGGGAAGCGATTAACGGTGAAATCTTCACGAAACTTGACGTGAATTCTGGGCTAAGGTAATAATGCAATATCCGAAGAATTTATACAGCTTGGATCGCTAAAGCATATAGCTGCCACACAAACTGAAGAATCTGAATCAAGTACTTGTATGTTCCTGATAAGATATCTGCATGATATATCTCGACTGGTCATTGTCTGACTAGTCAGTCTCCAAAGATGGTACAGGCTGGACCCCTGCAAACATTTAATATACACATAATACTGACACAGACCGATCAAAATCAATTTCTTGTTAGCAATCTTTTGTTTTTGTAAAGTGGACTATATATAAGTATATAAAGTGTTTTTCTTTAATTTAATTTAATTTAATTTTAATTTTGAGCCCATTTTTTATTTTATTTTTAATATTTTAATTTTATTTTATTTTGTTTCATTTTATTTTATTTTTATTTTGTTTTTATTTTGTTTTATTTTATTTTTTATTTTATTTTATTTATTTTATTTTATTTTATTTTATTTTTATTTATTTTATTTTATTCTTATTTTATTTATTTTATTTTATTTTATTTTGTTTTTTATTTTACCTTATTTTATTTTATTTTAATTTTATTTTATTTTATTTTATTTTATTTTATTTTATATTTTATTTTTATTTTATTTTATTTTATTTATTTTATTTTATTTTATTTTATTTTTCATTTTATTTTATTTTATTTTATTTTATTTTATTTTATTTTATTTTATTTTGCGCTTATTTTCACTTATTTTATTTTATTTTATTTTATTTTAATTTTATTTTATTTTATTTTATTTTATTTCATTTTATTTTATTTTATTTTATTTTATTTTGTTTTATTTTATGTGTTTGTTTTAGTAACCTGCAAGTGGCACATACCGCTGCTGTGACGATAGCATGGATGCTGCGGAAGGCATTTTCCACCCCCTCATCCGCAAAAAAAAAAATATTTTATTTTAATTTATTTTATTTCATTTAATTTAATTTTAGTTTGATTTATTTTTAATTTTTTAATTCTAATATTTTTTTATTTTCAAATACATTTTTTTATTTTTTTTAAATTAATTTGCTTTTAAATTTTGCTTAAAATTTTTCATTGACTTTCCTTGTTTTTTCATATTATTATTTCTTTTTGTTTTGCATTTTAAACTCTACTCAACTCTTCTTTGCGCGGTTACTCAAATTAGCGTTTTTTTTTGCTTCTGTTCTATTAGCAATTTTCACAGCAGCTTACGCCTTTCACTCAGTTATAGCAACAACTACGAAAAGTACGAATATTAAATTTCTGTTTTCACACAATTCGTAGCAGCATTGTTAAGAACACACACACACATCCACCTATACACTTTTCTGCTGCTGATTATGCCAGCGTTCCTTCAACGAATGCCCATTTTTTTTAGAACGACCTACGAAATTGCTTTCTGCCATTTTGTTTTTAACAAAAAGAAATGCTTTAGTTATTTTATTCTATTCCTTTCACTATTGAATTCATGCGCCCACACTTTTTCAACGTTTTTTACTTTCGCAAGCAACTCACTTTCTTTGTAATGTAGACGCTTTAGCATCTCCCTGTAATGTTATATGTGCATCTCCTTAGTATATTTTTTGGTTGTGACTAAATCTATTAGTAGTAATTTGCTGCTTTTATCGTTTTTCCTTTGTATATACAATGTATGTGTATGAAATTTTTTTTTCTTGTCAGAAAAGAGAGAAATATTGGGTAGTCGAAAATGTCTTTTCGTATTTTGTCAATGGATGTTGCTGCAGTCGTATACATATCTCCAGTGCTACCAATCACATTGTACCATACCATACAGTGTGGGAGAGGTGAGACTTTAAGCTTTATTAAAAAAAAAATTTAATTCGGGGAAGTTGAAAAAAGTTACGGCTGTTAAAAAATTAGTGAAAATAATGAAGAAATTTTGAAATTTCGATTTACACTGATGAAATAATGCCTCTAGCGGAAAAATGGCAAAAAGCGGTCGACCAAAATGATACATATTTATTTATTTATTTATTATTATAAATATAAAAAACAAGTTAAAATTTGATCAAAAATACGAAAAGACTTTTTCGGCTACTCAATACAATCTCCAGAGTACGAACAATTTTGTTGTCATTGCAACATTTTGAACTCGATATGTAACGTTATATATTTTTTATTTAAGAAGATCAAGTGCAAATTATTTGCTTTTTTGCATTATCATCCCATAGATCCCATTAATATATAAGTAATAATTTTTAAACGCAACTTTAGACCCCAAAAATCTTTGCTGACCTCAGCGTGAAATAAATTTCCAAAAACTATATTATCCCCCCAAATTCAGAAAGTATACTAGCTCGAAATGTATATGCTAATATACACACGCATACTTTATCCCAGATCTGCGTCTTCTTTGTGTTGCTGCACCGACTCGGCATTTGATTGATACATTTTTAATGCGAGTGCGCGCGTTGCAGTCGAAATTTACCGTATCGCTTTTATTCATATTCGCATTTGCTGCGCAACTTTTTCCGCGTAATCACAGCACCGATTGAAAGGCAATTTGCGCGTGTTCATTCCAATCGCACCCAATAACTATCGCATGCAGGTGTGTGTATGATACGTATATAGGTATTGCATGTGAGTGTAGGTGCGCACTCAATGGCATGGGGCGTGGAGAATACAGCCGGATATCTGCAGATAGCGTAAAAGTGTATAATAAATAAAAGCGATGAATATTTTAAGCTCCTTTGAAATGCATACTGTTGTAAAATTACATTTGATAGCTTTCCTTTGTAAGCGTGTGTGGGTGCGTGCGTGCTATATTTTAAAGTTAACGCGAAAGTGTGCGGCGGTGCAACTGAATGTGGAGATTTTTTTCTGTAGTAATGAAATATTAAAACACCAGAAGATATGAATTTCGTTGCTGTATGTAAGATATGTAGATAGATCTGTGAATACAATTGCAGCGAAGTCAAGCAAAAAACAAGGAAAATGTGAAATGCGCCAAAGCTATGCTGTCTTTAACAAATAAAAAGGTTTTTCATAAAATAACCGGTTTTTTAACGGTCAGTTTGTTTGGCAGCTATATAATATAGTGGCCCGATCTGGAAAATTTCTTCAGGTGTTTGAGCGTTGTCTTGAGTAATAATCCATCAAATGAAAAAGTCTTCCAAGAAAGTATTTGATTTTGACCGGTCAGTTTATATGGTAGCTATATTATATGTAGCCTTGCCTTAGGCAATAATCTATGCTACAAATCGTTAATACATTTTCTCAAATAAAAACATGTTTTCCAGCAAAGAATTATATATCAGTTATATGTTAAAAAATCGAAACAATTTATTCGCAGACTGTATGCTATTGTGGACATCGTCGTTCCGAACAAATCAGCAGCTTCTTGGGGAGAAAAAGTGGTGTACGCAATTTCAGATAGATATCCAAAAACAAAGGGACTAGTTGGCGTATATACAGATATCAGCGAAGGACTTAGCCCATATGGAAAGCCAGCGTACCATTGTTGTGCTACACGAACTAATACAGCATCGTCTCCGTAAACTTCAAAAATTTGATTGGTGGCTGGCGTGGCATTCTTTCCTGTTTTATACAAAAGTTTTCAAAATGTAGCGAATTTCTTTATTATTTTGGCTTATTTTTGAACGGCTGTACATTTTTTCAATTTCCACGAATTTAATTTCTTTGGTTAAATGAAGACGTCTCAAACCAGCATGGTATGACAATGTGATTGGTAGATTATGATAATGACTGCAAACGACACCAATTACGTTCTTTTCGACACTACTATCAGATGATTTAAAATTTTAGAGTGGTCTGCCCAATTAGCTCTTTCCACGCATTGCCTGCTTTGGAGAAGAAAAAATTTCAATAAAAGCCTAGCAGTGAGTTATTGGTTAATTACTTCTTCTCAAAATTAAAAAACGTTTTCTCCCGCTTCATAAGCTCGAGTTTATTGATTTTTTTTTAGTTTATAGATATTTAGCTCTCATAAGCATTAAATTTGCTATTTTGGCTTGTTTTCATTTTACACTTTCAATGCACACATTAAACATTTTCTTATAAAGGCAAAATGTTAAAGTCGAGTTGATGGTGTGAGTATATTTTGACAGTTTGAAATCAGAATTTCTTAAATACAATAACAATATTATAATGTTGTAAGTATGACATAAAACTTCAAACTCGAGTTTAGTGTCAAATCAGCCGATCAACATTTCACAAGAGAATACTTCAATGAACATATTTAACCGGTTTGCGTAACAGGAAACATTAAACTTGAGTTTGCACAACAGTTCACTCGGTAAATGGCAAGTCAAAGCCTCTTGAAAACTTCAAGACTTCGGTTTTTATGTACACAATAAATGAAACTTAATTTAGTGTTATTAGTCAGTGGTGCAAATACCTTAAACACCTCAGTGGCAACTCTTATAACTTTTTAGCGTGAGCTTTTAAACTCGAGTTTAGGGTTTCCATCCTCTCAGCGTTTTTATTAACAAGTAAAAGCCTTTATACTCGAGTTGATATATCCGAATTCACACTTTTAAGGACCCTGTGTAATTTCCCATCACTTGTTCGAAAACACAAAACATTAAACACGAATTTGTAACTACAAGTTCAACCCTGAATATGAAAAAATTACAATAATATTAAACTGACAGTCATTACCAACAAAGTGTCATATCATTTTGCATTTCATTTTCGCAACCTCAACTGCATGCCAACAACAATACAAGAGTGAAACGCTTATCAGTGATGCAACGTTGTGCTCCTGACAATTTCCAACACGAGTACTCGTACACTTAAGTTCCGGTGATTCCTGCTAAAAGTTTCAATCCACGAGCGGTCAAGGTGTTCAAGTGAAGGCAACAGTGTTAGCGGTGGCGGTAGCAAACGTTGCAAGTCATCAGTTGACCGAAAGATTGTGCAACAATCTAACGGTTCTGCAACAGTGGCGAAGCATTTAAACGCTGCACACAATTAAACTTTGACTTTGTCCGCAAGTTTACAACGAAAATATGTACATATCTAAATGTGCTTAGCACAAAAACAACAACAACAACGGGCGCTATACGTCGTCGACTGCGTGAACGCCTGCAAGTGGCACGTTGGAGCGCGCCAAGTGATGTAGAGTTAACGTTCGAAGAATGACTGATTAACGGGGAAAGGGGCGAAAGTATTGTCTTTACAGTATATTGTGCATATGTTGCTTATGCGTGTGTGTTTTTAGGTGGTCCTATGTTGTGTAGCCAACTTTGTTTGTTTCTTTATTGTTTTTTTTTGTCATATTTAAAAGCAACTGTTATTTGAGAGCTGGGAAGCAAAAGGCCAACAGTCCAGGGCGATTTTGTATACTCCGCTCAGCGCGTTTGTTTGTGCGTGTGCGTGTTAGCAGAGCTAGCGGGTAGCTATTTGTTAGGGCACTAAAGTGTTCT
This sequence comes from Bactrocera tryoni, assembly GCF_016617805.1. Lineage (NCBI taxonomy): Eukaryota > Metazoa > Arthropoda > Insecta > Diptera > Tephritidae > Bactrocera > Bactrocera tryoni. The sequence continues at coordinate 8,001,785 of NC_052499.1, forward strand.
ATACCGTGCGACGCACACACACACACACATGCATAAGTTCAACAACTAAACTTTTCCGGCTTGCAACAAAAAATCAGTTATGTACGATATGTACATAGGTGTGTGTTTGTGTCTATATGTACTTGTAACAAACTTTAGTCAACGCTTCGAATAAAATAAATAATGAAAAGTGCCGCTGTCAGTAGTTAGAATGTAAGCTTGACACTTGCCACTTTGCCGCAAGAAGCAAATTTGACATTGAAATGTCTACTCGAGCTAAATATGTGTATGTATGTATGTACGTACATTTAAACACACATACAAACAAATTCCGCCATTAACAAACTGAAAAAAGTTCTAACACTTCAAACAATTCCGCACCGACGTGACTACCGAACAACAAATTTACTTTCTGTTTACTCTCTCGCTCAAGTAACGGCTCAACGAACTAAATATACATACACAAATATACAGTCATATATAGTACATATATGTATATGCCGCTTTGCTCTCACCGCACACTCCGCGAAAATACGAAAATTATTTGCCTTTGCTGTTAAAAAGTTTGCGTCTACTTGCCACGCAGGCTCGAATTACCGTTGCAGCAAAAGTTTACGCACTTGATTACTTGTAATCATGACAACTTGAATGATTCATTTTACAGACACCACGCGGCGTGTCATGTACTTTCGCACTCAGAGCAGCGTATGAAATATTCATTAGAAGAGCGGGGAGAAGTCAAAAGCCAACATTTGTAATGTCCCAAAAATTGCTGAGCAGTCAGTTGCAAGTAATATTTTTTTAATAATTACTAACTAACAACAATGTCGAAGCGTTGAATTAAGTGCAAAAGCGAGCTAGGTGACAAAGAGAATGGTGAATGGCAAGCTAATTTATGATTTGGCGAAAAAAAAATAATATTTACATAAATTTCTTTGCTTGAAAGTTATATTTTAGTTCAATTTACATATGAAACTATTTTCCTGCTTAATATTCAATATGCAACAAAAATTGTTTCAAAAATAATCAATAAAATAGAAAAAAATACAGCCTGCGTCAAACTCTGAAGGCTTATAAAAGACACAAACTGATTTAACGTTGCGAAAAAACACCGAAAAATCACAAAATACCGCCAGCTCTACCACAAAGAAAAACATAATGGCCTTTTGTTGTTGAAAATTTACGAAACATTAACCCCATTATAAAAGTAAGTCCAAAAACAACACGCACACAACTACACTTGACACATTTGCCACAAATTTGCGCAAACACTCTTGAAATCATCTTTAAACCGTCATCACTTCTACTTAAAGATCAACACTAACACACGCAAGCATTACGCAGTTTGTCACTACTCTATTTTTTGATCAAATGAACTCCCAGAATTTGTGCCCAATAGTAAGAGTGCTCCAGCAACCAGCCATGGCACCTGCGTTGTTGTCGCGTCTCTCCGTTGCCGTATACACCGTTGCCCAACAACATTTATCACAACTTGCTTTCGCTGTAATTTGCACTTAAAAACTTTTATAGCATACTTTAAGGCGATTAATAGTACAATGTAACTGATAATGCACTTATTTGTACACCATGACATAATGCAAATTGAAAATGGTAAATCAAATAGTTTGTAGTTGTAGGGCTCTTTTGAGAAATTAAATTGAAGTTGTGGCTTTATGGGAAGCTGGCGTTTTTTTGCGAAATTCATATATGTACCAAGGATTTTTGCAATACTCGCTAAAAATTATAAGAAAATATTGATCTTTTCTGAGTTCGGGGAACACACAAAGTCTCTTGTGATTTACTACTGGCGAGAAAGATTTTTTAACTAGGCAAGTAATAATGGTTTGCCAGCCAACTCACGTAGCCTTACGTTCAGTCAAGTTCACTTGAGGCTCGGCCATGCTATAGAATACGGAAAAAGAGAGCGGAGTTCCCACATGTTATCAGTCTGCTAAAAACATTACTTTACTGCCATTTTCTGACTGTGATGTTAGGGTTTGTTTCTCGCTAATTTTGGGTTGCTAAAACCAAAAATTATGTAAAACTTTTCCAACAAGTAGGATGTGAGTCAAAAACACCACGATTTACTAAAATGACAAATATTAAACAGTATGTGGTGGAAAATTGTTGAACTTAAATATGAAGTAAAGACACCACACTCATAGCATATCTGTCGTTGGTCAGATTTGTTGAGTAGTGTAAGGCGACGGCACAATATACATACTTCCCTGCAAAGTCATCATTATAGAACGGCCTGAATTTCCGAATTAAAATGTTCGAATGTAATGAAATAGGTAATGGATAAGTGAACAGATTTTTTTATAGAAAGCTCTCTGGACGCCATACACTTAGGAGAGGCCGGGAAAGATTCTTTCAAATATGTCTCAAGCAGATCACGACTTCCAGTCTTGGACCAAGTATCTTTTGGGTAGCCTAAAAACATCCGTTTAAAGGCGAGTTAAAGTGAAAAGGCGAAATATTCCCTCCACAAAAGCTCCCTTAAAATCTGGAAGGACCTCTCCGAGCCGTTCGAATTCAAACGGTGTTTCAGAGAAGTCAACTACCTGCCGTGTGACTTCCTCAATCTACTGCTGGAGAAAATAATTCAAGCTACAGAGCTGAATCGAGAAGGTACAATCTTTAATAAAGCTGCTGACATATGCCGATGGTATTGATATCATTGGCTTCAACATTCGCGGCGTTACTTCTGCTTTCTCCAGAATGGATAAGGGAGCGAGGCAAATAGATGGCCGACGCAACATCTGTTAAGTCGATGTTACGAGTTTTCGAGAGAAAGTTTCTACGGAAGATATATGTATAGTCCTTTGCGCATTACCAACGGCGAAAAGCGAATTCGATGGAACGATGAGCTGCATGAGTTACACTACGAATTGACATAGTTCAGGTAATTAAGATCAGGTAGGTCATGTCGTCCGATTGAATGAAAACACTCCAGCTCTGAAAGTATTCGACGCAGTACCCGGCGGGAAACAGAGGAGACCTCAACTCCGTTGGAGAGATCAAGTGGAAAAGGACTTGGCTGCATTTAGTATCTCGATTGGCGTCAATTCGCGATAAGAAGAAACAATATAGTTATGTTGTTTGCGGTGCTTGCACTATACGTCGGGAATAATGACTACAACAAGGATATACGGGTACGCTACTGCAAAAAATTCCATTTAAAAAATGATTGGAGACAATGTGACCCTAAGACTAAAATGCAAAGGCATTTGGTTCAACTGCTTTGAAAGGACATTAAAAAGTTTGTGCGGATCTAGCACTTTAGGATGCCATCTAACGTTATTCCAATATAGCTAGAAAAAAATCAGAAATGAAAAAAGACTGATAACATAATTGTGAACAAACAACTGTTATTTCTTTCAGCTTTTGAAAACCAAATAGAAAATGCAGTTTTATATTCAAACCCGAAATGTCCATCCCAGCAGAATAGTAAAAGCCTCTTGTGCTGCCAAACCAATACGCCTTACCCTTAATTTAAACAAGACTTATCATAAACAATGCAAGAGGACTAACAGATCAATATCATGCCAAGCCTTCGGGGGCTTAAAACGCATTAGGCCGTATATTGGACTTCATATAGGTATTCCATAAAGCGCAATTGTTTTGCAGCTGTTATCTATGTCTCCATTGTTAGGCGTACATATACGAGTATATCTAAACATATCGCACTTACCTCTTCTTCATTGCTGGCCGTATTCACTGAGTCCATGCTTTGCGATAATCCCAGTGGAGCTAGAGCCATTTGATTTTCCATTGTCGAGCTGCTGGTAATGATTGTGTTGCTGTTGTTGTTGCTGTTGCTACTACTACTGATTGGACTGCTGCTCAACACACTGGTATTGTTGTTGTTGTCGTGCGTATTAAGTGCTGCTGTCGCTGCCGCCGGTGACGGTGTAGTCGATGCAGAGGATGTATTCGAATGTGACGAAGTTTCGTTGACCGAATTGGCTGCTAAAGCAGCAACAGCTGTGGCTGTTTGAGCGCCGACACTTGCGTTTGAAACCGCTGTCGCTGTTGTAGTTGTTGTATTTGCTGTGGGCGCTGTAGCGGTCAGCGATGTGCCGGTGTTTGGTGTGCTGCTGGCTGTGCTGGCACTACTGATGATCAAATGTTGTTGTTGCTGTTGCTGTTGTGCCTGCAATTGCTGACGCAATGACTGCTGTTGTTGTTGTTGCTGTTGCTGCTGATAAACGTGCTGCTGACTCAGCGAATGCTGGGCGTGATGATGATGATGCTGCTGTTGTTGTTGTTGTTGTGCCTGTTGTTGTAACACAACGTGCTGCTGATGTGCGGCGGCAGCAGCAACGGCAGCCGCTGCGGCCGGTGACAACGAATGCGATGCAGCTGCAACCGAATGCAAGTGCTGATTCAACAATGCAGCAGCCGAGGAATTATAATGTTGGGCGGCGACAGCGATGCGTTGTTGCTGTGCTGCGGCGGCGGCAGCTGCAGCTGCGGCAGCGACCTGTGTGTGGTGGTGGTGTTGGTGGTGTTGATGTGTATTGACGGCGGCAGTGGCGGCGTATTGGGCAGCAGCGGCGGCAGCGGCGGGATTAAAGGTCAATTGATGGCCGGCCTTGAGGGCGACTGCGGCGGCTGGTGTGGCGGCGTACTGGACTTGTGGTGTCAGTTGGGCGGCGGCGACGGCGGGTATGACCGAAACGGCGGTGGCGCACTGTCGCTTGGGCGATAACACCTGTGGGGCACTCGCTGGCGTTTGCGGCAGCGTTGGCCTGCGTTTAATCGCAATCGACGAAATGGTGATGGCTTTTTTCGAAACGTTTGACTGGGGTGTAGTGATCTTGTGTTGTTTCTCTACTTGTACTACTTACCGCGCTCACGTTCACTCCGTTTAATTTGCTGGCTTTTACGTGTCGAGTCTCAAGCGTTACGCTTTATCATATACGAATTGATTTGATGGAAAAGTATAGTTGTACCCTTCAACTTGTACATGGGGAATTCAGCATAACTGTAAGTAGAAAACATATATACTGCATATTAAAGAAACTGTAGTTGTGTTCTTAATATATAAATGTTTATGTAAGTAAATCACTTTAAGTACTTATATCACTCTCGCTCGTTCTCAGGTCACTTGCAACTTTTTAAAAATGCATTATCCCCAACTAATGTACGCGTAATGTGCGAGCAAATTTAGATTTTCGCCATAAATTTCTTGAAAACTCATCTCGCCGCACATTAATACCAACTCCCATTCTCTATCGCTCCGCTTATAGTGCTTGTGGTCGTTGCTACGAACTAACGGTATATGCATATTCACCATTGTATGAAAGGATACCTGCTTCTGCCGAACTAATCGCCTCAGATTATTATCCTTACCGCAATGGAAAAGCATTTTGCGTGCCAGCGTTCAATTTATCAATGCAATGAATTTCCCATTGTCGGTTCGAAAGTATTTACCGTGGCGATTAAGCTTGCGATTTACTCTTTATATCTGTATGTAGATATATATTTATACTGAAATATTATTATACTGTGGTTTGAGAGTGCCAGAAGCTCGTTCGTGCATAGTAGCAGCAGCAAATAAACAGTTTTAAATCGTTTTCAGTTGTTGAGTGCTTTTGCGTTCTCTGAGCAAATTTGGCATAGCAGTGTATAGTATATTGTTAATGCCATCAAAAGAGGAGATTTCAGCAATCATAAGACCTATTCCAATTAAACTAATTTGAAATTTCAACTTGAGATTTTTTTATTAAAAATATTGGGTTTTTCCGATATTAGGAAATAGGAAAAAAAGTAAATATTTCAAATTAAAAAAATTCAGTATTTTTGGGGCATAGAAAGGTAAATTTCCAAGATAAAAATAAAAAACCCACTAACTGAATTAGGTGAAAAAGTAAATAATAATCTATATAAACCGCTCCTAAGCCTCAACAATTAAATCACGCCCTCCCACGAATAAAATCAATCTTCACAATTTCTCTAGATGATACGTGAAAACATTTTTTCTATTGCTCAAATCGGGGCAAAAGGAAAACAATGCAGCATCTCTTAGCACTTGTCCCGCATTGGAATACAACGCTGTAAGCTTCTGGGGTATCCACAGTATGATACACTGTAGGAAGCATCGATAGTGAGGCCGCAGAGTCTTACAATTCGCGTCAAGCGCAGGCATCCCAAACGATGACTACTCTTCTTGGACATAGCAACTGAAGTCCATCTGGTATCGCAAAGGATCAAACTGGTCTACGCGGGCCTTATTGGCCTACCAGACTAGCCTAACCTTACATTTTTTTAATACATTTTCTAATACATAATATTTGCAATTCTGTTCTGTTGTGTTCCGTTTTGTTGTACATAATTGAGTACCCCTTTCTTATTGAGAATTTTATAACATGAGATGTTAAAATATGAGAGTAACTCGAATTCGATATGTTTTATGATTTTTTTTCCTGTTAAAAATCCATTATCGATTTATTTCATGAGATTCCATTAATAATACAAGTCTAGTAAGCGTTTGGGTAAAATATGTATGAGGATCATTTATACAGCTGTAATACCATACATAAAGGCCGAATTCAGAAAAATACGCTCCCGCTTCGCGGAATATAAATTCATTTTATTAAATATAAAAAGTAAATCAAAAAATGTGTCCATCGCATCAATATTGTAGTCCAACTCTGAGATATACAATTTTCCTGGAAAAGCCCGAACAACAATAATTAATTTAATAAAACCGATTAATGACGTCCTTGCAAAGCTGCATTACGGCCGCACTAAAAGCGAAAATGTCGTGCAACTTAAGTGCTTTTAGGCATAAACACACAAACGTATATATATGTATATATATAAGTATATATATTTATATTAAACGTTTATATGTTAAAACAAATAATAACACATAATATCGGGCATACAATTTTCCAACAAAACCGATTCTGTTGTCAGTCAATGCCAGCACACACATCAGCCGAACGATCAGCCGCTTCTGATGAATAGCGTGATTTTGCATATTTCCATATGCAAAGATCTGCTGTGTTTGTAATATTTATTGTTGTTGTTACATGATTTTTGTTTTTGCCTCCCCAATCACCCACCTACTCATAAGTCGAACGCTGAGTGTGTTTGCTGACATTATAATCGCTCGCTCTGACTGTCATATCTGTGTCGCCAGTACTCATCCGCAAGCGCGTTCTCTAATGTGAATATGTAAAATATGTATGTAGGTATATATTTATCTAGTCAGTCGCTCAGTATGTGCATATATTTTGTTTATCCTCGCTTTAATGATATTCGAACTTATTGTCATGCGCTTATTGCATATGAACGCGTTGTACGCATTACGAAGCTGGCAACATTGGCGATAAATACGAAAGTGTGCATGTGCATGTGTGTGTGTGTGTACTTTTGTTGGCCACCCACACAAAAGCAAAAAGTACAATAACAGTATTGAGCGCCCCATCGTTGGTGAACTAATGATTTATGCAGTGTTTCGCTCTTCATTTTTATTGGTTTTGGTTTTCAGTAATTATTTCTTTTATGTTTTTTCTACTTGGCGCATATTTTGTATCAACGCGATTGTTTAATATCGTATTTGTATGCGACAGTATTAAATATTTATGAAATCTGTATATTCTACACGAAAATGTTTTATTTTTTTGTTTTCTTAGGTAAAATATGCAAAGAGTTTTCAAGCCGCGTTGGGAGCGGATAAATTGAATTTGAAAGAGCGCGGAATGCAATTTGAGGTAGTCTTCGCCTTTCTTCGACCTTTACAACAGCCCACACATTATAATTATTAGAGTTAGTCAAGCGATAAAAAAGATTTTCTGCACTAACTCAATGTTTTAGACAATCTCTCTTTGATATCAATGCTTTGAAATCAATGTAAGATTCAGTGCTTTTCAAACGGAATTTGCTTGACTTGCGGTATTGATAGTTCTGCTTACAGTGTTAGCATTATTATGCAACAAGAAGGAAGAATTTATATCACTAGAAAATTACCTGAGCTTGGGTCAAAGAAAGGTTAAAGGTTAGATCCTCATATAAATTTTAGTAGTAATCAGGCTCCCTGAGAGCAACGGAATAAGTGGAATAACTGCTTATCCCGGTAAAGTGTCTTTTCATTGGAACTCACAATTTGTGGTGTTTTGTAAAAGCTTTCGAGTGCGTGTATGCAAACACTTTGAGAGGGAGTAAGCAGTAAATAGTTTACGGTATTCTTGGTAGTTGATGATATTATAGAATTTTCAGTGATTTCTTCGAGTTTTTGTGCAACAAGAGGAGCGCAATTTAGTTTTTTGTGAAAGGATAATGTTATTTATGGCACAAGAACGAGTTTTCTATACGAATTTTATTTAGCTTTTACCTTTTTTTATAATAAATCGTAAAAATTAAATATAAGTAAGACATGTGTTATCTTGTACAATATAATATTAGGGCTTTTAGTACGCTGAAGCTGATCTATGAATAAATTGAGTCCCAACTTCTTTATGGAGTAGAATATACGATTCAGAGTGAGTTATTCCCAAAATTGTTTATGGGTCATATGGTGAATAATAGTTAGGTATTGTGGATATGACATGCGATATACCGTTTTTTCACATATTTAGATGATTATTGTCAGCTCTCAAGTACTAATTTATAACTTGAGTTTATATTTTTTTCCGAAAAATAAAGAGTCTTACAAGTTTTAAGTCTGTCTGCTCATGCCAAACATGCTTTTGAGGAAACTATGTTTCTTACTCTTTCTATATGACTCGATTTTGTTCCCATCTTTACTCTTGAGCATCTCAATTTATTGTGATATGTACATAATATTTATTAGTATTGTATTAAATTACAAATAATTCTCATACAGCAAAACACATAACGGTTAGAAAAAAATTTCATTTCCAATTCTTTATTTACCAAATCATATATGTATCTCCTACATTATAAGCGTTGTTGAGGTGACAAAGGCAACAAATCTTTCTCACATGCATATATGTACACATTATTAAACGCTACAGACATATATTCACATGTGAGCATTCTGCACTTCATGCCGCTCTTGCCTTGCTCCCACTTTTCTGACATGACTTTTAGATATGCATCACTAAAAGATGCATAGATACGCACAGTTAGATTTTGTCGCAGCGGGTAATACATAATGCTTAGCAATTTTCACGACTATATTGAGTAATTGTTTACGACTTCTTAGCAACTTCCTGTGGTGTGCTGCTGTATTGAACTTGGGTTGCTACAGCAAGCTTTTTGGGTACATACATATATATATGTACATACAAATACATAGATATGGGAAGAAATAGACGTGCTGAGCTTAAGAATCTCATCTTTAAAAATGTATTAAAGCATTTTCATAAATATTTGACTATTTCATTTTGGTTTTGTCATAAGCAAATTCAAAATTTCCAATATTATCCAATTGTATTATTTTCTTCAAATATTCACAAATATGCTTGTATTGTTTTGTAGTTACACAATGAAATAAAAGAAATTCGATTTTAGCTGTTAAATAACAAACCACACAACCTTTTGTTGAAATGTCAATGCGAAAGTCAACTCAACGCCCAATGTCAACGGCAGAAGAGAAGCGCTAAATATCTGAAAAACAAAACAAAGCATACTACGCACATTAAGTGACATGAAAAAGTTGAGAAAATACTCAACAAAATTCTAAATTGACGCAAAGTAACTTAAAGTATAGCGCTTCATCGCTAAATTTGCTTATCAGCAAGCAATGTGGAAGTCTCTAAACGTACTTAATAAGCTACAAAATATCATTACACAAAAGATTCAACTTCAACGTGAAAAACAACAATGAGGCGACAACAACAAACACCCACGGATTCGCGTGATGCTGCACGTCGCAGTAAATCTCAGCCAATTTGGATAAAACCACTTGGCGAAAAATGCAAAAATCAAATACAAGCAAACACAAATACACACACACATATGGTTGAGAAGTGGAGACTACAGATATTTGTGTAGCACAAATAAGCAAAACAAAAAGGAAGCGCTGCGCGCGTGGCTCTGGTAGCTGCCATTGCTTGCTGCGCCGCTGAATGAATGCAGCATTTCAAGTATGTGGCGGCTTTTGAGAAATTCTTCGCTCGAAAAAAATAACAAATAAGTCGTTAAGCAAGTCGGATTGTGGCAGCAAGCACGCGTGTTGCGCTTGGCCTGTGTCTGCTGAAGTGCTCATTGATTACGATGACAACAAGTGGCAGCACGCAAATTATGGAAACCAAAAGCCATAAAGCCGCGCTTAAAAACACAATAAATAACAAAAGAAAAAAAGTAAGAAAAAATAAGAGAAAATACGCAACAAAATCGAGAGTTTAATTGAAAAATAAGTAGGTGGCTAACAGGAAGCAAGAACTTGCGCCGGATATACATATATATCAAGATGGTATGGGAGATTGAAGCGTTTACCATTAAATTAAGAAAACATTTAGACTGTGCTTGTTATTAAATAATTCTGAGCATGTATTAGTAGTGCCTTTTATAAAGGGTGATCCATTTCGAAATTCCCTACTCTTTTAAAGAAAAAACACAGAAACTACAAATGTAAAGGGGAATTTGAAAAAACATTCTTTGGCATTTATATTGTGAAGATTATCTCTTTCCAATGTTGGCCGCGGCTACGTCTCAGACTGATCATCCATTAAGTTCAAGTTTCGTTGACTCGTTCGAGCATTTCGGCTGGTAACTGCCGATTGACACGCGTAATGTTTTGCTTCAAACCCAGAATAGAAGCGGGATTGTTCGCACATACTTACGACTTTTCATATCCCCACAGGTAAAAGTATAACTGGGTGATATCACACGATTAAGGCCAATCGATCGGCACAAAACGAGAAATTTGCGGAATAAATCCAATTATTGATGCGGTGTGTGCGAAGTGGAGTCGTCTTGTTGAATCCATATGTCACCGAGATCATGAGTTTCAATTTCAGGCATACGATTTTACTGGCATCATTTTTGAAGAACCAACCCGTTGCTTTTTCTGGATGAAATGGCAGCCCTTGAATCTCTTCAGGTGGCAGTTTTGCTTATTTACATACCCATTGAGGCAGAAATGGGCCGCAGCGCTGAAAAAAATTTGGCTCAAAAACGTCGAATCTTCTTGGAACGCTCAATGTCGCTCGAGAAAGTCGAACGTTATTTTTTACACTTTCAATTTAAGATAGCGACGTAAAATACGAAGTTTCGTTCCATACGTAAATCCGAGTTGCTGCGCACGGCGCCGAATCGACTCTCCACGGTCTTCGTGTAGACTGTCAGCTACGGTTGCTACATTTTCTTCATTGCGTGCTGGACGTGGTCTATTCGGTCGAATATTATCCAATAATGAATGCTGGGTCTCAAGATGGATGATGGTGTTGCGAACAGCAAGCTCAGTAGACCGATTTTGTTTACCATAAGTTGAGCTTAGCGCGCGAAAAATCGTCTTTAGAGAGCGTGAATTTTTGTAATAAAGTTGAACGATTTATAACGGATGTTCAGGCGTAAGTCTTATGCCAACCAAAACTATACAAAAATGACATGACAGCTTGACACGACACACTTGTGATCTATCAAAAAAAGGCTACTGAAAAAGGTCACAGAAAGAGATGGGAAAATGCACAAACACTTTCATTCTAATAAAAAATCAGTGTCAATATAGACTTCGTATATTAATATGGTCACTCTAATAGTCGACTATTTTACTTTTGTGGTAACATTTCAGCATTTAAATATAGCTCAGTTCTAAGGTTAAAAGCATCAATATTTCCCTATCCACCCCACATCAATGAAGGTTCCAAAATCAGAATGCTACCATTAACGCCACACAACGAATTTTCAGAATCACACACAAGTGAATGTATTTTCTTTATTGGTAATACTCACTTTGGATTTATTTTGGCTTGTCCTCCTTACTTTCAACTTACAATTTAACAACCACCCACAGATTGTTACCCACATACATATGCAACTATGCTGTCGAACAAATGGTAAATATATGTATATACGAGCATATCTCAACAATCGGGGATGATAACCACATCCTTCGTGTAGCCACAAACTGCATTTAAAATGGGTTAGCAACCGCTCAAAGTGATATAAAATTACAAAATCCATTAACGACCTGGATCGAGGGGGTTGAATTTGAGTTGGAATATTAAGAAAGCAGCTTGCAGCTTGATGTGGTGCCTTTCTGGCACACAGTATGCAACTATAAATCCATTAGCGGCGGTAGTTTGCACCTATCGTTATGGACTATGAAACCGTTATTTGAATATTTTCTTTATTGGTATCATATTTTCTAACTCGCGTGCATTTAATTAAACCCTAATCTGCTACGTGGTCGATTGGAAAATCATGATTAGTCAACAATATTTCGAAGCACCATCATGGTATATCAAAAACCAGTCTATATTTGGATATCTTTATATATGAACATATATATGAATATGTATTATGGAAGTAATTAGTAGCAGAAATGCACCAAAAATATTTTGCTAGTTAAATCTTATTAAAATATTTTCTCCCTTCCTCCTTGTAATCAACTGGAACTTGTACTCTTCAACAATATTAACTTTAAGCACCGGAAACGTGAAGTTGCGCCATCCAAAAAGGTTTTAAAAATTCAGGAAAACTTATGTTTCAGCGCCTGCATATGCTTAGTTATTTTTGTTTAATTACCATAATTACTAGTTAACCACCAGGACGAAGCGATAAAACTTGTTATATAATATATTTATTTGTAAAAAAAAATTATTAAAAATTTCGAAATTTTTTACGGTTAGCTTCACAGCCTGGAAATGGCCTCAACCGAGTAAAGGAAGACTCAAAAAATATATATTCATTATCATTGGTTGTTATCGAAGACTTACGCCAACTTTATACTCAAAAAACATACTCGGTCTTCTCACCAGTGTGTTCTTTTCAGTGATTTTGGACATTTCCTCCAAGTCTGATTTAAGAGTTTACGTTTTCGTGAACTAAACATTGGCAGACTCTTATGTGCTTACAAGCATAATAGAGCTGTAATTTGCATTAAAAACGAGTTTTGAAGAAATTTGAGAACTGGCTCCCACTGCAGATACTCACAGACAGACATATCACAAACATATATGCAATGCCACTTCTTCGCTTATTTCGAGATTTGGGAATGCCAAGTGACTAATGCCGCTACACACGCGATTATCTAATTATTTGCAAAGTGCTAGAAAAGCATGAATCTGGAAGTTAAACTTTCAATTCCAATGCAAACAAGCAAATAAGCAAATAAGCGTAAGTAGATCTCTCATTATTGTAATTTAAGGCGGCGTTGCAGACTTTCTTACAGACAATTTGTGCGTGCTCGCCGATCTACAGCAAAGATCTGAACTCTACAAAATACGAAAAGAAAAAAGCAAGAAATGCAAAATACAACAACAGCAATAAGAAAGCAACAACAAAAGGAAAGTAAGCTGTGAGTGCGGGAAAAGTCCAATTTACTCCATTTGCTGTAGTAAATAAGTATACAACTAACTATGTACATATGTACATACTGCAATGTATATCAGCAGCACATAATGAGTTTGACGTTGGGAAGCGGCTAGAGACAATACGAGCGTTCAGTCGCCTCACTAAGTGCCTTGCAGTGAAACTGTGAAAAGGCGGGGGAGCGTGTCGAAAATTATATACATAGCCGGCTAACGTCTGACTGACGTGTCTTTCGGCGGTGTTGCTCTTGCTAAAAAACCTTCATAGTGAAACTAGTTCAAAAGTTCAATGTAACAAAGCCGCGCCACTGTCCGCCGCTGAGTTCGCACGGCGGTTCAACTGCGCAGCTGTGGCTGTCGCTTCGTGCGCTTTGTTTCAGCTGTTTTCCATTTGCCGTATCGCCTTCAATCCCGAACAATATATTTGTATAGTTCTGTAGTAGTTTTATTTAATTTGCATTTTCCACACAACAACAATACAACGGCAGAAGAACTGGCATAAAGCATAAGAAATATAAAGGAAATTGCCACATACATAGCTAGCTGAGCTAACGATCATTGACGTCGATGGTGCTGTTGTTGTTGCGGTGCTGACATGCAGTTCAGCTGCAATGTGATCGCTGCAGCACGTTGTGGCAAGCAAGAATGCGGCAAGTACGGTATGTACGAGTGAAATGCAAATCACTCACGGAAAGCTGCTGGGAGTTTTGAGAAATCAAAAGGGCGTACATAATTTCACCATTAATATTGTTGTTGTTGCTTGATATGCGTAGTAGTGTTGGCATTTTGAAAAATCAGCAGAAAATCAAAATGGATACAACAAATTATAAGTGAGCGAGTGTTCTAGAGATTGAAAAGCGCGCAGTGTTACTCGCTTAGCTGTCAGTGACTGCCGAAACGCTTTGAAAATGAAGTGGAACAAGCAAAAAAGTAAACTTCGGTGTCAGCGAAGCGATAATATTCGAGAAGGACTTGAGCTTGATTGGTGATTGGTCAATTATATGCTATGGTTGTGCGATCTTAATAATTTCTTGGTATATTATATGATTGGCATGAAGTATAATATGTGTTAAAATTTGTGAAAATAATCTTGTCAAATAAAAAAGTTTTCCACACAAGGGCTTGTTTTTGATTGTTCAGTTTGCATGGCAGCTTTAAGCAATAGTCATCCGATCTTAACAATTTTTTCGCGGATTATATTTTCGACATGGAGTTTAATATATGCCAAAATTCGTGAAGATATCTCGGAGATAAAAAATATTTCCACAAAAATGCTTGTTTTTGATTGCTCAGTTTACATGGCAACTAAATGAAATAGTGGGCCGACGTTAATTAATTAATATTAAATCAACAGCTTCATGGCGAGAAAAGGACCTGCGCAAAATTTCAAGCCGATATCTCAAAACTGTGGGACTCGTTCAGTATATAAAAAGGAAGTTTTGTAATAAAGCATGCGGCTGCAATACATTTGCGGTTACCGAGAGGGAAAAGCTCATACTTAGGCAGCTAAATATAGTTTATGAAGTACCAGAAATTGAATATCAATGTGTTTTCCTGACAAACATCCTGCTCCCGACTTCTATTCAAAGTTTTTTTTACAAAATTATCAGCACTTTTGACTCAAGACTGACGCAAAAAGGGCATCATATTCAAATAATCAACCACAATATCAACCAATAAGAAATGGTAAGGTCCTCTGTTAACACCATAAAGCTAAAATAATCGTTTTTAAACACAATTTGTTCGAAATTCGACTCACTTCACATATTTTTGAGCTCTCTCTGTGCCATAAGCATGTACATATTTATAACGCTTTTGCTTCCTCTATTACATACATACATACATACATATGTGGTTGACAACCATTTATTCAACAGCGCAAATCGCTTCGCTTTAAATTCAAATCCACTCTTTCGAGGGCTGTAAGCTTGTTGGCTGGCAGCATACTTCCGCTGCGTATTGAATTTGTTGCCGGAGTGTTATGTAAATATGACTCAAAAGTTAGAGCAAACAATATTTGCGAATGTTGCATATACTTTTGTATATTTAACTAACCGCATACACATGCGTATTTACACACATATACACACATATAAACAGATACATTGGCATGTAATTGTCTACTCGAATTTCTACCGCAATGACAACAGAAAACAATAATTTGCACGACAAACTTTCAGCAGATTAAATAGCGTATGCTTGCATTGAAAGTGCACATTTCCTCAGATATTCATATAGTTACACGTACATATGTACATACAAGCATATATTTCCAAGTTCAGTTAGATAAGAAGAGAGTTACACAAACAATAAAAGCGCAAACTAATATTCGATCTGTTGTTCAAGCAAAAATTACGTGGCACAAAGCTAAAAACGCAACCGCAAAAAAATTGGAGAATGTCATAACTGATTGCGTTTACCTGCAACAACAATTGTACGACGTTGCCATGAGATCGACGTTCGTAGATTTGTCTATTGCTGACTTTAACAGCAGCCAAGCTGCATTGGAGAACAATACTAATACTCCGGCACACTCACACACACACTTACAGATACAAACATATGTTGCCATCTAGAAGCCGAATGCCATTTTGCGTCGCCATACTAGCCTGAAAGACTGGTGCGACGCACGCACCACACCTGCTACCCACATAACCCAGCAAACTTTTATCAAAAACAAACAACAAAAACCAAACAAACAGCACTTGCCGCAACTGTATGTGTGTGTGTGTGTGTGTACAAGTTTGCTCGACTCTATTCTCACATAAACACACGCGCTTTGTTATATGTACATACATACATACCGCCACGGCAGCTTATGCCCTGAAGCGCTTGCAACGCTGTTGTTGCAATTGCCCTGTATTATTGTAAAGTAAGTATCTGTTTATTGCCATTGCGAAGGAAGCTCAACCACAGTGCACAGCATGTAGGTAAATGCGGTTACGGAAGCCTTGGATTTGCGGTTTATCAATTCGCAGTATGGAAATGTGTTCTACCCAAGTTACCCGTATGAACAACGGTACTTGATGTGGCACTCGAATATAATGCGGTTTGCTTCAATTGTTGGCAAATCGTCGAATCAGTAACTGACGCGTGATTGTTGCCATGACTATAACCACGAGTATAGATTTGTGACTTCCTGCAGTCAGTGGCTGCTACTCTGCTTTACTTAGGTTTGGTGCTATTAAATAGGAAACGCTTTATATTATTGGGTAGATCTCTATAGTGTACGATTAGGAATTCATATTTACGCTTTAGAGGATGGAGCAAGTCATTATTTTGGTTTTGTGATGCAAACAAGAAATAGTGAAACTATAAGATCCAAATGAGATATAAGGAACATTTTAAAGAGGCGTCACTTAGAAGTCACACATCAAACCAATGACCTTCAATATTTATACCCTGAACAGGGTATATTAAGTTTGTCACGAAGTTTGTAACATCCAGAAGGAAGCGTCGGAAATCCTATAAAGTATATATATAAATGATCAGTAAGTCGAGCTGAGTCGATTTAGCCATGTCCGTCTGTCTGTCTGTATATATACGAACTAGTCCCTCAGTTTTTAAGATATCGTTTTGAAATTTTTTAAACGTCATTTCCTCTTCAAGAAGCTGCTAATTTGTCGGAACTGCTGATATCGGGCCACTATAACATATAGTTGCCATACAAACTGAACGATCGGAATCAAGTTCTTGTATGGAAAACTTTCAAATTTGACAACATATATTAACGAAATTGGGTATAGATAATAAAAAAAAAAAAAACAGTGTAATCTCCGAAGAAATTGTTCAGATCGGTTAACTATAGCATATAGCTGCCATACAAACTGAATGATCGGAATCAAATGCTTGCATGGGAAACTTTCTCATTTGGCGATATATCTTCACAAAATTTGGTATGAGTTATTGTTTATAGAAGTAATGTAAAATCAGAAGAAATTATTCAGATCAGCTTACTATAGCATATAGCTGCCATACAAACCGAACGATCGGAATCAAGGGCTTGTATGGAAAACTTTTGTATTTGACGTGGTATCTTCACGAAATTTGACATGGACTAATGCTTAAGATAATAATATAATCTCCAAAAAAATTGTTCAGATCGGATTACTATAGCCTATAGCTTACACACAAACTGAACACATAGTTACTTAAAGAAATGCACCTGTGAAGAGTGTATTAGCTTCGGTGCAGCCGAAGTTAACGTTTTTTCTTGTTTTTGTTAAAGCTTTGCATGCCCAATTTTATATAAAACTATGAAAAGCGGTGCTGCGCGTTTCTTTATATCACCGTAAAACTTTTTGTATGAAACAAATTTGGCTCGAGAACACCTGTAAGTACAGCTGGATCAGAATTTCGGACTAATTTTTGGATGCATTAATCAAATTATGAACGAGTTTCTTTTTTTTTTTGGATGCGTTGATGAAATTGTGAACGAGTTCTGAAAGAGTCACAAAACACTAAGAAAGCGAAGAGAGTCAAAGTACTCATTGAGCGAAAGTAAAATTAAAGCAGGAACGGCTGCACCAAAGCTAATTATAATACCCTACTTCAGCGCATTTCTTAAAGCACTATAGACCAGTGGTTCCCAAACTTATTTTGTCTACCGCCCACTTTGAGAATAAATATTTTTTTAGCGCCCCCATTTTTTCACCTACTTAAAAACCACTGTAACTTCAAATTAATTATTGTCATATATGTACATATATTAACGGAGAATTCTAAACGAAACTTTTACTATAACCAGCAACTTAAAACCTGAGCGCAGTAGGTAACATACAACGGCGCTTAGGTCTCAAGTTAACTCTTACGGGCTCCACCTGCCAATAAGAATGATTATTGAAACACAACTTTATAGTATTAAAACAGAGAATAATTTATTAAAAATAAAACTAAAATAATCGATCCATATATAAAAACTAATGTGAAGGATGAATCTGATGCTGTTTAATAAGTTTGTTAATATCAGGTTACAAATTACTCAAGAACAGTCGCAAGTCGCCACGTTCGATAACAAGCAAACGATTTCTTTTTTTTAGTAAGCAGTGTTGTCACAGCGCTAAATCCACGTTCACACAAGTATAACGATGGGAATGCTATCAAGAATCGTTGAACGATTGACCACAATGCAGGGTAGAATTGCGAGATCGGTGTTTGTAGCCAAAATTCTTGGTAACCATTTTTGAACTTGATTTTTATTTACTCGTTTGTTGTCAATTCTATAAGTTTCTTCCAGCTGAGGTGACATTGCTGTGTTGACATTTGAAAACGGATCCCACACCCAGTCTGATATTTTCAAGTTCAAAATGTCTTGGTATCGTTCGGTGAAGTCAATGTGGAGGTTTTCCAAATGTTGGCAGTAGACAAACAATTCGTCGTTACTGCATGATACTGATAAATTCGGAAAATTGTGAAACTCACGTCTGCCCAGATTCTTTTTGTGTAGAAGCAGTTTGGCTGCGAAAGCAGCAACGACGTTTTTTGTTTTAATTAAATTTAGTTTATCGCCTTGCAGTTGGAGATTCATGTCGTTGAACAATTTATACAGGTCTGTCATGTAAGCTATATCATTCTTTGATGTTATAAGCTCGTCTTGAAATTCTGTATCTTTAGTTTCCAAGAACTCTATACAGGTTGTAGAATCGAGTCAGACAATTCCCTCTTGAAAGCCAACGAAATTCAGTATGAAACAACAAACGATTGAAGTCCTCGTAATTAGTAACACAAAGCTGATGAAATAATCTATCATTCAAAGAGCTGTTGCGGATTTTATTGACTGTTTTGATGACATATTGCAGTGATTGAAATAGTTTTTCAATTAAGTTTCTAGCAATTACATGTTGTCTATGAATAACGCAATGTACACCAAGGACATCTGGAACTTTATTTTTTAAGTACGCTATGAAGCCTTTATGGCACCCTGTCATACCCGGAGCGCCATCCGTAGCAACTGAAATAATATTAAATCAAAGCAATTTCTTTCTCATCGCAAAACTTTTCCATTATATTGAATATGGTTTCGCCTTTTGTATCGGTCTCTAAATTTCTATCAAATAATAGTTCTTCACTTATTTTCTCATCTTTAACAAAAATCACGTAAGCCAACAACAATGCTTCATTAGTTGGTAAAGTGGACTCATCCAGCTGAATTGAAAATTAACTTGGCCTCAGGTGATCGCACAATGATTCTTCAATGTTTTCAGTCATTTCATCAATTCGTCTTTGCACAGAATTATTACTCAAAGGAATTTTTCGGATAATATCTGCGGCCGGTTTATGAAGCACGGTAGTTATTACTTCATTTATTGCTGGCAATATTAACTCTTCTCCGATGTTATGTGGTTTGCCTTTTCGAGCAATTAACAAAGAAATATTGTACGAAGCTCGAAGTCCGTCGTCATCTTGCTTAGCAGCCGCCGAAAATAGTTTTGCTACACTTGGCTGAGTACGTACATATATTATGCTTCTTCTCTAGGTCTTGAAAATATGCTACATTCTTGTCTCTCTTATCTGGATGCATTTTATTCAAATGATCTTGCAGTCTTGAAAGGTTCATTGCTTCATTCGAAAATGTTTTTAGACATAGAATACACAAAGGCGAGGATGGGTTTGTGGGATCTTCAATGAATCCGAATTTAATGTATTCCGCACAGTATTGCCGTCTCTTTTTTTTTACTTCCGACATTGTTTTGCTTTGAGAAATACGTTTAACTTCGCGAGTAGTGTAAAGGAGGCGTAAGTAATGCTCATCTATTGCGCGCAAAACCACAAATGAATATAAAATAAATATTACATTGTTTATATAGGAATGCTTAAGCACAATTATTATATAGTAGTCCAAAAACATGAATTCTTATTTTTCCTAGAAATACATTTGTAAAAAAGGATCTTTCTCCTTTTCGTATTATCTTATTTTTCCTAGAAATACATTTGTAAAAAAGGATCTTTCTCCTTTTCATATTATCTTATTTTTCCCAGAAATACATTTGTAAGAAAGGATAAATAACCTTTTTTTATTTTCCACATAAAAGATATAAGGAGTTCAAAAGTTCAAAACGTGCGCTACATCAGCTACCTACCCAACGTCATTTCGCAAGTGATAAAATAAATTATTCAAGAGCTCAAAGCATTCGCTACATCAGCTCGAACCTAAATAAGTCGTTGTCTAAGAGGCCTCCTAGGTAAATAAAATTACAAATAACCCCCCAGGCCTCTACACAACGCCCCCATTTTCTTTCTGGATCTCTTACCGCCCCCCTTGACACCAGCAGCGCCTACAACGGGGCGTTATCGCCCACTTTGGGAAACACTGCTATAGGGTTTGAAAAAATCGTTATCTTAATTTTGGTCGATCAGTTTATATAAGATCAGCAATACAATCTGAGCAGCGTCTTGTAGAGAAAATGGCATGTGCATGTATTTAATGTAGATATCTCAAACTTGAACTTTAGCCTCACTATTATTTCCTTTTGGGTGATACAAACTTTGTGGCAAATTTAATAAACCTTGTTTAGAATGTGAAAACTGTGCATCATTGTGTTGGAATAGTGTAGCAAATGTGAGATTTTAAGCTTCATTCAACGAAAAACCGAATTAAATTCGGAGAAGTTGGAAAAAAGTTGTAGCTGTTCAAAAATGAGTGAAAATAACGAAGAATTTCGTTATATTTTGAAATTTTTGTATAAAAAGGGAAGAATGCCACGCAAGTCACCATTGAAATTTGTGAAGTTTACGGAGACGATGCTATATCAGTGCATGTAGCACAACAGTGGTTCGCTCGCTTCCATTCTGGAAATTTCGAAGTTTCGATTTGCACTGACGAAAGTTTCACATTGATGGAATGATGTCTCCAGCGGAAAAATGGCAAAAAGTCGCCGACCAAAATGGTACATATTCGTTTATGTATTTATCAATATATGTACATATAAAAAAACATAAGCTGAAATTTGATTAAAAATACGAAAAGACTTTATCGACTACCAATATTTCCATTGAGTTCTTCAAAAACTATAAGATTTGCGAAAAGATGTCAACCAACATGTAGATTAGATTTGGTTTCCTTCTCAAGCAGACAAAAAACGCCCGAGAAAGAATAAGAAGTTCATCAATTTTTAAAACGCTCATCAGCGGCTGAAAAAACCTCTGCAATGCAACAAAATGCAGATAAATACAAGCCTAGTGTCTTAAGTAAGCTTACAGGTTGCTTTCTTTTTCATCTCCGGTCTGTGAATTTGGAGTTTGAATAGAAAGCTTGAATTTTAATTTCAAAGGATAAAGAAAAATCGGGAAAGCTCAATCAGGGATCGCAAACATTTTGATGATTATTTCGATAAGATAATGAAAATAAAACTAAATAAATTAAAAATGTATTCTTTCTCATTCGTACCGCCTTTAATTATTCGCCTTGCCCCTCAACTGTTTCACGACTGAAAACCCAAACAAACAACAAGCACTTCATCTAACCAGTTGCATTGATTTTCAGAAAATCCCTCTCCATTAATCTGCTGTAAAGTGGGGAGACGCGTTTGGCTGCTTTTCACAAATCACTCAAATTAGTCGCCTCATTTTGGATTTGCACACCTTCGAACCATAACGGACAAAACCAGCGCGCAACCAACTAACCAACCAACCAAGCACTGTACTGCCATACACATATCAATCAGCAGAAATAAATGATTAGAAGTTGTGCGCCTCTGCACTTTCATCTCCTCTCGACACGTCTCGTGTGCTCCTGAGTGCCCAAGAGCGCCGCCCCTCGACAATTAAAAGCACATTCAACATGGCAGAAATGAAAGGAATCATGAGCCGCATGTTGACAAATCCCACTTTGATGGCGTGGAAGATGTGAGCCACATTTCAGCAGTGGCGCAACGGGTAGGCTAACGAGCAATTTGCGCCTGCGTGCCATGGCGAACGCATTGGATTACTTAGCAAACCCCTTTTGACGCATGTCAAACACACGCGCATACCTACAGACATAGGCACTAGTGTCACATGCGATGCCGCGTTGCCTGCTACATGCCACATATCAAACGCCACATGCCACAAGCATGCTGCTATGCTGTTACGTAGCGTAGCTGCAGAATTGTCCAAAGCTGCGGCTGTGGCATTTAGGCGCAGCAACAAATGCTGCCTCATTGATTTTGGTCATGCAAGTGACAGACGCGCCCGACCAGTGATGAAATCATCATGCGTCAGTGCGTGTATGCATGTGTGCGCGCACGTACAAAGGCGCTAAGTTGCTCATGTTACGCATTGTTGCAACAACATGAAAATTCGCTTAGTGCGCCAACGCCATGAATGACAGCGCGGACGTCGAAAGAAATGTGTGTGCGTGCGCGTGTGGCAATATTTGTTGCCAACAAGCAGTGCCACACATGCAACACGGCACAAAACAAATGCGTACGACTCTTGTTGCTGCCACCAACCGCCACAGGCACACTCGCTCCCATGCAGCTAGCGGTGCGACGGCAACATACGTTGTGGGAATACAAGCGGCAGCTAAATAAATTTGCCAACAAAGCCGCGGTTTTGATAGCAACTCGCGCCGCTGGCTGCAGCCTTTTTGCCGCTGTGTCCCGTGTGCTTTTTGGCTGGCTCTGTCGCCATTCGATCACTCTGCGCCCGGTTAGTTGTTGTGGTTAGGAAGCTGCCACGTTTCTCAATTTAATTTTCTACGCGACTTTGTTGTTTTTCGTTTGGCTGGTGCGGGAGGCGACAGCGATTTCGTGGGGCGTAGCCGCCGTGGGGAACTCCGCCGAACATGCTGCATGCTTCGCATAACTTGTACGTGTAACATGAGCACAACAACAATAAACACAACAAACAAAAAATTAATTGTTTTTGTAACGCTCTTATTTGCCATTTGTTGGCGGACATAAGCGCTTAGTGTGCTCGCATTTTTTATTAAGTATGCTAACACAAGTACATACATATGTACATGGCTATAAATGTTTGTACATACATATGTGTGTACAAGCGCTCATGTGTTGTTTTAATAGCTTTGTTTTTGTTAATGGAAATTGTTGTCGAGGTGCGCCTTGTCGCAGGCCACTCGGGAAATATGCAATGTCGTTTGCCTTGAAATCCCTCTTGTTGCTGTTGTTGCCGTTATTTTGAAAACATGTGTGTTCGCAATTCCGTTTTTTAATCTAAATAATTTACATATTTACATATCACATTCCAACTGTATGTTAACCACATAAATATTTATGTGCATGTATGTGTCAGCGTGTGTGTACCTGTGCGCCACTGTGACACGATAAATGTGCTTTGGGAGCCTGTAACCCACCACCCTTTTGTCATTAAGCCAACAGTTGGTTTTTGGCCAAATTGGCTTTGATGCAACAATTGCAGCTGTGCGTTGTGCCGTTATGTGTTGCCATCCCCTCATACAAATAAAATTCATTAAATATTCTGTGCATTTAATGAAATGTTTAGGTTTTGTGGTAGCAAACATTGTTTCAATATTCATTACTTACACACATTTGGAACATGTACTTATATACATACATATATATATATTATATAACAATATAACATGAGGCATTGTTTAACCAAAGCAGTTTCGTGTGACACGAAAAGACGTCCGCTACTTAAACAGAGGTCAGCATTGAATATTGTGTCAATTTAATGCAGGGTGGGGTTATTCCAACTCGTAGGTTGAAAATGGTGATATAAAATGTAAAAAAAGAAAAGATTTTAAGTTATGAAAGAATTTCGAAGCGTTCAAGCTAGGCTCTCAAGTTAACCCGTAAAGTTGTTTAGAAAAAAAAAAAAAAAATGCTCAAAAAAAGTACATAATCAGGTTAAAAATTTCAAAGCGTTTAAACTAGCCTCTAAACTTTGTTAAATGTTAAAAACGTTTTCAAAATGAAAAACAAAATAAGTAGAAAAGTTCATAATACACACAAAAATTCCTCAGTGCTTAAGCTTGGCTCTCGAATTAAACACACCATTTTGACTTAAATCTTAAACAAATTCCTATACAAGTTCATAACTCCACTGTTGGAAGCCTGACCATAGGAGAAAATATGAAGCTCAAAATATTGATGACTTGAAGAATGTCGAAGTAAGACACTAAAATAATTGAAATGATTTTTTCTATCGCCAGTGACCTTAAATGGGCATTATTCAGTACGATGCTCGCTCCAATTTATGGTAATCTCATAAAAATCTATCGGCTGTTTAGAATAGACTTAAAACATCATCGTGCTTTCCCCAAAGCAAAAGTTCCAATGTTATCAAAGACAGGCGACAAAAAATATAGGTTAAGTTAGGTTATATATCTTTATATATAAAAATTACGTTCACGTTCTTTGACCGCGTTTAACTCCCAAACTACTGAACCGATTTTAGCAAAATTTAGCACACTGTCTTTAGTTTAAACCAACATAAAAGATAGGGCAGTAAAAACAATTAATAAATAAAAAAATAAAGTGAAAGCTCTATTAAATGGACGCTCTATTAAGCGGAAAACTCTATTAACTGGACAGAAAGGCTGGTAAACAGACATTGAGAGAGCAGCCTTAAATTTGTTATTTTTTCCAATGAAATTTATTTGTATGAACATATAATAAAACATAAAACCAAACCTCAAGTACAATCCCTTGAATTCTTATACCGACAAAAACGTTTTCGCCTTTATTCGTAAATAAAATTTTCACTGTATTGAATAGTTTATTATGTGAATAATAGTATAAAATATATAGAATACCAACGCGTGGCCGGATCCACTAGTATTATATATATTAGGGCCTCTGCCACGCCATACATTGACCGACTGATCTTTAGTAATGCCAGATGGAGGTTAATTTGAGCTTAACTATTCGTCATACATACGTCAACACTTTTTGCGAACTTTAAGAGCTACTTGCTTTCTAATTTAGATATTTCATCTAGTTTCTTGAACTCTGAAGCTCCTACATATTTAAAGCAAGTTCTAGATAATATTAGACAGGAACATAGAAGCTGTTCCAGCGGCCTACTTCCCACCACTTTATGCATGTGTCATCTTTAATAATGCCCATCCGTCTTCTTTCATTAAAAGAAATAAAAAGCGTGCAAAAACTCCAATAGATGGCACACCAATCGAAATATTTAAAGAATTACCTTATAATTTTCAAAATGGGACTATATTATAATCAACAGAAATTAAACAAATGTTTAGTATTATTCACGGAGTGTTAATATATTACAACTGAAACCGAAAACTGAGCTTTATCGGCGAGCTTTCACACACAAAGCTCAATATTTGTTCGGTATTTATAGAGAATGCCTAAAAGTTTGTATTTTATTTACCAAAGCTATTCAATTCACAGAATTTTTTTTTTTTTTTTGGTAGTCGAAAAAGCCTTTTCGTATGAGTATGCGGTAGCAATATTTGCATTTATTGCTTCACAAAGATTCACAAAATGAAATATCCAAATTAAAATCTCAAGTTATAGTCACACAGAATTCCATTATTTCCACTTTCATGCCTTCTTCGCATTTCCAGTCTGCGTTTTGGGTGTTTAGTTGCTCAAATTAAAATTATACGCTTTATATTTTCTCGTAATTCAACTTTGTAGACTTTTTCGGTTTGTGGAATAAAAGATTAATTAATCTTCGCTGAAAACAATTAAAGCTTTAAGCACTTTTTCCCATGCGCCGCTTTCTTTCCATTCTAAAACCATTACAAATCTTCTCTTTTTTGACTATCATTCATGGTGGCAAGCGCTTACACACACAGCACGACATCTCGGTTCGTGCGTGTGTGTGTGTGTATGAAAATGAACTCTATTAAATATATAAAATTGTGTGTGTGTTGAAGCAATCTTTTGAGCTGGACATAGTTTTTACCGCAACCGACATTGCTCAGCGTGATAAATGAAGCGCGAATCGTGTACGAAGCAATGGAAAAAAAACTTTTTTTTTCTCTGGAGAGAATATGGCAGTAATAGTAGAATATTTTTATGAAAGAAGAAACGATTGAAAATACCACTTTTAACACTTTAGCTGCAGAAATAGTTGAGACTTGCTTGCGTTCCACGACTTATGGGTAAAGACCGCTCACAAAGCGTTAGAGGCACCACACGGCTTGGGAATTAAATAAAAGAAGTGTGTAGAATAGAAAAGTAGCAGCAAAAGAAACGATTGGGCAGCTGATTATTTTGCTGTTTGGCTGTTTTTGCATTTGGAGAGGTCATTGGTGCGTCGGTAATTCCTACGCGGCTTTGAGTCGCCCATCAGCGTGAAGAAAGTCGGTGTTACCAATGCACACGTACAGAATTGCTTTCTTTGAAGCTAGCCTTGAAGCTCCTAAGCAGAATGCCATGAGAGTGGCATAAACTAAAAACAACAGCGAAAGTTTGTACATCAGACGCCGCAGCACTTTCTTCCTATGACTTTTATTGGCAATTCTGCAATGCGTTCTGCGGGCGTTGCGCGCCAATATATTTTAATACATATACAAAAACAACAACAAATACATTGATAGTACTTGAACACATTAGTCCGTATATACATATATATTCATTTAAATGTTAATAGTTGTTTGTGCAGCCAGCTTCCCAGCAACGAGTCAATAAATCAAAGATACTCCCCAGTTGAGTTTTCATTTCACGAGTATCGAGCTATTCGCTTTTCGGAATACAACATCGTTACTTCTCGCCTAACAGTCGTACATACAATCGAACACCCGTTCACCTCGTGTCTCAACCACACTTCTTCAACAACAATTTCCCTTAGTTTACTTTTTGGAAAGAAACTTATTTCCGGCTCTCTATTTGCGACCAGCTGATCGGCCACCTAGAACACCCCCATGCGCGGCTTCATTTGGGTGGCTGTCGTGTTAACATCTTTGTTGGTACTCCATTCTTATTGCGACTACATAGTTTGCAAGTGTTTACTCTTCGGTCTGCCGCAGTCAAGTGGGACTCGGCGAAGAAGTTCTTTGGCGGAGTGCTAAAGCTTAAAGAGCAGCGATTAATCTTCACTAATTTAAAAGTTTTTAATGCGGTAAGTCTGTAAATGTGTGGCACTGGTTCTGATTTTGTTTGAAGCACTTTGATTTTTCACAGTTGGCAAATGAGTGGGTCATTTGTTAAATGAGTACTAGTTAAGTGGTCAAAGGGAGAGTGGGCATAATTGTGCATAATATTTATAGATTTGACTGAGTTATGTTGTTGTGAAAACTTGGATGTCGTAAGAACCGCAGCTTTAAGAACGAGGCACTCACTATTTAAGGCAAATTATATGTGAGACTGCGTCATAAGCTCTCGAAAATGAAGTTTTGGCAATATATCAATAAAATTATGGCTCACTAATACTGAAATTTTTGCATGAACTCATCTTGTGTACTCTCCCATACTTAACTAAATCAATGCATATTTACTCACATTTAGACACCTAATTTGGCTTCCTTTAACTTTGATTGAAAGTTTTGAAAATCGATCACCTTGACCTCAACTTCGACTGAGTACTCACCTGAAACGAAAAGGTAAAGCAATATAAGTATGATTTATTCAATTTGCATGAGCAATATTTGAAGCTTATAGCTTAGCATAAAAACAGCATTGAAATAAATAATCGATTTGTAGTGAAATCAGCAAAAGCCTTCAGCCATAACCCAAATTTAAAGTCAAGCCTACCATTCGCTCATCGAGCATACAAAGTCACATACAAATTCAATAAACCGAAACGATTTGCAATTGTGCCGAACTTTGAAATTCAATTACTCCTAGCACTTTTCAAAGACGCTTTAACTGCGCTATGTGCCAACAGCAGGCGCACAGTCAAAGAATTTGCTGGGGTGGGGACGCACCCAACTATCAGGATTGGAGCTAAAATCTTAGCCGGTGCTAGGGGAAAAGCAAGAAATCACACACAGTCACACGTAGAATGTGCCTGAATTGGCGGTCAGTGGAACTAGTAGCATACAAGTAGCAACAATAACAATAGCATATACTTACCCGTAGCAATATTTTGGCAATGCTGCCACAGCGCCAAATAAACAAATTCTGTAGAAGCACGAGACCAGCAAACGAAATTGTATGATGCTAAATGTTGCTTATTTACATATATGTATGTATATTTGTACGCAGTGCATAAGTGTTGTTGGCATGTTTGCGTGAAAGATTTGAAAGTTGATTATCTTGGCTCAGAATTTGCCAAACTCACCGCAAAAACCGGAGCACAGACACACGTAAAAACAAAGAAGTGACTGGCATAGACCATGGATAGACTAACGAGCGTCTGTATGAACGTCTGTAATAACGGTTAAATTCACCAAACCAACCGACCCATCACCCGACCGCCCAGCCATGCATACGATGGAAGCGACTAACCATGCGACCGCCAGCAAAAACTTTTGAGCAACCAATGTTAGAATAAATGAAGATGCTGTTTGCAGCATGGACGGACGGACCGACGGGTATTGCACGTTGGTTAAACGGACTGAAGTGAAAGGAAAATGAAAGAAAACATAAAAAATAAAAAAGCACTCGCCGCTGCCGGAGTGAGAGATTTGCGTCTGCATGTGCCGGTGGTACACTTAATTTTTGCTGATTTCATGCAGACAGTCGTTAGTTGTGCAAATATAATAAAATAGAGGGGAGGAGCATCACGCAAAACAGATAGTAATAATTCTTTAGTTTCGGAATTATGAAATTGATTTCAATCCATTTTGTTTTGCAATGCACATAAGAAACTTATAACGATGAAAATAGAAAATTAAACTACTTGGGGATACAGTGAGACTCTAAGCACTACATGCAAATAACGCGGTTTTCAATAGAGATGCTACATTCCATTTCATCATGGAAAGATTGGATATACGATCCAACAACGAGTCGAAATTATTAAAATTTACTTCCGAAGTTCGGAGTTAGTGGCCTCAGTTTTCAGACCGCTAAGTCCGCGGTCGTCATAATCGTCCTGTCGGATCAATAATTGAGCGTCTACAGAAAAAATTTGAATCCACAGGCACAGTACAAAATGCTCCGTGCCAGTGAGACAAAGAAGGGCGTTGTTGTCAATAATATTGCTGCCGCTAGTGCATCAATTGAGGAAGACCCAAATCAGTCTCTCACACGTCGTTCTCAAGTGTTAGGCGTTTCTGTGACGTCGTTGTGGCGAATATTGCGAAAAGTTCTTGGCCTACATCCATACAAGATCAAATTGACGCAAGAACTGAAGCCACTTGACCACCAGAATATTCGTATGTTCGTGAATTGGGCTGAGCAACAATTAGAAAATGATCCAGATTTTCATCGAAAAATAATCTTCAGCGATGAGGCTCATTTCTGCCGGAAGGATTTCGTCAATAAGCAAAATATACGTTGTTGGTCAGGCAGCAATTCACACGTATCCACGAATCACCATTGCATCCCGAAAAAAATATGGTTTGATTCGATTTATGGGCCGCCGCCGTCATTGTGCCGTACTTCTACCGTAATGATCCAGACCAGCACGTTGCTGTGAATGGTAATCGCTACCGCTCAAAGATAACCGAATATTTTTGGCTTAAATTGGATGATATGGACTTGGACAATATATGGTTCCAACAGGACGGCGCCTCAAGCCCCACAACGAATGTCACAATCTATTTATTGAAAACCAAGTTTGGTGAACGTATTATTTTACAAAATGGCCCAGTCAATTAGCCGTCTCGGTCGTGCGATTTGACACCGTTAGACTATTTCCTGTGGGGCTAGGCGAGAGAAATGTTTGGTTATACGAGGGCTGCTATATATATTCTGGCCTAGGACAACACTAAGTGTTGACAGGTGCAATCTGACATTTCCATTGGAAAGTTTGACATTTTTTTAGCATAAAATCACTCAGAACGTTTTGTCATTTAATCGTGAATTGTTTTATTTACACGGAATTAAAAAATTCATCTCGGCCAAAAAATGGAATTAACTCGTGAACATTTTCGTGCCATCATTTTTCACAACTTTCGACGTGGATTATCACGACAAGAGTGCATCGATGAACTAATATCTTTGTATGACTATGAAGCACCATCCTATAGTACTGAGAAAAACTGGTACAACGAATTCAATCGTGGCCGACGCTCGCTCAAAGACGAATTCCGTAAAGGTCGTCCAAAAACAGCCATTGTGACAGAAAACATCGATGCCGTACGTGAACTGATTACGCAAAACCGTCATGTAACATACCTTCAGATAGAGGCATGCCTATGAATTTCTCCCACCAGCATACATTCGATATTGCATGAACACCTGGCCGTAAAAACGGTTTGTTCTCGTTGGATCCCGCACAATTTATAAGATCGTCACAGGTGACGAATTATGGATCTATGCGTATGATCCCGAAACAAAACAGCAATCGACAAAAAAAAAAAAAGAAATTAAAAAAAAAAACAAAAAAAAACCATTTTCGTTGATAAATATGCCTATTTACATTATTAGGCCAGAAATATATATAGCAACCTACGGAGTCTATGCCAACAAGCCAGCGACGATTGATGAGCTTCGTACGAATAACGAACTAGAATTTGCAGTAGTATCAGCCTATTTATGCTTTAAAACCGTCGAAAGTTGGTTTCAGCATCTGTACTCTTGCAAGCTCTTCTTCTTCTGCTTTACTGGAGTAGACACTGCTTACACGGTTACAGTTAAGTTAACAACAGCCACAATGTTTGGAAGAGTTCTAGAGCTTCTAGGACAACCGTTGAACTTTATGGTATCCTGCTTTATACGAGAGCCACTAGAGAACTGAACTTATGCGTATCCATACTGATTCGTACATATATTTTATTAAATCGAAAGCGTTGTCAACTTCACCGACCAAAATGTTATTAAAATTACATTGGCATGACAAATTGACTGATAGTATTTGGATTTTCGTTATACTTGCGATAGACGTAGATCTCGACCGATTTCGTTTATTTTCACACCACACTTAAGAATTACCATGTGAATACTACGTACAGAATTTCGTTCAAATTGGTTGAGGGGTTTGCCATATAAATTAAAAACTCCGTTTAGTTCTCGTGGGCAACTACGGGCAACTGCCCGTGGTGAACTGCCGAGGGCAACTCCCTGTGGTCAACTGCCTCTTTTTCTTTATTACATTTTCTTAAATACAATATTTTGCTTAAGCCTAGATACAAATATTAATCTTACATTCTAGGAAGTATACCTACAATTGAGATAGGACATATGTAGGACATATGTTACAAGTGGGAAGATTCATCTTACAATCTATGAGTTACATTTTTGGACCACCTAAGGCGGACAGTATTAGCAAAGTACACATAATGTTACTTACGGATACTTAATACGGACCATATGGGTCGTAAGTGTCATGTTACATATTTATGACAGATACGATACGAAAAGAATATGTTCATGTAATGTGAACTGGTGGTATTAACTTATATATAAAGCTGTTATAGAGTGGGCGGTGTTAGGGGCTATGCATAATAATCCACATTAAACTACTTATTACCGTTATTTATTATAGAGTTATTGTTCTGTTAGCAATTTCGCAGTACGCTACTAGCACTTATTTTAAAACTTTTAGCAACATGATTCACAGATCTTTCGAAATACAGACCGCCCAAATATATGTATGTACATACAACTCTGAGAGAGCAAACAATAGAGTCTCATATCTAAGCATTCGCTGTGTTTGTGAGTAAATACAATTTGAATTTTAATTACAACATTAACTGGTGGCAGTTCTGCAATTGTGTATTTTTTTTTCGTTTTACCGCAACGCAATCGCAACACAATTCACAACTAACTGGCGGCACCATAGATAAAACCTCTGAAAATCATCTGTTTCGAGCGTGTAAACAATAGACTAACGCTAATGCGAAGTCAGCAGACACCTGCAGTCGCAGCTGTGCAACACCAACAGCAACAGCAACGTAGTAAGCAGCAGCGGTAAGAGAGCGGCCGGTGGTGGCAAATAAACGCGTCATCGCAAAAGCCGCAATTGAGCCGAAAATGTAAGCAAAGAGACGCGTACGCGCAAAAGCAAAGGCAAACAAGTGAAGTGAAGTGAAGTGAATGCAATCGCACAATAAGACAATAAAGTAAACGCGCACATGTAAGGAATCTTGTCGGTGAATACCGATGAACACAATGCACCACCAATGCGAAGCCAAAGAATTGTGCAAGTGAAGTGTTTGCATGTGGCGCGGCAACAGCAAGAACGCATTGAAAGACGTACCTCCATATGCAAGTGTGTAAATACATATGTATGTACATCTGCGAAAGATAAGCTGAATGTGGCGCGCGACTCTGGCATTGTTGTGCAGCTACCAAGAGTTGTGCCAACAAAGGAACTGCGTTCACACGCGCTCACATGCGTACACACAAACATACACACCAAGATGCAGATATGTGTGTGTTCTGTGCACCAAGTGTGGCTGAAGACAAGTTTTAAATAAGGGAAACCGTTTCAAAGGCGAACAGGTGAATAATGCATAAACAGTAGTAGTATGTGTATGCCGACAAGGTTGCAACAACATAAACAAAGGCGGCTGTTACAAGGAAATAAGGGATTGCAAGCAGAATACGAGAAGTCTTGTGGCTGTAAAGTCAAGAAATGAACCCTTATTTAATGACGCCTGCCTGTACGTGTGTGTGTGTGTGACACTGGCACACAGGTGCCAGTTACAGCAACAAAACAAGTGGACTGACGCATACTAGGGAAGGCGTACGCTTGGCTGATAAAAGGCACCAATGCATTACAAACATATAAGCATATTTTCACTGATATAAGTTAAAAACATATTTATATACTCATATATACATTTATATACATATATAATAAAATAAAAATAATAAATATATATATGTATTAATGACATATCAAAAGACGCACAAGCTTTTGGAATAAAATGCACTGAAAGGAAAGCGTGGTTTCCAAATTTTGGGCATATTTCCATAAGGTTTCTGGAGCTTTTGCTTAATGGATATTTATACTCTCGCAACAAAGTTGCTAAGGAGAGTATTATAGTTTTGTTCACATAACGGTTGTTTGTAAGTCCTAAAACTAAAAGAGTCAGATATAGGGTTATATATACCAAAGTGATCAGGGTGACGAGTAGAGTTGAAATCCGGATGTCTGTCTGTCCGTCCGTCAGTCTGTCCGTCCGTCCGTGCAAGCTGTAACTTGAGTAACAATTGAGATATCTTGATGAAACTTGGTACACGTATTTCTTGGCTCCATAAGAAGGCTAAGTTCGAAGATGGGCAAAATCGGCCCACTGCCACGCCCACAAAATGGCGGAAACCGAAAACCTATAAAGTGTCATAACTAAGCCATAAATAAAGATATTAAAGTGAAATTTGGCACAAAGGATCGCATTAGGGAGGGGCATATATGGACGTAATTTTGTTGGAAAAGTGGGCGTGGCCCCGCCCCCTACTAAGTTTCTTGTACATATCTCGGAAACTAATATAGCTATGTCAACCAAACTCTACAGAGTCGTTTCCTTCAGGCATTTCCATATACAGTTCAAAAATGGAAGAAATCGGATAATAACCACGCCCACCTCCCATACAAAGGTTATGTTGAAAAAATCACTAAAAGTGCGTTAACGGACTTTACAAAAAACGTCAGAAACACAAAATTTTACGGAAGAAATTGCAGAAGGAAGCTGCACCCAGGCTTTTTTTAAAAATTGAAAATGGGCGTGGCATCGCCCACTTATGGACCAAAAACTATATCTCAGGAACTACTAGACCGATTTCAATGAAATTCGGTATATAATATTTTCTTAACACCCTGATGACATGTACAAAATATAGGTGAAATCGGTTCACAACCACGCCTTCTTCAAATATAAAAATATTTTGAATTCCATCTGATGCCTTTTCTGTATAATACGAGTACATACATTAGGAACCAATGATGATAGCGGAATAAAACTTTACAAAAATACGGTATTTGAAAAATATGTAAATGACGTATAATGAAATCTCGATTATCACTTTATCATGCGAGAGTATAAAATGTTCGGTGACACCCCAACTTAGCCCTTCCTTACTTGTTTTTTTGTGCTTTCATTACAAATTCGTAGCTTTTTTTGAACAGTCTGTTAAGTTTTTTTTTTGTTTCGATAATTTGTTTATACCAGTCTGTTTGTTTCCACATTTATCATATTCAAACTTTATCCACCCCAGCATTACTAACGTTTTGGTTTCCTTTTCGGAGGATTCGTAGATCACAGCCTTTTTTCAACAATTTTTTTCTCATATAAAAAATTAAATATTTAATTAAAACTTTTAACGTCACAAACATATAAACAAAAATTTTTGGAAAAAAATATTTTAAACTCGGCCACTGAGACGCCATTTCCGGTGACCCCACGGAAAAAAGATGCGCCAGCATTTGGTAGGATAACTCCTTACCGGATCAACTAAAGTAAAAAATATACTTGTCTTAGTTAAAACGTTAATTTATGTAGAACTTGGACGAAGAGAAAAAAAACTAAAAATTGGATTTTTGGCAGACACTTTTACAAAAAACTGAAAATTTCGCGAAATTTTTTTCAAATAATTGTAATCGAAAAAAATCCTTTGTCCAAGTCTTTAAGAATTGTATCTCAAAGACCTGTGTGTAATGAAGATCGGTTTAGTAGTTGTAGAGAAATCTTGCCAACCGACTTCAAAAACACAGTTTCTAAAAAAAACGCTTTTAAAGACGGCGCCCCTAGCCTCGGGTCAACTTGAAAATTTAGGGCAATATTCTAAAGGTGTAATAGAACTTAATAAGACAAATAAAATTTCGATCGTTTCAAATCCGTAAACCCATGTAACCCATTAACATAGAAAACGTAATTTTTACCAGACTTTCTCAAAAGACTTTGTCCTCTCCCTCTCCGTTTCTTATCTAATAAAGGGTCATTGGATTAAGGATATTCCGAAGTACGTTTAACTTCGGTTTGCTTATGCCGTTTTGCAGTGACAATCTCTTTTGTTAGCGATCCATCTGAGATTGCACAACACTATATTTCGAGAACTTATCAGTAATATCAACTCTGCAAATTCTTGGTATTTTGCTAAAATGAAATAACATTGTAAATGCAAAGGGGATGCACTGTGAAATCTTCCAAGGAAAGAGGAAATGAAATTAGTGGCAATTGTGTCAACCATTTCATCAGAATTAAGACTATATGCGCACTATTTTCATGGAAGTTACATAGTATTCATTCAACTCATACCTACTTCATATTGTTGAAACGTAATCGGTCTCGAAACCTACTCATATTCGGTCAACTAGCGTGGTGGCGTAGCAGAATTCCACAAAACTATTCGCGGAATATTTCAAATTACTCTGAAGACAACAACACTATATGTGACCTGGTCTACGGAAAGGGGGCTTAGGTGTCAAAAAAAGGAGAACAATTAATGAGATAGCGAGAAACTGACGATTATTTTTAACAGCTTTTCCCAGAAAACTAGTTTTCGCGCGTTAGCTCCCTTTTCGTGGACCAGGTCACATATACTATATTATCCAAACAACAGCACCTGTCGCCTATAAAGAGGACTATTGCTGTACGCAATGCCAAAAGAGAGATACAAGGTGAACCATATGAGAGTTATGATTTTTCCTTTGAAATAAAGGTATGCACATAAATATAAACTCAGCATTGGAAATATGCAAATAAATAACAATAAAATATAATGGATCTCTAAACGCTGTACACAAACTCTCTCACACAAGTGCGCATCTGCTTATGTACGTATACATATGTACATATGTCTAAGGATATTTCAATAATCCCTGCAGGTTCACAATATCTGCAGTACATCGTTCAATACTATCTTACTGGTTTTTAAGTTACTTACTTATTTTTTTTATGTAAAACAACTTCCTTCTTTATAAGATGAGATTTATGTGCGAATATCTTTGCTTACAACAACTTCGCAAGGTTCCCAAACTTGTATGTGGCGCAGAGCTTAAGAAGTAAGTGCTTGTGTATTAGAGCGGATTGATTTATAGGAAGCCAAAAAAACGGAAAAATTGTGTATGGCAGAAGTTTGGCAATCTTCGGATCGTTCTTAACAGCTTTGTCTAAGAAAATATCGGTCTAAAACCGGTTTCTTTATATACATTGGAGAACTATTCTGCAAAATTACAAACATTGAGCTTTTCATGGAAGGCATTAACCGGAAAAAGTCTGAGTAATCGGTTGTGTTAGAGAGATATGTTATAGTTGTACGATTTCCAAAAATAAATGTGTATGATCCCGAAAAATTAAATTTCATCTCAAATATCGATGGCTCGAAACCACGTATGCTGCATACGCGATTTTATAGAAAAAAATCGACCCGCTCTAATTTGTATACGCGTAGATAAGTGGTCTTACGAATCTCTCTCGAAATTTATATATTCTCATTTTATCGAAATTCGTCTCATTATTTCGTGATTAGATTTAATTAACAGACACAGTAACAACACATTTAAGTGCCTACTATACTCAAGCTACATATCTTTCTTAACTTATACATAAAGATTTTCTTTTCAACTTCATAACATTTATTATTTTACAGAACCGCATGCATGGAATTTAAATACGTTCTAATACTCCAATTCAAAGGCAACACCTACAGTAAAGTCCGCTTAAGTAGCTCACGCTAAGCGGATTGTTACCAGAGCAGGGCAGAAGGAAATATAAATAAAGTCTGCAAGACATAAATTTATAATGCAAGGAATCGAAGGCTTAAGAGGCAGCCGAAGACGAAGTCGAAGCAGCAGACAAGCTTAAACAGCGCGCTGCAGCACAAATCAAGCGGAAGGCAATAACCCCTACGCTTTAGTTGTGTTTAGCCAGAAGACGTGTGCAGCAACAACACTTTGAGCGCCCATTATCCACAGGATAGCAGGAATGAAGGAAGGAATTCTGTAATACCGCCAGCATGTAATACAAGACGCCCACAATATAAAAAAAATGAAAACAACAAAGCAGAATGGAAAGGAGAACGCAGTGGTAATAAAATAAAATCGTCAGACAGCGAAACATAAATAGAAGGCGGAAGCAAGCAGCACACACTTACCGGGGCTATTTGCAATCGCTGATAACCCTCAGCAGCAAAACAGGATATTGGGTGCGCGCATACGACACAAGGATCAACCATTTGCACACAAACCTAAAGCGCGCACAAAGTCCACACATGAAGGGGTTGTTGCATGTTGGCATGTCATGTCATGTCGAGCATACGTCTGCGATGTATCAGCGTTACTCATAAGCATTTACGAGATATAAGCATATCAGCTTACGAATATAACTTAATATTTTAGTATCTTATTTTATTTCTTTATTTCCTTTCATGCTGTTTTGCGCACAGTCCACCTCCCGCACCACCGCCGAACAAGCCAACGAGCTACCCTCGTGCTTTTGTGCTGCCACTGCATAAGCGCGTGCGTGTATATGTATTGGTGTGTGTCAGTGTGGCAGCAGACAGGTTTGCTGCGTCTATTGTGCCACATGCAACAGCAAGGGTCGCCCAAGCAGTGTCGCTATTTCACGCTTGCTTTGGCAAAATTCCGCCATAAAAAAAAAAGAAAAAAAATCCGCCATGACGTTGGAAAAATAAAGCAGAGAACGAGCGTGTACATAATACAAGCAGACTTTCATAATATTTTACATTCACATACTTTTATTTTCATAGCGTCGAATATGTTTAACTGTGTGTATGCGTGTGTCTGTTTCTTGTCAAAGCGACAAAGGAAACAAAAGTGAAAATGTGGCAACACACAGAGAAAAAAGAGTGAAAATTTTGATTTGTGTAACTAAATAGCATTACAAGTGCTAAATAGACGCTCGCATCGCATTGTTGGCTCCACTACCTATACACACACAGGCAGGCTAAGTGTTGGCGCGCGTTGTCTGTGGTGCGCGGTGCTTGGCAGTTGTCATTAGAGTAAGTTGCGTCAGGATATTTGGAGCGGAACGCAAATTGAGACAAAGAAGAATGTGAGCTGGCTGTTTGACGCATAAATATATCAAATATAATACATAGGCGTGTATATAAACGTAAGTATTTACATATGTGTATACACGTATGTAGGCAAATACGCAGCTATCGCGTCCATAACAAAGTAATGACAATAAGCATAGTTAGTTGTAGACTCTCAGTTTCCCTGCTTTATATATAAAAAAATTATATAAAAAAATGTATACACACAGCCACTAAACACAGCTATACTATATACATATATGTGCTGTGCGCTGTAGCGTCTTCTATGTGGCATGCTTGTAGGCGTAGAAGCGCTCAGCGCGTGCGCTGCTAATGATTTGTAAATAATCTCCACCGAACATGAGTATCAGTCAATTCTCTGTCAGAATATGCACTCTCCACTGCATTTGTATGTGTATACATATGTATAGTTCTGTGTGTGTTTGTTTAAGGATTATAGTGTCAGCTATTTCTCTATTACAACACTCCTGCGCTGGCTAACGCTTAACAATGTTTGCTTTGATTTTCTTGTATTTGCAACAGTGAAAGTTATATGTCCTTTGTAGAGCTTCAAATGACAAATGAGCAAACAGATTTTTCCGCTTATTATTTTAATATTTATTTATATACTTTTCATATATAGTATGTATAGACGAGTATATATACATATGTGTATTTTTGCCTGTGAGCGGTAGATAGATTAATTTTCTTTATTTATTTTCGGAAATCTATCAAAATAAATATTTATTTTCAATGTGGGTGTAAGCTCTAAGAGAGCAAGTGGTTTTGTAGAACATGTAACATGTTTCCAGCTCAATGAGACTAATTTTGGATTTACAACTTTCTTTTGCCACCTATTTTTAGGTTATTACTTTATTTTATTTTATTTAACTTTATTTAATTTAATTTAATTTATATTAATTTAATTAAAATAATTTTATTTTATTTTATTTAATTTATATAAGTTTATTTTAAATTAATTTAATTTAATTTTATTTTTTATTTAATTTAACTTAGTTTCATTTTATTTGAAAATCGACACCCATGGACTTATTCTATCGAGTTTGGTATGTGATATTACACTGAATTATTATATCACATGAAGAAAGTGGGCGAAACCGTATAAAAACCACGGGTACCCATATAACACAATTTTAAATTCCACCTGAAAATTTAATTCCTTATGTAATTTAATTAATTTAATTTAATCTAATTTAATTTAATTTAATTTAATTCAATTTAATTTAGTTTAATTTAATTTAATTTAATTTAACAATTTAAATTTAATATAATTTAATAAAAATTAATTTATTTAATTTAATTCAATTTAAATTAATTTAATTTCATTTCATTTAAGGCCAATTTTACTTTTAATAATTTGGCTTTAGCGCCAACTAGAGATAATAAACTTAAAGAGCGGTGGGCATTAATAAACATTACTTTTTATAAAAGAATATTGAATTTTAGAAAATAAAATTGCTGAAAAATAAAATTTAAAAATAATATATATAAAATTTTGGTAAAACCTATTAAAATAGTAATTATCGACCAAAAAGAAAAAAATCAAAATTTTCGAAAAAATTTTAATCGGTAGACAATGTAACCATAGCGAATTACAAAAACATGACCTTAATAAATGTGAAAATAAATCAGCGACTAAAGTTGAACGAATGTGACAAATGAAGCAAGCCGACATTATCTTTGATTTTGCTTTTTAGCGCCCACGGCGACGTTGTCAAACACTCAAAGCTTATGTATATCCAAACATCGCGAGCAAATTATATACCTGCAAATCACAGAAATACTCACTTATGTGGCCCAAAGACGCTGAAAGCCATAAATTAGTTTCACGAGCTTCTTGCGCTTTCTACTCACTTAATCTGCCTCATGCTGACAAAGATGTACACATATATACATACATACACCTGTGGATTTTTGGAGGCATGTAGACAGATTTGTTTTTAAATACAACTGAAGTTGGAGAGTATATACATAAGTATGAACAAACATATTATAAAAATTATAATTTTATGTTTGTATATACTTACGTACATCCGCAAAATCGATTGTATGCTGTTATTAAAACACGCAAACAAACAACAGGGTATGCATGGCTTCTCATGGTTTTATTGCCTTTTGCAATCTATTATTACCCATTAAGTGCGTTTGTGGAGCTTTAAGCCTGATAATCATAATTCATTGCAAACTCGCCACTGAACTCGCACTCGAAAAGCCACGTCCACTTGTAATGTGGCACGTGCATTTCGCGCCTTGCTTAAGCATCCACACTGACAATAACAACACATGTATAACAGCAATAAATAGCAAGAGCGCTGCTTAAGCCGTATGCCTAGCCAAAGTCGAGTCAAATAATATGATTTCTTGTTAAAAATTTCATTTTCATATCTTACTCATTTTGTTTTTCAATTTTTATTTGACACTTTATTGTTTCACAGCTTTTTTATGCGCTTGCATTTCTATTAAATAATAATATTTTTCAATAATTTGCCGACGTTGAGAGTCACTGTGCCATTATTGAAGCTCAAGCCAACGTTTTTCGTATATATCAATCATTATGTGTGAATGAAACGCTGACAAATGCATTTGTTAATGAACCTGATTGCCAAATAATGTTGTAAATAATACTTCATTTCGTAATAATTTATTTCCACGTTTTCTCAACTTCTCTTAATCTTCTTTCGCTGTTCGAAAGTTAAGCTGTATTACACTTTATAATGCTTACTCAGCATCGAGTGCTTTATTTATTGCTCAAAATTTACATTTCCATATATGCAAGTGTGTGTGTGTGCATATAACTGATTGATGTGTGCTAAATCGAAATTTATGTTACCTCGCTATGGCTAGTTGGTCAATAATAAGGCGGTCAGCGCACAGTGTTATGGCGTTGTTTATAAAGGGCAATCGGGAACTTGAAATACAGAACATAATAAGGTTTGAGTGTGTGAAATTTTAGGAAAATGAGAAGTCCTCACCCTCAATAACGATCAACTTTTACTAGTTGCTACGAATGCAAGGTATGGAGCACCTAAAAGAAATTTTAAAATGGGCGTGACTCCGCCCATCATTAAATCATTAAAGCTAAGAAGCCAAAAGGGCAATTCCTATAAAAATTCCAATCGACAACGTGAAAACGGATGAAATCGGATTATAATTCCGCCTACTTTTCACTTAACGGTTTTGTTAAAAACTACTAAAAGCGCCACAAATCAATAAATAAATGCTTTAGAGTCATAAAATTTTGAACTCAAGATGGTACAAGAGGGCTTTATAGGAACCATTGTCAAACACCCACATTAAGCTGAAAATATATTATCTCGTGACATACTCTACCGATTTTAACCAAGTTTGGTATGTAATAGTACCCTCAAACTCTTACATCATCACATACAAACTCCAAATATGTGCCGCCCAGGGCGTATGACTGATCTGTGAGATATACCATAGTAATTCGGCGAAAATGTTTCTTTCAAAATAATATACCCAATATACTTGTACCTAATATAACAACTATGGAGCCATATGTAAGTAGTTCACGTAATCGAGGAAAGTTCTCTGCGCGCTAATTACTTGGGTATGACTAGAATCGATTAAACCAAGTATCCTCTGGGTAACCAAAAAACATCCGACTGGCGCGGTGTTATACACTCGGCTATAACCGCGTAAGCGGTGTCTACGATAATAAAGAAGCAGAAGAATATACATATCTAATTGAAAGATTTTCGAACTTCCAGCTGCTATAAAGTTTTGCCTACGCCTTATTAAATATTATTAAAGAATTTTAAGCATCGCAGAAATAAATAATTAAATTTATATATTTTTTGGTATTCCAAAGTAATTCAATTATGCCATAGACTACCAAAATACCATAGACCACAAAAATAAGTAATTTAAAATGTTTTTTTTTTATTAAAACAAATAAAATAATATCATTGCAATGTTTTTATTTGAAAGCGCGAAATTTAATACTTAAATTGCCAGCCAGAAATGTGCAAAGCATGTTTGAACATATTTATGTTATGAAATACTTGTCTGTAAGGCCATTAAAAATTTAATGCTACCGTAGTCTAGTAATTCCAAATAATGTTTTTTTTTGGCTAAAATATTCACTTTATTTTAAATTATTTTAATTTTTTCTCTCCATTATCATATATTTTTTCTAGATATTGTGGTTATTATAACCCAAAACACAAAAAAAAAAGATGTATTAACACATTTAGTTTAACATTTAACTCTAAACTTATGACACCTACTAATTGATTTTTATTCGCTTTTTTAGTGCAATAAATTAGTTAGTTTATTTTTGTTTTTTTATATTTTTTACACACAACATATACCCACATCGCCGTAAACACTCCACTATCTCTTATCTCCGCAGCGGCAGCGTTCGTTACATTTGTTTTAATTATTATTTTCGCTTTTTTGTCCAAAGGGTTACGCAGATTTTTACCATCGCCTGCTGGTGCAATGAAACTTTATTATGTGCTTCACTTTATTTACTGAAACCAATTAGCGTTATCATTTCAACAGCAGCCTAATCGTTTTATCGCCTCGA
Organism: Bactrocera tryoni; assembly: GCF_016617805.1. Lineage (NCBI taxonomy): Eukaryota > Metazoa > Arthropoda > Insecta > Diptera > Tephritidae > Bactrocera > Bactrocera tryoni. The sequence continues at coordinate 8,044,717 of NC_052499.1, forward strand.
CTCTTTTGTTTTGTTTTTGCTTAGAAAGTGTGGGTAGGCATGCATACAAACATAAGTATATCTAAGCCCACATCCATATAGAACCTTTGGGTTTGCGGCTATATTTGCTTTGTAATATCGAGCATTACACAACAACAAAGTGCTGAGGAAGCCATTTGATAAGCCACATAAATTTGAAAGGTACGATTTTAAATTAATTAATCGTTTTGTAATCGATGCTATCAAATGTTAAGTGCTTAAGTTTGCTGCAATTGATAGTTAACCACTTTCGTTGTCACTGTAAAATAATTGAAAGCTTAGATACGAAAAATATATCAATTCAAAAGTGTAATTATTTTTAAAACTCAAAAACAAGTATTTAAAATTTTTTTTATGAAAACGTCTTGCAGCGTTCATTTAATGTAATATATACTACATTGTTTTTGTTTTGTCCCACCGTAACCAGATAAATATGCTCAAGTTTTTATACTTTTCACTTGTTTGTAGAAGTGTTCTTTTGAAAAGGTTTTGCAAACACTTTACATTTTTATGCTGCCACATAAATTAAATTGACAAAAAATAAAAAAGAAAAAATATTGTCTATCCAAATATAAACAGCTAACTTGGGGCACTTGCAAAGCAGCAAAAAGTACGCCCTCTAACAATATTACTCACTCCCCATATAACGGTACAGGTAAAAATAATAATTTTACTAATTAAATTTTTTTAATTAATTACTGTTTTATTTATCAATATTTTTTCATGATTCTAGTAGGAATGATAACCATTCTCGTGGCTCGTACTTTTTAAGAATAAATTGGGTTTTTGATGATCCAAACATGAGAAATCGTGTCCGCCAGTGAAAAAACGCATCTCATTCACCAGCCATTTCTCCGACAGATGTCATCAAAAAATTCCGAAAAAATTTGTTTATACACTCCACGATATCCCTCATGATATGTGAAAAAATTTTTATTGTAGAAAATTTCTATAAAAAAAAATTTCAAAAAAAGGCCAGATTACCCCAATGATCCCTTAAAGAAATAAAATTTATGAGTTATCAAAAAATATTTCGCATTTCAATAAAAAAATCAAATAATAACAAAATTGTTTCAACTACAAAATTGTTCTAAATATTCAATTTTTGGTACTAGTTGCCATTCAAGCACAAGTCTCCAGAGAAATTTGTCGAGGCAGTCAACTTTAGCGCCTTGAATTTATAAATTGTGATTTTAGTTTGTGAATTATGCATTTCCACTTACATATACATATGTACATACTATACATGTGTGGTATATGGTATCTTAAAACCACATAAAATCATTTGAAGCTGTATAGTATTTATTAGCTATTTTGTATTTTGCTTGGCACCGCCAGCGCTTTGTTAAGTTTTTCGAATAACGTGAGCGTGTTAATGCGAGCGTGAAGCAATAGAAATCTGATATTTAGTAAATGTGCATCATGTATTCCGGTAACTGCTTATATACTTACATACATATGTACTAAATATATATAATATACACGAACTATACTCAGTGTGCTTACTCGTATTTGTTTATGTGGAAATGCACACTTTTGCATCGCTTGTTTTTGTACTTTGGCGGCTTTGGTTATTGCATTACACACTTTATTCCCAGTTTCTGTGACTATTAGTGAGTGCTGCTTTTCGTCGAAGCAATCTGTGTCTGCGTGACGTATTTATATACGTACATAGGTACATATTTACAAGTTCAGTGATTTGTTGTAACTTTTTTGCAACTTAATATCTTTCCACCGGCTGCGCTTTGTTGATTAGCGTGTTCGATTCACAACACCTACTTGGGAAATTTTGTATAATTTTAATATTTTCGTGCTAACAAAACTGTTATATTGTAGAAAAACATGAAGAAAAAATAAAAATAAAGTATTTATCGTTACATCTCTCACGGTTAGATGTTTCTATGATGATTTGAATACACTGACTTAATCTTTCAGCATGTTGAAAATGTGAGAATATTTTTTTCTAATGATTTGTCAAGATTTCTCAAGGAGGAACTTCATAATATACGAATAAGTTAGAATTTGTAGTAATATATGATTACTGTTATTACGCATTATCAGACTTCGAGCCGTCAGTTGAGTTAACATAACTGAGACAAATTCGGGTTGATATGCGAGCGAAAATTCTTGATTGTTTTTGTTTTAACGGCAGAATTCTGCCAAGTTGACAGCCCTTGGCCGGATAAAAATGCGGTTACGTAGACCCCACTGTCGTGGGAACGGAAATTCTTGGTAGTGTTCCCCAGTATTATCCGATCATATTACATATTATAAGATCCATCAGCTCATGGAAGTCGCCTAAAGGCTAGTGGGTCCCTCCAAAAAGGAAAGTTCGATTTTCAGTCTATGTTTGAGGTACCAAACAACTTCTCTTTCCCCTTATCCTTGTCTCTTTTCTTCTTTCTATTTCTCTCTCTCTCTATCTCTCTCTTTCTTTCTCTTTAGAATCAGCTATTTCGAGCTATTTTTCTAAAACCTTAAGAAATAATTATGACAGCTGAATTTTCTTAGTTTGCACTAATTTGTGATCCAAAGTAAGTTTAATTCTCCGAAACCCACTTTTAGTACTCTATAGCGATACGGCAAACAAGCGGAGATATGGATGCGTATAAGCACATCGCATGTATGTACATATGCATGTATGTATGTATATAAAAAGTATTGTACGTGAATTTCCAATATCGTGGTTAGGGTCACTTGCTAATCGCGGTGTTAGTTGTTGCTATAGTTATTTGTTGTTTTTTATTGTTGTTGCTATTGTTCTATTAGCTGTTGCGATTTGATTTGAGTCTTCACTTCGGACGCTTCACTTTGTCTTTGCATTCGCAACTCGACAAGTCGGAACAATGGCACAATTGCAACATTGCCGCAAGTATGCCACAATAGCGAAGAGTGGGGAATAAAGTGATATGAAAAGAATATGCGCCAGCAACAAATTGGTATGTATCTTACGGAAAAAGTTGAAGTAATAAAAGAGAGAAAAAACTGCCATTGACATGTTTTTATCGCCAATATCGCTGGTTTGCTGTTTCTTACAACCTATGTTGTTGTTGCTGTTGTTGCTGCTGTTGCAGCCATTGTCATTTGCTACACGATGTGGCAGCAATCAATCCATACAATTTCCACTTTCAGAACTGACTTGTACGGTATTCTTTGTTTCCAATTGTGCGCTGTCTTTGGTCTGCCCCTACCGCGCCGCTGTGTGACTGCCACTTACCTGGGAGGCTGACTCTGTGGCAAGATGCTGCGAAGAAAAGCTGTTGCAAAATCAACGGCAACCGTTGCCAACAACTATATGCAAATTCTTCGCATATGTGTGGGTTATGGATATAGGAGTATATGTTTGTACATAATACATATGTATGTGCGGTGTGTGTGGCTGCACTTATTAAGCTGTCCGAGCCCAGCAAACTTCTCAATACTCGCATCGAATTTCATATTTGGCTTTTGTACGTAGACTGACAGCTCAGCTGACCGCATACGTACACGTACACATACTTACATACTCATATGCATATATAGTATATGTATATGTGTGTGTAATATAAATCGCTTTTTGCTTTCCGCTTGAGACACACATCCGTCTCGCGTTGCCCTTCGACGTAGCCACTCGCTTGCTGCCCTATCATTTTCTTTGTGTTTTGTACTCACTTCCCGCTTGATTATCATCATTATTATTGCTTATTTGTATTTATTGAACGGCAATATTGCTGCCGCTACAATGCAATAAAAAGCCGTGTGTAAATCAAATCGAAGTAGCAGGCACAATGAGGCACCTGAGCAGATTCTGTGCCAAAAGTCTACAGAAAGAGTGTGTGCAAAGTGAGAAGCAGGGTTAGCCAAATGTGTATTATGCGCATTAGGGTGTCACATAAATGTACATGAAAATCCATTTATTCATAGGTTTGAAAAGGAAAAGCTATCAAAGCTCTCCGAAACTTTGACCTTTTCATCAAAAATAAATTAATTAAATGTTTGACCATAAAAAATTATAATTTGCAACATGACGATAGGGTGAGATAAAATATTAAGTTTAAATGTAATTCAAAAATAATAAGTTTTTATAAAAAAAAATATTTTATTTCGGTCTAGAGAACTTATGATGTCCTCAAAAGGACATACAAATTTTCAAGATTCTTTTTTTTAACTTTTTATTGTTTGCGCCAACCTAATAAGCAGATATTTGCATGTTTTCTATATACACGCACACATAAATAGTTCTATTTCCCAAGCTACATTCGCGCATACACTGATAGTGCTCACAGCTGTGGCGTGGCATTGAAGGTCAGAAAGGGAAAAATTAGTTGTAAAAAAATATGCCAGAGACAAAAAACATTAGAAATTAATATGTGAATGAAGTAGAAGGCATAGCGAATGCGCGAAAACAAGTTTAGAGATATAGGCACATACAAATACTTTCAAATACTTGGGTGTAAACTCAGTGCATTGCTATTGAAATACTTTTGTAATTACTCTTTCAAGTTCGCCTTCAAACACGTAAACGTAAGCGCTGAAAACTTGAGTCTAAAACTGTAAGTGAAGTAGCATCATAACTGGAAATTTTAAGAATTTATGGAGAGCGGAGAATAAGTATGTGAGATGAAAAATTTACTCGAGAAGTTAATAAATTCTCTATCGATGACTTGAAAAAAAATTGGTATATTTTTTGAAAATTTCTATATTCCCTGAACCTAAAGTCTTATAACATTCGTATAAAAGTTAATCGATATTTATCGATTAACAAGAATATATCGATAACTTATATCGACATTAAAATGCACTCTATTAGAGTGCATAACACTGAATGCATTTTGGTTTCATTTCCTTTGCTTTGGTTATAGAAAAGTAAAACAGAGCCAAAAAATATATGTATATCCTTAGAATTTATCGATAAAAAAATTTACTATCACTAATATACAAAGCGCAATAGTTTTCGGTCTACCACGTTTTCGACATTTTTCTGGTGTTAAACTTACACTTTTTCCAATATACAAAGCCGATGAGTCACTCACCTGTAAGAATAGAGAAAAAATTATATTATTATCGAACTAAAACTTGAAATTTTTGTGCATTATTATGCAAGGTTAAATGAGCTGAAATTCTTCACCAAATCAATCATTTGGTGGCAACACTTATTTGTCTGACAATTACACAGGTGAAAAAGCATTGATTAAAAATGCTTTGTACAGACGTTTTTCTACATACCGTAAGTAAATACATATATGGTATATTAGGGTGGGTCAAAAATAGCGACAACTTTTTTTCGCCTTTTAGTAGAGCGGAGAAAACCGTTAGGCAGACAACTTTCCCGTTACAATTAAGAGCTCATACTTGGAGAGCCTTTCTTAAAAGTGCCTTTCAACCAATTTTTCAATGTACGAAGCAAAAAAATTTTCGTTTATTTTGTTTCACCCTAATATATTTTACTAATACATCTATAACGAAATAGGTATATACACACAAACATCGCTTAATGCGCTTATAACTTAAAGAAATGTAGGCTTTTTGTGCGCCATTTGTTGAAACCTTGATTCTACTGAGGCGTCTTCTGTTCAGCTTATAATTTATTTACATTTTTTTTTGTGTTCTGTTATGCAAGCCTACACATGATAAATTGTTTCCGCTGCTGCGCTAATAGAAAAGTTGAAAAATCACTCGATCATCTGCCGATTTGTGTGTCTGTGTAGGTGTTTCTACTTATGTACATATGTAATAAGAAACTAAGTTTTTCAAAAGCGTTTTTATTATCGTTTTATGGATGGAAGGCGAGCTTAAGCTGAGAAATTACACAAAAATAAACACGTAAATATTTATCTGTGTGTTGGCAAGTTGTATATACGTGTAGGCGATTGCTGGTAATTTACTCGAGAGAAAAAAATACAAAAATAGAAGTTTGAAAAAGTAAACTAATAGCAGTGAGTGGCGAACAGTAAGGCGCCAAATTAAACTCAAATCAAAATTTTTCCTTTGTTTTGTAATAATTTACTTGATTTTATTTTTCTTATTTGTTTATTTAATTTAATTTTGTATTTATTTTTATTTTTATTTTTATTTTGTTTAATTAATTTTTGTATTTATTTTTATTTTTATTTTGTTTAATTAATTTTAATTTAATTTTTATTTTTTTTTATTTTATTTTGTTTCATTTTATTTTATTTATTTTATTTTATTTTATTTCATTTCATTTTCATTTTATTTTATTTATTTTATTTTATTTTATTTTATTTTATTTTATTTTTATTTTCTTTCTTTTAATTCAATTAAATTTAATTTAATATTATTTCAGTTAATTTTAATATTTTTCTTTATTACATTGCTTTTAAAAAAATTCGTGTATCCGTTTCAGGATAACAATTCTCCCTCTAGAAATGGTCGTTGAAGCCGTTATTAGATTTAAGAGCGCAAAAGAGAACATTATCGAGAGTTTAAAAGCACTGGAAGCTACCTTATGAAAATATTGGTATACAAAAATAAGGAATTTTGGAAAAATCTGAGAGAAAGAGGGCCGTAACCATTATATATAAATCTAGATCGAGGGTCTTTCAAAGCTTAATTATTGGAAAAATGAAAGAAGCACTTTTAATCGATATGAAGAGCGTGGTTCATTCACGTATCATAGTTCAACCTGCTGAGAAGAAATAGTAAAGTGAAGTTGAGATGTAGATAATAGTATAAAACCGGCTCCTAAAGAGAGAAGAATGTTGTTATTTATTAATAAGACAACAAGAAAGACGATGAAAAGTAACATTAGAATGAAAACAGAAAGTTGGATGCATATCAGCTCTGCTTCGGAATGACCAAATGAGAAAGGAAATATATCAATTTTATTGAAAGAGATACATCTTAGCTCGGCAAACCAATAAAGTAAGTCACTTATTTTTCCTCTTTTTAAAAAATTTAAAAGTTAATAGTAGTTTCAAAACATCACAACAACAGCTTTTGAAGCAAATTTCATTCTGCCAGCACACTGATGAACTTTTAATTTCCGCTTTGTTTTTATAATCATTTTCTGAACTCCGTAAATCACCCTCACCGGTTGAGTGTACAAGCAGCAATTCATTACAAACTTCTGGCAACTATTAAAAATTTCACCCGTTGCCTTTTTCTGTCATTAAATTTCCATTTTACTCGAACACGCTTTAAACGTAAGGAAATCTATGCAAGTGCATTTGTTGTTGTTGCCTTTTCTGTGTTCTGTGGTTGGCTTTGCTTTTAAGCGGAAAACTTTAAATTGCCGTCACAAGGATGAGCAGAAGATGCTTAAAATAACCGTTTATGTTAACCGTTATCCCCACCCTGCCACCGCATAGTTGTTGTGGTTGCATGTTGTTGTATCGTAGCTATTTTTGTCTATGCATTTCTTTTTGTGCTCACTGCTATCCGCATTCCGGTCTGCTGCAACACCTTTGCAGCATTAATTGCTTCCATGCCACCGCAACGAAAATCACGCACACAGTCATACACACATGAACACATACAGTGCTGCATGCCAGTGCACTCGCACTTGCCCCCACGCAACCACATACTCGTATGTAGATATGTAAGCGGGCTTTAAATGGAACGAGCTCAGTTGGCAGGGGGTTCAAGTCACTGCGGTTGGCATACGCTTGTGTGGGCCCCAATGTCCTGTCGCTATTATCCTGCAATTGTCTTGCGTTTGTTGTTGTTCTTTTTTTCTTTCGCCATCGTTCTCGTCTTGCAGTGTGCCAGTTTTTCGGCTAACAACCCACTTGAAGGAACTAGTTTGCAAGACTCATCTTTTGTCACCACAACTGCGGAGGGGATAAAACTGTTCCACTTCAGCTGCCGACAGCTGCACTGCCTTATGCACCTCATACACCTTAGGTTCCAAACACAGCGTTATGCCTGGCACCGGTGGCGGGTTGTTACTGGTCGCTGTTGTCAACGTACCGATTGTTGGTCTTCACCGCCGTCATGTGCAATTGATGAGCGTGCTAAGTGCCACCGCGAACCACTATCCGGGGTGGGTTGGTGGTTTATACATCATTGTGCTTCCCGATATGGCCAACCTTTAGTGGTAGCTTTTGCCTTATCTCACACACCTTTCCCATTAAACTGTTTATTAGGTCACATATTCGCTTTTTATTCTACTTTTTCCCGTTGCATCAAGCCGCTCGACTTCTCTTAAGCTGAGAAGTCAATTCGTATGAGTGAGGCATTTACAGTAGAGATCAGCTGTAAATTGGTAAGGCTATAAACTGGATTGCTTGTCACTTTTCGTAAGGACGCGCTGAGTCACAAGTAAGCTTTTACAAGTTTTTCCAGCAAAACATAATACCAATATTTGAGTAAACCTTTTTTAGAAATGATGTAGAAGTAGTTAGTGTGGTACGTATACACCAGGATATGCAGAAGTCATGACATCTCTAAGTTTGCCGGTACATTAAGGAAAAATCAGTGAAGCAGTCCTTAGAAAATAATGCTTTTGAGCTATAAGCTTGTTCAGAATTCAAATTTGTTTTCAACGACAATCTATCTGAAGCTGTTTTTCACTTTTTATGTGAAGTCTATAGACTTTTCTGCACGAGATCGGCTGAATGTAGCGGAACAAGTGATAACAGAAACATCAGAAGTATCACTTCCAGCTAAACTGAAGGAGCTTTAAACGAAACTTTTAATATAAAATGGAATTATGTTCGAACTCGAAAAAAAAATACGCAAGTCATAGTATAGATTAAAGATCCTTTAACTTACAGTGGAATATGTTGTGGAAAACAGCTGCAAAGCTGGAGAAGTTTCCAGGCGAAGTCATTTAGAAGTCGCCTTTCAAAAATTCAGAAAAATTTAGAAAAATTCTTATAAGGTTCATTGTTCTTACCAAAATTGCAAAAAAAACAACACAGAACTGTTTGTTTAAGGACAATAATCAAGCATATGGATTAAACTGATTATTTACTCCCCCAAAAGTTATATTTTTGCTATCTGAGATACATACTTATGCCTGTATGTATGTATATCACTCAAATGTTGGTGACACACCTTAAAAAAATGCAATGAAATAGAAAATCGACCGCACACAGCAAACAAACACGAACAGGACGTCAGGATATGGCGTAATTACACTAGTTTCGAGACACACACACGCACACTTTAACATCAGTCGACACGCACACTAACAAACGGACACAATTAGGGGCGCGCCGCTTTTATGAGCACTTTTGTTGCACACGGCGTGCCATGTGGCCATATGTGCCTTACATTAACACTATTGCACAAAACTTAAGCATAACTACTTCAATTCCAACCAGTACTACTAAGTACAAAATGTTTTTTATTTAGATTATGATTATTATGCTTTGTTAAACACCTTATAAAATTCGAATATGTTGCAAGAAGTGTTTCGATTCCATTAATAGTCCTACAAGCTGTAGTTTTCGGCACGAATCCTTCCACTGTTCATACGTGCTTTGATTACGGAACAACATAGGTAAGGCAGGGCCTAGCAGGCAAGCGGTTTTGGAGCGCACAACTTCGACCAAAGCTCCGTGTGGCATGATAAAAACACATACATCCATAAAAATAACTACTTGCCACTAATTTTCAGTTTGCATGCTAGCATTAAATGTGCGGAAAATGAACGAGCCAAGCCCATCAACTAACCGACTAAAGGTAAAAGGATAACAGTGTGAACAACCAAGCGCACACACACCCATAGGCTCGATACACACATACACAAGAGGCACATAAAGTGCATTAGAGGTTTAAAATGTGCGAATAAGCCAGGGAGTTGCATAAGCTGCCATGAAAGCGGTGGTTGTTACAAAACATATGCCAATAAACGCGCCTGCGTAGGTGTGCGGCGTTCACACTCATTTATAACTGTCAAACACTCAACATCATTGGGTTTAGATGCATGCGCCGAGTTGTTTGGTCGACAGCTGATAATATTTGCTATAAATTGAGGTACGTAGTTATAGAGTATTTATATAGCATTCGTCGCATATTTTAGTAGTGTTTACAATGCACATATGAACTTATCATTATATATTTATATACATATATGTATATGTATGTATATACACTGAGCATATTTGAGCACCAAAACACCAAAGGGCACTGAACTACATTTCAGCAGAAAATGGGTTGCAATGTTAAGCAAACACACACACAAACAAACAAACATGCATGGTCTTGCGCACCTTAGCAAATAAATATCATATCAAAATGCTCGGCGGCGACAGTTCTTGTTAGCCGGTTCGTTGATTGGCGGTGCGGCTGCTAAAGAAATATAGACACTGTTCTTCACACATATTGTATACATATGTATGTTTGTACATTTATATAAAAGTATGTACATATGTGTAAATACATAAGTTTGTATTCCGCTCCACAACAGCCGGTTGTGCGCTCCGCAGTTGACAGTTGCACGAAAAATTTTTGTCAGGTGGTGATCAGTTGTTATGAGAAAAAAGTTGTAGCGTAAAAAATGAAACAAAAATGTGTAGAAAAATTGTAAAAAATACAAGTACAGAAATTTAAAAGAAAATAAAAAAGTAAAGGTTGTAGCGGAAGTTACAGTGCTGACCTCTGGCGTAGTAATAAATATATACACTGAGAAGTTGTAAGTTATGTATGTAAAATGATATTTATATACTTTAAAGTACTTCTGGAAACATTCATATTAATTTTTAAAGTTGTATCTGTAGAACATAAGTGATTTTTATGATCTTTACGTTAAGTTAAGAGATCAATCCTAAGAAGGAACTCACTTAGACAGCTTAGAACAGGATCATAAGACCACTACAGCGCGACAAACTGCTCAACCTATCACAAATTTGTTGAGACGGCTAATATCAGTTTCGGTAATGTCAACAGCTTCGCCGATGGTAAGACTAGCGAATGGTTTGTAAGGTAATTAATACCAATTTTCAGAGTCCAAGTGTTTTTGTTACGTTAAACGTTCGTGGTAACCGAGGAAAAATGAGGCCGCCAGCACATTAGAAAGGCACGTAGATAATACAAAAGATGGTTTGCTTAATTCCAATCAGACTATATAACAAATGCTAACAATGGCGCCAGCCCCAAGAGGCGAAAAAGCGGCACAAAAAGATTTTGGAAAAAATGTTTGAAGTTGAAATTCAGCAAGATAGCAAAAATTCTGAGCCTTGTTTTATCAATGTCTCTTCAGCAGCCATCTAGGAGTTAAGTTCTGGTTAACTTAACCAAGACACGTTTTTTCTCTAAATAACCTTATATTTTAACCAGAACTTAACTGACAGATGGCTGATAATGACCCTAGAAGTGTCAAGAAGACTCCGTGTTGAGATATAACTCTGGCAATTTCATAAATGGAGCTTCGAATTGCTTTTGCATTCTGTCCTCAGCAACTTTTTCCTAGTCACAAATCTCCAGGGGAAGGTTGCAGGCAAGAATTTATACACATTCAGGAAGCAGTTGCCGAGACTGAGATAGTTTTTGAAGCAAAAGCTCCCTATGGTACCATAAAAATTACCTAGAAAAGTTAGATAAAGCCGTTGTGGGTATATAGATCTTTATTGCAACTTTCTGAATAATGAAATTGCGGTTTTTCTATAAAGTAAAAGTTTCCAATAAAAATAGACCAACTTCTCAAAGTGCCGGCTACATTCTTCTGTATATATCCAACCTTATTTTATAGTATTGGATAACTATTATATAAACTTGCTATTGAATAAAATTGTGCATAAATTTTCATTACAAATACTAATATGTTTTTAACCTTATCAGGCAATCAATCATGCTGACCCTTATATGCGTTTAGCTGACTTACGAGTCATTTCCACAACCCAATACACACGTGGGTTGAAATGCACATTTCGCCGTAGAGAGCAATTCATTCGATTGACCCATGTTTTGAACTCAATTCACGCCCAAACAATGCAAAGTCAATTAAACTCTCAATGCAGTTGAAACACGGTACAAACACAGTTACAAGATAACCATTGTACGTAAGTATGTATGTATGTATGTGTATTTGCCACTGATGTGAAAATCGTTTGAAAATATCCAAATTGTTGCTAGCGTGCAAAAGCAATTTATCACAAACATTAAGCAAGCGGCGGGTTGCCTGCAGAGCGGCGGGTTGAGGGTGAAGAGGGTTTTAGAAGTAGAGCGCAAGAATACTCGGCATAACTGTGGAAAACACTTGATGATATAAAGTGAATAACCACATTGACAAGAATAATATTTGTACAATAACAGCAACAACAGCAAAAGCAGCGACAGCACCCTGTCAAGATCATAGAGATCAAATGATAAAATTTGACTTAACTTGACTTGGAGTTCGCGCAAGGCACACGGAAAGATGTCAACGCGCGCCGAGCCAAAGAAATATGACAACTTAAAGAGTAAATGACAATTGAAAATAAGATAATATGCAAGTGGTATGTGTTATGAAAGGTCACCGATGCAATGGTAGTTCAAACTTATCGATGGAATGAGTGAAGAAATGGACGTAACCCCCGAAGTTAGTCATTGATGGGCCGTGGTCGAAGCTTGTGACTTGCGGCAACACGTTCACATCAATCATTTCAATGTATATATGTATGTACATAACAATACAAACGCACATACATGTATATTATGTGATTGCTGTGTGGCAAACTGTTGGAACAATGACGAGAGAAAAAATTTAAAAGCAAGAAACCGCTTGCATGTGAGCAACTACAAAAAGTGGCTGAGAAAAATTTCACGAAATTCAATTAAAATTTATTGCCAGTCAATTTGTATGTATGTGCGTGTGGCATTTGTGGAAGTAATTGCGCTTAATTGAATTAAAAGAAAATAAACCAAATGTGTGTGACCTAACAACTAACCGCAGAAAATTTCCAATAAAATTTGTACTCATATGCTTAACTACATAACTACAAGCCAGATATGGTTTTGTATGTGTGTGTTCACACATGAAAAATAGTGTATGTGTGTGTGTGTGCTTTCATGCCAGCAGCGACTAATTTGGGGTTTACTGCGTGTGGCCGTATAAGTAAAGAAACACACAGCAAACTTATGTGTATGTATGCAAACAAACGTAAGTAAATCAACAGAGCCGATATGAAAAAATGCAAGAAGCGATTTTCTTGTCAAACAGATAAATAAAATGGCAAGTCTTATCAGTCTGAAAATATTTCATATTTGTGTGGTATTTGAATTTATTAAAATTACACAGCGATAACGGTAAAGAATTGCTATTTTCATGGAAAAAAATATATTTAAGAAAGGGTGTATACTTCGAAGTCAACTATCTTTTTCATTATCGCTCTAAAGCTCTCTAAAATGATAAGCAGAATCAACGGAGCTTAACTTCTTCGGCGGTAGGAATGTTACAACTGTAAGAAGAGCAAAGCGAAGCTAACAGAATGGTGACTATGTAATTCCTTATAGAGCAGAGTAACTAACATTACATAAACAGAAAATTTGCAACAGAGCAGAGCTATTAACATGAAGTTAACATGAATTAACAGTAGCTGCTGTTAAGCCGCCAAACGTGTTGCATAAATATTAAACTTTAATTCCTTGAAAGGAATGATTGTTCATAAACGCATAATAAACGAAAAAAAATTAATTACTTTTGTAATGAAACTACAATATCATTTACAAATAATTAAGTTTCCACAGAATATCTTTATTTTGCACAAACACTTGATTTTGATCGTTCAGTTTGTATGGCAGCTATTTGATATAGTGGTGCGATCTGAAAGAACTGTTTCGTATGTTATAATGTTGGCTTAGATAATAATCTATGCAAAATTTCGCGAATATGTTTAGTGGAATAAAAGAGGTTTCCATACAAGTATATGAATCCGGTCGTTCAGTTTGTATGGCAGCAAAGTAAGTACATAAGTATATGTCATAGGGATCCTATATCGCCGGCTTCGACAGATGAGCAGCTTTTTGGTGCGAGAACTACGTCTGCGAAACTACAAATCGATATCTCCAAAATTTAGTGATTAGTTCGCGTATATACAGGCAGACAGACTGACGGACATGGCGAAATTGGCTCAGCTCATCACCATGATCACTAAATATACACACATACATATATTTCCTATGGTCTTCGGCGTTTCGTTCAGGGTGTTACAAACTTTCGGACAAACTTAATATACCCTGTTCAGGGTATACAATTTATCAGAAGTAAAATTAGATAACTTTTCATCAGCTTTATATGTATATGTTTATAGTTTGTAGATAAGTCAAATGGCGTACTTTCACACAAACGCAAACTAGATCTACAAACGAAATGGAAAACATTGCAAAATTTACGATAAACAAATAAAAAGGCAAATAAATATGATAACTGTGACTGCTCAGCAGAACTTGTCTGTGCTCCAACACAAAAATAATGTCAAAGTACTCGAAAAACCTTAACGAGATAACGACGTTGGCCACAAATTACGGCCCGTCATCGTAATACCCCCAGCGCCAGGCGCAAGCTCACAGACATACACACACACTTACCTGAAATCACCACAACACATATGTAAGTACTTTATTTCAACCGAAAAAAGCTATTTGCTTTTATATGGAATGCATTGACTTAATGAATTAAGATACAATGCACTTGTGTCTGAGTGTGTGTGCCATGTGAAAAAATGTTCAAAAAGAACGCACTAGCTGACGTTTTTTCTTATCTCAAGCGGTGCTTTTTGGAAAACAAAAAAAAAACACTTTGCTTCCGATAAACCTGTGATTTCCTTTTGCCATGCATACGAGTGGGTATACACATCCACTTATGTACATATGTTCATATATACAAAAGTATTTACTTTTCGCCTATTAGTCACTAGCGCCGTTTTTATCGGTACTTTAGCTAAATCGATAGTGATTTTTTAGACCAATTTATAAACATCTGGTAATGATTTTAATTATACCCTGAACAGGATATATTAAGTTTGTCACGAAGTTTGTAACACCCAGAAGGAAGCGTCGGAGACCCTATAAAGTATATGTGACCTGGTCTACGAAAAGGGGGCTTAGGTGTCAAAAAAAAGGAGAACAATTAATGATATAACGAGAAACTGACGACTATTTTTAACAGCTTTTCCCAGAAAACTAGTTTTCGCACGTTAGCCCCCTTTTCGTAGACCAGGTCACATATATGTACCTATATAAATGATCAGTATGTTGAGCTGAGTCGATTCTGTCTGTCTGTCTGTCTGTATATATACGAACTAGTCCCTCAGTTTTTAAGATATCGTTTTGAAATTTCGCAAACGTCATTTTCTCTTCAAGAAACTGCTCATTTGTCGGAACTGCCGATATCGGATCACCATAACATATAGCTGCCATATAAACGGAACGATTGGGATCAAGTTCTTGTATGGAAAACTTTCACATTTGACGTGGTATCTTCACGAAATTTGGTATTGATTATTTTCTAAAGCAACAATGTAATTTCCGAAAAAATTGTTCAGATCAGTTAACTATAGCATATAGCTGCCATATAAGATGAATGATTGCTATCAATACTTGCATGGGAAACTTCCTCATTTCACAATATATCTTCACGAAATTTGGTATGATACAATAAGTTCATAGAAATAATGTAATATGGGAAGAAATTGTTCAGATCGGCACACTATAGCATATAGCTGCCATACAAACCGAACGATCGACATCAAGGGTTTGTATGGAAAACTTTTGTATTTGACATGGTATCCTCACAAAATTTGACATGGATTATTGCTTAAGGTAATAATATAATCTCCGAAAAAAATGTTCAAATCGGATTACTATAGCATATAGCTTCTATAGAAACTGAACACATAGTTACTAAAAGAAATGCACCTGTGAAGGGTATATTAGCTTCGGTGCAGCCGAAGTTAACGTTTTTTCTTGGGTTTGTTGTAGTTAATTTGTATTTTGAGATTATCGGAAATGCTTGTGTATTATTATTATTATTATTATTATTATTATTATTATTATTATTATTATTATAAGTTGAAAATCCACATTTTTATGAATAGAAATCTATATTTATTTATAACTGTTTATATGAACCGTTGCAAACGTGTCCCAAATGTAATTTATTTTTATTTACTGAACTATGCAAATATGTTCATATGCTTTTAATGTTGTTGTCGGCAAATCTTATCGCTACACTCAATAAGCCTGATAAGCTCCACCAAAAAGCGTAAAATTTTTGTTAACTAATTGAAATGCATATACTACAGGCAAAAAAATGTTAGTTTAGATAAGGATACCGTTGTAACAAAAGTAAAAAAGAAAGTTTTTGAAGCCAAAAATAATTCGCTTTCAAAGTCTATAAATAAAAAAGTACTTTTACTATATGCATAGGGAAGGTTTTTTATGTAAATATATAATAGTTGAATATGGCAATTTTGACTCTAATATTGGTTCGAAACATTTTTTTAAATTTCAAAACCTCGATTAAAAACACTCTTTAGTTACACTCAAATATATTATCTATTCCACTCATATCGTACAAAACAGCAAAAAATGTTCACTTTCTGAGAAATTTACAGGACTGTAAGTTATTGACCATTATTTTGTATCCTGATCATGTAGCCTTTGATACGAAGTACTTACAAATGTATGTATGTACAGACTATGTAAATGATCAGCGTGACGTCCCTATGCACATTTGTACATATATCCATTCGTCTATCTGTATATACGCAAACTAGTCTGTTAGTTTTTGAGATCTCGTTCATAAAGTTTGCACACTTTTGTTTCCAAGAAGCTAGGTATGTATTTGTTGGAAACGCCGATATTAGACTACAACAATAGTCATCGTGTTTTCAGGTGAGTACGTGGCGACAACGATCTTACCCCACGATATTTAAAACCACATACATACAATATATCACTATGAGCTGATGAGACTAGAGAAGAATATACATATGTACATACATATGTAAAAATTACACAAACTTATCAATCAAAGTAAAGATATCTTCACAAGATTTTGCAAAGCGTGTTAGCCAGGGTTACGCTAGAATCTCCAAGGAAATTCATCAGATCAGACATCTATAAAATAAGTATGTATATATGTATGTACATATATGTGGCCGACAATTTATGACTCGAGCTTTTAGATTTATAGTATATACACTATCCATACGTATAGAAATAAGATAAAGTAAAACCACACTCTTTCCTGAAATATTCGCCAGTTTCTTTCAATTAATTCGATTCATGATCACTGGCGGCCAATAATTTTTACAATTCAATTTTTTCATTTATGTATTTCCTATCATCAGCTTTTTAACTCTCACTCAGAATGCACGCGCACAAAGCAACAGAGCAAGCAAGGCTAACAAAAGCAAAATGGCAAAGCGAAAATTGTTTAATTTGACGAAGTCAATTAATGTGAACTACGAGCATTGCATACAAGCATACATATGTATATACATACATACATGCATACATGTATATCAATATATTGAGGAGTGTATATAAATATATATAAATACATAATGAATATATTTTAATATATGGAAACTCGTCACCAGACATTTGTCGCTTTCATATCGGCTCACAAAGCCTAGGAACCCCTATTTTAGTATAGCAAAAATGCGCTCAGTTCTGAAATATCATAAAAAAGGTCTCAATTATTGAATGTACTAATTCAAGTGAAAAACACACCCATATAAATATATCAATTTATAAATATATGTATATACACTTACATATATACGGGCGTACTCAGCGCCGAAAAAGTGAGCTCCACTTGTTCACCCACTTGGCTTGTAGATTTTTTAAAGACGCAAAACATTGCAACCCGGCAAGTGAGCCAGTGACTGTCCACAACTGTTCTATATGCTCAACGTATGTATATATGCATGTATCTACCTACATGTGTTTGTACTTATTTGTTGTTTTTAATATATGTAAACAGAGAAACACTTGCTAAGGCACTGTGACGGCGTGTCGGTCTCAGTCTTGGTTCCATTATTTCATTTATAAACAAATACTAGCTATGTACGAGTATAAATAAATAAACTAATGCTTTGACCACCGCTGTTACGCCTCACACTTCAATCTCCAACTGCACGAAGATAACGATTTTTTGTTATAGAAGTTAAATATTTACTCATTATTAGATATTTATAAGAGAGAAGGAATTTGAAATTGTTTTTGAAGGCGAAAACTTAGAAGGAAAATTAAATATTTTTATACTTCTTTTATAATAATAACAATAAAATCTGAGTTTTTATAAAAAAAAAAAATTAATTTAATATTGGGTTAATATACCATGAGGTGTTCGAAAATCGTTAAAAACTAGTAATAATAACAATCGCTGGAAAGCAGCGGTTCAAAGGCGAGTTAAACGAAATGTACAAGTTATTGTCTTGATTGTAGTTTTTAATGTCAAAGGCAAAAATTGTCAACACAACTCAAAATTTGTAGTTACACGAACATTTCGTAAACACCAAAAATGTCGAAGGCGAGTTACAGAAAACAATTTACTTTATTGCTTTTATGTTATTCTTTTTGAAATCTTCTTATTTTGTTCTTCGAAAAAGTGTCGAAAAAAAATCCAAATTCGATGCTTTTTGTTCAGACCGCCGCCACTTTGTCAAATTTCAAAAAATAAAACAAGCTTTCATAGCATGAACGCGGCTTTCCAACAGATTAATAATCTTTTTGAAATTTTTGCTTTAAACCAAAATTGCGGCCGCTATCGAGAACCTTATTTTTTACGTGTCATTTCAACAATTTATTTAACTACTATAAACCCAATAAATATTATATTCGTCATGAATGTATTTATTTATGAAAAAATCGGACAAATTAAATTATTTCAACATTAAAAATAAAAATTCGCGAAAATCTGTGATATTTTGGAGGGTCACACTAAATATTAGGTAGTCGAAAAAGTCTTTTCGTATTTTGTCAACAGATATCGTATATCTCCAGTGCTACCAATCACATTGTGTCATATCATAAAGTGCTGGAAAGGTGATATTTTAAGCTTTCGTTCTGGAACTTTCGAAATTTCGATTTACACTGAAGAAAGTTTTACACTGATGGAATAATGTCTCTAGCGGAAAAATGGCAAAAAGTGGTCGGCCAAAATGGTACATATTAGTTTTTTTATTTATTTATTGTTATAAATATAAAAAGATAAGTTAAAATTTGATTAGAAATACGAAAATATTTTTTCGACTACCCAATAGTAGCGAATGTAGTCATTATTTACATATAATGTCAACCTAATACATATTTTATTCTTCTGTACTCCAGAGCATAACCACCGCCATAACCATTTCACCACATTTTCAGCGCTGCAATTTGATACCAAATACTAAAGTTGTCTTTAATTGAAATTGCAAATAGTTTTCGAACATAACCTAACTAAATTTCATGTGTAGCATCCAATCGGTGGCGTACTCCATTTGACTAGTCGCTTTTAGTAGTCACGTTATATATGTATGTATGTACACACGATATTTTTCGGCTAGCAATACAACTACAAAATTATAAGCGCAAAAATTTTTTATATTTTTTTAAAGCTTAATCAAATAAATTATTTACCATTTATGCTCGAATAAATGCGTACTCCAATAAGCTATATTACGATTTCTTATTTTTCAGGGGTTAAACTTTACACGATTTTTATAGCGCTGCTGGGTAGTATTTTAAATTTTATTTGTTTAGTGATTTTTTTTTTATTTTTGTTTTGTTGTTTGGCTTTGCGTTACTAATTTGGTTTCGCAAATTTTTCACAATTAATGCGCGCAAGTTTCCACAAATCGGCTTTAATTTTTACACAATACACAACTACACTACACTGAAAAGTTTGTATGTATGCGGTATTTTTGGTTTCTAAATATTGTTTTTTGTAAAGAAATTTTTTTCTTAATATGCTTTTTGCTATTTTTGTTGTTTGCTGATAATTTTAAAGTATTTTTTCCACTTGCATCACTGGCTTGCCACTAATTAACTGGAAATATTATTTTTTTTCCACTTGGAGCATAATGAGTTTTCTACACTTTCAAATAGTTGTTTTACGGCTTTTTGGTTTTGCTTTGCGTTTTTTACCGTGCAGCGATTTGTGTGTCACTTAAACCGAACTTTTTGTATTATTTCCTTTAATATTCAGCTTTTCCGAAAATTGTATAAGCGCAAATTTTTCTGCTTTCCACTTAACGCTTGTTCTCTATTTATCACAATATGCACTAAATACTCTTAAGCTTGGCTTAGTTTTTGGTATTAAGTTGTTTTTAGGTATGTTTTACGCTGACCATTAATAGTTTGATGAATTTGAATATTGATTTTTCTTTACATTGAAATGTAAAATTGTGTGAAACTGAAAATAGAAAGAAACAAAAAATATTAATTTCGACCAAATAAAGCATTTAGTTTAGAATTTTTTAAAAGTTTCACGCAATCTCTTAACACTCAACAAAAATTTGTGTTGCTTTTCACTTAATCGCTTAAATTCATTGAAAAGTTTTGATGATTTTGAGGAATTATTTAGCGGTATGAATTTTCCGTTATTGAAAAGTGCTGTTATCTGAATTTTTGTTTGATTGTTTTTATTACTTATTTATTTTATTTTTACTATTTTTATTTATTTTTTAATGTTTTTTAATGTTTTTATTTTTTTGTTTTTTTATTTTTTTTATTTAAATATTACTTATCTATTTTATTTTACAATTTTTTATTTTTTTCATGTTTTCAATTTTTTTTTAATTTTTTTTATTTTACTTTTATTTTTAATATTTTTATTATTTTATTATTATTTAATATTTTTTATTATCATTCAATATTTTCTATTATTATTTAACATTTGCGCGCACATTTATTGGCCAAGCGCCTTCATTCACATGTTATTTGCTTTAATTGTCTTGTCAAACGTGCATTCATATATGCCATTTAATTGTTTATTGTGTATAAATAATATTTCACACAAACGCCACAAATCACTTGAAATTATGCTTAATATTTTGTTAATGTGCATATAAACAATATTTTCGACAATCAGCACGACCACCGAAAATAGACAAGTTCACGTTTCCCGCACTGTGGCCGTCGAGCGCCTTAGCCCAGTTACGACGGCAACCGGTTCTTGCCAAACCACGTCTGATTAATTACTAATTGATTGGCGCGCAGAAACTGGTTAACTTCCTAGCCATTTGCTACCTCATTTAGCTGCTGCACACACAAATATTATGGGCAACAACAGCATGTCCAACAAAAATATTTCGTTTTTTATTTAAATTTTATTTTCTTCAAATAAAAATAATATTCAACACTTGTTGTACAACAACGCAAAAGGTGGCTGTACGCGCTGCACAAGTAAGCAGCAGACAATTGCTTGACTTCTTTATAATAAACAACAATAAAACAATAACAACAGCCAATAATAGCAGCTTACGCTTGAAAGTAAAAGTGTCAAATTTGTCAAGATCTCGCATTACGTGCGCGATTTTTTTATTAGGCGCACATTAAAGATAATACCAACACATACATATACATATATATACGCATATTTGAGTGAATTTAAAACAATGCCATAAATCTGTAATGGTGTGCAATCACAGCGCCAATGACGACGTGTGTCGCATTAATACCCCGAAATATTTCTGTTTTTGTTTTTTTTTGTTCTGAACTACATGACAAATCCAATTATCTATGTAATATTTTCAGAAGCAGAATTTTGGCGATTTGTAGAAGATATCTGTGTATATGTATATAATATAAAGATATATTATATTGGCTTAATTGTAATGGTAGAGGTTATGTGAGTTGAATCCGAAGCACCCTAACAGGAAGCTATGACGAATTCAGCCGTAAGGCAATATCTAGTCATCCTTTCATTACTCACTAAGTTTCAGAAAAAAATGGTGCTAACGTAGGTAATCAGCCGCTTTCTAAGTTTCTCCATTTGTTCTAAGAGATGCGCATCAAGTCAAGTTTCAGTTGAAATATATTTTTATACCACGAAAAGGATATATTTTTCATAGATTTTTTCTTTTCAATAGAAAAATATCTGAGTATATCGAAATTAGCGTGAAGCACTTACATATATCCATGCAAACCTTGCGTTGACTGTAGAAGACATACTTTTTTATGAAATCGTTAATAGCTGCCATAAGCAATATGTTTTTCGTTCTATATACATATATTATCCGACCAATTTGTGGTACACTCACCTTTTGCTACAAACTCGGGTTTTAGGTTTCAGTTAAGTATAGCTGAGGTCTCAGTTTTCTATGCGATGTAAATGGACAAAACCCAAAAAAGTGGTAGTTAAGGCGAGTTAAGAAAAGCACAATGTACGGTAAACTCCATATTTGAAAGCAGGGTTAAATGCCAACCACTAAAATGAATCTAAACACAAGTTTATGGGTAAATATTCAAATAATGCTAGGTGCAACTTCTGATCCTACATGACTTAATAAACTCAGGCTATTCATGGCCAAAAATAATCTAGTCAAATATCCATCCAAAACGGAATATATTGTTGGAACTACCTAGTGACAGGTGTGTTTTTTGGAAGGTTGAAGAAAAAAAAGAAATTCTTGCTAACAGAGAAAAAAGAGAGATACAAATTTTGAGTAGATTAAAATACTAGATAACCATATATAATATATCTATTTAATTTATAATCACTCCTACAAAAAATAATCGTGACTGAAGATGTTTAACTGTTTTTACCGAACCAGCTGTTGAGGTGAGTACAAAAACTGGGAGGCTGTGCACAAACAGTGATAAATAGCTGTAAATTGCCATCACATACATAAATCCAAGCGCAAAGGTATGCGGCTGCCGAGAGGTTTTCTAGATACCTATTGTGGTTAGTGGGCGCCCGACTAGAACAACAGGCAGATGGCTTAAATGGCAAAGACGGATAAGTAAGTACCACGACAAGGGCATTGAGATCAAATCTTTCTTTAAGACAAGTAATTACAATTAACTTAAATGAAAAATTGCGTACTTCTTGTTGAGACTAAGACTACTAAATTGAGAGGTTTGCTAACTTTTCAAAGCCTAGACATCTACGAAGTCGGCATACAATGCAAAAATAAAATAAAGCTATAAGCAAAGTTGGCTGAGCAAATTGGAACTTCGAGATTTCAATGTCAACAAAAAAAAACAGCTGACAGGATTAGCACTAAAATGAGAGCAGCAAATATGCTTACAAATGCCTTGTAGGAAAAGTAGAGGTTAGAAAAAATTTAAATCAAAATAATAAAACTAATTGAATGGAAATTAGAGCAAAAAAAGCTAAAAAAGAAATCATGTCACGCTACTACCTTTTTATTTTTGTTGAAGAAATAAGGATTTCTTTTTTTTCAGAATATGTGAAAAGTTTTCTAAAATGCAAAAATGCTATTCATTTTACGGTAATTAAGGGAAGTGCTCACACTAAAAGTAATTATACAGATATAATAAGATATTTAATGCATTAACAATCTCATAGAATTCCCTGCTGGGCATATAAAGAACAGGTGCTTGCGTACATTGAGTCAGAGAGGCACATGCACTCGTATTAGTCGTGGCAATCGCTTACCGTCAATCCAACAGCTGCCACCGAATAGAGTGAGAACGCGAAGCGAAATGCCAAAACGACAAAGCGGAAGGAGGGCAGAGCGGCGGTGACCGCTGCTCAAACGGCCAGCTGGCTAACTCCCAGGCCGCTTAACGGCTTGCCCTGCGG
The DNA here is from genome assembly GCF_016617805.1 of Bactrocera tryoni. Taxonomy (NCBI): domain Eukaryota; kingdom Metazoa; phylum Arthropoda; class Insecta; order Diptera; family Tephritidae; genus Bactrocera; species Bactrocera tryoni. The sequence goes on from NC_052499.1 coordinate 8,068,364, forward strand.
TTATGCTGGCGAACTCGGCTTAAATATATTGTGTAGCTATCTGACTAAAAAATTATAAAAAAAACAAACACTTGCACACACACAAGTGTAGGAATGCGGAAAGGCGTACAAATTCTTCGAAAATTAAATGGTCCCAACAGTTGGCGCGTCGAAGACTCTTTGGCAATTCATCCCTTTCATTTACTCCTCGGAAATTCTGTACTTTTGCCGCGTTTTCGACTTTTGCGGCAATTTAGTTCATTTGATTTTGCGCGTGGAAATGTCGAAAGGAAAAAGTTTTGCTGCAATGGCGAAGATTTCAGCTAGCCGGAAAGTTATCCGTGGCAGCGGCGGACTAGTTGCAGCTTCAATGAATTGCTGATGTGGTTGTTGTTTAAGTGAATGCAATTGTGTAACGGTAAATTAATCGAGGCAGCATTAAATTGTTGAAACGGCGTAAATTTTCATTCAAGCTTAGATTGCAAAGGATGCCTTTGTGCTGAAATCTTTGCAATTTTTATTTTTTCTCACTAATTTAAAAATTTTGGAAAATTGTTGTTTATGCTAGTTGTGCAATTTCAGTGAGTGTAAACTTGAAAACATTCAACATGGTAAGAGAAAAGTTATCAATAATATGGTATAACGGACTTTTTACGAGCTTATAATGCAAAATTCTTTATCAACTGAAACATGGAGGAAGTGATGGTAATGAATGCTTTCAAACCTCATGTGCGGTAGAAATGTATAGTGATGTTTTTAATACTCTTTTTGTATCTAATAATCTCCTTTGGTTTTGTGTTTTGGTCCTCGAGGGACTAATACCAAAATACGAAATTTTTTGCAAGAGCGAACTCGAGAAACTCAAGAAAAGTGTCATGAGCGGTTATTTTGTTTATTGTTTTTCAATTGTTCCTTCTCCCAATATTCAACTAAGCGTTGCGATAGACAAGTTAGACGAATATAAAAGTCCAGCAACAAGTCAATTGACTCACAGCGAAAAATATCTGATTGACTAGTTCTTATTTGGTTAAAAAATCTTTAAAAAAATCCAAGAACAAAGGTCAGTATTGCAATGTACACATGATCAACTTAATAATAATTTAAGTTCCCAGACACATTTATAGAAGAACACTTCTAAAAGGATCAGAAAATAATTTTAGACAAATTAGTGAGATTTGGTAAGCACTTAGTTACACCTTTCAATTTAGTAGTTAATATTGAGCACTAATAAAGAATCATTGGGAAAAGAGATTGTCCATCTCAAATTTAAATCCATATTTTGTTTTTCTAAAACTAAAGATAAAAAATCGATCCAAACCACTTAATTAACATTGAAAGCGAAGTGTGAATAACCAAAATACATTCACTCCGGCATTTACTAAAAAAAAGATCCTTTCCTCCGCCAAATTTAAAAAGCTCTATTTTGATTATTTTTCGTAGACTATAACTGGTACTTATGTATGTTTCTCATTAGGATGACGACATTACTTGCATAGCACAAGTCAGCTTCTAGGCGCCTTTCAAATAAATACTTTCATTTACGGGTCAGCGCAACGAATTTTAATGCCGCTTAATATGACTTAGTCATAATATCAGCCGGTAAGTAAATAAATGCAATGTAAGTTTTATTATATACCCTCAATATACGCTACTTAGCGCTAGAGCTCGTAAGCCATATGCTTTATTGACCACATGCATGCATGTATGTATGTATATAATACATATATTGAAGTACATAAAAAGTTCATGTACATGCACGCTTTTTCAGCTTATTACTGTATCTCACGCTAAACTATGCTGTGTGCTATGGGTTTTGCCTATAATTCATAAAATTCAATGAGTTTCTCCACAAGCGCCTTCCGTTCGACTTTTGTGCGAATGCGAGCACTTACTTGCGGACAATGTACAGCCAGCACACACACACCCATATATACATATATCCATACATACAAAACAGCTGTATATAACGCATACTTCTGCAAAGCTTTATGTATGATTCATATGCTGCATTCAAGTATGTGTGTGTGTGTGCGCGCATGTCTGTGTAGCTGACTACTTTAATTAAGACTTAATTACTTCCACATTGCGTCGTTCTCAACTCAACTGACCGTCCGTTAGTTACTTGATTGTGGCATTATGGAAAAAAGTAGAAGAATAATAATTATTCAACAGTAAACTCAGCCACATATGTAGCAGGCGCGCACTTAAAATAAAATTCATAGTCATATTCGCATATACATATGTATGTAGGTATACATATAAGTCTTTTTGTATATGTAAATATTACTACTGAGAAGAAAAAATAGTAAAATAGCCAAGTCTAGACCATTAAAAATCCGCGTTTGTTTGAAAGCGAAGTACTATTATTACATAAGAACGCGCCGGGTGCTATATATACATTCATATTTTTATATATGTACATGTGTATTTATTTATATACACTTATTTCTGCTGAACATGAAATTCTATTTAAACATTTTTTATCTCAATAAACAAGAGTAAAAAATAATTTTTCCACCAACCGATGTGGCTTCACATTATATTTGCTTTCTGCTCCGCTTTTGCACGCGATCACGATTTCGAAATAACACTTCTAGTTTGTATAGTATATACAAATATAAGTATTCGTATATACCTTACTTATTTTTATTAATTTATTTCCTTTTCGCTTAGGAGTTGGGAGTTGACTTTGACACTACATTAGGGTGGTCATTAATATGCACAAGTGTACAAAAAATTATTTTTCAGCCCAATTCTTGAATTTTATTAGAAAATATATTTATTAAATATACAGTTAGACAATTTTAATTTTATATTAGCACCCTTCTCCCATTGATAATTATTAGAGACCTTTGATTGTTGTATTGTTATACTAATATTTATGACAGCAAGCAATGTTGTCATCATCTTCCAGATTCTAGAGAGAGAGTCAGTAAACTGCACATTCTGACTGTTTATATTTTATCAATTTTTAATTCTCATTTTGGGATTAAAAATTAAATTTTTAATTATAGTTTTAATTAAAAAATTATTAGTTCTTTAATCGCAAAACTTAGCTCTAAAAAATTTGTAATTCTGTTAGAAATTAAAATTAATTATTATTAAAATTTCAGCTAATTGCGATGAGCTGTTTCTTCGACTTTGTTTAACAGCTGAGGCCTTGAGCGGCCAATGGTATGAAAATTGAGCACATTCCGACGACAATTACTTATTTGCAACAGACACGGTCCAGAATTTATAATCGACTAAAGACAGTTAACTCGGTAGTATTCTTGAAAATATTTGTGGGAGTAATAATCAAATATGAATACAAAGTCGTTGTAGGAAACTTCGGAAACTTCATAAGTAGTTCACCATCGAAAAAGCTTCAAACGCTTATCTTATATATATGTATATATTTTTTTAAGAACAAAAGTGGTAAATTTAACGAAACTAGTATGACATTTTTTTTCTTTTGTGAGCTTGTTGTTAGGGATAAATAACATTATATTTAATCATTAATACTGACTTCAGCACTGCGAAGAGAGATTTGATACTAAGTATCTTTAAAAATTCGGATATTATTAGTGAAAATTAGTAATTTCACTCATAAAAATTTAACATTTCAGACAACTAGCACTGTTGCCAAATTTCAGCGAGCACAGTGGAACAAATTTATAAACAAGTACATACATATTTATATTCTACAATTGCTCTCAGGGCATTTACATTTCATGAAAAAATAACGCAAATACCTTAAAATACACACATATTTATTTCGCAAGTACTTTTATTGCTGATGCAAATGCATGTGTCACCTATATATGCATTTTTGTATATACAAATAACTTTTTTTCTTTCACAAACGTGAGCGTTCGATAGCTTATTTTGCCTCACGCTAATGACTTATTTGATTTGCCTACGATTTTTTCGCAGCTTTATGCGGCTTTCTCATTTAAATTATATTTCTACAAAATTGTTAACGTATTTGAATCAAAAGAAGCTGAACGCACGCAGTCAAGAAACTTATAAAACTTAATATTTTGCTAAGAAAGTTCGCTTCGTCTCAGTGGTGTGGGCGTTGTTTTCCATATATGCAAGTAGTTGTAGTTAAATATGGCTATTTTCCGAAGTGGATTTAGAGATGATGAGTTAAATGAGTTGTGTTGAGAAATGTTAATATACACTGAGAAAAATGATGGTTAATTGTAGGAAATAAATGCAGTTTTAAACTGAAGTGATTGGGGAAAGAGACAGAAGAGAAATCTATATTTTTGAATAATAATGAATCAGTATATTGAAAAAAAAATATTAGCTATTAAATTTTATTATATTTTATTTATATTTTGCTTTAAATTTTTATTCTTATGCTTTTAATTAATTATGTAACCATAATATTCATTTATGCATAGGACTAGTTTAAGCTCGAAGAACTAAAATTTTTAGCATGTGTTTTTGTATACATATTTTGAGGTTATACTACTTTTGAAAACATTGAAGTTGTCGCAAATATGCCACAGTGTGTTGTAAATTTGGCCTATTACATAAAACAGAAACAATTTGGTTTATTATAAAAATGTAAACTGTTGAAAAAGCATTTAAATTTGCTTTGCAAATATTTTATTTTGTAGTAAAATCGTATTTTTCAAACACAACTTTTATGTTTTATATCATTGTTTACCATGCTCTCATAATTTACAGTTTTTTCGCATCGTTAACTCTACGCTTACCGCACATATGTACGAGTATATATACATATGTGCATACATACAAATGTACATATGTGTTCATAATTACTAACTAATTATGATTTGCATTTCCATATCCACTAATTATGCCTTGAATTGTATTCCCGCTTGACCGTAACAAAGCAGGGTAATCAATTGGCGCACAAATTGCTACACCAACACGCACACATATGCGAGCGAGCGTAGCGAAGTTGGCTGCTTTTTAAACTGAACTCAAGACCACATCAATACCGTTAGAAAACTAGCAAAGCACCGACACAACGCTTGGTTAAGCAAATAGCAAACATGCAAGAAACTTTTCTAGGAGCATAAGAAAAGCATAAATAATTGCTTCTGAAGCGCATCAAATAAAGCATAAAAACCTACATAAACTGTTTGTGGTTGAATAAAATTGAACGCAGTTATTTAAATGTACGTATTTGGGTTATTATTTAAAATAATTTGTCGCTTGGCTTCGTTGATGGGTTATTAAAAGTCAGCACAAATTTTTGTTGGTGTTTGGTATAGTGTTTAAATTGTTGTTGCCTTATTTTTGATTTTGCGTACATAGGTAACTATGTATGTTGTTAATTTTTCAATAATTTATAGTATTTATAATTTTATTTTTATATAAAAAAATATTTTTTTATTTATAATTTTATTTTTATATAAAAAATAAAATATATAAAAACAAAATTATAAATAAAAAAATATTTATAAATAATTTATAAAAATATTTTATTTATTTATAAAAAATATTTTTTTCAATTTTATTTTTATATATTTTTTATAAATAAGTTAAAAGTTTTACACTATATGCAACTTTAATCTTATTGTAATTTTTAATTTATTTTGAAGATTTTGTATTTTTAATATTATAAAATTTTATTTTTTTATTTTTTAATTTTATATAAATATTCTTTTTTTAATTTTTCGTTTTTGTTTCTATTTATTTTTATTTTTTAATAAAAAAAATTACTTTCAAGTTATTTAATTACTTAAAATTTTCTACGCCGCATACAGTTTTAAATTTAATATTTTTTAAGTCACTATGTATGATTTTAATTTGTTTTTTATGTTGTTGGTACACAATATATAAACTTATTTAATACAATAAATTTTGGTTGAAATATTTTAGCTTACTTTGTTTTAGCTGAAATTTTGTTAAAACACTAAAAATTTTATTGTTTGTCAGTTAGTGTAAACATTAAACACATAAAGTATACATATATGGATTTTTTAATAAGTAAAGTTTTTTATTTATAATTTTTTAATATTTTTGTAAATTTTTAATTTTAATTTTGTAAACTTTTTACACTTTGTAACGGCTTGGCGTGGCGCTACTTTTGAATTTTACTTCCACTTTGTGTTTAGCTTAGATTTCTTAAAATTGGTTTTTATATCAATTTACTACGTAATATTTTTGCACACTTTTCCAGTTCTAGTGTTGTTACATTTATTGCTCACACTGTTGCAATTATTGTGATTTTTTTTTTTTTTGTATTATTATTAACGATATTATTGTTTTACTACTATTGCTGTCGTTCATTCAAACATTTGAACATTACTAGCAATAAGCAGATGTGTGAGAATGTGAATATTTTTCTTCCGCACGTTGAGCTGAATAACTTCGTATCTGACACTAGACTGACGACTCGTATAACTGCGACGGATAAAGTATCTACGGTGCGCCGTATACAGCGAGTGCGAATGCAAGCCTTCGTATACCTATGTATGTATGTAGTATAATGACTGCCGCATCCACAAACAAATCTACCGGGTATACTTCAACGCATTCGTTCGCGCGCTCGTTCGTGCCAGCGCCACCACCAATGCGCCAATTCGGTTGTGCTCGCTCACTCGTTTGTTGCCGTTTGCTTTCGGCTCTGCAAAACTCGCACATACATTCATACATATATGTATATATTTACATATATTTTCTTAGTGTGTGTGTGTACGCTCCACTGTCGGCTGACAAAGTTTGGCGCTCAGCTGTTTAGCTGTTACTAACGCAATTCGTTGCTCTTGGTTACCAATTATTTACTACCTTTTCTCAATGGTTAGGAACTTGATGACGTACAGTTTTTATATTCATACATATGTATATACCTGAGTTTAGAATACATAAAATTTTCTTTATTTAAGATAAATTTTTATAGAAAAAATTTAAATAAATTTAAAATTTCTTAGCAAAAGTTAGCTATACTCCATACTATCATACACTTTCAACTGCTACCTGCAATGGCAACCCGCCGTTATAGCATACTTTCTGCTTCGTAATTTTCATCACCGCCTTTGTTGTGGTTTTCATATTCGGTAGATAAATTATTAAGAGCAAATTTCAGTTGCGTTCCACACTCTCTTTGGCTGGTGGCAGCAAGCGCTTGCTTCGTATTAACTTGTATCTTTCAGCATGTTGCTTACGTATATGTTTATCTAGATATGTCTTTGCGAGTATGTGTGAGTTCTGAGCATGCAAATGGGCAGCTGGAGTGTATCTACAAAAACACAGTAGGTGTCTACATGTACCTTTGTGTGGAATCTATCTCAAATTGCAGGTGGGCAGCAGGTTAATTTGTTCTCTTTATACCAGTGAAGTAATTTCATTTCATTTTATATAAATATATACAAACATACATGTCCCCATAAAATTATATACATGTATGTACATATATATTAATTTTTAAGCGTATCCCTATGTACATACATATATATAAACAAATATATACACGTACATACATATGTGTATAAGAAAAGTTCACTTTTTTTTCATTTTTACCAGCATACACTACTAACAAAGAAATTCCGAAATTTTTTTGGAAAAAAAAAAGATTTAAAAAAAATATATTTTAAGAAAAAAAAACTGAAAATTGAATATTTGGCAGACATTTTTTTAGAAAAAAAATTAAAATTTCGCTACATTTTTATTAGTTTTAAAGAGAAATCCTTTTTCGAAGAAAAATCTTTGGTCCAATCCTTTAGGAATTGTATCTCAAAGACCTGTGTAATATTTCATGAAGATCGGTTGACTAGTTCTCGATAAATCTTGCTCTTGACTTCAAAAACACAGTTTCAAGAAAAATGCGTTTAAAGATGGCGCTCTTAGCCTAGCTAGCCTCGAGCGCATAAGTTCTCAAGGTTGTATCTCCGAAACTATCACTCGGATCAACTTGAAAATTAAGGACAATATTCTTGAGATTAATAAGACAATAGAAAATCGATTTTTGGAAACCCGTATACCTATGTAACCCATTAAAAGTTGCTGCTCTTTGGAAGAAAACTCGTTTAAGTTCTCCCTAAGAAAAAATTATTGCTTAACTTACTTCCTTACGATTCGCTCATTGATAAATTATATTATTAATGCACAGTTTCTAGTATTACTAACATATTGACGACGGTTCTCGAAGCAAACATTTCCATATTTCTGTGAGGTACTGGACAAGTCATGTTCTCCAGTTCTGTTTACAAACTGTAATTTAATTTTAATTTAAAGTTAATTAAAGTCACTGTTGGGTCATTTTTGCCTTCTGTGCTGGAGCGGACAACTTGCTGGAAGATCTAATGCTCTCCGTCGATAAGAGTATTGCTTAACTGCTTTACCATGCCTTCCAAAGTGTCCAGCAACAATTTTGTCCCAGTTTTAACCCCATTTTCACATAAGTAATATACCAAACCTGTCTCTACTCGTATTACAGCAGCTGGTTGGCGAATTAATCCTTGAAGTAACAAGCGTTTCTAAGTAGAACTTCTTCAACGTGTTCTTTCATCTATAAAAAGGATACTTTCATGGCCGTTGGCCGCGTGCCACTGGGTGGGATTTTATGTGGAGTTCATCTCAAATAAACCTTGATATTGATTTGGTCTATATATGTATATATTTCCCTTGAAATAAAGTTCTGATTTTTAAAGGAAGTTCGGCGAATGCGTTCTGGAAGAGTTTTGATGTCTGAATTGGTTCGATTATTACATATGAGTGGCCTTATAGTCTTTTAAAATAAAAAATAGCAGCACTTTTTCTGAAAACTTGACTTCGCTGTAGGCATCGTGAACTTTGAAACAGAACTGATGGTAAGTAAACGAACTACCTTTCTGCTTGCGAAAAATTAAGTAGAAACATATATGTATGTAAATACCATTTTGTCTGTTTTCAGGTGATTTTAAGTCGCTGCGGTCAAAATAAGTGATTTCATATTTACGAATATGTTCAAAAATTAAAGCAAATACTTTCTACATATACCATATATCATCTTCTAGATCACCTTTATGAAAGCTGGTATCATAAAGTTTTTTGACACCAATAACTAGGAGTTCTACTCAACAAAGTTCTGACAAGCGCCAAATAAAAATTTGTACTGATTTTTCCTCATATAATACCAATAGATTGTTATATATATAAGTGAGTTATAGTATATATTTGTAGATTATAAAGAAAGTTTATGCTTTTATTTTGTAGAAGAAAAATTCGCTTATAAACTTATCTAAGAAAGATTTCTTTGGCAAATTTTCTTTAAAAATTCACTAAGCACTTAAAAAGAATATTCAAAAAGTAAAGTGTCGATTAAACTTTTATTAAAGTAATTTAAAAATAAATATATATCAACTACTAAAATAAGTTGAAAGCTTGAAAGCTCCATTGAACAGTTTCACTTAAATATTTGATCCGTTTTTCAACCAACACATCCTTAAATACGAACTAAAGTGTGTTTACAAGCGACGAGGGATTTTTTCGGGCTGCAAAAATCACTCCAACAACACCAGTGTAAGCAGTTGCCCAAAGCACTAAATTAAAACATCACAGTAAAAACGAAAAGAAAATACACTTCCGACAAACTAGCAAACAGCCAGAACCCACACAGGCGCATAAAATGTGAAATATGTGCACACATGCTGGGACATATCACTTCACACTCACACACAGGCTCATCTAAACACAAAGCAAAGCTTTGAAAAAGAGCCCAAAAAGGAAAGTGAGTGGCTTTCAATTGCTAACTGGGGAATCCGAGACAATAACGTCTAGGTATGCCAAGCACCAAGTCACATTTTATTTGTTGCAATAAAAAGTCTATAGCCAAAATTAGCCTTTTTCAATCGCAGTTACAATAACTGTTTAGTGAGGAAAGAAATTTTTATTCACCGAAATTTCTTGCAGGCACTCTGGAAGCGTAAGCCACTAGCTTTGGCGTCGTGTGCGTAAAGTATTTTTACGCATTTATTTGCTTCTTAAAGTGAAGTGGACAAAATACACGAACACGCACACGCACACTGGTTTCCGCTTGCGAGCATATGTGCGCTGCTCTGACGTTGGCAGCAAGATGTCTTAACTGCTCGGTCAACATGCCCGTACTGTAGTCAAGCTGCGACAACTGGACGCTTCCGCAACAAATCACAGCAGAAATCGCAACAAAAACATCATCTGAAACGACTGCTGCGAATGGTTTAGGAAATTGTGCAAGTCCTTAAAGGAAAGGCGGAAAATTAGGAAATATGAAAAGAGAGGAAATCGTTTAAAATAGTCTTCAGAAATGCACATATTTTAGACTTATCGTATTTGCAGAGCGTTAAAGGCTAAGTGTCATAGCTTTGGTTTACTTTAAAGTAGTGAAAAGAAAAGTCTTGCTCTATTTTATACGCTCTTTTGCTGCAATAATTCGTCTCTTTCATCCACAGTTACTTACGGTTTGGAAAAAATACCTTCTATCCTGGTGGATTTTTAATTTGCAGGACTGTTTTGAAAATGTCTTCAATCTTCTAACAAAATGTCCGTGGAACAGCCACAGCCTTGCTGACGAATATTATCGTAGTGCATATATAGGGCTGGTTAAAACTTCTTCCCATGTTCGTAATAACTCGCTAAAGAACCGCTCTGTCTGAACACAATCTCGCTATCGGTGGCATCAAGCTATTTAGAGGGTGAGATCGAGGCCCATAGATCCGAGCGCTGGATCTATGGTCCTCGAGCGAGCCCAACAAGCGTTTGTCAGCAACCAGCACTTGTCGGGTTGCGAAGACTTTCTGGCACAGCGTAGAACGTAAAAGATCCATGGAACTCTGAGCTTTTAGCAAGGTTCCCATAGTCGCAATTATAGGTATTTCAACTGGCTAAAGATTTTGGAGAATGCAACTTGGCAAAGTTGCAGAGAAGAAGATGAAATGGAATCATCTAGACACTTTCTTCTTTACTGAAAAGCGTTCGCATCTCGGTTGCCAGACTCTCAACGATCTCGGCGAATTGGCTGGAGTAGATATCAGTTTTCTCAATAAATGTAACGTTTTGATCTGTACTTAGGAATTCTGGTCATCACAACGGACAAGCGTCTCTGGCAGTCCAAGTTTCATCTTTCTTTGTCCCACGAATATTATCTTATTTACATAACCTAACTTAGGCAGCTGAAATTATGACCCCTTCTTTTTCTAAAACGAGAAGGTAGCAATTATTTTTTGAAGCTTAGGTTAGTTAAATTAGTTAAGTATCGTAATTTCACCCTAAGTTTTACATAGGCCTCGAAGCATTATTGAACTCTAAAAAACTAAATAAAACCAAAGTATACTATATACTTCAGCATATCAGAGAGGTACGGATCACACCCAAGTCCATTGAGGAGATCGCCTGCAATGAGAACGCATGTTTTGTGACAAAGTGTAAACGATCTTGTAGGGAAACTCTACTCTGAGGACGCTCACCAAACCCGCGTATAAATATATGCGAAAAATGCATTTTCTCAACACAAATATTTTACTATTGTATTATATTTTATATAGCAATAACTACAACTACACACATGACATTCCTTTCATAACACATTTTTGCTTTCAGTCATACTTTTCCCACATGCACCAATTTCGCTGCAATGCACTTGCACTTTCCATTCAGCCGCGAGCGAATATATTGCTTTGACATTTCTATGCCACACCATTGTGTTGTTGTTACTGCTGTTGCCGGCTCAATTTCATTTCCAACTAAACTCGATTTATACTTTAGACAAATCAACAAAAGCGTACACATACGCTGAAATGCACCCTCGCCGCAGAGACCCGCACAACTAACTGTATACATACCGGTATGTGCGAACGCCATTGCAAGTGCATTGCAACAAAGTGCTGCCACATTGCACCTGCACCTGTGTGTTGCACTTGAATGAAAATTGGCTTGACGCACTTTTGGCCAAACTGAAATGGTTTGGTTGACGCTGTAAATAAACCGCTATGCTTCAGCGCAGCATTGTAGTAACGCCAGTGGCGGTTCTAAGTTAAGCACTGCCGCATACCTTATTTCCTCTATTTAGTGTTACTGTGCTCTTTCTTAAGACAACGCATGGACAGTGTAACAAGCGGTAAGGGGGGTTGTAAGTTGCCGCATTAAATTTACGAAAACGCTTAAGCTGACTGGATTCCCCGTGCTGCGGGCATATGTAAGCATGAATTTATGTAATTCTCATTTTGTCGCATTCTTATTTATTTCTCCGGTTGGTTAGCTCCACAAGTTTCTGCTTGCCGTCGGCTTGTCTGCGTATTCGGGAACGACGCAAGTTGCAACACCTCAACCAGCTTAGCAGCGCCACTTGCGCTTATCTGCTGCTGTATGCGGTGGTGACGGCTTGGCATATGCTCTTGACGCACTTTCCTCACCTCATTGGCCGCAAAGGCTTGTCATGTCCTCACCTAGTTCCAGTTTGGCAAATAATCTGCGGCAGTTTGTAAGCGCCTGAACGTGTTTAGAGTTTAGATACTTTTCAGAATTACAGATTTTTTTTTTTCAAATTTCGTAAAATTAAGCTGTGTTATATAATCACAGATTTGTTTCATGCAATAACATAAGTAGTTAAATGAAGTTGCAAATTAGCTCAGCAAATGTCGCCGGAATTTTCTAGAAGAGCTATATTAATCATGTCGTAACTTCGCTTGTTGTTGCTGCCAAAACATTCGTGACATGTAATTGTCAATTGAGAAAAAACGATTACTCATATCGATCAAACATGGCATTTGCTGCAACGGTTTATTTTTTCTTGTATTCAAATTAGCTTTTAGCTATATTACTTTGCTCATGTTTCCAAGGTTCTTATGTACCTGCTTTATATAACTACGTATATAAACCTCTTAGATATATATGTACAATTATATACATATCTATACACTTGTCTATATAGACTGGTAAACGCCTGCCCCATTACCACTTGTTAATATAAACCAAACAATTTTGTTTTGACTTTGTCAACTTTCATGTCCTGACAAACAGCAATTATTATCAAATTATAGACAGTTAATTTTGTTGTTGTAATACCGAGTTGCGCCATTTGTGAGTTATCGTGCTTGTGTCATAAAAATTGTGTTTATTTTATGCAGTCAATAGGAAAATTATAGTTTTTTTTATTATTATTTTGAATTGAACAAATAAAAAGTAGACAGAAAATTGTTTGATCGATAACGGGGCTGCATTCTTTACAAATATGGCGTTTTTATGACATGTTAGCCAACAAATATCGATTGAAAATTTGAGAATTTCGTTCGATTGGAGGAGTAAATACTGTGATATCAAATCAAACTACATATAATATGATTGATATGGGTTTTCGTACGAAAGCTTGATAGAATTAAATACCGAAAATATGTCTGACTAAGTGTACCATTAAAATCAGCAAGAATAAGAAGGTAGCAGGAAAGCCTCAGATATTTACTTTCCCATGCGTTCGCGACCACAGTAGGTGGAGACCACACACAACAGGCAACCATGAAATTGAAAAATTTAAAGACTTTTCCTATCTCCGAACCAGCATAAATTCCACTAATAATCTAAGACTGGAGATCAAGCGCAGAATAACTGTTGCCAGCAGGTGCTAATTTGGGAAGCATATCCCTCTCTCGACGAACAAAAAGTACTAATTATTCATCAAAGTAATTTCTACCAGCTGTAATACATTTATGCCAATGATTTTTATAATCCTCGAAACACTTTTCATAAGCACTTTTAGGGATGGCCTTCAGCTCCTTCGGCGAATTTTTTTCATCTCTTCGATCGACTAAAAACTAGTGATTTCAGTTTGAGGAACAAAAAAAAAATCAGACGGAGCCAAATTTGGTGAATATGGTGGTTGATCAATAGTATTCATTACAGTTTTGGCTTAAAATTTGGTCACAATCGTGGCTCATGACTGTTCTTCCACGATGCCGCCCGTTGCCGACGGTTGTTTTCACGTAAACATCTCAATACGACGAAGTTGAACTCTTTATTTACCGTCTATTTCTCCGGCACAAATTCATGATGCACCAAACCAAGAAAAAAACAATGAGCATCACGTTGATTTTTGAGCAGTTTTGGCATAGTTTTTTTTGTTTCGGCTCGTTTTTCCCTCCATTCCGATAACTGTTGACTTGTTTGCATGTCAAACTCATAAACCCATGTCTCATCTGTAATTATAATGCTTTCAATGAATGTAGGATCGGAATTAGCACGATAAAGCATGTCCACAAAGACCTGTTTACGGTATTCTTTTTGAAAAAAAATTCCGCTTTAACAGAACGAGTCGAGCAAGAACGCGTTTGACACCCAAAATATCCACCAAAATCATTCAAACGGAATCGCGAGAGATGTCAAGCTCTCTTGCCATCACTCTAACAGTTGTCTGATGATTTTCCACCACCATGTTCTACACTTTTGTAATATTTTTATCAGTTGCAGAGGTCGGAGGTCGTCCAGAACGAGGCATGTCTTCAACAAACGTCTTTCAAGACATACCATACTTTCCGATAACCAAATGACAGCTCAGTCCGCAGATTTCTACCTTGACCAATTTTAATAAGATGTATGTAGAAAAGGCATTTTTAACCTCGGTGTTATATTAAAACAAAGTTCAACTGCAAATTCGGTTGATATATCGACCATTCAAAAATGTTTACTTTTTTTTTGGCAGTTTTCTTTAATAGATCACGATCAAGTAAGCAAACCTTGCATAGTTTATGTGTTCAAAATGTAGGTTTGAACTTTTTAACTTTGACAAACAGACTAATTAACTAATTAAAGCGAACGACTCCTGTTTATATCGGGTGATTTTTTAAGAGCTTGATAACTTTTTTTAAAAAAAAAACGCATAAAATTTGCAAAATCTCATCGGTTCTTTATTTGAAACGTTAGATTGGTTCATGACATTTACTTTTTGAAGATAATTTCATTTAAATGTTGACCGCGGCTGCGTCTTAGGTGGTCCATTCGGAAAGTCCAATTTTGGGCAACTTTTTCGAGCATTTCGGCCGGAATAGCCCGAATTTCTTCGGAAATGTTGTCTTCCAAAGCTGGAATAGTTGCTGGCTTATTTCTGTAGACTTTAGACTTGACGTAGCCCCACAAAAATAGTCTAAAGGCGTTAAATCGCATGATCTTGGTGGCCAACTTACGGGTCCATTTCTTGAGATGAATTGTTCTCCGAAGTTTTCCCTCAAAATGGCCATAGAATCGCGAGCTGTGTGGCATGTAGCGCCATCTTGTTGAAACCACATGAGTCAACATTTAAATGAAATTATCTTCAAAAAGTAAATGTCATGAACCAATCTAACGTTTCAAATAAAGAACCGATGAGATTTTGCAAATTTTATGCGTTTTTTTTTTTAAAAAAGTTATCAAGCTCTTAAAAAATCACCCGATAGTTTATACATAAATAAAGATCGGAAGAATAAAACAAACATCAACGTTAAATAGCTACTGAATACGCCGGATATTAGATTCAAATTCCATTTATTTTCTTCTTGTTACATTACATATGTATATAACTATATGTATGTATTTATATACATATATAATAATGCCAGTATATGTTTGGGCGAAAGCGGCATGCCTGTTTATGCTTTTGCCTACGCATGCACTCATATCTGCCAACCATCTGTCAGGCAGACGTCAACATGCTCACGCTCGATTGTCTCTTCTGCAGCCAAATGCATTGCTGTTTTTGACTTTTGCTTCATTTTATCCACACTGTCTTTCTCTAAAAACTTAAATGTCTCACAATTTATGCTCTTCACTTGGCGAAAAGAGAAAACCGTGTGCGTTGTTGACCAAATAGAATGTTGGACATGTGCTAGAGCGGCGTGTGGAAGGGCTGTGAATTAATGGTGACCGCATCAACGCTGCTGAACGCCTAAAAGCAGGTGTTTGTTAAATGCCAAGCGGCGCTGCGTTGTAGATGACGTCAGAGAGGCGAGTGAGAATAAATGGTTAAAATGATATATCGGCATACATATATATGTACATACCAACATATATACAAATGTATATATGTATTAATAACTTTTTGTAACTGTGTATGTCGCGGCAAAGGTGTGTCGGTATGTACAAAGTGGCTTATACGACAAAAGTGAGTGCGCTCCCCTGTCTTTGTACCGCCTGGCGCTATTTTATTATTGATTCTTTTTGTTTTGCTGCTTTCTTTTATAATGTAACTCTCATTATTTTGATTCGTTGGGGTTGTTTTTCGAGTAGAACTTATTTGTGATATCAAGCAACTTATGGGGGTGATTTATAATTGTCGTGAAAAAACCTTTATGGGCTTTAAGTGCATATTTTTGTAGCAGAATTTTGTTGGCTTATTTTCATTTGCATATATGACGATGACACGACTCGCTCTGATAGCACTGCCTAAAAAGTTCAAAAGTGAAAACAAGAAAACATAGAAGGTTTTTAGTGTTCCTAATTATAAAATTTGGGAGACAGTTTTTTAATAAAATCGTTAGTATATATTTGGTCAGTTTAGCTCACAAAATAAATACCAAATTTTGAGTGACAGTAATGTCAGTACGTGTAATTTGCACTCACTTTAACGCTATACCGTTAAAATTAAAAAAAAATCGATTTATTTTAATTTATTTTTTTAATGTAAATAATGTATTTAAGAATATGTACACTCAGAAAATTTCATATCGTTCAGGTGAATATTTTCGATGTTACAGGAAAATTTTAAAAAGCTTTTCAGAGTGCTTGGAAGTAAAAGGCCAAACTTTAAACGTGCTTTTCTCAAAGTGGTATTTTCAAAGTCGGCGACCAGCATTATTTGAAAACGGCAAAACTGTTTAGTCTCATATTTTTTAGTATTAAATCGTAGATTTCACCGATTAATAGTTTTTTATAATAAATTTAAGGGAAAAATTTTGGTCAAAATTTTTTTTTTTTTGAAATTTCAAAAAATTGTATATGCCTTCCTTCCTTCGATTTTGTTTACTAGATTTAACTCTACTAAATTCAGAGGATCCAGCTCAGAGATTCAATGATCACCTCAAGACGTCTGTTTTGAGAGGAGCTCGCGGAAAACAGCTTTAGTTCTTTTCTAAATAAATATTTTTACTAATACTAAGTCTTAAAATACAGTTGAAAGATACCAAGATATGTGTACAAATTTTTGGAGCAATAAATTCAAAAATTTCTTAAAAAAATTCAGGAGAATTCGCTTTTTTCGGCCTTCTAACCCCTTAAAACGAAAAGGTCATAAAAAGTATAAAGTATAGCAACTAAACTCAAATTAAAAGTGTTCGAATAGAGATATTCTTCTAGTTTTGTATTTCAGATATTAACAAAATATAGGTTAAATGATGAGATTGATCTGCACGATGAAGTTCATTGGAATCATGCTTTCATAAACCGGTTCTATGTGATATCATAAAGTAAAAGAATATGTATTCATGAAAACAAAAAACTATAATAATAATAAATAAATAGGATATTATTCAAAACAAAACATAATTGAAAATCTGGTTTATAGTGTGTGGACTTTGCCCTCATTCCTGTACGTATTTTTCCATGTTCACGAGTATTGCATTGAAATTTTGTTCTTGTATATTTTAGCTTGACTGTTTTCAATGAACTTTTTCCTTTCCGGCATGTGCACATTATTCGCGTAATTATTTGTCACACCTGGGTAGCCGTCCATCAAACTGCCGGTCACAGTCGGTTGCACGTTTGTGTAGACGATTCGCCCGCGCGCCGCCTACCGCCAACAAATTTTCCTTTTTTTAAGTTTTTTGTTTCTTTTTCAACAAAAATTGTAGTTGCTTTAATTGTACATTATTTGAAAGGGCGCAATATCGGTAGTAGCAGATATATTACATATTTATATTTGTATGTATGTATATGTCTGTGCTTGTAGTTTGCAGCCATGGTAATGGCGTGTATTAAATAGCCTCTGCTAATGTATGTGCGTTACGAGCCGCTGCTTACATTTAGTTCCAGCTTTCATGTTTGTATGTTTTTCGACTGCTCACCATTTTTTGTTGGCCTTTATGACATTTTCGTTCGCATTTAATTGACTAACAGCCAATGTCTGCCACCCTCGTTGCGTTGGGGAGTACCTTTAATTTTTATATAGCTGTACATGTTAATATATGAATAAAAATGTATACATTATAGGTGTACGAATATTAGGGTGGGCCGAAATAAATCTTACATTTTTTCCTTTGACATATTTTGTGACTATATTAGTCGGAAATTACGAAATAAGAAGACTGCTAAAGTTTGAGCTCTTTATATAAATCTGGTGGCGCTTTACGAATCTATATTGACATATGAATAACATTGAAATATGCTTTAATTTTTTTTAGCTGTTTATGCATTATACAAAGTATTGTATAGAGAAAATGAAAACTTGCTTTTGTAGGAAATTTAGGGATCTACAAAACGGTCTAACTTTATTTGTTGCTAAGTCGAGTCGCTTTAAAGTTATTTCAGGTCAAAGTCTAACCTTAAATACCAAAGAGTAATTTTTACAAATTTTTGCCTTATTTCAAAAAAGAATGCCTCAAAATCATAAAATAATTTATTTTTTATCACTTTTGTTATTTTTATTCGAAAAACAGATGAAAAGTTTGTTTTTTATTTCGCACGATTAAAAATAAGGGAAAATAACGGGTGATACATTTCGAGAACGATCTGTAAACGTTGTTCAGGCGTTACTCTTTCCATGATAAAATGCCAAAAAATACTGAACAAAAAAAACATGACAGCTTGACACGACTCACGCATACTTCTACTTGGATCACCCGTTAGAACATTTAATAATCACCTAGTTGAAAGTATAAAAAGATTAAAAATGTTTATTGTGTTATAAAATCATTAATTTTTTTCGACTTTTCAACCGATATTTTCTGAGTATCTAAAGCAGTTCTTTCGGCCCACCCTACTGCATATACAAAAAATGGTTTATTCACTCCTGTGTTCCGTTTCGCTGCCGCGCCGAAGACAAAGTATTGACGCGTTTCACCGGTAACCAAATCCGGTGCTGACGGCAATGGGTGAGTGGCTGGTTGGCTGACTGGCTGACTGGCTGGCCGGGCGATTGGTTTTAAGCTGCGCAAATTGGTAGCAGTGCGACGCAGGCGAGATAGTCAAATGAGTTTGTGCCCGCTTTTAATAAAATGGGGTTAAGCTTTGGATGATGATAATGTAAATTACACTACTATTTTAGCAGCGGCGGCAGCCACAAAATCACAAAGTATTGCATTTTGTTGTTTGTATGATTTTTATATATATGTGTGTGTGCTCTGTGATGTTTTTTGTTTTTTTTTTGGCCCATTTCGAATTCAATAACACAACAATGAAGCTGTTAACAACGGAAACGGATGTGTAGAGTCTGTCGAACGGGTGAACGGATGTGTGACGAGACGAGCGACGATTGGACAAATCGACGCACTGAAGCGCAGCGCACTTTAAATGCCCTTTCCTTACACTATGTATGTGTGTGTGCTTTTACGAGTAAATTACTCCAATGTACACAATGCACCGATTTATCAAGAATTTTTGAATGGAAATTAAAACGATGTGGCAAATATGTTTCAAGCTCTGCTGCAGCGATTAAAATGTAATTAATTTAATGTATGCGGACTTTGACATTGTGCGTCTCCACATCAATTTTTGCACATAACGAGTGGAGTATTTTGTGAGTACTATTTTCGATTATTGCAACATTTATGTATTAATAAATAAGTCTAACGAAGCACTAAAAAGGGAGCTTGGTGTGCCGAGAAGCGTTTACCGCGGGAAATATGTTGCAAGTCAGCTTTGCTATTCATAAATATAAAGCAAAGCCCACTCATGTTGTTCATATCAAATATTGGGTTGTCGAAAAAGTAATTTCGTATTTTGTCAATAGGTGCCGTTGCATTCGGGGAAGTTGAAAAAAAGTTACAACTGTCCAAAGATGAGTGAAAATAATGAAGAAATTTGCTATATATTGAAATATAAAAAACGGAAGAATGCCACGCAAGCCACCAATGAAATTTGTGAATTTTACGGAGACGATGCTGTATCAGTTCGTGTAGCACAACAATGGTTCGCTCGCTTCCGGTCTGGAAATTTCGATGTGAAAGATACACCCTGCTCTGGTCGATCTATCATTAAAGAAGTCGTTGAAATTATGGAAAATATTGACCAGGACCATCACATAAGCAGCCATGCCATCGCTAAGGAACTTAATATTCATCATCAAAAGCTTTTGAACCATTTAAAAAAGGTTGGCTATAAAAAAGGAGCTCGATGTTTGGGTACCACGTGAATTGTCTGTGAAAAATGTAAGGAACCGAATTAACATTTGCGATTCTTTGCAAAGACGAAATGAAATCGCACCATTTCTGAAGCGAATGGTAACAGGAGATGAAAAGTGGATCAAACATGCCAATAATGTGTGAAAAAGATCATGGTCCAAGCGTGGTGGAGCTCAACAAATGGTCGTCAAGCCAGAATTGACGCCTCGAAAGGTTATGATGAGTGTTTGGTGGGATTGGAAAGGAATAATACACTATGAGCTGTTCCAGCCTAATCGAAGTACTTATTCTACATTTTACTGTCAACAACTGATGAGATTGAAGCAAACAATTGAAAAAAAAGGCCAGAACTGATCAACAGAAAGGGCTTCGTCTTCCATCAGAACAAAGCTAGACCACACACAACCAAAAACTTGGAGAGCTTGGCTGGGAAGTTTTTATCCATCCACCATATAGCCTTGACCTTGCACCAGCGGACTACCATTTGTTTCGGTCAATGCAGAACTCCCTTAATGGAGTAATGTTGGCTTCAAGAGAAGCCTGCGAAAATTTTTTGCGCAGTTTTTCGCCGAGAAGCCAGAAAAGTTTTACACTGATGGCATAATGCCTTTAGTGGAAAAATGGCAAAAAGTACATTATAAATATGACAAAAAATAAGTTGAAGTTTGATTAGAAATACGAAAATACTTTTTCGACTACCCAATACGTATTTACGGATATGTTATACCAACGAAAGCCACTAATTAGGAAACAATGTTTTACAAGAGTTTCTTGGAAAAGTCTAAATTAATGAAACTCAGCGCCGGCCTTACCACCGGCCGAAGTTCAAGACTCCTCTAGATTGGTTTGTTGAGCTCCTATTGCATTTGCATTTTCGACTATAGTAGGCTAAGGTTTTCAGTTTCTAATCATGTATGAAATGTGTTCTGTTCAACATCTATAGTATGCTCTGCAGGCTGTTGGTTGCGTATTTCAATATCAGTTATAGTATGTACATATATAAAAAGGTTTATGGATATGCCTCACTTAACCTTTTAGAACATTTATGTATTGTCGGTTCTTTTTCCATGGTCAGACACACCGTTATCTGGTGCAAAGTACCAGTGTAGTCCAAACAAGCCACACAAACAACGCTTAGTTCATATGTCTTACTTACGCGCTTATGAGCATGTAGAATGTTTACAACTGCTCTCAACTAACTACGTAATTATTTATGAATCATGCTTGCAACAAAGCGTCGACTCTTTTAGCCCTGCGAGTCATTTGGCATATGTCATTGCTGCCAACACGGCGCTGCTGAAAATCTCAAAGCAAACAAGAGGCATCAAAAATTTATGACTACATAACGGCGTATTTTTCAGTCTTCATTAATTGCCCCTGCAACTGTAGAGTCAGCATATGTATGTATTAATGCACATGTTTATATTTGTTCCAACGCAAGAGCGCCTCAAATCAAAGCGAGCTTGCCTTCTTCATTCATATTCATTCATTCAGTCTCGGCCAGTCGGCAGCATGACGCTCCAAAGTTATCTAAGTCATCGCTTACTCGAACCTCGGTTTCACACGGGTGCGTGTGCGTCGACTTGGAGACAGTTCGTTTCGTCAACCCATCTAAATTTTTCGTATCACTCCCCACTCGTTGTTGGTCAGGCTGGACATAAGTCAACCCGAGTGTACTCTGTCATGGCTAAGCTTTCAAATTGCTTCTGGGCGATTTGCCTCGTTTAATCACCGCTCTGCTTTGGATAAAGATCTACTCGCTTTAAAAATCTAATATTTTTCACTTTTGTGTCTGCGAAAAAAGAAGCAGCATGCTTAAAACAACAAACAATTGCTACAAATTGCTTATTTTTCTTTAGTAACTGTTCCCAAGCTAAGCTCTCTTGCAGAGTTAAGAACATAGGCAGTGTTTAGCGTTAAATGGATTAAATAAAATTACAGGCCTTTGGATTTTGATCGTAAATAGTGACTTTACATTACAGTGAAGGAAGACCAGGAAATGTAATTGTTAACGAGGGAAAATAATTACGATTGTGTTAACGGTTTATTTGTTTGACGATACGTGGTATTTCGAGCGTATGCAGCATGAGACTGGTTCTGAGACATCTTTAAGAACCAAATTGCTTCAAGTGTGTCTTACTTCAAGCTGACTTTATGTTACTTAATGCTAGAGTGTTCAATCGATTCACAATAAACATTTCAGTGGTTTATGAACTCTCAATACTAAACTATTGTCGATGAACAGTTCTAAAATTGTCGAAGTCTCCTGCATAAAATTTCTGACGATATTAAAATTATATTGCGAAATTGACGGAAGATTTGTAAGTAAATTATTCAATTGAAACAAAACATCTATTTGAGAGCGTCATACAATAGGACTCTTAAGTGAAATAATGTCTAAAACCCAACCTCAGTGAGCCCAATAATGGTCAACACAAAATATAGTTATATATGTATGTATATAAAAATCTTTCATTTAAAAAAGTTTTCCTCGAGAGATAATAATCCTAAATAAAAAACTACACAAAAACTAACTTGCGCAAAAAGAGTGAAAGCTCAACGAGTTTCGAACACAAATGAAAGCTACAAAAAATGTTTTTGGAAGCGCGTAATGCTTAACAAAACCGAAAGTGAACGCGCACCATATATAGTAGAGCGAAAGCACAGTGACAGCGAAAAAATAAAAGCTCCAAAAAAAGCTTTGATCGCCATTAAATAGTTTTCAGAAAATAAGCAAGTGAACACACACACAAATAGTGAAAGCTTATTGAACTTTAAACAAAAATTGAAGCTCTTTAAAAGGCCGAAAGCGCATTTTTTACAAAAGTGAAAGCTTTCGAAAAGTTAAGCTCGAAAGCGCCCGATTCTTAGACAAGTGAGCGGATGGATAATATTTTCTCAAAACAGAGTGCGAACTTGGAGGAAATTGAATATTCATATTACGGTGGCAAACAATTAGATTACTGGAATAAATATAGATCTCAAAACGAATTCAAAGCTAAAGGCGCTGTTATGAGCATACAACCAACAATGTGGCCACCATAATAACAAAGTGATTGGACGCATTCAAATAGTATTCCAAACTAAAATCTAATTCAAAGCAACCTTCAAGCAACTACACGCACCGGCCGCACACGATACAAAAACAACAATACACAAAATATTTTAAAATTAGGTGTTTAATTTCGCTGCAAAAACGGCATTTTTTACGCGATGAAAACATTAATGGAGGCTTTGGATTAAAAATCACTAAAGCAGAGATAATCTTGCTGCGCGCTACTTATTATAAGCACACACACACATACGCAAACACATAAGCAATTTGGTCCAGTCTGCACAAAGTAATCCGAAGCCACTTTGCCCGGTACGCCAATGGCTAACCAGCTTTAAGCTCCAAATGCATAAATTTGCTTATTGGTTTGCAGAGTTTTGGAGGGTAGGTGAGTGACGGGAAGGGTACCGAGCTGTTGGATGGGGTCTATTGGTGGAGTAGAGTAGCGTGTATGTGGCGTGTGACATGAAGTACTATATGTAGCATGTTGCATGCGGTAAGCCACGCTTGCATTTCGGCTAATCTCAGCCGTGGTAAACAACAATAGCAACAATTGCAACAACAAAAGCAGTAATAATTTGCTAACAAACAAGCATTGGCGATGGCAAAGCGAAGAATAAAACACTGCCAGCCGCACATACCCACCAACATACACATACTGACATATTATTGAGTTAACACACTATCGCACACACACACATAGCAATATATGCTATACACATAACATGTTTGAGCAAACAAAGGCAACAAATGTGTTGGCAGAAATATTAACAGTTTCTGTGTGTGTGTTTGTATGTAGACAGTGCTTTGCCGCCCCCTCAGCCGTCACTGGCATGCAAACCGCTTGAGCCGAAATATAATCTGAGTTTCTGGTGCAGCCAAAACCGGTTTTGGGCTTACAACAAATGTGTTACAACAACAAAGAGCAAGCGTTAGTTAACGCAGTAAACGAATAGAGGCTGCAGTTTCCAACTAACAACAACAATAACAACAACTAGTACATTGTAACAGCAAAATCAAACATAACTGAATCAGACAGTTACCGCTGCACATAACTGCAAAGCGGCGGCAACGCCAACCGCCAGTCCCACCTAGAGACACAGTTTTCGGCTGAGAGGTAGGCTCAGCCTCCGCTACAGTCACCGCCGCAGCTTCAGCTACAGTTTCAGTTTCAGCTGCAGTCTTAGCTTCTATAACTGTGGCAAGTTGTTTTGTTATTGACTTGTGTTGTTATTGGCTTTGTCATTGTTGCATGGTCGCCGCTATGTACCACGGTTTGTCCCACATGCAGCGCTTTGAGCATTTTCGGCTCCTTGTAAACAGCCAGTTCATTGATTGCAAATACAGAATTTACTGCTAACCCAGACAATGCATTTCTCTTGGCCACCAGGGTTGTGCAGCAAAGACAGCAGCGCTCAAAGCCTCAATGGTGTTGGCGTCAATTCTGCTTTGTGAACATACACACATGCACGCTTAGGGTTGTAGGTGTGCGCATACATACGGTAGATTTTAATTGTTGCAAGCGCACTGCACCGAGCCGCGTGAACGTTATCGCTGCCACATGTTGGGCCTCTTTCAATGTGAGCTACATGACTACTGAAGTTTAATTTCCGTTTAATTTCTGCTATGATACCATTGACTTTCATCGCAGGTGCTGCCGCAAAGGTTACTCACACTTAAAGGAGAACGTTTATGACAAACGCTTGCAAGAAATTTGCGCCTCAGCCTTGGATCGATTTTTTGGAAAATGTAAATCACCTCTTCGTTAAAGCGCACTTTTCTTTCCATTCCTCGAAATTGCCGAAATATTCTTTTTCCGGTATAGCTTTAAAGACCTTTTTCGATTCAGCTTTTATCTTCTGTTAAATTTAGAAAAACACCAATACGGTAACTAACGATGATCAAAACGAGACAAAACACGTTCTTCAAATTAGCTTGACATGAGCTAAATGATGGTCCAACACTATCGGCGATTCGAGTTTGCGATAGAAAGGTTCTGCGGAAGATTTATGGTCCTTTGCGCCATGGCCACGGCGAATATCGCATTTGATGGACCGATGAGCTGTACGAGATATACGACGACATTGACATGGTAGAGCGAATTAAGAGACAGTGACTCCGCTGGCTAGGTCAAGTCTTCCGTATGGAAGAAAAAACCCAGCTCTCAGAATATTCGACGCAGTACACGTTCGTGGAAGTAGAGGAAAAGGACGAAGAAAACGTCCACTCCGCTGGAAAGACCAGGTGGAGAAAAGCCTGGCTTCACGTGGCATTTCCAATTGGCGCCACGTTGCGAAAAGAAGAAACGACTTCCGCGCTGTTGTTAATTCGGTTATAAGCGATTTCTACGCCAGTAAAGTAGAAGAGTATTATGCAAATATAAACAAAATTATTGACAGGTCTAGTTCGAGTTCCTTGAGTCCACAGAGTTTCAAATGAATAGAATTGTACGAAAATAGTAATAAATTTGTGTAAGGTATACAATATTGTTTTAAATCTTATGCAACTTTCGTCATTGATCCACGTTTTGTAGGGTCTTTTCCAAATATAGAATAATGATTTTTAGAAAGAAAGAAGCCATAGTATTTCGATCGCAGTATTAATTTTACGTTTTCTTGGACCGTTCTAGAATAAATATTATAATGGCGAAATATCAATACTGGCATGGATAATCGCTTCAAACGTTATACTTGTTTCGTTACTGATGTGCAAACTGGAGGGTATTTTCCAAATATACAATAGTGTTTTTTAGAGAGTAGTGGCGGAGTTCAGAGAGTAAGTTCACTTGTTGTGCTTTACAGGTCAAGAAGCAACTTAGTGTAAAAAGCTAGAAACTAAAGTGTTCGATTAATATCAAGCTTTTCACATAAATGCATTTTTCCTTCTATTCAGATTAAGGGGGTATTCTGGCCTAGAAGCATGAATTTCAGGTAATTTTTAAAGTGTCGTAAAAAAGGCAATTAATATTTTTACTATCCAAGTTTTTATTAGTTATTTGTTAATTTTAGAAAAGTACAGAAAAAAATTAAAAACTAAAAAAAGTAAAAAAATTCAAAAATGATGAGCTGACGAAGGGGGGGGTCTCTAAAAATTTCCACGCGACCATACCCATGATTTCAACCCTCCTAGTTATCTGAAACCAAAAAGACAAGATTATTAATCTAGAATAATGTCGCAATGGCCGGAACTATGGAAAAGTGGGAAAAAATTATTTTCACAAATTGGCGACTGCCTGAAAAAAAAAGTTTTTTGGACCGCTTTTCTGACTATTTCGAATTTTTTTTAAATTATAAAAATTAAAATTTGGAGATGGGGCTAGTTCCAACCATAGACAAGCCTATAAAGAAGACTCTTTAAAAATGTTTAAGTAAATCGGTACAGTAGAACCTGAGAAATCGTGGGTATCGTTCCGAAAAAGTCAGTTTCGAGAAAAACGCGTTTAAAGTTTCCCGTAAAGTCTTTTTTTCGATTAGTTCCGACCAAACCAGTTTGGATGCCGGGTCAGTAAAATGCCTACATCTCCGAAAATATTTTGAATTTTGAAAAATCCTCTTGTACACATATTCTTGAATAGTTAAACTTTGAAAATACAGTAGACTCGCGGTAACGTGAACTATTAAAAACCGAGCGTGTTCACGTTTTCGAAGGTATAATTTTTAAAATTTTTCAAATAAATTAAACATGTGTTTTAACTCAAATTCATTTATTTTTATTTTATTTCAGATTGCAAAAACATGTAATTTATATGTTTAGGTTTTGTTAAGAAAAAAATACCCATTGAAATTATTGAAAAAAATGGGTTATTTTTTTTTGGATTTTCGTTTTTTGCAAATTGCTGAGCACGGCTTTTTCGCGGAGACGTTTAAGTACGCTGTTATCTGTTGGGCTTATATTTTCATCTTCCGCCCATTCCAAGGCTTTATTAAAAATGTTGATTGCTTCACTAGGCTCTATTCTTGTATGTGGTCTTTCCAGATTACTATCTCTCTTTAATTTTGGCTTGCAGCTTGTTTTTGAAAGGGTCCAAAAGTTCAGGTCTAGAAGATAACTTTTCTCCACTTATTTTAATAAAACGCATACCATAACGCTTCTTAAAGCGTTGCAAACATCCATCACTCGCATTAAAATCGCTTTGAGTTTCTTTAATTTTTGAATGAAAAAATTTAGCTTTTTCTTTAACTATCGATCCATTGACAGGGTAATTTTTTTGTCGCTATTTAAGGAACCAACGGTAAAGCGCTTTTTCATTTTAGGAAGTTCAGAACACTTCAAAGTCTTCCGCTTTCCAGGCCTAGAAAATGTACTGTTAACACATTTTAAAATGTTCTCTTTTTTTGTTGATAGCGCAAATTGTTGATTTTGCAACACTGTACAGGTTTGCTAAGCTGGTTACGCTTGATCCTCCTTTTAATTTTTCTATTACATCAACTTTTTCCTTTAAAGACAAGTATTTTGGTCGCTTTTGCGACATTTATCACGGATAACTTTAGATTAGATCATGCAAAGTCAGCAACGCGCACCAATTTTAATGCCAATCCACATCGATCCATCCCAGTATACTCATAAGCAATAATTTACGGGTATTCCCGTTTTATAAAAACGATTCCCATAATTAACATACATAATTCCCATAATTAACATACATAATATGTAATATGTAATATTATGTATGTATGCATGTAGAAAAGAAAATAACGTTTTAAATGCATTTTAAATTTGTTCACGTTATAGGGCTTTCTCATTGTGTTCACGCTACCGAGTAGTCAGTGTAAAAAAAATTATGTTCATGTTAGCCGGTGTTCACACAAGGCGATGTTTTTGTTACCGCGAGTCTACTGTATAAAAAAAAATTCCGATTTTTTTAAATTTCTAGACCAGAATACCCCCTTAAGAGAATTCATCTAACGTAACTATTTTCTTGTAGTAATTAGAAGGCGGTGTACAACTATTATACAAAAACTATATTTTCAAACTGAAATGGTCAATTCGGGAGACTTTTAGGCAGTAACAGACATACTGCAATTTTCTACTAAACATTTACACTCGCTGTATCCCAATCACTGAAAAGCTTAACATTTTGAGCAATCGCGACAATTTATATTTTTACTAGTTAAGCAGTCAAATAAATGTCTACCCAAATTTTCCATATACATATGTAAATTATTGTATATTACATCAAATATTAAAAGATTGAAAGAATTTTTTTTTATAATTTTTTTTTTAAGAAAATATTAATGTAAAAATAATTTGTTTGCAATTGAACTTTGCAGTACTTATTGAGTCACACCTCCAATGACCAAATACACAAGATCAACGTGCGAATAATGTTGTAATAAATGCAATAAAACGGAAAATCAAAACCGCGTTTACAAAAACAATAGCACAATGTGAGCGCTGTTAACTGACTTTTATGTCAAACGAAACTAAAACAATGCGCGACCAGTTTATTTTCGCACGAAACCGGATTAAAGCGAGTAACTATGAGAAAAGTAGAAGTTACAAGGGAATTTGTGCTTTCATTAATCGCATTATATAATATTTTTGTGGGTATGATGGCAAAAGTTGCTCGCGTTTATGATTTAGTTTGCTTTGCACATTCAATTGTTTTTCATAAATATTTAGGAATATTTATGTAATTGACGTTATGATGGTAACAAGCGCTTAAACATTATTGAACGTTTGACAAGAGCTTATGGTTCATTAGGTATGGCATACAGATAGTAGGAAATGATAAAAATAAAGACGAAGCTGTAAACGTTTCATGAGAGAGGGTAAAAATTACATGGTTTTGTACAATTTCTCTGGTTTGGTCGTCAACGTCAAAGGGTAATCTCTGTCAGGAGAATCTGTCATAAAACCTCTTTGCCTGCTAAGCAAAGAAATATTGTACTAATGACCGCTTAATAAGCAAAATATAGTAAGACTTTCTGCATAATTTTAAATTTCTTAATTTATTCTTCAAATATATATATGATCTCTTTCAAAGTGGGCCCAATACACTTGTGTCATTGTTTTTTTAAGTCTTCTGAAAAGTTATTATAGTCAATTTCCTGAATAGCCTTCAATGCGCGTATCGATTCATGTTTAATGTCTTCAATTGACACAAAATGGTTTTCCCGGAGCGGTCATTTGAGTTTTCTGAATAACCAGAAGTCACACGGAGAAAAATAAGGTGAACACGGTGGTTTCGTTTGAAAACTTGGCTAAAAACTCACGAAGAATCGATGCAGTAAGCGACGGTGTATAATCTTGGTGCAAAAACCAAGAGTTGTCTGCCCATAATCCCGACCTCTTTATACGAATAGTCTCGCGCAAATTATGCATAACACTCAGCTAGTATTACATGTTGGCAGTTTGGACAGACGGAAGGAATTCAGAGTGCACCACACCTCGATAATCGAGATAACTGCCACATAACCTTAATTTTTGATCTGCTTTGGCATGATTTTTACGACTTCGGCTCACCTTTGCCACGATATTCGCTCGATTGATCGTTTGCTTCCGGGTCGTACGCATAGATCCAAGACTCATTGCCAGTAATAATATCTATTTCGTGACATTCTGGTATTCGGAAAACATTGTTTCACATACCTTAACGCGACGAGAAAAATTAGTGATTTTGGAACCAATCGGTTATCACTTTTCTGAAGTCCAAATGATGTCTCAAAATGGTTTTCACTGATGAAAAGAAATATTTCGACGAACGGGTTTTGGCGCGAATTTTAATTTAAAAAGTCTTACTTTTTTTGCCCAAAGTAGTACAAAAGGAATCAATAACGAAGATAGTGATATCAAAGCCTTTTTGTATCACTCAGCTCATGACATGATCAAAAATGAATACTTTATACATTATATAGATATAAGGAAGTTAAATGCACTCACCTTTCTCTTCAGTTTCTGCTGTTGCATGCGTTCAGTGGCAATTTACTCTGTAAATAAGAGAAACCCGAAATGCAATTTAAATGAAAATAAGTAAATAAATTCAAATCATATTATTGCGAGTTTGTAACATTTAAAAGTTTGAATATCTGTCGGCGCTTGCACGCGCTGCACCACAAATTGTGGCATAAACTTGTTCTTCGGACATGTAGCTAACTGCTAAACAGCCAAGGCATTGCCATGAACCTACCCAAATAATGTTAGTTTTAGCTATCCGTAATATTTCTTCAAATAAAAACATTATATTTCTTAACTAACAACCAAAAAGCAAGCTAAAAGTGAATTAAAAAACCTTAACTTGCTCTACCACACGTACAACCAGATAGCAAAGTTGCAAACCAGCAGACACAAGCAACAAGAAACAAAAGCAAAAACATAATGTAAGTATAAATATATCTAGGCATACATATATATGCAGTTATGTAAGTTATGTCACTGGAGCATTTTCACGAGTTCCTCTAGTTGGTGGCGCAGCGAAGGGAGACGTAAGCGAAAAGAAATATCTCCAAAGTTTGAAGCGTGCTGCCGATTCAACGTCAGAAAAGAAAATTGTTTGAAAAAAAGTGGCACGGTTTTTTTCTGATGTTGTTGCTTTGTCATTTTCTGGACGTTCTGTTCCAATTAGTTTTTTATTGAGCGAGTTAAAAATGTGTTTTCAGTTTATTCGCTCTTTTGCTTTATTTTCACTCATTATTTGCATGAGCAAAGTTATTATTTGCGTTCCGGTTGAAATCCGTTTAAGTTATCTCTGTTATGATCTAATGACTTGCAAGCGTTTTACTTTTGATTGTCAATGAGTTGATTTGGAAAATGGGCATGACCGGATATTTGCTTAATGCCATACAATAAACATTTATCCATTTATAGTATAGGCAATTAATATTTGAAAAAACATTAGTAAATATTATAAAATTTACCATATCTGTCCGACAATTCGTTACTCTACTAAGCTGATTTTTGTAAAATATTATGTATTTACGCATAGCTTTAAGGGATTTTATTAGATTAATTATTGTAGATATTTTAAATAATTAAAACAACAATAGAAACGGGCGTGATATAGTGGTAAAAAAAGCGCCCTACCACTCTAAAACTACGTTTAGCTCCCTATTTTGAGTAATAACAAGAGTTTTTTAGAAGTTAGTTCTAACGTTGTAGATGTAGAATCAATCGTCTGACCAGGCTGAAGCAGGTCATAGTGAATGGTTCCTTTCCAATCCCACCAAACACTCAGCATAATCGTCATAAGCGTCAATCCTGGCTTTTCGACCATTTGCTGAGCTTCACAACGCTTGGTCATGATCTTTTTCGCACATTATTGTCGTATTTGATCCACTTTTCGTCTCCTGTTACCTTTCGCTTCGGAAATGATTCGATTTCATTTCGTTTCAGCAAAGAATCGCCGATGTTGATTCGGTCCATTACATTTTTCACAGACAAGCTAGCCTTCTTTAAATGGTTCAATGGTTTGATGATGAATGCTAAGTTCTTTAGCGATGTCATGGCTGCTTATGTGACGGTCCTGGTCAAACTTTTCCGTAATTTCATCGACTTGTTCAACAATAGGTCGACCAGAGCGAGCGAATTGTTGTTGTGCTAAACGAACTGATAGACGATGCTGTGTCTCCGTAAATTTTATAAATTTAATTGGTGGCTTGCGGGCATTCTTCCTTTTTTTATACAAATATTTCATAATATAGAGATTTCTTTGTTCATTATTTTCCCTCATTTTTGAACAGCTGTAACCTTCTTTTAACTTTTTCTTAAATGAAGGTTATCTCGCCTTTCCAACACTATATACGACTGCACATTTATTGACAAAATACGAAAAGACTTTTTCGACTACCCAATATTGGAAAACTCAAATCTTGAATATTTGAATTTTTCATATAAATTTTGAGGTTATGTGAAAGAGGTGTAGATACAAACGTTATAGTGCTTTTCACTAGCTACAACTTTATCATACAATTTCTTTCTATAAGTTTCGTAGTTTTGCCGGTAATCAAGATAAATCATATTAACCCTTAAAAACTCAAACACGCCCCAACCACCTTACCTTTCCCGACCTTAGATCGTCCGTAAATTCTTTTTTCCTTTAATTTTCGCTTCCAATGGACTTGATTCTACGTTTATGCTTTTTTTGCTCTCGGAAGTTATCTATCTTGGTCTAAATAAAATTTTTCAAGCAGAAAGTTTTGAAAAAATAAATTTTAAAAGCGTGCTAAATTGGAGCTTAGTTTAACAAATTAAAATCGTCATTTGAAATAAAAAAGTTAAAGAGCAATGCTACTTCTACTCTCTTCTCAATCCCAATTTGCACCAGAATTTCTGGTAACTACGAGATACTTCACTAACACACACAGCACAGAGTTTTAATCTTATAGATAACATACTACAATAATATATTGAAGCACTCGAAAGGAAGTGGCGCTCAGTCCCTTATGACGACCACATACGAAACCACAACGACAGCACCACACTATACCGCAACATAAAATGCACAGCCCATTGGGCGCGGTTAGCCGAACCCCCACTGGCGCTGGTCAACGGTAAATAAGCATAATGGAGAATGCAAATAGAATATAATAGAATAGTGAAGCTTCTTCAACTGCTGCAATTACCTGGAGTTTCTATAACTTTGCAATGCAAACGCTTTTAGGCGATGGTTAGTCACAACAAACAAAGGGTGTTGTTAAAGGGTGCCATTGCAGCTGCTGGTGGGACCTCAAATGCTTCAATGCACGGAAACATGTGAGCTTGGAATTGTCTATACAAACTTATGAGCAGTTTCTGTGTGTCTCTATGCTTCATATAGGGAAGAACAGTATTATTTTGCCACTCATCCCCTTTTCTTCTAGCTTTCTCAGTGCCACTTTGACCGATCCGTTCCTGTTGCTGCTGCTAGTTTGGCCATTTGCATTTCTCAGCGGAAATTTACTATATGTTAAATTTTTAATGAAATTTTAGTGCCATATGCTGCCTACAACAACAAAAGCAACAGCAGTAGCAGCAAATACAGCAAGCAACCTGTGAATTCCGTCATCTTTTTACTATTTAAACTAGCCGGGTTAAATGAAGTTTTCACAAAAATAAGTAACTACATATATTTGTGTATGTGTTATTCACACACACATACGAAAACACACACGTGTATATGAGTACCTACAGCTGTACTCAGAAAACATTGTTTTTGGTCGACCAAAGCGTGCATTTGAACGAGAGTTTAGAATTTAGAAGGCTCATTTGCCCGCTTGGTTGAAAGAATGTATGAATAGATAGATGAAAGAACGGAAGAGCACCGCAGTTGCCTGCCTGAATAGGTGCGCTCTTGCCAGGTTTTGTTTACAATTTTTGGTTTTCACAAAAACAGGGCTACTTGAATTCACAACTTGCACTCAATGTGGCTTTTTACTTGTATTTTAATTTTATCTATGCATGTGTGTGTATGTATTGCAGGATAATTCGTATATGTGTGCTTATATGCATGAACTGCAAGTGTTCGAGTATGTGTGTGTAATGGTCATTTGAATTTCTTTCGTGCTTTCAATGCTCGCCTAAATACTAGAAGTGGCCAATCTTTCCTTTTGTTATATGAATGAGTTGGCATTTGTATGTATGTGTGGACTCTTTTCGATGCGGTGGCACTTAAATTTTCCACTTTATTGCCTGGCTGTGCTTCTCGACTGATTTTTAAATGCTTTAATGAAGGCTGTGCTGCTTAAATATAGAATGAATGACTTCATTACAGTGTAAATGCACCAATGAGGCCAAAACGACCAAATCCCTGTGGTTATAAATAATATCTTCAACTTGTAGATATTGCTTGACTGAAAATGCATAAGAGAAGAAAGTATCTCGTTTGAATATTAAAACTTAATTTCGTTAAAAATTGAAAAAGCTTTTTCTAATACAAATTTCAATAATATAAGAGCAAATCCTTGTTTTGAAAACGATGCATTGGTTTAATTGGACGTCTGTGGAGCAATTTCAGCGAATTTCAGTTCTTCTTGGTTTTGGTGCAGCACACTTTTATGCCAATTATGAATAAAAATTTCATATCTTCTCAAAATTCATGGAAACTATGTCTAAATTCTAAATAACTATCCATAAGCGGCAAATAAGACGACATCTAAGTAGCTGGATAAGTCTGAATATATGTCTGAGGAACAGTCAAATGCTGGAACACAGGGACCAGGACGATTTCAGGATTTTTCTGCAATCATCTTAACTTAGAAGCCAGCTTTACGACACATCTGAGACCCTATAAATGCATAAATCATCATGATGATGATGATGAGCGAGTAGATTTTGTCATGCCCGTCTGTCTATCCATCTGTATACATGCGACTGCTCCTCAGGTTTCGAGATATCGATCTGAATCCTTCAAATCTTCAAACAGCTGCTCATACCAAATTTTTATATTAAAAATGTCTTATTAGACAAGATACGTTAGGTTAAAGTTAAAGGTCGATCCTAAAAACAATCTTACTTGGACAGCTTAGAAGCTCAGTCCTTTGTGGTAGCTATAAATATAATGGACCTTACAGACAAAGCGCTTTGTGCCTGTCACAAATATGTTGAAATGGCAAATATCAGTTTCGGCTATTCCTTCTAGTTTGCCGAAGTGAAGACTACCGAGATGTTTCAAACTCAGTCTTACAAAGGCTTGACAATGAGGAAAAAGTGACTGGATGTTTCAACATCACCCTCGTCTTCATACAATGGAGTGTGCGACAAGATTTTAAGCCTGACCGCAGAAATATCAATTGAAAAGTATCCAGTAAGAACTATTACAATTTCGGGAAGATTAACTTTGCTAACGGCAAGTAATTCTGTACAAGCGTTCTACTCCAAGCGCTAGTATTGCCGCTCTGCTGTCGAAGCAAATGCTCACCTCCTCGAAAGAGGCAGCACTTTATAGCAGTACGTCTACCGGATAATAGCCACTTCTACCTGAAAAACAATACAGTGATTCGGTAGTTTAAAGCTAAGATGAACGGAGAGTTCTCTACAGAAAACGACCTTCCCTCCTAGCTTCCATCCGTAAAAAAGATCCCTATGGCTCTTCACCAGCCACTTCCCTCTACCCACATCTCACTCGTCAATATGTGAGCAGTGAACAAGCCGCCCCGCTTGCGTGATCCAAGTTTTCAGGAATGCAATTGAAAGATAAGAGAGAGAGAGAGAGAATCCCGGCGTGTCTTTTTTCGGACCACTTCATATACCTAGCTTCCTTGAGCTTAAGAGCGATACTAATGTTTCAAGGCAATCACGCTTAAGATATTAGAAAAAGAATTTGCTCAGATTTCGTGAGACAAATGCGATAGCACATTTTAAGGGACTATCTATCTAAGAATACTTTTAATATTCCACGAAAAGCATTGCATGATCAAAAAATTTTAATACGAAATCCATTTATTTAAGTAATTAAAATTAGATGAATTGCATTTGCAGAACCATTTTACTGCACACAGCATTTGGATCACGACATTCTGCTGGCAGTTCCTGAGTAAGTTAATGAGCTTTGCATTCATCCATATGCTGCATTGCCGTTAGTAACGACGGCGGACTCCAAACTGCAGTTGCTCTTTCTTACTTACATACATACTTATATAAATATATATTTGTGAGAGTGACCTTTTGTTGCTATAGAGATGAGAGTATATATTTCTAGTGTATTGTGATACTAAAAATTTAATCAGTGCGAACAAAAGCTCCAAACAAAATGGAACTGAAGAAAATCAAGGCGAATAAAATTGAGTGGAATTGAAAATGCGCTGCCATCAAAATAGAAAGGGAAATAGAAAACTTAAAAAATTAAAAAATATGCAAAATAACGGCACTAAGTGAATAAAATATGACATAGACAGTAGGGAAATCAAAGTTTGGCTAAACTGTGGCAGTGGCGAAAATAGGTCGAAGCCATTTGTTGTGCCATGCGAAAAAAAATTTCCGAAAAACATATTTGAAGTGAATATAAATTATATATACTAGTATAATACATATAATACTGGCGGGGTTTCCACATTTATTTTCAGTGGACCTTTTCAGTGTGGCTTTAGACTTGGCATATCAACAACCGACCAGATATTCACCATACGCCAAGTTTTGGAAAAGACTCGTGAAAAGAGAATCGACACACACCACCCTTTGTCGAAAGCTGCTTTTGGCAGCATGAAAAAGAGCTGCATTTATGCCGCTATATCTGAATTTGGCAACCCCGTAAAATAATACGGCTGTGTAAACTGACGTTGAGCAATACCGAAAGCTCCGTCAGGATCGGGAGGGACCTCTCCATGCCGTTCGGTACCCAACGATGTTTCAGACAAGGCGACTCCCTATTGTGCGACTTCGTCAATCCACTCTTGGAGAAAATGATTCGAGCTGCAGAGCTGAATCGAGAAGGCACAATCTTTTATAAGAGTGTATAGTATAGCTGCTGCCGTACGCCGATGATATTAATATCAACATCCTCACTGTTAGTTTTGCTTTCTCCAGACAGGATAAGAAAACGAAGAAAATGGGTCTGGTATTGAACGAGGACAAGACGAACTGTCTCGTGCCATCAAACAAACAGTCGTCGCGACTCACAACTTGGCTCCCACGTCACTGTTGACAGTCATAACTTCAAAATGGAACTATTTTCATCTATTTTGGAACCAGTATGAACACCAACAACAGTGTCAGCTTCGAGATCAAACGCGAATAATTCTTGCCAACAGTGCCAACAGTGCCAACAGGTGCTACTTCGGGCTGAGTAGGCAATTGAGAATTGTTCCTCTCTCGACGAACAAAGGCCAAACTCTATAAGTAACTCATTATACCAGTCCTACTATATGATGCAGAGGCTTGAACGATGACAACAGCTGATGAGTCGATGTTACGAGTTTTCGAGAGAAAGATTCTGCAGAAGATTTATGGTCCTTTGCACTTTGTCAACGGCGAATATCGCATTCGATGGAACGATGAGCTGTATGAGATATACATATGACGAAATTGATATAGTTCACGAATTAAAAGACAGCGGCTACGCTGGATATATCATGTCGTACTGTACGGATGAAAACACTCAAGCTCAGAGAGTATTCGACGCAGTACCCGCCAGGGCGTCACATTGCAAAAAGAAGAAACGACTAGTGTGCTCATTGTTAACTCGGCTATAACCACGTAAGAGGTGTATACGCCATTAAAGAAGAAGTGGAGCGAAAAATCAGAAGTTTTACCTAAAGTTTTTTGAAATTTAATTTTAAAAATGTATATTTCTCTTAAAAAATGTCTCGTCTCATACAACCCTGACACTAACCGAGTGTTTTTGCTTTTCTGAAAAATATGCTGAAAAATGTCTACATACGCGACTGAATGTAATGCATAGACGAATTCGCACGCTAACGAAAGATTTTTAGCCAGCACTCAGTCATTAATTAGAAAAGTGCATTAAACGTCGTAAATATCCTGAAATGTAGTTGTCACGTCACTTTCACTCCGCTTACCTTCCCTGCTACGTTTATCCACAGTTTTGATTTGAATTTAGTTTGCCACCGTGTCACGCCTCGCTGCAGGGATTTCTTTTGAGGCAACGATATACATTTGTATGCCTGTCTGTCGTTCAATGACACGTGAGTGTCAGGTGTGCCGCCTACCCAATCAACGTTCGATATGGAAAAAACTTATGCCAGATGAAATAAAAAAAAAAACCAAAAAGCACAATCTTGATGTGTCAGACGAAAAAAGTGAAAACGGTCGAAATAAATATGACAAAAAACTGGTAACAGTAAATAGAAGCTACACTAGCAGCAAAAACGACGAAATGTCATAAGAAGCGCAAGTGGAATGGAATGATATCTCCAGCAGAAATTCAATTTCACCACACTAATCCATTTATCAAGTGTTCGTACGCTTGTGTGGGTAATCACATAAGTACGCGCAGCCATGGAGACCTGAGTGTGTTTTCCGTTTTGCGCCGCTTCTTCGGGTAACAGAGGTAAGACAGCAGGATGTGCACGGCAAGTGTTGCTACAAGTGTGGAATTTGGGGGACAAAGCATAAGTGTCATAAACATACGACTAACTGTATATGAAGTGGCCATTTGCCTAATGAAATTGTTGTCGAAATCGTGAAATAGTAAAGATAAGCGGGCACTAAATAATTTGCGTTAGCGAATGTGATATGGAAACACATATAACTGTATATGACGGTCATTTGATTAATCGAGGATTATGCTAAGCATATGTATAGATGTAATACATATATATGTATGTATCTAAAATATAAATAAATTGTATCGTTTGACAAGATTAGGCTATCCAACGCTTTCTTCTGGAGATTACCTACTTCCTGGCAAACTTTAACTTAATATACCCCTCTCAGGTTATAAAAATAGCGAATCGATGGTCGCACAAAAATCTCACATTCAAACACAAATCGCTTTGAATCATTAATTGATCAACTTTCTATATCGTGGCTCGGTCTAAATCGGTCTATCTTCTAAATTCGGAATTATTGTGATTTTGGCAAACTAGATGTTGTAACAGATATCAGTTATGTAGACTGAGTTGGCTTTTAAACTACAAGACTGGGACGGATTCATTATGATCTGTATTCTAAAAAATCTCTTGGCATAATCCTAACACGAACAAGCCTTTGATAATGTCCTTTAGACAGTCGAAGTCTGAATAAAATTGGCTTTAGCTTATCTATTTACCAGAAAAAGAGCAAGATTAAACACGAAATGAAAGGAAAGTTTGACTAAGAATCAGTTTTTATATCACTTCCATATTCTGGTCTTATTAGAATGAACAGAGTGTTGGACATAAAAACGATCAAAACAAAGCTCTCTGACGCCTCAAGGGTTGCCACTTACGATGAAATAACTTGCCAGCTCTGTTTCACTTGTCCAAATTCAATTTTGATTCTTATATCGCTTTTGTATAAGACCTCGTAACATGAAGGCGTGAATAATTCGGTCATACAGACTGCAAAGGACTCGGAAATGGCGTCAAAATACTTTTGACACAAATATTATTATGCTCAGAATTAACTACAAGCGGTCTTCGCTATTATGAAACAACTTTTTCTCATTACAAAATTTAGAAGTGTTCATACTAGCATTTGAACATGAGAATTTCGTGTTGCAAGAGCTAACGTTAGGACAAAAGTATGATCAAAGGTAGTTTAGGCGATCTTCCAACGCATTTGAGAAGAATTTTTGGCCTGGCAGCAAATTAAGCACAGAATTTATAGAGGTGCACAAGGTTAGGGTCACATATATTTGCTCTAAGCATAAATGTTGCACTGGAAGCGAATTAACAGTGAGAACGAATACGGTGAGACTCCTCTATCATACATATGTATGTATGTATGTATGGAAAAAAAATCCTGTAGTCTAAGTTATTCCTGAAGTGTAGGTGTGCAGCAATCAAGGAATTAACCAGCGAAAGTTTTTCAGTACTAAGATTGATTTGCAAATGTTACAAAATTTGCTCGAGGAAAAGTTTTTCCGAACACTAAATGTTACTGAAGAGGTGTCTTAGCAATTCGAGTTGCAAAATGTACCCATAATGCGTCAGATTCTAAAATGTCTTCTTTTTGAAGTTGTCTGGGCGATGAACTCCTCTTAAATAAACAGTGAAAACAGTCCTTTTATGATATCGTTAAAATTTTCACAGTGGGCAATACGTGCCAAGTAACTGACACATATTTATTTACAAGAAGAAAAGTTCGACGCCGCAGTCACGTACACTGGCGAACCATAAGACTATAGTTGTAAAAGGAAAGCGCTGAAATTAAACTTTTACAGAGCTTTAACGACACACACACACACACGCATACATTTGAGGAATGAGTGTATACGCTGGGTAAGATCGCAATCGGCTAGCAGCGCCATTCGGCTTTCCATTTCTGAGTGCGCGCTTTTTAACGGCATACGTTCACTTTATTTTCAACAACTTGTGCTGTCGATTTTTATCGCATTTGAACTTTGACCTAATTTTATAGAATGCAAACACAGGAGTGCAAGCAACCGGGCACGTTAGTCGGGAACACGGAACTGCAGCAGCAGCACTACTAGCGGCAAGCAGGAAAAGCAAGAACAGGAAGAGGACTGACTCACACACACACGCACACACATACACTTACTTGGGTGCATGGAACGGTATGTGCCGTTATTTGTATTCTGCACTTTTATAGATGAGTGTATATGTGTGTTTTTGTTGTTGTTGTTGTTGTATCACAGCGTGAATACAAGCGCCAGCACTTGCTGCAAATTGGTGTGGCAATATGGCACGAACATAGCAAACAAAGCCAACACACACACACACACATACACACACATACATACACACATGCAAAACATTTTAAATAAGCTTACATATAACAGTGCACACGAACGCTCGTGGAAGCTGAAATGAAAGCGATGGCCAGAAGGCGTTGCAAGGTGAGTGAATAGAAGAACGATTTCACTAATAGCCCCAAGCGAATACCAATAGACGCAAATATAAAGCAGATTGCGAAAAGTATCTATGGAGGTATGGGCTGACGCATACACAGTTATATATGGGTATATGGTTCAGCTCGATAACGAAAAGTTGCCGATTGAGTCGGTAAAATAGTATGTGATAATCTGTGTGTGAGTTGCTGTTGCTACAGCCATGCTGCATCCTGCTGAGCTGACATTTAAAAGGCTTCCGCCACTGCTGCACTTCATCCGTGTAGTTGCAATCAGAATTCAGGCAAATCGCCGTGCAAAACTTAGTTCATACATATAACTGTATATGCAAAGAAATAAGTGGCGTACTCCAACCAAATTGTGGCAGTGTGATACCATAGAGGGCGAGTTCAGAAATTGTTAATAGTTTGCAGATTAGAAATCTTTGTCCATAGTTGAGATCAAATGCGGGTTCTGCGGTACTGAAAAATCAGTTCGGTTTAAAGCAAATTAGATTAAGCT
Organism: Bactrocera tryoni; assembly: GCF_016617805.1. NCBI lineage: Eukaryota > Metazoa > Arthropoda > Insecta > Diptera > Tephritidae > Bactrocera > Bactrocera tryoni. Next base: position 8,109,495 of record NC_052499.1, read on the forward strand.
TCGCCTTAATCTTTCCAATGGAACGTTAGTTATGAGAGACTCTAATACAAGTATTCCAGAGTCTTCAGCGTTCCGTTTTGAAAGTGGATGTTCAGAATTTACAAGTTTTTGACATTCAAAACTGGAAAAAAATCATTTAAATTTGCTTCGTTCGGCTAAGTTACTGGATAAAACTTAATTTGGTTACCACCCGGGAGCGCAATGGGCTTAATGATGGCCTAAGTGCGGAGATCCACGTTCTGACGCTCATGCGCCTCCTTTTTTCAACCAATCAACCAAATTTGTCAGAAAATTTATGGCAGAAAATGTCAGAAACCCTATAAAATATATATACACAGGATCTGGATGGCTAGTCGAATCGATTTGGCCTATCTGTCGGTATGAACTAGTTCCTCAATTTTTAGATATCGATCTGTAATTTTACTCACGTCTTTTGCTCCTTAAGGAGTTTCTCATTTGTCAGAACAGCCGATATCGGACAACTATAGCATATAGCTGCCATAAAAAATCATCAATCCCAATTAGTTCCTCACATGAAAACAATAAGTACTCAGTACTCACTATAGGGTTAATATTCGTGAGATGCTTATTCGTACATGCCTCTTATTTTACACCTACCTGTTCATACTAACTGCACGAAGAAACGATAAAACGTTGATTAGTTTGTTGCTAACATAAATTTTATATTTCTCTTACATAGGACAGCGTATGCCAGAAATTCAAAAAAGAAAAGTGAATGCACAAGAAATCTGAATAAAAAAAATACGAAAAAGGTACTCAGGAATTTATTAACGAGCGAATAAAAGAACATTCTGCATGTAGGCGCACATGTAGTCCTCATTGCAATTGAGTTAAAATGGCAACCCTACATAATAGCACACATACATACATACATATCTTTCATAGGAAGAAACAAAAAAATCGGAAGGAAGAACAATTTTTCTTAAAATATCGCATGTTTTACTTAAAAAGTTAAATTTATTGCAACTTTATGATATTGAGACAAACTTTTTTCCAACGAAAAAATTAAAAATTTTTTTAGCTTTTATTTTATTGCAAAAAAAAAATGTATGTGAAATTTTTGGAATTTTGTAACAAAAACTTTTAAAAATAAAGAGCGTGTAAGATGCTTAAGAGAAAATTCTTCGAAATATACAAAACTAATATTTTATTATGACGGTTTTTTTTTTTTTTTTTTTTTATATTTTGACAGTAAAACCTATTGAAAATATGCTGTGAAAAATTCTGACCGAAATTCATAGTATTTGATAAGTTACAGCTCATAGTCGCCGATGTGTCGTAAGCGACTGTCTACCTCTCTTGAAACTTTAAACCCATTTTTCTCGAATCATCAATTTCTGAAACTGTCATGGTCCTAAAAAAAAGTATTCAACCGATTGCTTTAACATTTATATATGTTCTTCTACTCATTTATAGTTATCGTCCCTACCAGAATTGTTTATTTTCGAAAATATTTTCATATTTTTTTAAACGATTTTTAACGAAAAAAAACAAGATTTTAGTGAATTTTTTTTTGAAGTTCGCGATTTTTTTTTAATGAAGTTGATTATATTTGGTAGGGACGATAGCCGCAGAACTACTGAATAATAATCCATTCGATTTTTTTATTTCAGACAACATGAACAACCGCTATCATCATGACCAGTGAACTACTTTTTTTTGTTGGGGACTACTTTGATTAAAAAAAAATATATCAAAAATGTAAAAAACGAAAAAAAATTTTTTTTTGGACATTTCAAAATACATATAAAAATACATTAAAAAATTAAAATGATGATTGAATTTTGTTGTCGCATAAAAAAATTTTTCTAGAAAGTGGTAAAATGTATGCGTTTACATGAGAGTACCCCCTTAAAGCACAGGCAGCAAATACCTGCTTGACACCATGGCACATACGAAAGGCATATACATATACACATACATATACAAAAGTACAGTTAAATTTAAATAAAATAATTCTAAACAGCAAGCTTGTACTATTATGTCTTTATCAAAAATGACAAAGCATAAATAATATGCACAATTCCACAAATACCAAGCTTAGGAGAGACATATCTCAACTTGTAGATGCATGTACGTATATACTCTTGCATTCATTCAAGCACAAATTCGCACACATAAAAAGTGCATGCCATTTCACTCATCGAAAATTCTTTGGATTGCATAACAAAGGAGTTAGCCAAGATGAACGTGCTTCAGCGCAATATCTCCAACATATGCAACTAATGCTTATGTAAATATATGTATGTATGTATGTATATGTGGACACATAACAACGAAAGCATATCTAAATGAAAGCGTGTATTTGTAGGTGTGAATAAAATACTCGAACAAATGTTCGTGTAATATGCGATGGAGAAACTATGCAATTGTCAAAAGCACATGATCTAAAGGTACATTAAGCAATTTTTATGGCGCAATAATTTTTCGGATGCGAAAATAAATTGCAGTGTTTGTATTTGTTAACAAAAATATGTTCAAAGCGTAAAGTGTTTGAGAATGGTATGTGTGTAGCAATTTTAGGCAAATTTCAATAAGGAAAAAAAATTATATATATGTACATACATATGTATATATTTGCTTATGTGAATGCATAAAATATAGGTTATGTGTGGCTTAAAAATTCTTTGCATGAATTGACATTGCCTGTACGGTTCTCATGCAAAGCAACTAGTTATATACTTTTAGGCGCAACAAACGACTATGGTGATCTAGCCATCACAGGGTGGTGCAAATAAAAACTTAATTTTATTAAAATAATGAGCGATTTTAAAGACAACAAGTAGGCTAATTATAATCCACATCCATTACTTTCTGCAAGCATCAGAGCCGGCGAAATACTTATAAAGTCAACTTGAAGTTAGAAAATTTTTATAATACATATTATATTTGAATATATGAGGGTTAAGGGAAATATTAGGTTGTAAAATATCCGCCTTTTTGTCTTTTGAATTTCGCGGCTATGCACCAAGCGCTCTAGAGCTCGTATCTGGCAATATATTAAATCTTTGAAAGGTCTTGACCAAACCTACAAAACAACGCTATGCATGATTAGTTTGGATATTGCGTTCAACAGTTATAGACGAGTAAACATGAAGTTCACTAACGCCGAAATTCGCGCTATTTTAAAGTTTTCCTTCGTTAAAGGCAAATCCGCTGGAGAAAGGTTCCGTGAGATTAATGGTGTTTTGAGGTATGGTACTCTATCACTTCGAACTGCGGATGAATGGTTTCGACGATTCAGAAAACGACACCATGGATCAGCCAGCCGGCGGAAGATCTGTGACGACGAATACCGATCAAATCATGGAAAACATCGAGTCAGACCGGCATGTGGCATCTCGTGACATCGCCCAGAAGATGGGAGTTAGTCACCAAACCATTTTAAACCATCTGCAGAAGGCTGGATACACAAAAAAGCTTGATGTTTCGGTGCCGCATGATTTGACGATGATTGGACCGAATCAACGCCTGCGATATGCTGCTAAAATGGAACGAACTCGACGCATTTTTGAAGCGGATGGCGACTGGCGCCGAAAAATGCATCACATACGACAATATCAAGCGAAAATGGTCGTGGTCGATGGCCGGTGAATCGTCCCAAACAGAGGCCAAGCCGGGATTGGCTTTGCTGTATGTTTGGTGGGATTGGAAGGGAATCATCCACTATGAGCTGCTCCCATATGACCAAACGCTTAATTCTATCATCTACTGTGAACAACTGGACCGCTTGAAGCAGGCGATTGATCAGAAACGTCCCGAATTGGCCAACAGGACGGGTGTAGTGTTCCACCAGGACAACGCCAAACCACACACTTCGTTGATGACTCGTCAGAAGCTACGGGAGCACGGTTGGGAGGTTTTATTGCATCCACCTTATAGCCCGGATATAGCACCAAGTGATTACCACCATGGTTTTTGTCCGATTTCGCATATTTTCACTCTGTAGTCTAGGAATTTTAGGATTATCTTATATACCGAATTTGATTGCAACATTTAGAGTCGATATAGATTTTTACTTAAATGTAGGCGCTGCCTCGCCCATCGTCCAATTTTGACTCCTACTGCTATACAATCATCTATATATACATATAACTCTATATCTATCTCGAATAATTTAGGTGATACAAGCGACCGTTCGGTGAACAAAACTATTGTACTCTATAGCAACATGTTGCAAGATTATATAATTATGCAGCAAATTTTCCTAAAAGAACTGCAAAATTGCAAGTTTCTTAAAATGAGGCGACTTATTAACTGACAAGCGATTGCTCTATCTCCCAACTGTCAACAAAACATAATCACTAAATTGAATTTCATAAAGCCACTTCGATAAGCCACTTGAATTAAATAGGGTCTTCAACTGAAGAATGCAGAATAATACCAAAAATGAATTAAGCAACTCTACCTCAGATAAAATGTGCGAATATTAGCTTAGAAACTCGGCTTACTTCCTTTTCAATTCGATAATCGAAGTTAAATCTACATTTCGTGGTATTAAAAGCGTACACAACAACAGTTTCTGTTAACGCTTGTTTAATATGCGGACATCACAGCGACTCTTTGCGGATTCCATGCAGCGATTGTGTGGCAAGTGTCTTCTGCATACCAATTAAAGCGACCAACGCACAGTGGCAATGCCGAAACATGCTCACATCTTTTTTAAATGATTTTAAAGAAAGACTTAAAGAAGGCGAATAAAAATAAAAGCGAAAGTGAAATTGCTCAATTTACTGCTTTCTTTCAAGACAGCAAATTGTTTTGAAAACAGTACGTCTAAAACAACGGTACAATGAAGATCGAATGTGTACGAAAACGCTTAACTGCGTTTACGCTTACAGCGCTACTACTGATAACAGTGGCACAAGGATTAGAAGAAGCAGCGCACGAGAAGACAAAAACACACAGTGGAGCAGAAGCAGACTTTGCAACAACCGCCGACACTGCAGATGACGAGCTAAGACTCGCCGTTGACTTCGAGCAAGTAGCGCGCAATTTCGACAATGCGAACCACAACCAACACCTCAAGTCAGCCAATTTCAGTGTAACAAATAGCAAGGGGCGTCATTCCTGCGAACGTCGCTGTCAAAATAATCAAGCACTCACATGCTATTATCGGCTGGTGGTGCACCATTACCAGGCGTCGAGCGCCGAATGCGAGCGTTGCTTTAATAACGAAGCGGCCTGTCCGAAACAGCAATGCATTTACGGCGATGGTGTGTACACACCCATAATAGCCATCAATCAAATGCTGCCCGCACCACCAATCGAGGTGTGTGTGGACGACACAGTTGTGGTTGATGTCATCAACTACCTTACCGAACCGATCAGCATACACTGGCACGGCTTGCCGATGTTCCGTACGCCCGAGATGGATGGTGCACCATTTATTACACAATATCCAATACAGCCAGCTGAGGGTTATCGCTATCAATTTAATGCAGAACGTGTGGGCAGCGTCTGGTATAACAGTCATGTGGGTTTGCAGCGTAATTTGGGTGTTGGGGGTGCTTTCATTATACGGCAGCCGGTGCAAAGTGATCCACAGTCCTATTTATATGATTTCGATTTGCCGGAGCACACACTACTCATACAAGACTACGTTTATGGAAATGATATGGGTCGTGTGAGGAATCTACTCATCAATGGTAAGGGTAGAAATCATGCTTCGAGCATTTCCGATCGCGATCCACGACATCGCTACGAGCGTCTACAGGTAGCGAATGGTAAGCGCCATCGCTTCCGTGTCGTCTACAATAGCGTCTTCAATTGTCCTGTTGAGTTTTCAGTAGAGAACCATAGAATGCTTATGATTAGCACGGACGGCAATGATATTGTACCGGTGCTGGCCGATAGCTTTTTTATGAGCGCTGGCGAACGTTTCGATTTCGTGCTGCAGGCGAATCAGCAAGCGCGTAGCTATTGGATAAGGGTGCGTGGTTATGAGGATTGCGCCAAGGAAAACATCTATCAAGGCGCTATTTTGACGTATCAAAGTAACGTTGGACGCGCTTTGCCACAAAACCCATTGGTGAAAAGTTCATTCTGCGACAATGGTAATGAGGAGTATCTCACCGTGGGCGACTATGAGCACCAACTGAAGAAAACTGTATCATTCGAGAAAAGTGAATGCCCTCGCGCTGACTTCAAAGCCACAAATGTTGCCACAGTTGGTTTGAGCGCTTTGGAACAAGTGCCATGGAATCGAGACACCGAATTTCTCACATACTATTCACTGTTCGGTTCGCGTGCAACGGCTGGCGTTGCCAAAGTGTCCTATCAAATCGATGACATCACTTTTAAAATGTCGAAAATTTCACTTCTACAAACTAACGGTCTCTACAATGAGAAAGGCGTGTACTGCAATCGCTCAATGCTCGCGGCAAAGGGTTTAAATTGTGAAACGCAGCAATGCAGTTGCACGAATGTTGTGCGCTTACCAGCTTATCGTGCCATAGAAATCGTTTTGGTCAATAATAATAATGAACCGACACCGGTGCATTTGCATGGCTACACTGTACGTTTGGTGGGCCAGAATGTTTTGGGTGGCATAGTGAACGAGAAACAGGTGAGATTTTCGGTATGAAATTACGTGCGAGTTTCTTGTTATTAACTGAAATTTATTTACGTGCAGATAAGAGATCTTGATAGACGTGGTGGGCTGCAACGTTCAACTGATGAGTATCCCATCCAAAAGGACACGGTGCAGGTGCCACCGCTAGGTTATGCGATCATACGTTTCTACAGCAGCAATCCCGGTTATTGGATGTATCACAGTTCGTTGGATAGTCAGGCCGTAAGTGGCATGATTGGCGTTTTCAAAGTCGGCGAAGATCATCAAATAAAAGAGGTGCCTGCGCGTTTGCGTTGTTGATTTAATGTGTGGTGAGAGATTTTGAAATTCGTTTACTCATTCTCAAAATCAAAGAAATGTGTGTTTCCTTAAGTCATCTTATTTATTTTTACTTTTAATGCTTTTGTTGAAAGTTATTATGTAAAAAGTTATTTATTTATCATTTCATATAATAAATAAAAATTTTTTTATTAGTCAACTTACGTATGGAATATAGTTAGAAAAATATATCAAAATAAAAAAATTCCGTTAAAAAATATGCAAACTAGAAAAGTTCCTTCCTAAAATTATACAACATAACTTCTAAAATTCCAAACCGTCTTGTAAACGATTTCCTTAGCATGGTTCATGACATCGCTAACTCTACAGAAAAGAAAAAAAGCAGACTAGATAACCAACTTGGTGCCAGACCGTCTGTTCTTAATTAAACAACATTTGTGGTAAAAAAAGATAGCGTTATAAAACAACACACGTGATCCTGTCAAATTAGTCGTCGATACATATTTGGGGTCTACAAACGTATTTGCACGCCCAGCAGAGTCAATAATTTGAGCATTACTCAAGGGGATAAATCAGGCATTATCAGAGACATCTTACAGTACGCTCCCAAGACACTAATGATGTTATGGAGCAGAGTATGAAAGAAGACCCGAATAAGGCCACGTACCATCGGGCGTATCAATTGGTGCAGTGTTTATCCACTTCATGGAAGATTTTGTGGAGCGATCGTGGTTTGCAGAATTACAAAATCCAACTCGTGTTAGAATTGAAGCCGAATGACCAACAAGCGCGTCGCACGTTTCGTAAATGGTTCCAAAACAAAATAGCCCACAAAATTCCACAAAAAAATTTTGTTCAGTGGTGTCTTTTTTGTGTTTTTTTTTTTTTGCTCTATGACCTGTCATAATATTATAATCGATTGGGAATGCTAATAAAGCCATGATTAATGACTTTTTCGTGCTTTATCATCATCAACATCCCTCAAGTTGATGTGGACGATCTTTGGATCAAACAAAATGGCGCTACATGCCACATAGCCTAAGAAACAATCAATTTATTGAAGGAAACTTTTGGTGAGCGCTTTATCTTGGGTTGAGGCTCTGTGTCGTGGCGTATGATTTAAAACCGCTTAACTATTTTTTTTTTTTTTGGGTTTATGTGAAGTCACTTATCTCTGAAGAGAATATTCTGCGCATTATGATATACGGCCCCAATTGCTGCAACAAGTGGCCAGAAATTGGACAACTCGACTGGAATTTTTTCGAGTCATCCGCGGCGGTCACTTGTTCGAAGTCATTTTTAGACTTTTTAACTCTTAAATATAACATTAAATTAATAGCGGGATTATGTAACCAGTCTCTAGTCTCTATTTAAGACATTTTGAGGTAAAATCTCAATTTGTGACTAGTTACTATTCACTAAACAGTCTCTAGCATTAGTCTCAAAATATTGACTCAAACTTGAGACCTGGTAATTAGCAGGTCACAAAACCAAAAAGAACTCTTGTCTGCCATTTTGAATATACTGAATAGAGATCATCACAGATATTAATCGATTGTAGTTATTCTCTATTTTGTAAGCAACTCAAACACGAAAAGGTTAAAAATAAATCAATTTTACATATATTTCGTACATATTATGAAACAAAGTCAACATCCTATATGTATTTTTACTTTTATTGATAATTATGTTTTTTGACTATGTTATAGAAAATTTAATATTTGTTATCGACATATTTATTTTCATTCAAGTTTAAAAACATCTGTGAATAATGAAATGTAATAGATTTTGTGACTATCACTTACAGATAGAAAAATCGTCTCAAGTCTCAAAAATTGTCTCTAACTCAAAATCTCAAATTTAGAGACCTGAGACAGTATCAGTGTACAGAATTGCACGGTAAATATGTTTTATGTTTTATTAAAAACCACATGTCTGATAAAACACCCTTTATTTTTGATCTTGTGCGGTTGCAAATCGATATTTATACTATATACTATTATACTGTATATGTATGTAAGTTTCTGAAAATGCTTCTATTCTTCAAAATAGTTGGCTTCACTGTGTAGTATACTTAATTACAAGACTGTAGCTTGTTTTGCTGGCTTTTGATGACACATTAGCCTTGTCTTCGGATGAAACCACTTACAAAATCGATTAAACAAACTCAACTATGTACTCTACGATAGATACTTACAGCGTTGCCTACACATATAGGTACGAGTATGTGTGTAAGAATGCACAAGTAATGAGAAAAGAAACACTTGATTTGCTCGATTGTGAAACACTTTATACACGCCATCAACAACACTTGTGTGCAAAGAGTTTAATCAATTTGGAGTGCTTTTGTTTAGAGTTTTAACACAATATCTATCATTTTGCATTTTCGTTATCCTTGCGCATTTTCTTGGTGAACTTTTTGCAAACACTCCTCGTAAATTTCGTAATTTTATACAATTTCTGACTCAACGACATAGTTCCCGTTACATCACAACGGCCATAGTTGGGCCCTACAATAACTACACACAATGTTTGCACCTAGTTTGCACTGTGTTAGCTTGTGCGTAAACACGCGAGACTAAATTAAATAAAGCGACTTTCGTACCAGCTGCTGGCTAAATGTCGCCGAAAAATGTTTTATGCAAATTTCAACGTTTCTGCTTCTTTGCCATTGTTCTCTATTTAATAGTTTTCACATTTAATTTTTTGCCTGTAAGTGTAGAAACTGTATGATTCCACTAGACTGGAAAACGGCACACGCGCCTTCCTTTGCGTTCACGGCGCGACTATTGTTTAGGGTGTTGCCCACGGCGTATCCTAGCAATTGGCTATATAGCACGACCGTTATACTGTGTTTTGCCAGTGTTATTGGCTAATTGTTGTCATGACGCCGTTTTGGTAATAACAAATATGACTTTCGTTTAATTTTTCCCAAGGTGTGGTGCGGCCTCTAACAGCCGTCATCATTCTTTATAGCTGGGCGTCAGCATACCCAAAACTTCCCAAACTATTTAGTTAAACGAAAAAAAATTGAATATCATAAGCTATATTTGGAGCAAAAGCGGCAGAGGGCGAGTGAGGCGTGGAAGCACACACATGCGACAAGTTATGAAAGTATAAATGACAATTTGACTATTTGGTTGATCGTTATAGGTAAATAAACGACGGTTCCTCCATTGTTTCAACAACGCAATAGCCAACTCGATTCCATTTACCATCCCTCTGTTCGCCATCCACAAGGTCTTTAAGAAAAAGTATACGTATGTAAAAGCAACAGCAAAGTTAACCAGTTGAATTATATAGAGTCTAATCGAGGTTTATTCGATTCGCTAATTGCCTGAACTGGGTAACTAAAAAGCAGCCAATGTAGTATTTTCATAAAGTTATTTATAATATATAAACTTTATAGGCGAGTTCTTAAGGTGGTTATTAAATCAGATCGTGGGATCTACAAGGTGCCTTCCAAAGTAAACAGGACTTTTTGAATCTAGTGTCCCCTGGTGGCGCCATCTATATGTCGACTGATGCGTTAGAATCTGCTATCTTTATCGAATGTCCAGTGAGAGTTTCATGACATTTCATCGATTCGAGGTGAAGTCCTTGCGCTTTATGGGTCAATATGTTTGTGTTATTGGTGCGAAAGTGAGCTTCGAACAAAGAGCCAACATTAAATTTTGTTTTAAAATTGGTTAAACTTTTACTGAAACCTTTCAATTGATGAAACAAGTTTATGGTGATGATTACCTATCCCGTAGCAGAGTGCACGAGTAGTTTCAACGTTTTCAAAGTGGCCGTGAGGACATAAAAGACGATCAACATCATTGAAATTCATGGAAATGGAATTGAACATTTCCAAAACATCGATTTATCGCATTTTGACCGAACATTTTGGCTTACGAAAGGTATGTGCACGGTTTGTTTCGCACAAATTGACTGACTACCAAAAATTGCTCAGAATCCGTCTCATCGATCGACGCTTGTGACCGATTATTTGACCAAAAATCACATTTTAACCATTAACCACTCCCCGTATTCATCTGATATGGCACCGTGCGACTTCTTCCTTTTCGAAAAAAAGCATTTGCCCAAGAAAGGAAAGCGTTATGCAGACGTAGAGGCCATTCAAAAGGCTTGCACCGACATACTGGCGGCCATACCGACCAACGAGCTAAAACTCTCATTCTACATGCTTTTGGAAAGTGCAAAAAGCTGTATTGAAGCAGAAGGAGACTATTTTGAATAAAATAAATTAATTTTGCCGAAAAAACCATTTTTTCTTTTTTTTTTAAGTCCTGTTTACGTTGGAATGCGCTTTGTATATCATTTCTTGTAAAATGACTAGGCAGCCATGATGATGAACACGTTAAAAAAAGTAAAGGAATTGGTGCTTGAGAATCGACAATTAACAGTAAGAGATCTCATTGGCATCCTTGGAATATCGGAAGTGAAAACCATTCTGAAAGATCATTTGGGTCCAAGAAAAATAAAAACGCGATTGATTCCAAAATCACTAAATCTAAACTAAATCACTAAAAATTTTCGAAAAACAGCGCCGATTTAACGTTTGTGAGACAATAGTTTTGGACTACCAGGATGTCGTGACACTTATTATTACCGGTGATGAGTCTTGGATTTATTCTTACGACCAGGAAACACATGATGAATCAGCCAACGTCAAAGCAGGTCAAAGAGTAAGGTTATGTTGACCGTTTCCTTCGATTATCGATGTATGGTGCACTCCGGATTCCTTCCGATCGGCCAAACTGCCAACAACGAATACTATTTGAGTATTATGCGCTCTTTGCTCGAAGTTATTCTTAAACAGAGATCGGAATTACGGGCCAACAACTCTTGGTTTTTGCCCCACCATAATAAACCGACGCTACCTGCATTGATTCTTCGTGAGGTTTTCGCCAATTTTCAACCAATATCGTGCCATAACCACCGTATGATTTGATTTGGCTCCGTGTGACTTCTGGCTATTCTTCAAACTCAAACGATCGCTCTGGGGAAACCGTTTGAGTAAATTGAAAACATTAAACGTGGATCGCAACGCGCATTGAAGGCTATTCGGGAAATTGACTTTAACAACTGTTTCGAAGAACAAGTGTATTGGTGCCAAGGGGGATTACGTTGAGGGAAAAATTATTGATTTTGTAGAATAAATTAAGAATTTTAGAATTATAGACAAAGCCTTACTATTTTTTGTTCATAGCAGTATATACATATGTATTCCAATCGATTTTGTATCGTATTGCTTTATTATTGCTTACTTGTTAGCTATTATTTGCTGTCTGCCTTTTCAGTAGCCGTTTCTGCTGCAGTTTGCCTCTAATTGTTCGATTCTAATTCGGTGGCACTACGCCTTCGTAATTTAGTACTCCACTATTATTTATGCCTTTCCCCAATGTTTTCATTGTTTGCATTTCTACTTGAATCTGTGTGCTTTTAGGCTCTCTTTCATTTGTTGGCTCACTTAATTCGGCTACAGTAAACTATAATGCTGGGCAATCATTGGAGGGTTACCGCCAAAACTTTCAAGAGCATAAAATTCAATGAAAATACACCGCACTAAAAGAATTAATATGTCTTGACTTTCCTACCGATATTTTGATATGAATTTATTTATTTATTTTTATTTAAATTTCTTTTACCTCGCTGTTCATTCCATTGCCATTCGTTCGCATTCGTTCATTAGTTTGACAGCCAACGCTACTAAAGTGGCTGACTGTTGTTAGTATTTGCCTACCGCATTTCCCTTTTGGCCCACTCAATTGCCATGCCAATTGTTCTGCCATTATTTAAACAATTAACCCGATTAAAAGGCTTATGCTTTAGACTATCAGGCCACTCAGTCGCTTCCGCTCATCCTAGTTACCGTTAATAAGTGAATTTTCGAATAGACTGAAATGTTTTCAGCCACATTTCTCCACTGTAATTGAAGTGAGCTTAAAAGTCCAACAATAAAATACAAATTGAAAATTCAATTAGGACATTAACTGGCGTTTCTAACGTTTTTTCCGAGCATTTCATGAATTAATAACCCGTTACTTGTCTAAGTAAGCGAAATTAAAATGTCATTCGAGTAAATTTGCTCTGTTCCCATTAAAAATAAGTTTAGTTCAACGTAAATTAGGCGGCAGACAATAATTAGCTGTCAGAGAGTAATTTAAGAAAGTGAACAAAACAAAACTAAGCACTATTGTACTAGGTAGCTGCTATTCTTCCAAATCATAGCACGCTAGTGCATCGATGTGTGGACGAGGAGGAGATTTGCGCTTTCACTTTATATACATAACTCACTAACTCTAAAGTAAGTCGATATGTGTCACAAGAACGATGTCATATATATCGTCGTACACATAAAGAAGTTATCAGTAAGTTAAGAACTGGTTCCTAACAGGGATCTTATTGGCTAGTTTAGACCGCCGTTCCATTGTGATACCCAAAACTCCTATATAATTGATTGACATAAGATTCTCATAAATCGGATTTAGTCTAACACAAATTTGTTAAGGTGACTAATGGCTTTGTCTCCTGGTACGGCGAAAGTTATATTGCGAAGATGTTTCAACCTCAGTCTCACAAAGGCTGGACTAAGGATACAACTTTGGCAACTTCCCTACGACAAGATTTTTAAACTGACTGAACTGTTTCAATTCTGACTAGATAAACTTTACAAAGGGCATATACTATGTAATGAATGTCAGGTATATCTTCAGCGCTCTACTCTAGACCAAAACGATCTCGCAGCCACACAGACACTGGAAGTCATCTAATGCCTGCTTACCCAACGCTAGGTCCATAGGTCCATTGATAGAATGTCAGGTGAAAACGGAAATTCAACTCGTTCCCACTCCGATGTGAGAGAGTTCCGGTGGACCGTCTTGCTAGTTCATAGGTTTTGCAGTTTCCAGCGATTCCGCCGTAACCAATCACTCAAACTAGTCTAATGTTGAAGTAAATTGGTACTATTTCTCTGTGAAAATAAGCACTTCTTGACAAACTTTGGGTGCAGAGTTAACGAGCTCAACATTTGATCTCTTGTATTGCCGATCTGTAGTCGGAGTGTAGCGCATCTCCCTGAAAAAAGCTGCACTGTGGAACTATAAGTGTACTGCTACCTTAATAGCAGCCACTTCAGCCTGAAAAACACTACAGTGGTTCGGTAGCATTAAGCTAAGCTTAACCCCTTACCTCCATGCTTCGACCAATCCTTAAAAAAGCTCACTGCGCCTCTCCTCTAGCGACTTCTGCCCGTCCATATATCTGAAATTAACTATATAATTCTTACACAACAAGATACACATCATTAACACAAAAGCACCTGCTTATTTATATATAAAACTTGTAATTAAGATAATGGACAAAGGTAAATGGGTCTCGTGAGACCGAAATAGTTGATTTCGGTCCTCGGCGTTTCGGAAAAGTAGCACACAGCTATGATAATGAAGTCCGCTCATATATTATGTACTATTATTTGTGTGCCACGCACTCATCTTGAGCTTTTCACATTTTAAGGACTTTTCCACATAACACGTGATGTAATTAATGAAATGAAGTGCTGCATTATTAATGTGAGCTCAAAATGCAATTAATAAGAAGCCAAATTCTCACGCGTAGACATTTAATAGTATGTAAATGATGTTGATGTATTATGGTTGGTGCTTGAAAGGTCATTATTAAGAGAAGTTTTACCCCGAGAAGAATTGATTTCTACATAAACGCAGAATGTTTGTTTAAGAGTCGCAAGTTGTTCATTTTATTCTAAAAATATAAAACTAAAACATAATTTTCGGTAAATTTTTCATGAAAAAGAAAACTTTAAATTACGATAGAAGGGAACTTCAACGTATGAAGGCGTTCTTCCCGACCCTAGGCTGGATATTACTTCCGATAATGGAGGAATATCCGATTATCTAGAACACCAGAAGAGCATGTGCTACCGGTTGGTTATTTCGTTAGTCATAATCAAAGTGTGAGTAAGGTTCTGATGACCGTACTCCTGTTCACTATTTTACACCTCGTTTCGGTTTGTCCGAGCATTATGACATGAGTTGTCAAAATATTTGGTTTTATCATAATTACCAAAGTTTTTGTTCAAGTACATCTCCCATATTCCTGGCTAAGCACATTATTAATAATGCCTACGCTGGCAGATGTACAATCTTATAGAAGATGGTACCTTCTCTATTTAGTTCTGAATCTCGAATTATTCTCTCCAGCAGTAGATTGAAGAAGTCGCACGATAGGGAGTCGCTCGGAGATGTCCTTCCCGATTCTGACGGAACTTTTGGTATAGCTCCACGGCAGTTTATACAGCCGTATTAGTTTTCTGAGAATAGCAAATTCAAACATCGCGGCATAAAGGGACCTCCACACTGAACCTGAAGCCACACTGATGAGTTCCAATCAGTTTGTTGACAATGGGTTTTAATCTATCACACAGTACGCTTATATGCAATGTTGAAGAGACTTTACCCACGGTTGTTGGTGCAGATTGTGAGGTCTCCCTTTTTAAGGAATGGGCAGAGTACAAACTTCGGGGGAAACTTAACTTAATATACTCTGTTCAAGATTTAAAATCTTGGTATAACCATTTACAGCAAAAAGGGTCGCAGATTCTAAATCATAGCTGGAATAATATGATCAAGCTGAATATTCAAGTAAACTGCCAAGAGGTACACTTACCAGTGCGAAGTATTTGTAGATCACATAGGGATTGTACAATTATTGCTCATACAAATGTGGGCTACTTACCTATATACGGAGATATCTTCTACATATAAAAATTGATATATCTGTATGCCATTTTCTTCATGAATTAATAAGACTACTTTGAAATTCAATTAATTGTCAGCTAATTCCCGGTAAAAATATTTCAATATTCTAATAAATCGAGCATTGTGTGCAGGAGTGTGTGCGACTCATTTGTAGGAGTGGCGCTAGTAGTAAAATCAAGTTTTCTGGACATGTATTGGTAGAGCTGTGAATAAGCAGCTGTACAGGTTTCTGTTGGGTTTTCCGGAGAATAACTAAACGCTGGCAGCCATTGTCTTCTGGTGCCGAGTCAAGCCATAATTTCACTTTTAGCTTTCAGCACTGTACAGTGGGCATTTGTGTGTGTGGGTATGTGTGGATGTATTTGTGGGTGTAAGCGTAACTCTGCAAACATGCATGCGCACGTATACATAGACATAATGTACAATAACGGTAATATACTTGGCCGAGCACAACATCGTCGTCGAGTCGGTTAATGTTGGCTAACGAAAGTGGGCCAGTCAAACAATGCAGTTTCCTGTCGCATTTATTCGCCCTCATACCGATCGCAGCAGCAAGGTCGTAGCACGCTGTCGATGGCGCATATTAGGGGAGGCGGCAGGGCAAGCTGTTGTTGTACGAGTGCAATATGGTGGCCTTAGACATGTTGAAATTAGTGAAAATGTCAATTTGCCACGGGCTTGAGTCGTACAAGTTTCAATAGAATGCGCTTATGTGTGTGTGTGTGTACGTGCGCGTGTCTATATATGTATATGCTGATGTGCAAGACGTGTGTGCTGTGCATTAAATATACATTGTTACTTATGTAAGCATGTGTGTTGCTCATGACGTGCGTTGACTTGGTCTTCAGCATAATTACAACAAATTATGCGCGCTGCTAATGGTTGTTGTGATTTGTTGCAAGCATAATAGCTCAAATAGCTCAACATGTGTGTACTCTATGTATATAAGTATGTATATTTTAAGTAGCGCAGACTATCCTCCAAGATTTTAATACATTTTTGATGGCATGCTTCTCCTTTCTTTCGCCTAACTGCATAATGCAATTTCACAACAACACATCAGCTATGAACATCGCATAGCTTGCTTTATTATGCGTTTTTATTGTCAATAAAATTGTTATTTACAACACTGCAGTCATGTCATGGCAACAAACAAAGTCATTTAACTGCTGCAGGTATCAATAAAACTCTCTTCAAAATGAAAACGAAAAAAAACACCATTGGCTCCACCTTTTCTCATTTGCGCGTATCCTGGCGCTGGTTGTTTGCATTTCGTGCTTTTTATAACTGCATATACCCACACACATATGTATGTTTTCATTAGGGTGGGTAAAAAAACTAACTTTTTTTCGCTTCGTACTTTGAAGATATGGTTGATAAGTGTACCTCTGAGAAGGGTTCTCCAAGTATGAGTCCTTAATTGTAATGGGAAGATCCTTCGCTTAACGGTTTTCTATTTTTTCTTATTATCAGACAGAAAGAATTGTACCTCGCTTCCATCTACTTGAAAAATTTTCCTTTTGTAGATTTTGTGAGAAATTGTATGCTCTTCAAAAAGGTCTACTTTTCATAAACATCGGTTTAAAAGATATTAACAATGAAATTTTGATTATTTTAAAGAAAAATTTGTTTTCTTGTGCACTTTATAACTCAATGAAAAAATAAGGAGAAATAAAGAGGCTTGAAAAAAATCGATTTTTAACCCACCCTAATGTTAATGCTATGTACATAAAAGTATTATAGTTTTATAAATATATTAAGCGTCGAGGCACTAAAAGCACTAAAAGTGTTCTCCACCAACTCCCGCGCTATCATGTGAGAGCTGTCACCGTCCGTGGAGTATAAATTTGTTTTAGAAAATGCTTCGCTTTTAGCACGACATTGCATCGGCACGCGATGCTCTGCGAAATGAAACGCTAACTTTCGAACACGTCAAACAAACATGGTGTCAAATTGTTTTGCCATGACCAACAACGTGTGCCGTACTCCCAAGGCGACACTAAACGTTCCATATATTCTCATTGTCTCGGCGTGACTTCTGCGAAACAAACTCGGCTTAAGCACGCAAATTTCTATACCAACCGAATACGGTGAATTCGATCGATTAATCAGCCAGTAGCCATATTTATATACCACCCATTTGTAAGTGTATGTGTGAATATACATGTATGTATATGTATTCATTGCAGTATAGTTGGTAATAACTTCAAATTCAAACTCAAACTACTTCATGACTTCATGCAACTATGTATGATGATTAATGGCTTTTCGGAACAAGACATTTAGAAAAAATATACAATTCGGTGTTTTCAGTTTGCATAACTGCGTGTTCAAATATGGAAGTTAAACGGTTTTCCCGTTACGTGCAACTAAACCTTGTTGTGTTGTTTCAAATGAGTTTTGGCATAAAAAGTATTCGATGGTAGAATACGATACAGATACAGGAGAAAAATAATTATTTATGTAGTTTTATTATGTAATCCACAATACGAGGGTTGCCAGTAATATTTCGGAATTAGAAAACAAAAACAAATTTTGATCATTGAATCACTTTATATTTTTCAAAATGTTCTCCATTAAGATCTACAGGTATACACTTTTGCATACGTTTGAAGCAATTGTTGAAGCCTTTTTGCCACTCTGATTGAGGTATGTATGTTCAAAACAAGTTTTCTAAACGCAGCAACTGCCTCTTCAAGTATCGAAAACGCCATACGGTGAATGACTCATCAAATCGATGCTTTGAGTGCTCAAAAATGCAGTTGTGTCAGTCGTTTCCGTTGGCTCAAACTCACGATTGGTGACATGACGATCTCGCAACATCAGCTTGCTCAAAGCATCAACAGTTTCCTGAACAAAAACTGTTTTTGGACTATCTTTACATAATTCGTCTTGGGTTGATTGACAACCTCGATTGAATTCACCATAACATCGATAAACTCTGACTCTCGCTGGAGCTTCAGCGTCAAATTTTGAATGAAGCTCATTGATGCCCCGTTGCAAAGTTAATCTACGTCGAAAATTGTAAAAATAATCTCACGAAAGCGTTCCCGATTTAATTCCGTTTTTTTTTTGGTCTGAGATGAATATTTTAAGTTACTGTAAACAACACAAATAGCGCTGGTATGTCAAAAAGGTCTGAATATGTGTTCCATCGAAAAGGCCAAACTTTACGACAAAGTTGTGAGTTGCCACATTACATCACTAGGGTTGCCAAATCCGGAAATTTAAAATTCAATCTAAGTATATCAGTGGGGTAATCCAAAGTAGAACATTTCTAATCTGCAGTTTTGTTTTGGCATTAGGTTCTCAATTTCGACAATCTTAATAAGGCTGCAATTAATGAATAGTATGAGATTTCCTAATATGCTCTATAAAAAATAGCTACAAAAGCATACTATATACTAAGGAAAGAACCCTTGGAGAATAAGTCTGCGCTATGAGATGACCAGTTAATATCGCCGCTTTTGTACATGTGTTACTAATTACACAGAACGGAAGAAACAGTTGGATAACGGAATGAACAGTTGGACAGTTGAAAATTGGTTATTAATTCAACCAATATGCTATATAAACTGGATCAAAAGTGATCGGTATCAAAGCTTACACTACAACACCAGAATCTTCTTAATTTTAATAACAGGACCGATACAGCTAAACATTTAGTGTGAATTAATATAAAACTGCCAGAAATCTTGTCTTTACCCGGCGATAATGTGCCTTGGCCAGAAAAATGTTGGTAAATTTTGAGTTTTTTAGTATTGAGTTTACTAAAGTAATATCTTCTGAACAAGATCTTTATTTCCTGCACTATTGGGCTTTGTGGCAGTATACTACTCAAGACACAACACTAAAGAATATATTTAGCTTACAAAAAGGCATCTAAAACACAATACATTTTCGGCATCTTTTAAAATTATGTTTCGATTTATAAATAGTTTATTTATTCTCGAAGTCTCGCATGCTTTTTCTTTTTATTTAAAATTTTTTTATTATTTGCAATTAATTGTTACACTATAGGCGATGAATCTTTCGATTTTATTCCAGTACAATAGAATATGACCAAAACGATATTTGAGATCTTCAGATATACAAGTACATTACCAGGAAATCAAGATCTGCACGCTTTGTTAAATAAAACATTGTGACCCCGAAACTGGTAATTTGCGCTTCAACTGAGTAAAGAAAGCTAAAAGATGGCTCGATGACTATTTCGAAAAATTTTTCTTGATGCTCCTAATTGTATTACTTTCTTAACATTTATAAGACATTTGTAAAAATGATTTCATAAGCGATAATATCGCATGTCATATGGATGTGTGCACACTGACTTTTTATATACTAAAATATGGGATTTTCTTACTAAAAAAAAGTTATGGTTTTATGTTTTTAAATGATATCCATAAAACTAGAAGTCTTTGTGCTTATGGTTTATAAAAAGTACATGGAATGTCGAAGAACACATTCGTTTCTAGAAGGCTAGGCTTAACTTTTTTTAAATAATGCAAACATTAATAAAAAATGTTATAAAAAATTGAGAAATTTTATGAACGAATTTATTTTCCTGATTTACTTGTATTAATTTATTGGGCTACTTCTATGTATTTAGACCAGCTCGAAAACCATAAGAGCTCGACGCAAGTACTATATGTTCGAGTTGCAGTTATATTATATTGACCAATTATTTAGAGCTTGGCTTGTTGTGGCTTTTAACTACACAAATGGCAATCAACTCATAAAGAAACATACTTACATATGTATATTCCACATTTTAATATTCATATGACCACACAAGTACAGGTACAAGTTTGTATCAACTCTGCATCCTTACTAAAGCTTCACTGTCATAATATAAATATGTAATTTAAGGTAAAAAGCACAAAGCGGATTTCAATTAGTCTTTAAATTACCTTAGCTAGAGGCCAGATTAATTGATAAATGTAATCAGAAACAATTTCTATTAAACACTTCAGTTCAGTCAAACTTTTTTGGCTTAAATAGAAAAAAGTTTAGCATTAGAGAAAGCTGCTTTGCCACAAAT
Source organism: Bactrocera tryoni (assembly GCF_016617805.1). NCBI lineage: Eukaryota > Metazoa > Arthropoda > Insecta > Diptera > Tephritidae > Bactrocera > Bactrocera tryoni. The sequence goes on from NC_052499.1 coordinate 8,130,193, forward strand.
TTAAGAATTGCACATAATTAAATGGCCCGCGGCAAGTAATTCAAGCGAGTCATCCTGAGCATTATGGTATACAAAAGGCGAAAACCCATTAAATGAATTATAGAAATTCATGCCTTTTTGTATACATATACATATACAAACGTAAAAAGTATGTATTTCTTGGAATAAGGAAAAATTGTGAGGTAAACGCCACCGAAGATGTGGTTTATTCGGCATAAGAGTTTTTAAGATGGTCAAAGAACAACTAGCGACTGCTAAAATTATAGGGATAGCATCGATAAAAAAAAACCAAGACGATATTTTTTTAAATGGAGCACCAAACTTATCGAATTGAGCATACGGATACCTCATTAAAGAGGTACAGCCGCTATTTTCAATGCCATCACGTTTTGTTTTACACACCATATTTTGGCCCACTTTTAGTATTGTGTATAGCTCAAACTAACAATGAGAGTAAAAATTTCCTTTTTTCTTGTATTTTTAAATTTAAGATCTAAAATCAATTATAGTAATTTACCGAAGAATGGTTACAGCAATGTTTTTTTTTTTTTAAGAAAATTTCATAATCCTATTACACATGCGTCAGGTGACATACAGGGTTTGTCTGGAAAGTAGTAGGACTGAGTCGATTTAAAAAAATTTATTGAACCAATCATTACGATTCTTTAAAAACTTTCAAAATAGGCTCCTTCTGGGTCTATGCAGCACAGCTAGCGCGATTTCCAAGCATTGAAGACGTCACGGAAGGCATTCTCCGGAATAGCCTTAAGAGCCGAGGTGCATTCTGCTTGGATCCCCTCTGTCATCTCAAAATACTTGCCTCTCATCGGCCTTTAAAGGCAAAGAAACAAAAAACAGTCTGAAACATTTAACGAACACATAGTCGACGGTCTGAGTTCAAAACTTTGCGCACACGGGTCACATTGTCGGTGTTTGTTGAAGTCGCAGGTCTCCCAGCACGCTCTTCATCAGCGACCTCTTCCCGGCCCTCCAAAAGGCCTGGTCTCACCGAAACTCACCTCTTCTTGCTAGAGCAACATCTGGGTAAGCCAGTAAGCTTGATCATATCAAACATCTATGTCGCAGATTTACCGAGTTTCACACAGAATTTAATCGCGTACCTCTGCTCTAAAGAACATTGCATTTTCGGCATGGTTCGGAGACAACTGACCAGCCGCTCGTCCGTTAGCTGGGAAGAAAATCAGTCCTAATAGTTTCCGGACAAACCCTGTATTACCACAAGTGCTGCCCGTTTCTTTGAACATCTGGTGAGCTTGTTCGTTTCGCTAGAGATGGGAAGAGACGTTCATTTCTTTTAACTGATTCGGTTTTACAGAGCGCACACTCTGCAAATTATTCGGATTGAGTATCTCGACTAAACATTTAACAATGTTTTATATACAGATATATTTATAGTTCATTAGTATTGAAAAAGTATGTATATAGAAACTATATCTTAGCAGGAACCTAACTCTCTTTTAGATTTAGCAATGGTGTTATGGGTAACTGTCACAAAATCATCAAATTTATTATCAAATCTAACAAAAATACTTGTAGATCAAATTTAATGAGTTAGTATAACCACTTTGAACCATTTGGATTTACGTTAATTTTTCTTATTCATTAATATTTACATGCCGCCAATGGAAGTGAACAAACAAGCTAGACACATAAAGCGCAGACATACTCAGCTCTGCTTGTATGCACATGGGCAATATTTGTGAAATATTGACTATTGAACCCTTGGGGAAATATTACAAATTTGTATTTTATGTGCTTTGTATTGACTGCGGCGCATACACATGTATGTATGTTGGTACAAAATGAAAGGCACCAATGGTTACCATCAAAAATGCGCATATCGTTCAAATTATGCTATACACACACACTTAACTGAACCTCAAACTCCACTAAAAGTGCACGCAAGGAAAAACCTTATATACCCACATAATATAGTATATACATATGTATGTATATAATATACATACACGTTTTCACATACCCATTTCAGTGCATACGCTTATGTAATAAGCAACATGTTATGTTCATACATTTATTCATGCCGCCACCATGGCAACAACGGTAATAACAAAGCACTACAAAAATTAACTAAGCCCACATTTACCCTGTGCGAAAAGTGGATACGATCAGGAGGTGACCGACCGACTCAAAGACACGTCGTTTGATGATTCGCTTGGCATTATGTGACTGTGTGTGTGCCTCGGCAGGTACATACATTAGCTGACTGATTGCTTGGTTGAGTGACAAAATGACAAGCTGACAATTAAGCATTGTCTTAATATTGGTTATTTTTGTACTTCAAGTTATTGGCGTTCGTCGCCGTCGACTGGCTGTGGCATGTAAGCACCACCCCCTAGGTAGTGAGATCGATTGTCAGATACGGAAAATTTAAAGTTAAGAAAAATTAAAAGTTTTTACTATGTCAGTAATGAAAAAGAGAAATATCAGACCTCACACTTAGATTGTTTCAACTTCAGTTCTATTCATCGGTCTGCGAGATCCTGTTCTATTCTCTACTGAACTCTGTTACTTCAGAGCTCTATTTTTGGATTTTAATTTAAACTCATATCCGCTATCCACTCTGACTTCACTTTTGGCTAATGCTTTGACGATAGCAAAATATCCGTTAAAAGTCAACTATGCAGTTAAATTCATGAGAAAATATTTTCATAATTTTCTGAATGGATATAAGATGTAAGTTAAAAAAAAAAAAAAACTTGCTGTCAAAGACAATGAAAATACATCTGCGTACTAAAAAGTGTGTAAATTCCCTATAATTTGTCGAGAAGAGGTGTTTACTAAGTCACCCAGATACGGAGGAGACTTCAGTAAAAGTGTACAAAATATATATATAACAAATGTTTCAGAATGGCTTTCGACGAACTTTTATAGTAAAATTAAAGTATTTTTTAAGTAGACGAGACAAGATTAGAATATTTGATTTTTCTTAGATTTTTGATATTCAATTCTAGTGTAATTTGAACTATTACTAATTGACATCCATGTCTCAACTAATATATACATGATACGAGCTACTACAGGATCCGGCACTCGAAGTGTAAATTAAAAAAAAGCCATAAATTCGATTTGGAAAATTATATTTATTTATTTTGAAGTACCAATTGAGTGAAAATAATCATAAATTCAGGACCAATTCATTTTTGCTCGATATGACTACCTTTTGCCTTAACTATGGCCTTGAGACGGTCAAAAAACGAATCGCAAGCTGCCCGAATGTGACTTGCCGGTATTTTGGCCCACTCACGGACAATGGCTTTCTTCAGCATCTCGAGACTGGTGTATTTTTTACTTCGGAGCTTGCTCTCCAAAATGGCTCAGAGAGAATAATCCATTGGATTCGCATCTGGTGAATTCGAAAGCCATTATGTGGTCGTCATGAAGTTCGGAACGTTGTTTTCAGCCATTCTTCGTTCACTCGCGCTTTGTGAGACGGTGCTGAGTCTTGTTGAAACGTCTATGGTTTGCGACCGAAATGTTTTGTTTGTGGCCAAGCGATAACCCAAACCCTATCGTTTTGAGAGTTTACGAATTGCTCAATTGGAAAAATGTTTCGTCAGAAAACACAATGTTCGGAATTTGACCGCTTTCGGCCAAGCGAAGCAACTGCTTCGCTCTCTCAAGTCTTACTGGTTGCTGCTTCGGTGTGAGGTCATGGGCCTTTGGAACTTGTAAGACTTGAGCTTGAGCTCATTTTACAATATACGTCGGATGCTGCGGTCGAATATTTTCAGTTCTTTAGCCATTTGATTGGCACTTCGTCGTGAATTGCGCTCAAGTCGCTTCTTCACTTTCCAAACCATCTCTCGTGACGTTGCAGTCTTTTGATGACCATCTCCATGGCGCTTTGCGATGCTACCAGTATCATTGTAAATAATAATGGTGCGATAAACCAAAACTTTACTCACATTAAGGTGTTTGAGCTCACGAACAATTGCTGGCTGTGATTTTCCTGCTAAACATAAAGCAATCACACACGTTTGAATTCCATCGCTGATCACTTTTTTTGCGTTCACTTTTGGCAAAAGGCTTTTGTACACTTGTGAACAATACTCCGAACTGTCATTCAGCAAATTTATGAACTACTGATTCCAGTGCGACAGCAGCGCGAATGGTCTGAAGTTGGTTACACTTCGAGTGCCTGTAGGTATGTTTTATTTTGCTGGCTCTAGTCATAGAACTACAAACAGTTCAACATACATATTCCGACTAATTACAAAGCTTTTGATTTCACCCACTTACCCGGTTAAATTTAATTTTGTGAAGCCTAACTTTTAAGGGTCGAAATTCCCTAAAGTTTTCTTAAAAGTAATTTAAGAAATAAATAAAAAGATAAAAATATTATCGTCTACTACTGAAAAATAATGAAAAAGCATAAAGGATGCTTAAATTTCTAAATGCACTGCATCTGTCTCTCTCATCAACATTTTCTATTACATTGCTATTTATCTCAATTCTATTTATCTCCCAGCTTCAGTTCATAATTTCTTTAAAACGCCCAAACCAAAAGAATTTTGCTGTAATATGACACAATGGAAGTCACAAACAGTAGGTAAAAGGAAAAAACCGACAAAATTCTGTCAATTAACATATTTTTGTTGTACTACAATGAAACTGCTATACTTTTTAATGATTGAAAGCATCAGCGTTTCTCGCAAATTAATAACAACAGATACAGTAATTTTCCGAAACCTATCACCAAGAGACAAAGTGGCGTATTGAAATAAGCGCAAGAAGGTGGACAGAGATGAATGGTGACGCCACGTCAATAGCAATTAACTTGTGACAGGAAAATGAGCGTCACACTAAGTGATACTGTGATGGCAGCTTACAGGGTGCGTCAGCTAAAACTAGAAGTGCTTGTAGATTTGTTTTAAAAACCTCAATGCCGTGCAATTCTAATAAATCTTTTCTGAGGTTCGAGAGATGTCAGTGTTTCAACAAAACACAACTGCTTTTAGGAGTTTGGTTCCAAAAAGTTGGCGCGCCATGTCACACTGCAAATCAAGTTTTAGGTTTCTGCAATGAAAATTTTCTTAATATCTACATCCAAAATAGGACAATGGCTGCTTTTAGTATTGAGTCTTTTTGTTGAGTCATTGAAAAGAAAGCTGGCATTCTTCAGATCTCTGTCAAGCTCAGGAAAACAATCATTCGTATTTCTGTACAATCCGTGATACTCAAAAAAGTAATGAACAAAAGAGAAGACCTTAATTCTTTTAGAAAACAATTCTCAAACGCATTAATTTACATGCCGAGATAAAATTTGAAAAACCCTGTATGCAAAGAAGAACTTGCTGGATATGCGTTTATCCTCTTTTAATGCATATGTACATATATCGTAAACATTTCATCTTTAATGGTTTATTGATTTTTCACTTTTCTATTTTTACTCTTCATTCTACATTTTCATTTTGAAATACATATCGTCACCTGAAATGCAAAATAACGTATCATCAAAAAATTCAAAATTGCGTTTTTTACTAATTACGATTCACCACATCGTATTACATATGTGTCACAAATTTTAAGCTTCTGCGATCAAAAATACCCAAGCTATATTAAAAATTCAAAAAAACGTATCATCAAGTGCTTGATTTCGTTAAACAAAATAACGTATCATCACTCATGTATGGAAATATAACAGAGTGTTTGTTTTTTTTTATATCGAAGTTAGCCTTCATTTATTGTTTATGTTTATTTTTAGTGATTAAGTTCAATGTGCTTTGGTTAGTTTAGGCTACATGGTTGATCGAACGTGGACTACTATATACATATAGTACATATACTAGTATGTAGTCCTTTGTGAGGCCATAGAAAAGAAGTTGGAACTTATAAATTAACAAAACGCTTCCCGCTAGTTCGGTGGGATGCCTGAAGTTATGCGCCCCCCAAGTGATTAAGTCTTGACCTCCCTAACGCAAGACAGCCAAGAAGGAAGTGTTGAGTTGTTTCCACCTAATATTTTTCAATACAGCTTCTGCAGAAGGCGTCTGGTAGGACGTTTGTTGGCGTGTTACAAGCCTCTAAATAAGGGAAAGGCTGCCTTACTGAGGGCAAAGAGATCACTAGATATCATGCGAACAATCTTGGGACAAAATACTTTTTCGACAGTGTGTGTAAAAATTGTGGCCCAGCAGTAATAGAATAGGATACGGGTGAACAGATCCGCTCTCATTCTACCGATAGCGGTTCTAGGGTGCCTCTACTTGCTAGCTCATGTTTTCTGCGATTCCGCTGTGGCCTTGCACTCATATCATTCTTATGACAAAGACACTCGATTATTGTTAATGAGTTCAAGGCTGGAATCACCGCTCTGCTATCTGAGTTGATGGTCACTCCTCTGAAGAAGGCTGCACTCCGGAGTAGTAAATCTACTGCTACCTTAATGGCTCCAATCTCGGCCTGGAATACACTGCAATACTTAGGAAGTTGGAGAAACTGGTGTTGAAAGAGAGCTCTTGACAGTAGACCCCTCCACCTGTGACCCATCCGTGAAGAAGCTCACTGTCCCTTTTCTCCAACGGCTTCTTCCCACCCATATCTCCCTCGGTATATGGGTACAGAAGGAGCCGCCAGAGTTCGGTTTAGCGACTTCATGATCCAAGTGATCAGACCCGCAGCAACATGTTCTTTTGCAAAGTTTAACAATAATTAAGAAGAAATGGCAACATCTGCAGGACGCTAGAAGCCTTAATTCCAGCAGACTGTTATTACTTTTATGATAATATACCTTTTGAATAATTAGTTATTTAATAAATAATAATTAAACATTATCCTCATTTTTTAGCTTGAAATATTTAAATTTTTTCTAGTACTTACATATGTACATATTAATAATAAAAATGACATGAAATATGAAAAACTTGCAACTGTTTTTATTTAAAAATTAAAAAAAGTATTAATATTCAAATTTTTTATTTTTATACAAATTTAGATTGATCATACGTTATTTTGTTTCAGAAATTAAAATTCAAAATAACGTAAGACGCCTACTATAAAATTTGCTTAATTTTTTCTTTATTTTTTTTTCTAAAATATACTTATAGTTTCCTGTTAATTCAGATTTGAAAATTTTGTTTCAATATCTCAAGTGGTTTTCTTTTTATACGGTTTTTTGCTTCTGCTGTAAACTTACGAAAAGTGATGTTACGTTATTTTGCATTTCAGGTGACGATATAGTGCCTTATCTATGTACTAATGCATATGAAGTTCCAGTGATCTCTTTGATTTGTAATTTCAGGCTCTATTCTTAATGGAAGCGTAGAAGTTGAAAATGTTTCGGCTCTAGTGCTTTAGCGATATTGCTAGCTTTTCTGGAATTATTCAACAATACGTTTAAATATATTTTATTATATGTGATCGATAAACGCATAGAATTTTATAATGCCGAATTAGTAATATGGAATCGTATATGACGTCTTATGAAAAACGAATATCAATCGACTGAAGTGCTGTACTCAAATTCATTGCAAATATCGTTGAAAAACCTCGTTTTATTATTATTTTTTTCTTTTCCTGCTATCTTAGGATTAATATCCTCAATTTTAAAACCAAGAATTAATGCAAATCTCATGGACTAGATATTGAGTAGCGCCTACTTTGCCTGAAATCGCTCTATTGACATTTTCGGTTAACCACTTTAAGTTGAACTCACCACCAATAAGAAGCATGGATACTATGCAGCGGCTTCGACAAACTTCTTAAATTGATTTCCCTAATATTTTTCATAGATTCCTTTCGTTGCATATAACCCCAGACGATTTAGAGACACGACTTTGGTGGTTGCGATATAAATAAGTGTACCCAAATATTTTTATGCCTGACGTGGCATGGCGTGTGAGCATGACTTGAAGTTTATACTTGTAGTTCGTGGTAGTGATGTGTCTTCGTATTTAAATAATGCACACGTGTTTCTTTCCAATAAGCGATTCACATGCTCATATCAATAGGGGAGCAATGAAAATACTGGAAATGTGGGTATTCAAAAAAAAAAAACAGTTGTGACCCATTGCTGACCTGTTTTCTATGTAAATAGTTAGCACCTGGGTAATTCGTCCTTATTTCTTGCATTACTTTGGTTTCAAGGTAGAGTAGAATCGTGCCGTGCACTAAGCGAGCCCGCTAATGCGACTCTTGCTTTTCATATTCAAATTATATTAAAAAGCTGAGTTCATGAAAAAGACAGTGAAAGTGAAAGTATTTTTGCGCAAAGCAATAAAAAATTTGTTTAACTCAAATTAATGTAGTACAAAGTTTTGCTCATTTCTGCATTTACATTTGCATTTCCATCATCAAATGTATCCCAATGCGTCTGTCAAAGTGAATACTCTTGAGAGCCCAGCCAACAACACAATCATTATAGATAATGTGCGGCAAGGCACACACATTAGGCATGCCAGAAAGTCTATTTGACATTTTTATGTGCCTGCGGTAGCTTATATTATTTTTTTTCTTTTGTTTGTATGGTTGTTTTGCATCATGGAGATACCGTCCGGGGGTTTTTATGCCTCACAGTAACGCGCATACAACCGTGTGTACAAGTTGATGTACATACACACAATCCGTTGTGTCTTAAATTTAGGATATTTTTACCAGAAAGTGTGCTATTTCATTTACTTCTAAACTCAAACACTACTTCAGTGCAGAACAAGTCAATTCAAATTGTATTCACAAAAAAGTAAGAGAACATTTAGTTGACGAACTGAAATACGAAAATAGAGGTGTCATTTAAAAATTCACCTACCATTCCGTTATGGCACTCTCACCTCAGAGAAGCACATATATCCGTGGTAGAGTATGAAATGTTATAGCATGTATTGTGAACCATTTGCACCGTAAACTTGAGTCTTGAACTCAATTAGAATATGAGGTTTGGAGTTCCTTCAGTAAACGAATCATACCAATTGACAATATACCAAACATGTATATTCATACTATGGCAAACTCATTTTGCATTTCAGTACCCAAAATACCCATAGCCTGTAAGCCCTCCAACATCCAGCACTTGTTCTAAAAAATTACAATAATTGGAGAATAATACTGATGATTTTATAACTTGTGGGCCTAACTATCCCAATCATCGACAAACTGTTGACATTACAATTTTCCCACAATTACTACTACGTGGCCTTAATGTGTTTGTATATACTTTTATATGCTAATTTGGAAATTCACTTAATTGCCGACGCATGCGTGTGAGCGTGCAAGTGTCCTTTGGCTGGCCCACCCACAAAAGGCGTGGTCTCCTTGTGTTATTAACGCATACATGCGAATAAAAATTATGTTAAATGACCAAATATAATTTAATCGCTTCAAGTATTATGACCATATGTCGCTTGTCCTTAGATAAATGTCGATTGTTCACACAAAAAGTTCATTCATTCATGACCTATCTTCTCGTCTATCTTACCATGTCTCGTATGGTTTTGTACGAATAAGCGTTTGGCACAAAAACAAAAATTTCAACTTAAATATATTCCTTGGAAAACTATTATATTCTTGAATACTGTTATTTTTTAGTTAATTTAGTCTAGCTAAACTCGTAGAACTAGCAGAGTTAGTTTTGTTTAAGAGTAGACTATATGGTAACCATGCTACTCTATGATTAACAAATTTGACTGCCTTATATTTCTTAGATCTGTAAAGAATTTGGAAATAATTTCGGATGCTAGTTAAATATTCAATAATATTAAAAATAAATAATAAGAACTTACCTACTTGATATGTATGGTGATATATTAGGCAGGGGCTAAAAGAAGAAGAGAGACTTTAGTTATTTATGCAAATTCAAAAAATATGTTTTATATATCTTTTTATGGTTCTTTGTATGCATAAACAAGTAGGCCTGAACAGCACATATTTTTTTCTATTATCAACCCGATAAAATATTGAGTCGTTAACTAACTAAGTTCGTTTACCGACAAAAACTGTCCTAACCGATTCTTAAATTTCTTGAAATGTTTTTTGCTTGGTACACTATTAAATATGGAAATTTGAAAAGAACATTTTCGAAAAAAATTTTCTATTTTACTAACAAAAGGGTAAACGTGTAGTTCAAGGCGAAATTTAAGTGATGTCCATGAAAAATATATCCTGACCGAACGCCAATGCCAAAGTTGGTTTGCTCAAATTCGTACCGCCAATTTTGATCTTGAGGAAGCATCATGTCCTGGAAATCCGCTTGAAGTCGATATGAATACGAGTATAATAAGGTTGTTGTTCGCTGAAAATCGTCGAATAACAACTCAAGAGATTACTGAAAGAATAAATTTTCCCAATGCGACAGGTTACAAGGACATTAAATGTCTGAGAATATTTTTGAAACTTGTAATATGGGTTTCTCATGTTCCTACTGAAAGAAATTGACTTCGTCGCATTAACGACTGTGATTATCTAATCAAACGTCAAAGGTGTGATATATTTTTGAAAGGAATTGTTTCTGGCGACAAAAAGAATGTAAAGCACACGTTATCAAGGTCTAAAAAGGATGTACCACTCCAAGCTAGAGATAGCTTGTCTGCTTGGTGGGATTCCGAAAGGATTTTAAGCTTTTGTCCGACAAAAACCACGATTAATTCTGAAGTGTATTGTGTTCACCTGAACAAATTGAGTGATTTACTCAAACAGAAGCCGTCAGAATTGATCAATAGAAAATTCAAAAAATACGAAATTTAAAAAAGTTTAGTGTTCCACCTGAATAATGCGAGACCTCATATAAGTTTGATGACTCGCCAAAAGCAGCGCAAATGAGATTAGCTACCACACTCTCCATATTATCGGTCAATAGAAGCGAGATCCGGTTTTAAGGATGGGAAAACCTTCATCTTGAAACAGGACGCCAAAAACCGCTTGGACCAGTTCTAAAGTTCAAAAATCAGACTAAATTCGATGTACGAATAATGGAACACTGATATACGCGATGAAGTATTATCGGTGAAATGTTATTCATTTTGTCTCCGGATATTTTTAATAAAAATTCAAAGGCATTGCAAAATTCAATTTACCACACACTGGAAAATCAGTTCTCAGAATTTTATAACAAATTATAGCAATATTAATTATTATTGTATTTTTATAGATAACAACCCTCATTAAAAGGCAAAAGCTTCTTAAAAGCAAATCATAAAAATAAAAAATAAATACATCTTTATATGTATGCACTTTCTTTTCTCAAGCGACATTGCTTGACGCAGTCACCTGACTGTCTGATATATTATGCCCAGAAAACACAATAAATTACCGCACATTAAGCGTCCGATTTGCGCGAATATTCCACCTCTCTGCGCCATGCCGTGTGAAAAATCGCATCCAATTGTGGTTTGCCGCATTAATTCGCCGCGAAACTGGCAAAACAAAGTAAATAAGTCTCAAAAATTCTTGGCAACAGCGCTACATACTTTCCGTTTGCTGCAAATTTAACGCAAAACCTACTTAAAACTCACAAAAAAGTAAAAAAGCAAAGCATGCAAAGTGGGTGAAGGTATTTCGGTGTCCAGCTGTTGTTTACATTTTCACTTTTGGCCGTCTTTCGTTTGCACTGCAATTACAAGGCTATACTAAAAACCTACAACAACAACAATAAGCGACATATTTAAAATTATTGTTCTTGTTATGATGTTTTACTGTCGTCCTTCATCACAAATTTGCGCTATTTACCGTTTTGCATAGCAGCATGATATCATCGCTTCGTTATTGGACAAGTAGAACAACGCCACTTTTTTGTCTGTATAGTGTATGCATTTAATGGTTTTTGAAAGGAACCAAAAAAAAAATATCAAACAAATTCTGCGGTGGCAGACAAGGAAACAGTCCTGAGTGGTATACCTTACTTTAACTTTTGAGGCTCTGCATAAAACTTTATCGGTATGTGGAGCTACATACAAAAATGCCGCATATTATTTAACTCTTTCTTAGCCAAAAACAGACTTTAATGATGTCGCAGCCACCGTATTCCTAGGACCAGACCCCTGTGACTTTTTCCCTCCAAAAACATAAGAAGCCTGTGAAGAACGATGCTACGCTACAATTACATATGTAGTTAAAAACTTCATCGAAGGAGGGCCTAAGTGCTTTGAAGATTGGAGAAAATGCTGACAGAAGAGCAATATATCTAAGGGCGATTACTTTGAAGCGAACAAAATATATGCTCATAAATAAATGCACACTTTCTTAAGAAATACAAAGTACATTTTGTTGTGGTAGTATTGCCGATTTATCCATTCAAGAAGTGAGTTTTATTCTCGCAAATACAATCTCAAACGTTAGAGAACTTTTTATTATTTGCATTAAATCATAATTTCACTAGGATTCCATTAGAGAACCATCTTTTTTAATTATAGTGAATTCTTTCGTTTCATTATGATTCAAAAATTTTCTCAGTTTTTCTCTAACATTTCAGATTATATTAGAGCTTTTCGCTTACAGAATAGATCAATTGTCTCGAATATGTCACTTAAGTCGATTAAGCTCTATGTATATAGAGTTTTTCAATAGCGCACTACAAAAGTAGACCAATAGGGACAGCAAACGATACCGCTCTTTTGACACTTCTCTTCAGTAAGGTTTGCCATTTCATCAAGGAAAGATAAACGATCCAACAACGAGTGGAAATTATTAAAATTTTCCACCTAAGTTCGGAGTCAGTGGCCTCAACTTTAATAGCCTGTTTTTCAGTAAGGGCGCTACAAATGTTTTTTTCAAAAAAACAAAAACGGTTTGGGATATTAAAGAAATTATTTATTCCGTATATATTTTTGTAGCGCTCTTATTGAAAAACCATTTATTTCAGAAAACTAGAGGAAAAATATTATTTACCAATACCAATCATTCAGGTCAAATCGTTCCCTAATACGTGTATAAAGGCAAGCAATTCTGCCGCATAAAACCTCGAAAAATACAATGTTTTCATCTTGAATCAAGACACCTTATTATAAAATATATCACAATGATAACTGTCGAAAAGTTTTAGAATCTACACTTAGAACTAACTTTAATATGATTAATATACCATACAAAAAATGTCCCTAAATTTTTTCAGGCAATTGTAATTGTTAGCAATTACCATAGACAGACCATTCAGATATACAAATTTTAAGATTGACCACGACCCGCTCTACTACGCATGATTTTTGGTGGATACACGACTAACTTTTAGCTGGTTCGTTTACGAGTTACGAAGGGTGATCGCGCCTGAATGCCGCTAAGCCGACATTATGCCCAATTTTTTGCCAACTGTTATATACAAGTATAAAACATATAAAAATTTATAGGGTATATTGTAGACAACATATTTACATATACCAGGAAAAGACATAAAATTAAAAAAAAACTTAAACCCTTAAACATACTTACACCGCAAAATGTTAGTTTTACTTTTTCCAACTTTTTGTTCTGCTTTTCGTCACGAAGTGAAATTTTTCGTTGTTTTATGTCACGACATAAGTCTTTAGTTTATTTCGATAAAATATTTAATAGGGAATATCCCACTAAAGCAGCTGTATACATAAGTATGTATATACTAGCGTAGGTATATATCAATTTTTTCACTTCTAATATAATTTAATATTTTTTTCGAAATTGTTATTTATATTAAAGCTTATAACGCGTGATATGTTGTGTTAATTGTACGATATTTGAAACTTAATTTTTGTTCTTTTTTTTAATATATGTACCTTTTTTCATATATTTATATTTCTACAGAACGCTACGAAAAAGTTCACTTTTTTCGCCGGATAACTTATTTTATTTGTTGCTTTTAAAAAGCTGATATGATTTTTGATATGTATATTGCTCTAAAAAACGAATTATACAAACAATTAATATATCTTGGAGATAGTTCTCTTGACATTTGATTAGAATAAGAATCCTAACAATTTTAATAAACTCCCTAGTAAATTTACTATTTATGTTACTAATATGTACATTAGTCCATTATTAGCTAAAGATATTTATGAACTAACATTTTTAATGCGCCTAAATGTAGGAAAAGTAAATCCAATTAGGTAGTGCTATCCCAAAACCGGCATAATCTCACTACTGTGGTATAGAATTTTAAAACGAATGAAGGACAATAGAAAAAGGAACATACGAGCGGCATTTAAGAGCGGGTTATATGGTTTGAGCAGCGATTGAATAGAGTTCTATGAGTTATGCTTCTTCTGAGAAAAGCGGTAGCTGCTTAAATCGTTGGAATTTCTTCGAAATCTAAAAAGCACATACACTCACTTAAAATATGATTTATAACCAAACATGTATACTATAAAAAATTTTATTTTCAAATATAATTCATTAATTTGTGTTTTTGGCGTACTCCCAGTGTACAATTATTGTGTAAAGAGGTTATTTCTATTTTAAACTTTGTATATAGCAATTATTCTTTATTTTAATTTTATTTATTATATTTGCTATAGTTGCCACACTTTTATTTGCCACTTATTTTTCAACTTGTGCTATCGGCTTTTCACTTTCAACTCGCACCAATGTAACGCAGCCGAAACAAATAAGAGCAATGCGCGACAAAATGTCAACACATTCTCTTCGTCTTGCGCTCTTTCAACATCAAGCTCTCTTATATTTTGTTTCGCTAGCATTTAGGCCATTTCCAAGTTTCGCACAACAGATATCTACGAATAATCATAGATGAAACACCCCCATTTGTTAAACATGGCAATGCTTCGTGTTGTTGTGGAGTGTGGTATTTGAAGCTCCCTTTTCGTACACCCGCTTTTATTTCTATAAAAATTGTATGCCTTTGCATGCAACTTTTTCTCCTTCTACATATCTTAGCATAATTTTTATTATGTTTTTTTTTCAAAAGTAGTCGCTAATACAAATGATTCACACAAAGTTTACGATATAAGCAGGCTCGGTCGTTTTGCAGGCTTTTCAATAGAATTAACCGTAATTTTCATATGAATACGCTTCGCTTTTTCCTTTCTGTAGTTTTCTTAAGTTATTTATACTTCTTTGGCCGCCACAAGTCACTCATACACCTAATTTCACTGTAATAAACTTTAAGAATTAATGCATTGCGCCTAAAAGCGCA
This sequence comes from Bactrocera tryoni, assembly GCF_016617805.1. NCBI lineage: Eukaryota > Metazoa > Arthropoda > Insecta > Diptera > Tephritidae > Bactrocera > Bactrocera tryoni. The sequence continues at coordinate 8,145,278 of NC_052499.1, forward strand.
CTTCACAACAATTGATTTTTTAAATAGAATTATTGTATTGTGTTTGTATGTGTGTCTACGCGTCGCATTCTTTCATTCACACTTAATTTATACTTTTGCGGTGTATTTCAAGTTACACAATAACCGCAGGTAAACGGCACTTTTGCGAAATTTGTTTAAAGTCGACTCACAAAACTGAAACGCACTCAGCACCACTTGAATTCGTTACAAGAAAAATTGTATTTCTTCACTTATTTTTTCATTTATTTCGGGCCTACAGCGTTACCAGAACGATAGACCATCGGTTTTTCCGAATTACTCACTGATGCTGTGTCTGCGTCGAGATGCTAAGCCTACATTTATGAATTCTTCATGAATTTTCATTCGACTTTTGGCGTGTGGAGATTGCGTATAGTGAGAGTAAAAGCGTTGGCGTTGGTAGTTTGAGGGTGGGTGCAAACACACATGCGAACAAATATATTGGGAGAGGATTATGATTGCGCCATCGAGGCATTGAGACCATTACCGGGCGGCCCAATTAACATAATCAATCAAAGTACTAATTTCTTACAAAAGATTTTGTAACAAAATAAACTACAAATAGCTTCTTTAAAAGCCTTGTATATGGTTCTAAAAAAAAGTAGTTCATAATTCCTTTAGTACCAATCGATGTTTACATACTTGTATTTGGGGGTTGTTTATGGTGCAAATAAATATATATGAAGAGTTGGGGTATGTGAGCGGCTCATTCACCCTCCTTGTTCAAATGTCATATTTGACATATTTGACACTTGCATTTCCATTTTCGTTATTCTTCGCTCATTGCGCAAGTGCGGAGAAAAATATCGAAACAAAATCTATTACAATTAAGCTTAAAGCTTTTTAGCTGCCCTCTCTTGGAATTTGCACTGAATTAGCTATGGTTTGTGAATACATTAATAAAGCGGCATTAAAATAAAGCTATTAAAGCATGAGAAAGTTTGACTCACTTTAATTTTCACGCTGGAAGACCTGCGTTGTCACGGTTAGTACAGTAAAAAGAGCTTTAATCGTGAGCTTTTTAACAACACAGCATTTCTTTCAAGAACTTGACTCAATATAATAATAAATGTAAATATTGCTTTGATCTTTACTATCGATTCATTAAAAAAAATAGGCATCCGTCACAATCTAAAGCCAAAAAGCCAAGACACACACCATCAGTACAGGAAAAAGCTTGGTTTTGCACCTAGCAAACAACTTAGCGCCAAACTGGAAGATGCTAGGATATTTCATGTCTAATTCAAAGGAAGCATTTTTAATAAAATACAAGAGTGCTGTTTTAGGAGGATAGAGGCATTTGTAGAAGTTCACGCAAGTGAGGAAAGTTTTCTGATCGTTATTCACTTGGGAGTGGCGAGAAACGATTATTTTACATATGACTCAAGCAGCTCACGACTTCCGGTCCTATACTCCACTGAGTACCCTAAGAACATCCTCAGCAGGCAGGCGAAACATCCCCTCCACAGGGTTATGCGCTGGGTTTGGGACCCGCCATGTAAAAAACGCCCCCAATGAAAAGGTTTTCGGCTAAAACCACGTAAGTGGTTTCTACACCAGAAAAGAAGAAAAAGTTGTTTTGGTGTTTTGATATTGCGTCGTTCAACAGCTCTAGTACTTCTTCGTTGTTTATGGACTTCCATCTTTAACATTTTTCTTCAGATAAGGAGATAGCTTTCTGAGTAGAAACTTTTACAGTTAGTAAAAAATATGATTTCTTTCACTATTTATATAGTAAAATTTATAGAATTTAACATATTACATTTCGGTAAATATAAACTATGAAAGTCATATTTGAAATACATATGTAGTTTGCCTCGTGAATGTTTTGTGAAATTATTCTTCGAAAGGTGGTCTTTTCCAGCATAGTCCCTCTTCTTTCTTTATGGTCTTCCAACTATAACATTTTTCTTCAGATAAGGAGCATAAACTTACTTCTCAAATACTCATAGTCATTATGCATGTTATTTTTGACTTCCTACTTTAACTTTAATCTATCAATCATTTTATTAGAAAAAAATGCCGATGGCTGTGTGCAGACATATGGTCACAGAGGGTAAGTAGCTTTCACTCGAGGCACTTGAATTGATGAATGTAGTGCTATCCTTTCGCTGATAAGAGAGATAAAGGTATTATAAATCAATTTACTGCATTTCCATTATCTTTTGCGTAACGTGAGCACTTATCATATTGCCTCTTACGGAAGTCAAAGCAGAAGTTTAAGAAGAGATTAATCTCTACCGTGGATTACAAGTGCAGCGAGAATTAACAAATGACGCTGCCAAGGAACAGAGATGAAATGATGTGTAAAGTCATTTTACGAATTTTATTCTCAATTTAAAAACGCAATTTCATGATAATCAGATGTCGCGTAGATATCTTATGAAATAAAACAGTTTTCCATGCAAGTTATAGATTTTGATCGATCGGTTTATATGGCAGCTATAGACCATAGTAGTCTGATATCGGTAGATACAACTTCTTGAACAGTAGATGACGTTTTTAAATTTTCAGATCGATTTCTTAAAAACTAGATCATGTATTATATATTCAGACAGACAGATGAGCAAAGGGAACAACCAAAGAGGCTAAACTTAGAATATTGGGTGTACGAGAATTCATCCTGACCAATATATCCACCTTATATCATTAATATATCTCACAATTTTTCACCAGCACAAATAGTTAGAAGACGGCAGGAACTAGGTACTCATTATGTAAACTATATTGTGGCTGCAAAAGGTGCGTTAAGTATAATGAACGACATATTTTCATGCAGTGTTATAAAGATAACTCACACATTTAACGAAATATGCTGAGAAAGCCACCGTAAGACATGTGAAGCTGCCATATATATGTAGGTGAGCGGTGACACACTCATTTTCTAATTTTTACAACGAGTCCTATTCCCAACCATCGCGGCTATGAAACTTGATGTTTCTAATGATCTGGTGAGTTATCCCATTTTTAGTAGTTTTCAACAAACCGTTATATTGGGGGTTGGCCTGGTTATCATCGCATTTAACGAATGAGTTTGAGGTATCTGTTCTTATGCTTGATTCAGCTAGTTGTGTGTGTTATATACGAAATAACTTACTAGCGGACTAGTGCACGCCTAGTTTTCAAAAATTGTTACTCTACAGATTTCCTTCCCCACTTCTATACCACTTTGTAGATTTTTGATCAAGAGCGTTTTGTGATATCACCCTCGCTAGGACGCAATTACATATGTATATCCGAAATCAAAGATTTATAAGCAATTTGAACAAAATACTCGTTGGTTGGAATCATTGTTTGGCATTTATTAGCGCAATTGTGTCACCTTACGTTATATAGTATAGGAAAGATTCGCTCGTTCTTGAGACAGCGACGAAAAGCTATCGTGCATGGTCGTGCAGTTAAGGTAAATGTGGCCTGTGCAAAATTATATTTTACTAAGAATGTTTGTTGTTGTTATGAGTTACATTTTGTGTTTGAAGTTATTCAAGGACAAGAAAAAAAAGGTTTTAAAATTTCTCAAAACTTTGCGTGTCCTTATTTTCACGCTTACTGACATCGTCGCAATTCCTCTCATGCCGACCACTTTGTTTGGGATTTGCTTTTCAATTTCAAGTGTACAAGATATAACCACTACTTTCTGATAAAGATGCGAATATTTGAAGCTTCTGAAAATATCTACGGTCAAAATTCATCTTAACCGCCAGCACTTAGTTGAAAATGAAATGACGGCGAATCTTCTGGGAAAAATTTTGTTTTAACCGAATTAAGATAATTTAACAAAGATTAATAACATATGCCGTTCAAGCCAGTTGCCGATAAATGGGCGTACGAAACATTTTCCAAGAAACTCTTAAACATTGTATGTATTATGAAACATTGCTCCCACAAAGTATGAAACAGTTTTATGTCAGATGTGAAAAAGTGAGTTTAAAGAGAGCAAATATGTCAAGATACTACTCGTATACGTCAGAAGAACGGCGATTGATTTGACAATTGTGCTAGTTGCTCTGAAAACTCTGCGAGTTGTCAACTTTGACTAGTCGAGTCAAGCACGCAGCTTGAATGACTTCAAACATCACCAATTCTCGAAATAGGGATTTCGGCAAAGATTATAATTAGAATCTTGGATGTTTATTAATGAAAGAACAATTAACTAGTTGACTAAAATTTTGGCTCGACTTGTAAGCTAAATGTCAAAAAGTACACGGCCAAAGCGGTAAAATTTTTGCTTGTTTCTAACAGATATAAACGTGGACGTAGACTACACGACATAATTACTTAGATAGTCGGACATAATTATTAGTCATAATTATTATTATTAGTCACGAATTATTATTTTAATGAAAATTTTTTTGTTAACATATCACTGACTTAAATTACTCCTTTCCCCTTACCTTTACGCAATTTGCTATTTAATTGTTAATCACAACAAATATCTATGCACAAACATAATAATTATATTTACAACAACGTTGACTACGTTCACCAGATCCAAACAATACACGCTGGAAAACAAAGTAGTTAATATGCAATCAAAGCTGCCAACATATTTACACATAAATACACACATACATATATGTATGTATAATTATATGATATATTTGCATTTGTATAAGTGCCTAAGTATTCGCCCCAACTTCCCAACATTTTGTCTATGTATGTATGTATATGCTACAATTTCTAGGAGTCGGACATCTGTTTGCTAACTGAGGACGGTATTGGAGAGTGAACGGTACATACAGACGAGCGTAAAAAATCGATGAAAAAGCTCATTGACGTCAGCCAAGTGCATGAAGCGGGAACAGAAGCAGAACACAGCAGGCAACACTTCATAGATTGTGGAACCGCAAGAGATACATATCGTAATCAGTTAAAAACAAAAACAAAAACAGAAACAAAAAAAGGCGAAAAACAAAGGCATTGCGAATTGGCCAACAAAGCACGTGACTACTTGTGTGGTTAACTAGCTAAAAGAACAACAACAGCAACAACATTGGTAGTAAAGGAACGCGTAAATGTTAGCCAAACTGCTGGATTTTCATTGAAGAGCACTTTGCGTAATTTTATGTCAATGCGTAAATATGTAAAAAATGTTGTATATATTTGGGAGTAATTAACGGTTGCATGAACTGCAACTATAAGCTTTACTTACAATTTTCAAATTATTTTCAAATAATTAATTTCTTTTCGAAGTAATATTATATAATATATAATATACATATATTACAAGATTCTCACCAGATATATTATTAATGGTTTCTAAACGAATATGAGACATAAATAAATTTGAATGTGAAACATAAATAAGTTTATGAAGACAGGCATATGTATTTTAGCGTTTAAGGGATCGTATCAGAGCGAAATTTTCGAAAAAGAAATCGATTTTTTGTTGCATTATCAGATATTATACACTGCAATAAACATTCTCTCAGATTTTGAAATCGAAATTCAAATTATTGCGGTCGCTACAGCGGTTCTTGTAGAAAGGGGACATAGTGGTGAACGGAGCGACTCCAATCTTTAAACGCGGTTTTCTCAGAATGATGTTTTTCAAAACGGTTTCCACTTTCAAAGAAAGAGTTTTGAACATGTCTAATTCCAATTTGGAGAGAACTTTTTTAACGTCATTCGCTATCCCCCTATGGAAGTTTTTTTTTTCATCTTTCTATTTTTTCAACGAAAAACTGTCGGAAAAATGGCCAAATTCGATTCTTTTGTTCAAACCGTCGCCATTTTGTCAAATTTCAAAGAAACAAAAAAACTCCTCTAGCACGATAGCGGCTTTCTTACAGATCAATAATTGTTTTTGAAATTTTAGTTTTAGACCACAATGGCGACAGCAATCGTGGACATCGTTCAGGACATTTTTTTTACGTGTCATTTCAACAATTTATTTAACTACTATATACCTAATAAATAAATAAATATAAAAAAATGTTTTGTATTGCTCATGAATGTATTTATTTATAAAAAAAAAAACAATGGATCGATAGTTAATATTAACATTAAGAAAAAAAAATCGCGAAAACTAATGATTTTTAGCAGCGTCACGCTGAGACGATCCTTTAAATTTATTTGTATATACATACATACGTACATATACATCGCTATTTCCAAACGCGACTCTTTAAAAAATTTGTTGTTGTTATACCTATTTACTAATCAGCTCACTTGCACTTCACAGAAAATCGATGTAACCGATTGAATATTCCAAAATTATTTAATTGTCCGCTGTTAACCGTATTACTCATACGCCGTGTGGTTCCTGAACAAAGCGAAGTTAATCGAGTGTAATACACGGGCCATTGTTAACAAATCTATTAATTTTGTATAAGAACTAAGTACTAGACATAAGCGACAAGTAATTTAATTTAACATAATTATTATTCCTTAACACTTTCACATTTTGTCAAGCCAAATAAATCAGTTTGATTTGTCAGACATTTTTAATGAATTTATGAATAAAGCTAAAAAAACCTATGCTTATTGACTTTTATAATTTTGCTGCTTATTTTTGTAGCTTCTGTTATGATTTACAGTCATTTTTTTAAAAACTAATCCCACACAAATGGACTCATTCATTCCGAAATAAAATTTATGTTGCTTACAACTTTTTCAAATACCAGCTTTTCCAGAAATGGTTTTGAACAGCAACTGGTGTTAAGATTTTCGACTGTGACCTGAATTTTACACGCCTAAAAGACAGCTTATGAAGCTACTAACTTCGTGCATATTGCCGAGAGTTTGAATTTTATCGTACAGATGGTTTATTATAGCATCATATTAGTTAGCTATTTGGAAACCGATTGGTAAGTTACATATGTGCTTTGAAGATTTTATTGCTCGATTTCCCCCGATACAACTGCTCACACATTTACACATCTGTTCCCGGTTTTATTAACAAGAATTATAGTGAATTATTTTTTTATTCCACCAGAAAGCTAAAGCAATACTTGTGTTTCCTACAATCTTAAATTTATTCATTGCACATAAATGGTTTGTAAACATTTCCTTATAATAACAACAATAAGCATTAGGCTACTGTCACCGTGCGAGAAGTGGCAAATAATATTTCAATAAAGTGCGTGCGCAACAATCGTGAACAACATATCAGCGGGATAGCCCACATTAATTTATTTGTATTTTAACCGATTTGAATTTCCAGTTCGATGTGCCTGTATGCGTAAAGGCTCTTCGCATTGCGTGTCTTAGCTGGCATGCGTGCCGATCTTTAGGCATGTATGTAACATACATATGTATATGTATGTACATATATGAGAAGAAGTAGATGAATTTGTATGAAGCATTTGCGTGTGCGTTGTCAATGATGGTGTTGACTCGTTATCAAGGTCATAAATTTAATAGTTATTTGATATTTAAAAAACTTTTTGTTTAATCATAACTACTGTGCGTATGTATGTATATTAGGGTTTCCCAACTTGATATTATCTCTGAAAATGCCCTGAAGTTGCAATTTTGCTCTAAAAGAAACCCAACATACACAAGCTTTTTTCAATTTAAAGCGCGCCAAAATAATTGGAAGAGCCAATACATTGCATTGGATAGTCGAAAAAGTCTTTTCTTATTTTGTCAATAGATGTCGTTGCAGCAGTATATCTCCAGTGCTATCAATCACATTGTGTCATACGATGGAAAGATGAGATTTTAACCTTCATTTAACAAAAAAAACTTAAATTGTAGGAAGTTAAAAAAAAATTACAGCTGTTCAAAAATTAGTGAAAATAATGAAGAAATTCGCTATATTTTGAAATTTTTATATAAAAAAGTGAAGAATGACATGCAAGCTACCAATGAAAAATGTGACGTTTACGGAGACGTCGCTGTATCAGTTCGTGTAGCACACAATGGTTAGCTTGCTTCTATTTTGGAAATTTCGAAATTTCGATTTACACTGTTGGAATAATGTCTCTAGCGGAAAAATGGCAAAAAGTGGTCGACCAAAATACAGATTTGTTTATTTATTTCATTTATTTATTATTGTAACTACATATAAAAAAATAAGTTGAAGTTTGATTAGAAATACGAAAATACTACCTACTACGACTACCCAATATTACAATATTACAATGGGCTTTTGCATCTTTCGCATTAAAGTTTTCACCTACAAAGCAAATAAATCCACAATTCACTCCACAAAACGCATTTTACTGACTTTGTTCATAAAACTTTAACAGTTTACGTAGTAAAAGTTGTGCTTCAAATGTACCGTGATCATGTAGTACACCATGTCGTATGAGCAACACATAATTTATAAATCACTTGTAAAAATGTGTAAATCATATGGGAAAAGAAAAATAATTTAGGCACGGCTTAAATTACAAATAAAAAGCTTGCTTACAGTGGCTCTTTTTTTTTTGACGAAAACTGAAACTTCAGTGTTAGTTTACAAAAAAAATATACTTTGTAAATAACGGCTACCCTAATGTACATTTATGTTTGTAAGAATGTAAGTTAACTGACGCGCTACAGAAATTGACCGAGAAATTCAACACTTATACTTCAATTGTTTGTCTTTATACATTACTAAACTTAATTGGTCTTGCAAATAACATTGTTGCTTTGTTGTACCGACTAGACTGGAACGTGAGAGAATTCTTATATGATTTATTTGTAAAAAACCACTTTTTAATACACTTTTTAGCAAAATTTAACTTACTATGCCAAATATGAACGCGATCTGTCTACCAATTTGCTTACAGCAGCTGCTTAAGTCGGTACACCTCAGTAGTGTGTTGCAATTTTTGCAATGGATAAAAATATCTAAGAAAGAATTTGTCTCACATTTTGTACTTCTAACAAAATTTCGTGTGCGCAATCATTGTGAATATTGGAAAAGGCTTACAGTTATTCAGTTTTATCAAAAACACAAGGCTACGAGTAGTAAAAAGCCTTCAAAGACGGCCGTCAGATCGTTGAAAACTTACATCGTTCTGTAAACTTATTAAAAAAGTGGATGATATGGTGCTTGAAAATCATCAGGCAAGTGTTAGAGAGATAGAGTTTGACATCTTTGCTGAAAAAGCTGAATTTGTTGCAGTAGCGCCCGATTACAAACGAATTTTTACATTATTTTTGAAAATTTGAATTTTGTTATATATTTTTTATGCAAAATATAATGGAAATGTGAAGAAAGATTAAAATTAGGTACTCAAAAGTATTTTTGCATACGCAGAAAATTGTCCGACTCAAGCTGTCACACTCGTGCCGATAATGAGCGACAAAAATAGTCCTTGTCTGAATATGGTCGTCCCAATGACTTCAAAATTGTTGAACTACGGATAGAAAATCCGGTTTAGCAATAGTAAGAGGCATACCTCTTCGGACCTTCTAAAATCAACAAAAGACTCTTGTACTAGTAATTTGATTTTCAATTAAAACAAAAAAAATGCATAGCAATAATCTCAGAAATAATAAATATATTTTGAGACGCCGCATTCCATGCTGAGTTGCACCGTTATATTTAAAAATAAGCATTATATATCAAGAGTGGACACTATTTCCCTTAAATTCCATGTTTACATTTGCTGAATCCTCGCGCATCTATGCCCACACATATACAATAGTTTTAGCGAAGCTATTAGCAGCAGTTGCCACGCCATGAGCTTAACACTAGAAACGGTTTGCAGTAAAAAAATACAAAAAAGCAAGGCGTAAAATATGAAAAGGCGGTTGAGTGATGGATGCACTTGAATAATTATAAATAGGAACTCCTAGGCCGTAGACCATAGTAACCAACAATAACAACAACATTTATCAAAATGTAAAAATATAAGGCACAAATATACTTGTATTTTGGGGCGCGACACGATGAGCGCGTTCACACAAAACAAAGCAAAAAAAACCGAGCGTTGCGTATTATTTTGAACACTTAATGCGGTTTACCAACAAACAACGACAACGACAACAACACCTTGCATGCAAATATTCCCAGCCACACGGTAGCACGGGCAGCGAGGTGAGAAATTAAAAAGTAGGCGAGTGTTAAAAGGGGAAAGTGGAAAAATGTGGACAAAGTGTATAATGCAACAGCAACAACAAGGTAAAGGTGTTACGGTAAGCGATAAACATGCACAAAGTGGCCATTTTCACCGCCTATCCCACAGATGCTTTATGCTACACATACACACATACATATATATGTATGTGGCTATTTCATATACACGCACATATAAGTGCAACGCTTCACTTTTGTGGCGAGTTGAGCACAGTGGAGTGGAGTGGCGGCATTTCCCTTAGCATGGGCGCAGCTGTAGTTATATTGCGCAGGCTCCCAACTCACACCTGAGCAACGGCAGGCGCAGGCACAATGGCCGCAGAGAGCGCCAATGCCAAAGTGCCACCCACAGTCTATGTATGTATGTATGTGTGTGTGTGTTATGTCAGCGGCTGTGAAGTAGAGGAAAGTTGAAGTAGCGCGTGGGGTGAGGGAACTCAAATTGAGTAGAAAAGCACAGGGAACAGCTGCTTTTATGCTCGCGCGTCTACTCACCACGGCATGTTCGGCTCACCTTTCACACAACACACACACACGTGCATGGCATACATGCGTACATGTGTGGCTCCCAATTCGGGAATATTAAAGTCGGCGAAAGCTAACGACGACCGACAGCTCAAATAGCCAGGCAATGAAGAGTCGACGCGCAGTAGTCGTTGTCGTGTAGTGGTGTCGTCGTCGTCGTCGTCGTTGTGCGCTCGTTCAGCGTTTAAGGAATTAACTACCAAGGAACACACAGGAGCAACTGCTCACTACATATACGTACGGATATACACATGTACTTAAATACATATACATATGTGTATAAACATATACACAAACACACAAAGAGGAACTACACGAACACACACACACATATATATAAAGTTGATGAACTTTGTGGAAAAAGTGCAGAAAAGCGCTGAAAAAGTGAGAAATTCTAACGAAAAATTATGAAAAATTGATTTAATGCAAAATATTATAAATATGAAACAATATTTTAAAGAAATATATGCTCGTTTTCGTCTGTAATACATACATATGTATATGAATTTGTGATGCAGTGCTTAAATTGTTGGTGAAATCTGTGACGTAGCCGTTTTACACACATACACACACACACAAACGAAATTCCCTCACCCCCAACTCTCAAAACTTATATGTATAAATATGTATACGTAGTGAATATATAATCGAAAGCAAGCCAAAGGCAAACAAATAACGGTGTTAATTAAATTCTCTGCACACAACAAGCGCACACAGCTTTCAACTAAATAAAAAAATAATACTTAATTTTAGCTGGAAATACATTTTTCCAGAAAATTGTACAGCACATATGTACATACGCTTCAAACGTGTCCATGAAATATTTTTCCTTACGACTTAGGCACAAAGATACTGACGAAGGAGATGCGAAAATGTGTATGGTTGAGTACATCTAACAAAGAAACGTGTGTAAGAAATGCCCAATCAATGTGAGCTAAAAAGCTTAACTTTCAAATAAAAATGCTTAATAAAATTATGAAATTTCTAACACAGTATTATTGTAGGAAATAGTCATACCGTTGCAGCAGTGGCAAAAAGAACACTATATCGGTACATAATTACATAAAAAAAGTAGAAAGCTGAAAATATCCACTTATACTATGTTGATGAGTTGATGTGTCGCAAGTTGAAAACACGAGCCTTGTTTAGAGGGGTATGCGAGCAAGCGAGTGGTGTCGAGAGCGTTGTGCGAGCAACGCATGCGAAGAGCATAAAATTAGAAATAGGATAGTGAGAATAGCGTTTAAGGACATAATGAAAGCATAATGGTTGAAGGTGCAGTTGAGAAGAAGAAGAAATATGTGAAAATAAAATAAAAAACTTTAACGTGGCTAATAACAAACAAATAAGAAAACAGCAAGCTGTATTAAAAAAAAATAAAATAAAATAAAATAAAATAAAATAAAATAGAAAAAAAGTTTATAAAAGTGTTTCGAGTAGTGAAAAAATAAACAAAAACAAATGTAAAAAAATAGAAAAGAAACAGAAAACAAAAATTTTTATAAAAATAAAATAAAAATATATAACCTATTTCATCTTTACATTTTTCGTGTTTTTTTTTTCTTTTGAAATAATAACAAACACGTTAAAAGCTTTTTAATCAAAAAAATCTCTCCACATTCCTCCTCAAACATACCAATAGCTTGGCATAAATGATTTCCCTCTATTTAATATCTCCGCGAACTCAACACACAGCTCGCACTCTCTCCAACTGCCGCTCTCTCAACTCGTCATTATTGCTCAGCTAATGTCAAAAAATAGTAGCAACACAAATTCACACTACGACGAATATTTGCGCCAATTTATCCTCAACATCTGTGTCCTTATCGCAGGCAGCCCGTGAAATTCTACCACACACACATACACGCATTGGCGTAAGGTATACAAAGACAACTCAGTTGCCATCACCTTCAACATTGTGTCAGTCAGCAACGAGCTTCAGCTCCACTCGTATCGGCTCGGTTGCCTTAACCCCAGCACAACGTCTAAGTAGTTGAAAACCGTCGTTTGGCGCCGACAAAAACCCATTCGGTTAACGAATCAAAGCACTTACACGCATACGTATGTACAAACGTTGTGCATAGTGTATAAAAGCACTGTAATGAGAAGTGAAGGCGGCCAGTTACGCGCGCATCAAATCGCATAAACGTCTATAGAACGGTTTATGAAACGGAAAATCGTATTCACAGTCGCTAAAAAGTGTTTATAAATTTATGCATATTTGCAAATTGTGAAAACATTGCATTTACTTGGACTTAGTTGTGGTTAAACAATAGTGAATATTTAGTTAAACGAATGCATATTTCTCTAATTCAGAAAGTTTTGCATATTTCAAATACGATGAAACAGTTTGTTTTGAATAAATATTGAACTTTTTTATCTTTCACTTGAAAGTGCTGCCTCTTGTCATATTACTGATACTCGCACTACTTGTTGCACATATCATAATAGTTTCGTACACGCAACGGTTAGTTGTAACACCTAAACCTAATCGAGTTGGATGTAGCGTAATATTCAGATATTAAATTGATCAGAGTTAAGAACCAGTTCAATTTCGGGTGACTATATGTCACGTCCTTGCAAGCGATAACTTGAGTATAATTTAAGAGATCTTAAAGAAACTTGATTGAAACAGCATCGGAAAATTGTCATGCACACAAAATTCCGTCCATCAAAAAGCTTAATATAAGTAAAGCCCAAATTAAGATATCAAAATGTAATTTGGCACTGCGAATGGCAGAAGGGAGCGTATGTGGTTGAAATATATTTTCGGAAAGTGGACGTGTCTGCACTCCCAATATATTTAAAGTTCATATATCACAAACCAGCACAGATATACCAACAAACTAGCTGAGAGCAAGTCTTTCTAGCACATCCTCATAGAGTGTAAAAATGTAAAATGCAATAAGAATCAGGCCCACCTTCTACAAAAAAGTAACGAATATAAGCTCTAATGACAACTTTAGAGTTGACATTAAATCGTTCATTTCGATTAATATCAGGTTTTCATAATTAAACTGAGTGAACAGCTTTCCTCAGTCACAGCGTTGTTTTGAATACAAATAAAATTGATCTGAACTCAATATGCCACATATTCCACTGTACTCATTGACTAAAAACATTAATTAGCTTTACTTTAGTTGAGTCCATATAGCATAACAGTTGCGAAACATATTTCAATAATGTTAGGCGAGAATGATACAATAGCATTATATTTTTCGGTAGTAAAGATTATGGATATCGTATTATATATATGTATGTATGTAATTTCTCAGAGCACTGCTTTGTTTCTTTTTCCTATCCCTCACTTGAAAAGGCAGGCCTTTTAGTATACTCAGTCTAACCTTTATTTTTTCCAGTTTGTAAGTTTTTTCATGCTTTTTTATTATATTTTTAGGTCTCTAAAAAGCCCTTTCCTTGAGTAGAAATTAAATCTTTTTATTTTTCGAGGAATATAATTCAATAACAACAACAAGATCGTGTAATTTCACACCGTTTGACATTTTCCCGTGGGGATATGTAAAGTCTAAAGTCTATGCGGACAATCTCGCTACGATTCAAGCCTTGGAGCCAAGCAGCGCGAGTGCCACTCGCCAGTTACCAGTCGAAATGCTCCAAAAAGTCATTGAAAATTGGACTCAACGGATAACCATCTGAGACGTAGCCGCGGCTAATATTTCAAAGAGATAAAAAAAGAAGATAAAAAATTAAATCCCAAGGAACTTGCTTTTGAATCATAATACACTTTCCCCATTAAATTTGAAGTTTCTGTCTGTGTCTTTCCTTAAAAAAAAACCCCGAAAGGGATCGCCCTTTATAACTATCCCCCCTTACAACTATCAGTCTAGCCCCAATATACGCAGTATACTGATTCCTTCCATCCTTGAAGCTTGAATTCTTCCGCAACACTTTTTATTCTAAAGCCTTGCCAAATTGTAGCTCTTCCTTACTGCTGTCAATATTAAGAACTAAAATAATTTATATTTAAAATAAATCTAACAAGTGTTTTTGCTTTAAAAGCAATTTTCTCAAAAACCAAAAAAATAAATCGCAAAAATTAGTTGAGACAAAGTTTACAAGCTTTTTGAAAGTGATATTTTCTAAAAATAAACTAAACGGAAATTACAAACTGAAGGTGGATATCAGCTGAAAATGTATGCAAAAACCAATTCCAAATAAATATTTACACATACATACGTATGTATGTATTTACTTGTGTGTGTGCAATACAAATTTAATTTTAGTATTTATGTATATATATAATACATATAGTGATGGTGAATGAATTTAACTGAAATAAAAAAAATTAAAAAAAATATACTGCATACAAGTATTGCATAAATGAAAGAACAACTTAAATTTAATAAATAATCAGACAGATTTATTGACATTATATTTACTAAATGTACATACCTACTGCTCCCGCTACACATTAGATAAATAAATATATATGTACATATTATATATATCAACTAGTTTTACAATTTAAAGTCTTAACTAACAACGAATGAATACACAACGCCGTCTTAAAGGATCTAATATATGTAAGTATGAATACAATGTTTTGATAGACTATAACTTGCAAGATAACTAACTAGAATTTTAAATCGATATCTCAAATAGTCTTTGAATTACAGCCTTCTAAATTATAGCGATGATCTTCTCGAAATTTTAATTTTCGAATTCGAATGATTACTTGGAGTCACCCAATATGTTCTGTATGATTTAGGCAGGCCAAAAGCGTCCAAAATTATTAGTTTCTTAATTTTTTCATAAATATTCATAGGCACCCCTAAGAAGGGCTCTCCAAGCATAAGCTTAATTGTAACAGGAAGGTTCTCTGCTTAAGGGGTTTCCGTTTTTTTTCTCCTTCTTCTATCTCGTTTCCAACTATCTGAAAAAATTCATAGATTTTGTTGGAAATTGAATGCTCTATTAAATTGTATCTTACGGGGTTTTCGTAAACCAAACCGTTAAAAGGATATTAACGGTTGAAATACTAATTACTAAACTATACTATTTTAAGTCCATTTTTTTTTTCTTTGAAATTTTATAACTCCAAAAAGAAAATAAATTTAAATTGCAAAACTCAAAGTCTTGTAGGATAACTATAAAGCGGAGAACCTTCCCGTTACAATTGAGAAACTCATAATTGGAGAGACTTTCTTAGATAGGGGTGCCTAAGAACCTATTTTTCAGAGTAATAATAAACATTTTGGTGTTTTTTACCAACCCTAATATTTAAATTAGCGCAATTAGTAAGCTGACACAGTAGTTGATAGCGTAATTTCGTCCACTATTTCATTGGGGCCTGCACCCAATAGATGAGAAATGAAGTTGCTTACTTCTGGCCAAGACACTTCTGGCCGATATGCGATACGAGGTTACTGCCTTGGTTGCAGCTTGGCTGTCTACGTAGATATTGCCTCTGGAATTGCCTGCAGGTGCTTTAGAGTCCAACTTCGCTGCTTTCGCAATAGGAAAGACCACAGCGGGAAATATACTGCAGTGATCCAGCAACTTAAAAGGTTGCCTTATGCCTAACTCTGGACAGTATATTCCCGCACCAACTTCATCGTCCATTTTCGGACCATTGGTGTAGATGTTTAGAGTATTGCGAGTAGCTAACATTACTTCTCACAAGCCATCTTTTTCTATTATATGTTTACTTTGAGCCTGGTGTTTGGCCAACCGCCATTAATCACCGAGTTATACCCGAAGATTATGTATGTAAATTCGCAGTTTTCAGCGAAGATGCCCATAGGTGACAAGTTTAGTACCAGTTCAAGAGCCGCCGTTGGAGTTCTTAAAGCGCCCATTATGCACAGCGCAGCGAGCCTTTGAACCCTTTTCATTAGCTTCCGGTAGGTGAATTTCCGTACGCCTGTCCACCATACTACTGGTCTAACAATGGCTATCCAATACTATTTTTTTTTTAATTTTTTACCTTTTGATCGTGGTTTCATAATCCTGTCATAATTCTGCGCGTTTTAGTTGTTTCAATGCCTTCTTCTATGTGAAGAATTTAGACAGTTACTTATATCGTATATACAAGACGATATAGTACACTCGTATGTGAACATAAGGAATTTGGAATTAGAATTCATTTGGGTTTCTCTGGTTTCGCTAGAATGTATATTATTTCAAAATTATTGAATTTAAAACTAATATTTTCAATATACTTATCAGTGTTGTGTTTACGGTTAGTTTATTGTCTTTCTTTTAATTTTTTATATTATATTTAAGTTTACTAATTTGCGTACTAAATAATGAACTCATAGAGCTCAAAAAAATCAACAATGGTAGCCACGTGCAACGCTTACTTCAGTGTGGGCGGAAAATGCACTAAAATTACGTATTTCCTGGAAGCCTGCCTAGTTAATTTCAATATATAACAAAATTAATAAATTGTATTTATTTTCATGAAAGTATATACAGGGTTCCTCAAAAAGAATAATATCACTATTAAGGAAATTTAAATATTTTTTATTTAATGTGAAGTCCAATCGATAAAATTAAGCTTTGAATATAATATCATTTAAATGGCCTCCACGACTTCTTTTGCTGGAACGAATTCGATGAACCCAATTTTCGAGTACTTTTTGCACTAATTTAAGTCATGAATAGCACGTTCAATTTTAGCTTCTAAAGCTTGGACAGAGTCTGGATTATTGCTAAAGACCAATTACTTCAAATAACTGTACAAGATGTAGTCTAATGGTGTTAAAACACAACGTCGTGGTGGACATTCAATGTCACAATTTCTTGAAATAATCGAATCTCCAAACTTTTCTCGCAATAATTCGGTTGTTGTACGTGCTATGTGGCATGTAACCCCACCCTGTAGAAAACAGATGTTGTCAAGATCAACTTCTTACAATTGCGGATATAAATGGTCGGTTATCATCGATCTATACCACTCTGTATTGTTAGTACAGAGCCAAAGACCAAAACCCACACCAAACTGTCAATTTAAGTGAATGTAATGGTTCTTTATGAATAATTTGTGGTATTCTTCGCAACAGAATTGACAGTTTTGTTATGTATGGCACCACTCAGATAAAAGTGAGCCTCATTGGAGATGATAATTTTCTTAATTATTTTTTTTTATTTTCATAATAAAATTGAACAATTTGTAAGCGTTCTTCTTGCGTATATCTTTCCTTGATGAAATTGTAAACATTATTGAATACAATGAAAACAAGAAAAAACGTTAACTTCGGCTGCACCGAAGCTAATATACCCTTCACAGGTGCAATTCTTTTAGTAACTATGTGTTCAGTTTGTATGGCAGCTATACGCTATAGTAAGCCGATCTGGAAACTTTCTTCGGAAATTACATTGTTGCCCTAGAAAATAATTTCTACGAAATTTCGTGAATATATCTTGTCAAATGTGAAAGTTTTCCATACAATAACTTGATTCCGATCGTTCAATTTGTATGGCAGCTATACGTTATAGTGGTCCGATATCGCCAGTTCCGACAAATGAGCAGTTTCTTGAAGAGAAAATAACGTTGGCAAAATTTCAAAACGATATCATAAAAACTGAGAGGCTAGTTCGTATATATACAGACAGTACAGACAGACATAGCTAAATCGACTCAGCTCAACATACTGATCATTTATATATATACTTTATAGGGTCTCCGATGCTTCCTTCTGGGTGTTTCAATATAAATATACCTGTTCAGGGTATAAAAATACATTTCATGACATATTAAAAATGGTCGAAACGACACTTTGAACTCATATAATCCCTATTGGAAAACCCGATACATACATATACATTTACATAATAGACATATTATTATATATACTATATATTGATTTATTTAATATGCACCCACACGTACGCGTTTAGTATAATAAATGAATTAAAAATGAATGAAACTAATAATAACACGATACCGTTATCATAATATGATTGCTTATCTCCCCATTTGATAAATATAATCATGACTAAATAGAAAAGCAAGCTGCTGTTGTAATATAATACATGTTGATATGTGTTAAAGAGGCAATTACGAATACGAACCATATTCATAATTTATTCCTTGAAATTAAATAAACTTCTTCAAATGTTTATACATATAATTAACAACATTAAAACTTTTTTAAAAGAATATAAATAAACGGTAAAATCCAGCAAAAACCGACTCTATAATTTCAGAACACATACTTTACTCTCTATATCTATGTACAGTGATGGCCACAAAATTCTCAGAAGCCTATAACTTCGCTGAAAGGAAAGAAAGATAAGTTATTGCCCTTAATTGATACCAGAGAGACATACACTTTTTCTAGGCCTAAAAGCCTTGGTTCTCCAGTGACTCTGAAACGTATTATGTACATATATCATATAGTGGAAAATTATTACTTTATGTACGAATGTGGGATACCTGTAGGTATGGAACTGCATATAATTGAAATTTGCTAACTTAAATAATGTTTCGAAATAATTTAATCCGCTCATTATATATGATAATACATGTGAATCAAACTATGACAATTGATTTCCTGGTAAAATAGCTAACAAAATTCAAACTAATTTCCCACATATTGCTATAACAAATTTAATTAAATAACATTAAAGTATGATATGTGGCACTAACGGACTATTTGAGGGAACTGAATTAAAGAAATTAATTAATTTAAATTGTCTTTGACTGCCTCTCGAAAGATGGCATCCTGAATATATACAGCGGTTATCATTGAACGTGTGGACGCGGCGAAAATTGTGGTAAAGGTATAGTGAAAGTTCACTCCAAAAGTTGACAACCTGCCATAGTTCCGAAGTTGCAAAATCCTTCTTACTTGCGACAAATAGTAAATGATGTCCAGGCAGCTCCTTGTCCCCGTTAAAGTACAGCTTTTTCGAGTTTTTGTTTTGTGAGATAAAACTAGATAGAATCATAGTGCCGCTTCTTTTTTAAAAACCGACATTTAATAAGTTGGAATACCTTGAACCTCAAGAGGCTTTATCGTTTCATTGTGTTTGCGAGTTGAAAGGTTTTTCGAATAACATGCCTTGTAACACTGTCCAAGTGTGTCATCCAGCCCGATGATTAGCTTCAATAATTTATCTAATCTTACCCATGTTAGGTTAAATTATCATTTTAGTAAGCCTTTTTGGATAATTTTTTAAATAATTAAATAAAAATTGCTATAACTAAAGTTTTAGAGAAAAAGCTAAATAAATCCTACTTCGTAGGAAAATGTGTGTATCCAACCAGTTCATCGTTAACCACATAATACAGCTTACTGCAGCTGGGGGTGGTTGTAGGTAGGATTGTGCTATACTACCAAGGCTCGACATTTGTTTAAAGTTTTTGTGAATTGCGGTTGCAAGCTTCTCATGAAAATCATTTGATGCTCAGAATTTTGTAGAAAACAGCAAAGCAAATGGAGGCCACGCATACAACGAATACATATGTAGACGCCACATGTATATAGAGAAGTTACGTAGTGCTCTTTCAAACACTACGTGTAGGTATATCTGAAACTCTCTCCTGAGTTCATGTGAAATCTTACAGTATTGGCTTCCAAATAATAATGTTATTACATTTTTTTATCATTAATCGCTAATTCATCCAAGAAAATTTGTATACTGCAATAAAAATATATTATACAACGCTGTTTATACTCTTGCAACATGTTGCTACAGAGTATAATAGTTTTTTCACCTAATAGTCGTACGTATTACCAAACACTAAGCGAGATAGATATAGAGTTATATAGTCGGACCACTTCCACGTCCACAAAACGCCATTAACCGAAAATGTAATAAATACCATAACTAAGCACCAAATTAAGATACAACGCAAGTAGCAAGGGGCACTTATGGATGAATTTTTTTTAAAAAGTGAGCGTGGCTCACCCTCTAATAAATTTAATAGACATACATATATCCTAAACCACTAAAGTGAGAACAACCAAATTCGCCGAGGGCAAACATAAGAGCTCCTACCGACAGTCTCAAAATGGATGAAATCGCATGATAACCCCGCTCAATCTCCATATAACGGTACTGTTAAAAACTACTAAAAGCGTGATAAATCAGTAATTAAATACGCCAGAGATAAAAAATTTTACTCTTGAGATGGGATGAGAGGGCTTGAATGGAGCTGGGGTCAAAAGTGGAGGACGGTAGCGGCACCACTCACTTTTAGAGGAAATCAAATATTCCAAGACATGCTCTACCAATTTTAACCAAATTTGGTACATGCCGTTCCTCGAACATTTCAGGTTACAGTGTGAAAATGGGCGAAATCGAACTGTAGCCATGCCTAGTTCCCATTTAACTCAAACTTTCACATTTAGTAACCAATTCAAAACTAAATTATTGTATCAGAATGAAACTTTGCACGCATAGTGCATTTAAGATGTGGACCTCATTAAGCAGCTAGGTACTAAATATGTGGTCCCAGTGCTTATAGTTGACTTTTTACCGAAAATATCAGTCAATGTGTGAGATATATAAATAATCGCAATTCAGAGTGAATCCTTTCATAATATTAGTATTTCTGTGTGCTATTAATGGGTTGAATAGGGTCAGTACTTCCTTTAGCCCCCATATGCTTAATAAAAAGATTTTCGAACTTCCGTATGAATTTATACCGCATATATCGGTTAATATGTGAGTTATCGTAATAAAATTAACAAAACGTGTTTTTCTTATAACGTTTCCTATTTGTGCTTAAAACGCATAAAATCGGGAGAAAACTCGCCCTAGACCCTTATAACTAACAAGTCCCATGTACCTGAAAGTATTTCCCTAGCTGTGGTCCTGGCAAGTTGTAGCAGTATGAAATGATACGGTTTATTATTTTTTTTTGCTTTTTTTTTTTGGTTTTTTTTCTAATTACGACATTACTGATTTCTGTACGAATATGTGAATGACGTAACAAACAACGGGAAGTATTCGTCACTCGCCAATATGAAGACTATCAATAGCCATTCCAGCAGATAAGCTTATGCAAATTCAGTAATTACTTACGATATATAACATACTAGTATATAAGAGCAAATAATCAAATGACTTTTAGCTACCTCCTTTACAATTTTTTTTGCCTTGACGCCAACGGAAATTGATGACGTCACCAATGTGTCAGTGCTTATAGTGGGACAGTCGTAGTTATTTGAGAACTTCTTCTTAGCTGCAATAATAAAGTGTAAATATTAAAAGTACCATTAAATTCCTGCGGCTTCGGAGACGCTGCAAAAAGGCATATCAATTATTTCGCAGAAAACCCACGTTCTTTTCTCTTTGCCGCTATACATTTCGGTTACAAGGTGGTACATCACCAGACAATTTCACGCCACCAAAGAAAACAGCGTGTGCGCCATGGCGTTAATGTCGTCACTGGCACAATGGGTGGGACAATGGGGGTAATGATTATGGGTGAGTTCATTGCTTGCATTCGATGATTGCGCGTACGCTTACATATCGCTACATTTACATAGCCACTTGTATGTCGTATGCGTGTTGCTTCATAGAAATGAGCCAACGAACCAACGAGACAAAGCAGTAAGTCGACGCCTGACACTTTGTCATTTTATTTGTATGCATTTTCTCAAAGAGTCCTTTGAACTTGCGCTTGAACCTAACTGTATCGGTTTTGTATCAAATAAATTTGAATTGTTGTTGTATAGTTGTAGCAGTCATTGCCCTCTGCCGTCATATTGTAGAATTCTGTAGAAATTATTGGCAAAACTTGCTCGTTTAAACGAAAAGTGTTGTCTGCTCCGCACCAGAAGCTAGTACATAGTAGATTTTTGCATTGGTATATTTCTAGTTTTTCTTAGTGATCATAAAAAAGTTTATATTTTTTTATTTGAAATAGATCTCATCTAAGAATAAGAATAACGTGCCAATAACTTTCTTTTATGAATATTACTTAATATGGCCTCCTCACACCTTAAATAAGATTTTCTCGGAAAAGGGTTTCCAGAGTCAGTGAACGAAACAGTTGTTTTGAAATTATGATATACATACTTTTTTAGAATCATACTACAGGTGGTTAACGAATCAAGAAGATTTTATTCAAAAAGTTTCACTTCTTTCAATTTTCCTTGCAGGGAATGTTGTCAAAGAAAGCAATTTTTGGGAAGTCGCAATTTTTCAAATACCAAGAGGTTTACTATTCCTTCATTCAATACCTGTTTATATCCATCCTGAAAAGAAGTCGCTAACTTTTTTGATTTTTTTTTTTCAATTTGAACTAGATATACATATGTATGTTGCACACAGCCAGATCATGAGGCAAATTGTCTATAGGAGTGAATGAAATGAGTACTTCAAAATTATTATAATATATAATTTCACTCCACAAAAACTTCCGAAAAACTAGATGAAAAATTAGAGAAAGTTTGAATCAAAAATCGTTAATTGCTCCAAAACATAAAGAAAAAACTGTTTTTGAACGGAGTCTCACTTAACAAAATTAATATCTTATCAGTCATGGCAACGTAGGCTGGACACGTCCACAGAATGACTCTCCCTAAATAATAAAATTTCCGAAAAATATGCTTGGTATAAAGAATATTATATCTTAATATATTGTCGAATCAACAAAATGTCTTCTTACAGTCTGGATCATCATTTCGATCTTGAACAACACTACCATTTCAAAAATGTTTATCAAAATGCCTTCTGCCATAATGGAACGATCAAATCACCTTTGATACATTTATTCCATCACTTTTAGATCCTAGTGGAACAGCTCTCTCCATTTTTCACCATAACTATCGAAATTATCGAAATTATCCGAAAATGTATCCAAGTGATTGCGGAAATATTTAGTCTAACTTGATACTCTTATTATCTTAGAATCCTAAAATGTGTCAGCATAATTTGGTGCTTAATGGTTTTCTACGGAAATTTCTACTAACAAAACTAAAGGAAACTTTTCAAAACTACATTTTCCGGAACAGTCATAATATTGACGAGATCTGTATCTTTCACGGATTTTCGTATTTGAGGACCAACAAAGAGTCCAACAGTTAGTTTTTTCATACGATGTTCTAAAATTTTCAATAAATGTCACCAAAACCACACCTTTTCACTTCCAACGGTTTGACAAATTGTTTTATCATACCTAACTTGATCGCATATAAAATCACTGAGTTCATTCTGAGAAAATAACTTTGGTATAGAAGTTTCACCCTCATATTCAGATTAGTCGCTAGACTGTATCAATATCTAGGTATTTAGCGTCATTATTGTTTCTAAATACTCCACGCAAATTACTTTTAAAAAGTAAGTGAAATTTCCATTTAGTAAAACTGGATATTTTGTAAACTATAATTATAGATATATCCACTTTTGATTTTTAGTAAATGCATAAAACGTTCCGTCTAATTTTCCGCGTATATTCGGTAAGAAACTTGGCGTTTGCATGTGCGAAAAAGTTGCGCAAAACTCTAATCAGGATTGGAAAACTAAATTTTTATTACTAAGAAGTCGATATTTATTAAAATAAATGCAATTATCTTATAAACATGAGCACATCCAACATTTTCATGAATAAGATTCTAGTCTGGATACTTGAAAACATCCAAATTTGCTAAGATATCTAGGGCAACAAACAAAAAAAAATTGTTTTGTAGAGCTGTGTAGTCGACTATTGAGCATCTCTGATTTTGCAGTGGATTTTTCGGTCGATATTTGAGGTTTATCTGTACGAAACTAAGGGAACTTATGTCGCCTGTCATCGTCTGATACAAACCATTAAGGGTTACGTGGGATTTCGCGGGTAAAAAACAGATCGTTTTTAACAATTTCATTCTCATATAAAAAATTAAATAAAATTAAATAATTCGAATTTTCATTGTTACAAACATACACTATTAACAAAAAAATTCCGAAGGTTTTGGAAAAAAGATGCGCCCGTGGCAGTGAACGAGGACAAGACGAAATATCTCCTGTCATCAAACAAACAGTCGTCGCACTCGCGACTTGGCTCTCACGTCACTATTGACAGTCATAACTTTAAAGTTGTAGATAATTTCGTCTATTTAGGAACCAGTATTAACACCACCAACAATGTCAGCCTGGAAATCCAATGCAGGATTGCTCTTGCCAACAGGTACTACTTCGGACTGAGTAGGCAATTGAAAAGTAAATTCCTCTCTCGACGAACAAAAGCCAAACTCTATAAGTCGCTCATAATTCCCGTCCTGCTATATGGTGCAGAGGCTTGGATGATGTCAACAACTGATGAGTCGACGTTGCGAGTTTTCGAGAGAAAGGTTCTGCGAAAGATTTATGGTCCTGTCTATGCTGTCTAGGTCATGTTGTCCGAATAGACGAATACACTCCACCTCTGAAAGTATTCGACGCAGTACCCGCCGGGGGAAGCAGAGGAAGAAGAAAACCTCCACTCCGTTGTAAAGACCAAGTGTAGAAGGGCCTGTCTTCGCTTGGAATATCCAATTGGCGCCACGTAGCGAAAAGAAGAAACGACTGGCGTGCTGTTGTTAACTCGGCTATAATCGCGTAAGCTGTGTCTACGCCAGTTAAGAAGAAGAAGAAGTTAAAACCTTAACTTAGAACTTGAACGATGGAAAAAAAGTGATAATTTGATTTTTGGCAGACAGTTTTACAAAAAAATTATAATTTCAGTGAAAATTTCGGGATTTTTTTTTTCAAATAGTTGTAAACGAAAAAAATTCTTCGTGCAAGCCTTTACGAATTCTATCTTAAAAACCTTTGTAAAATTTTATAAAGATTGGTTAAGTAATTCTCGAGAAATCTTGCAAACCGACTTCACACAGTTTCGCGAAAAAACTTAACCTAGCTCGAGACGCACCAGTGCTCAAGGCTGTATCTCCGAAACTATTACTCGGACGACCATGAAAACTTACGCAAATATTCTAGAGATGTTGTAGAATTCAATAAGTCCATAAAGAAATTCGATTTTTTGAAACCCGTAAACCCATGTAACCTCTAAGTATACGAATTAAGGCTATACGCATTACGTTTGCCGTAATCTTCGTTATAAATGCAAACAGCGCCGTTTTGATTATGTTCTAGAGACCTTCAACATGCGAGTGTTACTGCAACGCTTAAATTTTAGGCATGTTTACCAGTTTAGCTAGTTTTTCATATTGATAAAGAACTAATGTTTGTCTTGTACAAAAATACAGTAATTTGATATGAAGCTTCACTTTTTGGCATTATCAGTGCATGAAATATAAATGCAAAGCAGCGACTTTTCTGCACTGCTGCTACAGCAGACAAACCTTTGACGGTCAACAATTATCTACACATTTGTCGCTATCACAGAGCCCTAGCGCCCCACCACCTACCAGCACCGTTAAATTTGCTGGTATTGTCATTGACATTTCCATTGCGCTGTTACCTAGTTCAGCAGCTTGTAGCTTTGTAAATGCATGTGGAAGTGTTTGTTGTGTTTGTATTTAAATGTGGGTGGGCTAATTTGTACGTATCCCGGGACTTGAGGTGAAGGCTGTTGCAGTTGCACTTTGACCTTTTCAAAGCGAAACCGAAATCTTCACTAATAGCTTGTGACTATTGCAGATAGTTTTGTATGAGTTTTAGGAAAAAAAACCAAAAAAAACAAAAACAAAAAAACAAAACACAAGAGAAAAATAAAATAAAAATAAAAATAAAAAACGTCAAATGAGCTAACTTGTTTTCCGGAATATATAATATATATGGATTTACATAATTAAAATTTTCGAATATTTCATAATAAATTTATTTTTGAAATTTTTTTAACATATGTCTGGCGAAATTTTAATTTAGCTCAGAAGAGGAACCTGTCAACCTTACTTCAATTGCATTTTTATAAAATTGAATACTAAAGTGCAAAGAGAAGATATATAATTTATAAAAATGTATAATTCATACAAAAACATTAACAAGCTTCCAAACAGAAATACTTGATTTCTATTACATTGCAGGCAAACCACTGGTGCATGTACACTAGTGAAGTCAACCAAAGGCGTCAATCAGATTCATATGAACTCTTCTAACCTATCAAGTTTTCCCACAATAATTGCGAAAAACAAGCAAGACATCATCGAAATACAAAGCTACTATAGGATTGAGCATATTTCTATATACATACATATATACGTATATATATGTATAGGTACATAAACATATGTATCGCCAAAAAAGTTGATTAAGGTGTTGATGGGGGTTATGGTTGGGTTGTGTGATAATACTCGTGTTTACGCACTTTTCTCTCTGCTACTCTAGCAATCTTTCTCTTTTATGCTCTCTGCTTTTGCTAGTGCCATTTACTGGGCGCGCTTTTCACCACACCTGAATTTCAACTAAACGACAAAATACTAGGAAATCTCTGCTGGTCCCCAAGGAGCTGAGCAGTTGGTGAGTTTCGATTGCCACGATGAATTGGCTCTCACATTTCTTTTTTTAGTTATCAACCTTCTTAATATCACATGTCTTTTTGCAGTTGTGTGAGTGCAACAACAAAAAACAAAGAGCAAAAACAAAAAGAGGAAAATAAATAAAAGAAGCAAATTGTAATGAAAGAAAACGTAATAAAACAGAACATAACTATTTATGGCAGCACAATCAAAGCAAGTAAATTACAAAGCTACTAATTTAAATTGTTTCTATTATTAGCACAATATTATTGCAAATAAATAAATGCATACAGTTATATGACTGCATGCTTTATAGAATTTCTGCAAGAGTGCTTAGTAATTCATTCGATTGCAACTTGTGCTAGTGAGCAACACACAAATATATACATACATATATCTGCGTAAATATGTATCTGCAACAAGTAGCCAGATGCATCATACGCATGCAATCGCATCCATTTATTAACTGCATTTAAGGAATGTAACGAGGGTCCTCCAAAGCAGAATATAATTTTTCATGTTGTGTTCTATTTGTATTTATTGGGTCACATCTTGTGTATTGGGGTCAAGAACAGGTTGCGCCACAGCGTATGTCGGTATGTATGTATGCCTTTAATAATTTCGTAAAAGCGCAAATTTTTTGTACTTAATACATTTTTATTTAATTTACCAGCTTATAATTGGCTTATCTTTTAATCCCAGTAACGCATTTTATCGGAATGGAATTTACCGAAGCCCGAATTTATATGGAAAATGCATAACTGCTCTGAGAAAATACATATTTTTATGATACCAAATATTCGGAGAAATTGCAGTTTGATTTTCACTATGAAAAGTTGCGTCATTTCTGCTGAAACCTATAACCCACAAGACATTCGTCACGATTTTGCTGCCAGACAAAAAGGAGAATATTTTTCAGCCTTTTCGTTTCGTTTAAACGAATATGGCTCAATCACTGTTTGTATGTCATATACATACATATAATAGTCGAACTGTTCTCCAATTATATTTACATTCACTAAAGTATTGCAATTTTGTCATGTAAAGTCAACTGCAGGCTCGAAAATCTTCATAATAAGTATATAGGGGCAAAGGAAAGTATTGCTCCGATTCAACCTATTTTTTACAGAAGGGAATGTTACTATCAAGGCATCGTTCTCCCCGAACTTCAATACATCACAGTATGACCGCTATTTTCGACCAGAAGTCAGCCATATACACTGGTCACATATTTGGCGTCTGGGTTCATGAAAAGTTAGAATCCGGTTTCTACAAGTTTTGTTTGTAAGATGAAATATCACGAGTGCACTGTTTGCGCAAAGTTAATATATTGATTGGATCTTGATTTGTATACCGGAAAGTGAAAGAATCAGATGGCATTTAAAATTATGTTATGTGGGTATTAGGGTATTTTCACACTATAATGTAAGAATTTCAGGGTATTTTTTTTATGTGTAATTTTATATCAAACTTGGTTGAAATCGGTCGACTAAGTTTAAAGATGACACGCCCATCATCCAAATTTGACACTGGCTCCTATTTAATTATTTACTGATTTATGACGATTTTAGTAGTTTTGAACAAAACAGTTAAATAAAGGCGTGGTTAACATCTATTTTCGCACTCGCAAGAAGAAATAGTAAATTTTTCAAAAAATATGAACGAATAATTGTGAACTTCTGTATTTTCCAATACATAACTCTTTCACCAATGATCAAATTCAGCGAAAGACAACAAACATGTCTGTTTAAATTTCCCGGAAAACCAAAAGGATTAAACACAGCACTATGAAAGAAAACTTAAATGACTTATTGTCATTTCCGCTGTATTTCCGCATCTCTCATATGCATACATATGTACCACTCAATACTGGGTAAAATAAAAATTGTAAAACTTCGTTCATAATTCTAAAATTCTTGATTTGTTCTTCAAAATCTACGTCGTTCTCCTTAAAGCTATTCCCCTTGGCACCAATACACTTGTGCCAACGTTTTTAACAATCCTCGAAACAGTTGTTGGAAAAGCCTTCAAAGCTCTAAGCGATTCACTTTTAATGGCTACAATTGAGTCAAAACGGTTTTCCTGGAGCGATCGTTTGAGTTTGCTGAATAACCAGACGAATAAGGTGGTTGATTCACGAAGAATCGTGAAGCAAAAACCCAAAGTTGTTGGCCCATAATTCCGGTCACTGTTCACGAATAGCTTCACGTAAACGACGCATCACACTTAAATATTATTACTTGTTTACAGTTTGATCAGGCGGTGGGAATTCAAATTGCACCACACCACGATAATCGAAGAAAACTGTCAACGTATTCTTGATTTTTGGCCTGCTTAGACGTAGTTTTTTCGGGTTCGCCTCAAATTTGCCACGATATTCGGTCGACTCATCGTCTGTACTAGGATCGTAAGCATAGATTCAAGACACATCGCCAGGTATAATACTATAAGTTTCATGGCACCCGTTTCACAAATGTAACGCGACGCCATTTATCTAAAACATTTACTGATTTTGGCACCAATCGTGCTTTCACTTTTCTTATCCCCAAATTATCTTTCAAAACGATTTTCACTAATGCTTCCGATATTCCAACGATGCCAGTAAGATCTCTGACTGTTAATCGTCGGTTCTCACGCAACAATTCCTTTATTTTATAGTCGTGTTGATCATCAGTTTATGTCAATGGCCGTCGTGGAAATAGTTCTTCGTCGACGTGTTCTGAACCCTCTTTGAGTAATTTGTACCAATCAAAAACACTTGTTCCCGACAAACAATTGTCACCAAAGGCTTTTTCCAACATTCGGAACATTTCGACACTAGAAATTTGATTCCACACACAAAATTTAAAAAAATTCTTTGTTGAATAATTTCGCTTTTCATAAATATTAACCCACTTTATGTACTTCAGAAAGACCAGCGTATACTAAACACTAATGATTATTTTGATGTGATATTTGGTAGAAATGTCACTGATAGGCACACCAATCCAGAAAAAAAAAATACATAGACTATTTATAGTCTTACTGTTTCTTACCAACACTAGTATAAAATACTGGAAATATGCTGAAATCCTATTTGTTTGTGTGGCATACTTCCTGCAATATTAAACTCATACATACATACTTAAATACGGCTGATGTCAGTATGGTAAATCCGGCGATTCTCACTTACTTTATGTCTATCGCATATATGTGCATTTTATATAATCAAATTGGATTGCATATCAAAAGGATATCGACCCCATTACACTGCGCCAATGCACCACAATTGAATGAAGGGTTAAATTATAGTGTGCAACATTGCAACACTATGTGGCGACTGCAGCCAAGCAGCAAACAAGGGACTTATATGGAACATCTGCACATATAATTCCGTATTAGGGGTGTTCTAATTATACAACTTTAGCACTCAAGCTATAACTTGTTGGCATTTTAATTCGATAAATTAGTGAAAGTTATTCATTTTTCCAATAGTTCATTTGAAATTAATTAATTATTTATTAACCTATACAATCTTTTTTTTTAATAAATTTTATTTCGTATTTGTTATGAACATTTTATTAATAATTTTGATAAACGCAAAAAGCGTAATGAGATTGTTTTGCGTATTAAGGACATTCCTTTGTTCACTGTACGCCGCTCAAAGTAATATACCATATATAAAAGCGGTGAGATAAAATTTGGTTGCTTTTAAATTGCACATTTCTCTCTTAGGACTTTAAAGGTTTATAAAGAGAAAGCCGCAAAAATCGAGTTAACTCTTAACACTTTGATGCCTGCATTCTACTTGGGCTGTATTAGTTTTAACAAATTCTTGAGTACGAGGGTGGTCCATAGATGCAGGAAGTTTGAACATAATTAAAATGTCCAAGTTTCGACTCAAATAGGTATAGTTACGGTAAAGATGGCAGCGCGGAACACGCTACTGGAATTAACTATTTCTGCTTATGGAAAAGGTCACTTTGTCACTTAAGGGGTCAGTAAAGTAATAATAATACACGTGAATCAAACTATGACAATAGATTTCCTGGTAAAATAGCTAACTAAATTCAAACTAATTTCCCACTTATTGCTATAACATTAACTAATTAACATTTAGGGGCCAGTAGGGTAATCTGGCCTGCTTTTTTGATATTTTTTTTTTCATAGAAATTTGTATTCTACAATAGAACTTGTTCACATATCATGAGGTAATTGTTACTCAGAAGCTATAATATCCTTCAAGAATACAAACGATTATTTAATTGAGCTTGATTTTGAATGTAAGCAGCTATTATATTGTTTCCATCCGGAAATTTTTCCTAAAACTTCACCGTTGCCTTGTGAAATAACCTACGCCAAATTTCGTAAAAATATCTCCTCAAATGAAAGTATTTCGTGTGGCAACTATATGCTATCGTTGTCGGCGGTTTCGACAAATAAGCAGCTTGCTGGTGTTAAACAGGCCACAGACAGACCGACAGGTGAATAGATGGACAGACAGATGGATATGGCTAATTCAACTCCAATTGTCCAGCTCTCTCATTTATATACATACATACATATATGAATACATGTTATAGGGTCTCCGACGTTTGCTTCTGGGAGTTGCAAACAAACTTATGGCAAATCCTTGTTCAAGGTATAAAACACTTTTCCCATAAGGTTAAAAACTTTCATTCAATAGAAACTCTAATCTTCGAACTCAATTAAAAATTATAGTACAATTCTTCCTATAAACATAAAAAAGAACCATATTGCATTAGAATTCAAGTTGACTCATGCCTTAGATGACAATTTTTGAGTGGTCATTTGGAAACAATTTATTTGTATTGAAGGTTTTTATATCAAAATCTAACAGGCGTTCTTATTATTGTGATCTTTTTGAACAAAATCTATTTGAGATTTCAATTTAGCATATACAATAGAGGCCAGCAAAAGAAAGATATTTTGCTAGCAAACTGAAACTCAATACATAATGTTGTTGCCACCAAACGTCTCAAGTATTTGTCATCAAAATGTAAAACAGAAGCTTTTCTTACAATACTCAAACCAAATATTTCATATGCTTAAGAGCAATTTTATTTTTCAAGTTGCCTAGTTTAAATGGACATTAAAAAAAACAACAATTTAATCAATGTTTTGCAACCTTTCAGTGTCAACAATTCAACAGCAAGGTGCCAATGATAAACCAAAAACAATTAGGTAACAAGGTGAAGAAGTTAAGTTGCACAGAAGCCAACACAACAGAAAAGACGCACACGACGAATCACAACAACCACATACACCTACCAGTAAAGGGATGTACAATGCCGAGCTTACGCACAGATGATTAAATAAGAACAAATGTGTACGCATCTACTCGGTGCGCAGTGCGGATGATCTAACGGTGATATAAGCTTGAATTCTCAACAACAACAAAAACAATAAAAAAAGTTAAAAGCGCTGTAAGGTACGTGCAGCAGCACAATAACCGTTATTGGAAACTATTGTCAAAGAGTTAAGGTGCACGGAGCTATAATAACGGCAACAAGGTTTAATTTGCAAATACAAGCAAAAGTACATACACATACACAAACCCACACTTACACACTTACACAGCAACTGAACAATACTGGTACTGCAGCGCTGGTGAACTGAAAGTGTTACGAAAATATTGCAGCAAAAACATTGGAAATCGCTAGAGGACTAACAACAACAGAAACAACATAACATCAATATACCAACAACATACAAAACAACAAAAGCATAATAGAGCAACTACAGGTGACATCAACTGGCGTTCAACGTAGCGCACCGAGTTTCAGCCAGAGCAAATGGAGCAACAGCAGCAACAGCAGCAACAACACCAACACAAGAAACGCAATGTTGTGGACTCTCGCCAACTTAATTGACGAACAACATAATTCAACGAATTACAACAAAAACCAAAACCAAAACCAAGCGAAAACAAAAAAACAACAACAACAACAACCAGCACAGATGCCCCAAAATAGCAGCATAACGGAATATCATAGATAAAAAGCAAATTAGCAAAAAATAAAATAGTAAAAAAAATAAACTCACCTTGGACTGTGATGAGCTGCAAACTGTTGACACAATAAAAACCAACAACAACGTCTGCACCACAAACATAAATTAAATAGAATAGGCAGCACTGTCGAGCAGCCAGCGTCACAGCGCAGCGTACGAAGCCAGATGGCAAAAGCGAGCACAATAAATGCAACACAGCAACTTGTAGAGGCAAACCGCGGTTTTCTAACCAAACTACACACACACATACACACGTATTATATATAAATAGAATTTCGTTAATAATAAATAATTAGACTACAAGGATGGTAGAAGGCACTACGACGTAGCGGAAGAAGGAACTAGACGAAAACTGCAAAAGCTTTAAAATACTAGTAAATAACAAAAACCAATACATGCATATTTAAATTATTACTCAAATTAATTAATTAATAATTGAAAAAAAGCAAATAAGAATATTTAAAAACTCTAAAATAACTACAAAAAATCATTAAAAAAATAACATAAATTCATAAAAAATTCAAACAGCACTCGCTCATTTCCAAATACAACACGAATAACGGCAAAACGCAGAAATAAAGAAAATAAAATAACTACAAAAAAAAAGCAACAAATATAAAAAGAACTCTAAGCATATATTCATCAACGCAAGTACATAGGCCAGTAGAAGACGTCATTTGTCGCCACAACAACAACAACAACTACTGCTACAATAAACTACATACTACTTTTAATGTAAGTAGCTACATACAAGTATGGTAACACTAAACAAAGTATAAATTAATCAAATCGAATTAGCGGGACAGCGGATATTGTAAACTAAATCAACGAAATTATTTCTATATGAATTTTTTTCACATTTCAAAGCCTTATTGAACTTTAAGCTTTAAGCTATATTAGAAGCTCTCAACAACTCACGATTCGCCATTGTTAAGCGAGCCTAGCGAGTTTTGTATACGGTCCTTACGCTACGCAACGGTATAACGGTACACATAGCAAGCAAACAGGCGTACATACATACATACATATATACATATATTGATAGTTGATTGCCAAACGGCGTTGTAGTTAGGAAAAATGGATGATATGCCAGATTTGTCGCACCTAACGCCACATGAGCGTATGCAAATCGAAAATGTACTCATGCGTCAAAAGCAGGAGGAGGAGGCGCACAATGAGATAATGCGGTGAGTATCAAATGACTATGAATATATAAATATATCTTTATATACTTGCATAAATATATTTATACTTAGAGTCTATATATTGTTTTTAGAATTATAGTTTGCAAGTAAGGAAATGTATTTAATTACAAAGGAGAGCATTCGCAATGACGTAATAAGTTACAATTCAGATGCCGATTCCTCTCGTCGGCATACTGGCACTGAAGTTTAGTCTACAAGTATTCAGCAAATGGTCTAATTATGATGTTTTTAGACATGATGTTCTCAAGAAGAAATAAAAGTGCTACAATTTAATGCTTTGGCCAAGAATTTAGCCTTATTATATCATTATATATAGAGCCATTTTATCTCAAAAATTATTTCGAGCAAATACCCGCTGCGGTTTGCTCATATAAATTCAAGCCGAGAAGACCAATTTTCGATCACATTTTGCAGCGATTGCAACCGGCAATAATGCTTACAATATCGGCTCGGGATTATCAGTGTAGACAAGCGCTTCACATAAACCCACAAAAAAATATCGCACAATTGTGCAAGCCACGTCCCAGGCACACAATGCGAGATATTTACTTGTAATAGCTTACTAAAAGTATCCTTCAAAAAATTGAATGCTTCGTTGGCTGTATGGCATATCACGCCGTCGTGTTGGAACCAAATGTCGCCCACATCAGCATGCTCTATAGGGTATCCCATTGACTGCAATTTTAGTTCTATTTTTGAAGAAATATAGACCAATGATTCCATCAGGCCATACAAATTTTCTTATGCTAATCGAAATACTATCTCAAAATCTTCCATAAAGTGGATGGACAAAGCTCCAATTATTGCGCGCCATGCCGGACGAACTCATTCGGGTCTTCTTCTATATTCTGCACCGCAGCAGTAATAATGTCCCTCTCCGAGAATGTTTATTATCCACCAAAGTAAAGGACTTTCGAAACCGATCTATAGTTTCTCGAATTACTGAGTCTACTAGGCTATAATGTCGGCCGAATATTGGTCCTTAATTACGCCGCACCAATATGGTCGCCTGAATGCAGTGAAACGCAGACGAGGAAGCTCCAGACTTGTCAGAACACTGCACTTTGGACTACGACATGATGCCTCTTGGTGTCTGCTATCAAACACGAGCATTGTGAGGCCCGTATGCTCCCAGCTTATAATGAACTTCTCTCCAAGCAGTTCTTACTGGGGCTTTTCGTATAAATCAGCCACCTGCTTGGATCGGAACCGCCTCCTAGGAGCGTCAAGAGATCATTCCTCAACTACGTCGACGACATCAAACAATACGCCGATCATACTTCGAACACAACTAACTTCCGACAATCACTGACGGCTATTCACAGTGGAGCCATCAACACTTTCACCGACTCCCTTTCAATGAATGGCGTATTTGGAGTCAAACCACCAAACATTGCAGACGAAGAGCTCGAGTTGCCGCGAGCAACAAGAGTGACCCTTGCGCAGCTACATTATAGTTACTTTAGCAGGTTAAATACCTACTTATCCGGAATAGAACCCGACATATCTAATATATGTACCACGTTCATTCAGTCTCCGCATAACACTAGCCACTTTTTCGCATACCCCCACAAACATCACTCATCTGACACCTCTCTCCCTTTGGTCCCCCGTCGACGTTTCTTCGGCCTACCGTTGAATGACACCGACGACAGCTTAGCTAATCCTTACCATCCTAACGGGGATTAGGTACCCTTTTCAACAACAACACCAAATATTGCACACAGCTAGATATGGACCATTATTTTGGAAAAAGTTTGCACACAGTGTAAATCAAGTAATAGCTATCAAAAAGACTAAATCCGAAAAAATACTGTTTGAATGAAAAACCACATGTCTAAAGCAGTGAAACAAACAAACTATGTCAGCTGAGCAAAATGACAATTAATTTTACCGAAATTCATCGCAGTTTTAGAACTCTCTATTGATTGCCACACCTTCTACGCACTTCCATTGTTAACTTGCATCACAGTTCTCTGCGCAGATTTGCCACCGTTTCATTTTCAATTCTCTACATTGATCCGTTAATCCAGTAGCTGAACTCGAGTTAGTGGAAATTTTAAGGAACGTTTTTACAGTCTACTGCGCTATGGCGATGCCCGTCGTACTAATTAGTTAGTTCAGTTATGCAAATTTCAGTAACATTGTCAAGGGCGCCACATAGGGG
This sequence comes from Bactrocera tryoni, assembly GCF_016617805.1. Taxonomy (NCBI): domain Eukaryota; kingdom Metazoa; phylum Arthropoda; class Insecta; order Diptera; family Tephritidae; genus Bactrocera; species Bactrocera tryoni. The sequence goes on from NC_052499.1 coordinate 8,181,581, forward strand.
GATGCGAAATGTAATCCCAGCGGGCATTTATATAGAAATGTTAAACATCGGCTCGCAGAGAACATCAGCGAATTAAGAATCTATAAATGGGTTTGGTTTAATAATGTTGATTTTTCGGTGCGTTCTTAGGATAGATGATTGTGGAGATTTCGGTGAATTCGAGACGATGACTCTTGCTTTATTAAGAAGTCGAGATAAGCAATAAAGCAAGGGAAAAGAGGTCCGTAACATAACGGATTATGGTGCAGATCACTGCTCTATGTCTGTGAGCGCTTATAAATTAGCCATAAATGTGCCATCATTCCAAGGGTCCAATTCGACAAGTTGTTGGAAATCAGGTTCATATTCAATTCGTTTTGTGGTAAAGCTTTAATTCACAATCTTCAACACTCGGCACAAAAAAACTTTCGATCACTTACTTACTTCGACTTACTATTTTACAAAAACCTTTACATACAAGTATTATTTTTAAGCAGTGAGTTTAATTTTATATATTTAATAATATGCTTTCAGCCGCAAACAGGATGAGGTCGTCTCATTAGAAATGCAAATACGCCAACGCTCGGAGGAGCAGAAGAAATCCGGCATCGAATTGGGTGCAATCTGCCACATTTGCCTTCAAACGAAATTCGCTGATGGAATTGGACATATTTGCCATTATTGCAACATCGTGTGTTGTGCGCGTTGTGGCGGAAAAGTGACACTGCGCAGCAACAAGGTAAGCGTGTGCTAACGACGAACTATACCGTTGTTTAATTAATACTCTGGCACTGACAATGAATGACAGTCAACGAAAGCCAAAGTCCAATTAACTGAGCGACCAAGAAGTTTATGAATAGGTTCACGCTAGTTCTGCATAATTATATGGTATATGCACTCATGTTTCCATTTAGGTTGTTTGTTACACATATCATAATAAGCCTATTTACATTTGACGGGTCGATAAGTTCTAAAAGCAAATCTGACAGGCTTTCATGAAAGTTTCTCAACGTGTGTTCAGATGCATTAATGAATTGAGGAAGTGCATTTAAACTGTTTGACTTTGGTTTTTACTTTAAGGCATCAAGAGAAGAGAATATATCTAAGTGTGTTTATAATTTCAAATTAATTATGAAAAGATATTGCAGTTTTAACAATATGCAAATCTTGTTTAGAATATATACCTTAAAATAGAAATCGACTGGCGTGTAATCGACAAGTGTAGACGGTTACTGTCAAAATCACATCAAACTCGTAGTTTTGTTTTGAAGACGTGTGGAAGCTAACGAGTTCGAGTTAAATAAAACTAAAAAAAAGTGTATTATCGATCGGTGGTACGATTACGTTTTGCTTTTCGAAAGAGAATTGGCGCAATGAAATCAAAATGCTGTTGGTTGCTGTGTACATTGACTCTTTATCTATCTATGATGTCAAATTTGATGTAAAGTATTTCAAAATCAAGATATCTAAAATATCTAACACGGACGATAACCTGATAAAGTTTTCGTACTGACCGCCAATTGAACTTTTGTTGGGACAAGCAAAATCTCAAATCAATAAAGAATTTTCTGTTTTCTATCGTGACCGTCGGTAAAATGCCCAATGGTTTATACCAGAGAGGTAATGGGATCATCGAAACAATGGGATTTTCTGAGCGATTCTACTCCAAAGAAAGCGGAAAATTCACTGTCCATAGGAAAGCCGTAGATCATCCGGCTTCTGCAGCTTACAAATTACAGATTACGTCGTTTACTTGAAGAAGGGAAACATACAGGGCTCTATATGTGTCGAATTACTGAACCGATTAGACTTCGACTTGCAAAAAAAACCGGCTCCATGGCCTACACTTCCGCTGTGTCACTGTCCAATTGTTTGAATTCTGCTAGTAATTACTGATCCATACACCGTATACTCTGGATTTGGCTCCGTGTGACTTATTTTTGTTTTGAAACTCGAAACGTCACTCGCGACTCAGAAATTTGAGTCGAATAAAGAGGATCGGTAACCTTCACGCCACCTAACGAAACAAACACAAGTCTTCGAAGTTATATCTGCCATGGAAAAATTTCTTATACACTCCATTAGCCATTTGGAGTTAGCTTCAAACTCGTTGGTCACGTTTTCATCAGAAAACAAGTAAGAAAGAGCTAAGTTCGGGTGTCACCGAACATTTTATACTCTCGCATAATAAAGTGATAATCGAGATTTCATTATCCGTTATTTACATATTTTTCAAATACCGTATTTGTGTAAAGTTTTATTCCGCTATCATCATTGGTTCCTAATGTATATATTATACAGAGAAGGCATCAGATGGAATTCAAAATAGCGTTATATTGGAAGAAGGCGTGGTTGTGAACCGATTTCACCCATATTTTGTACATGTCATTAGGGTGTTAAGAAAATGTTATATACCGAATTTCATTCAAATCGGTCAAGTAGTTTCTGAGATATGGTTGTTGGTCCATAAGTGAGCGACGCCACGCCCATTTTCAGTTTAAAAAAAAAAAGCCTGGGTGCAGCTTCCTTCTGCCATTTCTTCCGTAAAATTTAATGTTTCTGACGTTTTTGGTTAGTCGGTTAACGCACTTTTAGTGATTTTCAACATAACCTTTGTATGGGCGTGGTTATTATCCGATTTCTTCCATTTTTGAACTGTATATGGAAGTGCCTGAAGGAAACGACTCTATAGAGTTTGGTTGACATAGCTATAGTAGTTTACGAGATATGTACAAACAACTTGGTAGGGGGCAGTTCCACGCCCACTTTTCCAAAAAAATTACGTCCAAATATGCCCCTCCCTAATGCGATCCTTTGTGCCAAATTTCACTTTAATATCTTTATTTATGGCTTAGTTATGACACTTTATAGGTTTTCGGTTTTCGCCATTTTGTGGGCGTGGCAATAGGCTGATTTTGCCCATCATCGAACTTAACCTTCTTATGGAGCCAAGAAATGCGTGTACCAAGTTTCATCATGATATCTCAATTTTTACTCAGGTTACAGCTTGCACGGGCGGACGGGCGGACAGACAGACATCCGGATTTCAACTCTACTCGTCACTCTGATCTCTTTGGTATATATAACCCTACATATATCTGACTCTTTTAGTTTTAGGACTTACAAACAACCGTTATGTGAACAAAACTATAATACTCTCCTTAGCAACTTTGTTGCGAGAGTATAATAAGAAGACACTATCATGCGAGCAGAAATTCCAACAAAAAATAATTCATGTGTTTTCGACTACATTTTTAATGTGTGCTCGTAGAGAATAAGCTTAAGTCACCGATTTTGAAATTTTATTGGGTTCTGCGGTTTTGACTTGAGTAAGAAACATTTTTAAAAAGCATTTTTACTTTTTGAATCACTTGAAAACGCTTGAAGAAAATATAAAAAGTTATATGATGCGTACATTTCAGCCAGCATAAATTTGTATTTTAATTAACAACCACCAGAAACCAAAGCGCTAACTGTCCTTCAACGACAAATGTATTTAAGCATGAATAAGTTGATAGTTGCCAAGCGGTATGTACATAGTAGCATATACTGCACCATTTACAACATATACATATGGTATACATAAGTATACATATAAGGCATCATTTACCACAGATTTGTCGTCTGTTTGTGATTGCTTTCTTTTCAGTAGCCATTGTCTTAGCGAAAAGTATTAGCACTTACATGACCTTGATTATAACTTAATTTATGTGTTTGACATAACGCATGTGATTTCGCGATGTCTTGCGGCATATGGGTCAGATGAGAGTGTGATAGGCGAGTTGCCTGCAAAAGCGACGTAGGTCGAGTTAAAAAAGTAATTTAATATACATATATAATTGTTTTTGGCAAAATATCGAATTCAGCGTGACACAAACACACACAAATAAACGTATGTGTAATAATTCTACGCCCATGCATGCGGTGAAGGGGGTGTGATGTTACATGCCGTCTGAGTCATAATTCTGTTCAAGCCTTACAATCTATATAACTACTATTGGATCCGGCCACGCGTTACTGTGGTATACATTTTTTTTCATTATTCATATAATAAACTATTCAACACAGTGAAAATTTTATTTACGAATAAAGAAGCGAAAACGTTTTTGTCGGTATAAGAATCCAAGGGATTGTACTTGAGGTTTAATTTTATGTTTTATTATATGTTCATACAAATAAAATTGGAAAAAATACGAATTTAAGGCTGCTCTCTCAATGACTGGTTACCGGCCTTTCTGTCCAGCTAATAGAGTTGTCCGCTTAATAGATTGTACTTAATAAACATCAACAAATTGTTGGACCGGCCAATGTGCATGGTTAATGGAGATGTTTCCATCTTCTAAGTTGGTTCGAACTGGACACAGTGTGCTAAATTTTACTAAACTTGGTTCAGTAGTTTAGGAGTCCATCGCGGACAAACAACGTGACACGTATTTTTTATATATAAAAATATGTACATGTTGAGGGAAATATGTATTTTTTTGTATTTTAACAAACGTGACAGACAATTTTCTTATTTAAAAACTCGCAATGCCAGTGTCCATGAGGTGCTGATTTTAAGCGATCGGCTTGACCCTATTCTTCCCACACTATGCTAATAGATGAGAATCTATACTTCTCTCTCTACCGTTTTTAATATCAGCGCCATTATGATCGGACCTCACTCAGCAGCAGAGTCTCCCTCTGCCACAGCTACAAGACTTTTTATGCTATTTCGTTTCCTAGGAATAAAGCCACTAACGTTGTCGTAACTATAGCCCATAGTCGCAACAGCAATTAATGTGAAAGAGTGGTTCGAAGAGTCGCCAAAGAAATCTTCTGACATCTGAGAACACAAAATAGTCCCTGGAGGCCAGATTTGGACAGTACGGTGTGCAGCAATAAGTTTTTGTAATAGTCGGACTCCATACCTTGCCAGTCGACAGTTGCGTTTTTCCACGCTTTGGAGCAGTCCACTCCGATAACTGTCGATTGGACTACGAAATGAAGTGGTGAACCATGTATCAACCATCGTCACATATCAGGGTTTATTACGCTGGAACATCTCCAAACACTGCTCCGAATCATCAACTCGTCGTTGGTTTTGCACAGAGCTTCCTCATGCCCAAATTCAATTCAATTTATATCTTCAGAGTTTCTGCTATCTCGAACAACTTGATTTTACGGTCATGCGAAATTATTTTTTCAACTTTTTGCTTTGTCGGTAATACATTAACTTCGGTTTCAACTATAATACTCTTCACAAACACAAAAGGTCGCCTAAAAGAACTTGATTCTGTTCGTTCAGTTTGTATGGCAGACATTTGCTTAAGTGATCCGACCTGAACAAGTTCTTCGTAGAATGCATCGTTGCTTTGGATATTAATCTATGCCAAATTTCGTAAAGATATCTCGTCAAGTGAAAAAGTTCACCATACAAAGACTTAATTTCAGTCGATCAGTTGGCATGGCAACTTTATGATATAGCAGTTCCAACAAACGAGCAGTTTCTTAGGGAGAAAGAGATATGTGCAATTTTTAAGATCGTTATTTCAAAATATAAGGCGCTAATTCGCTTATATACAGATATACGGACAAACTAACAGTCATGGCTGAATCGACTTAGCTGGTCACGCTGATGACTTTAGTGATCTCGTGGCTTTGTGACTTCAAACACCCACTACATGATAAAATAACAGTACTGGACTGAGTACATAAAATATATTTTATCTAATAATTTATTCCTCTTATCTCTCACATATATATTTTTTTTGCTTTCCAAATCAGGTAATATGGGTCTGTATACTCTGCCGCAAAAAGCAGGAACTACTTTCAAAGACTGGACAATGGATGAATAAGGGACAGCAACAGGATAGTTTCCTGCGACGCATCGAGCCCGATGGCAGTAGTGTAAGTACAAAAACAATAGCACCAATATGTCCATTATACAACTCAATTATATTGTACTCGAATAGGATATCTCGCAGCAGGCCATTGTCGATCCGCACGATACACTAGACAAACGCCCGAAGCTGGAGCGAACGCGCAGCGCGGCCGAAAAAGAGAATCTTCCAATGCAACGAACGGGAAGCGTGCTGCGCCGGCAATATTCCCAGCAAGAGACGCCCACAAATCGGCGTTTGTCCGCCTCCGACAGCGGCGCAGATATGAGTCCCGGGCAACAGCGTCAACGACCCATGCATCAGCAGCAGCAGCAGCAGATGCAGCAACAATATGGCACGCAAGGTGGACAGCAGCAAGCGGGTGGTGGACAGCGGGCAATTCCCGACGATGATCCACGCTATTATCAGGCATGCAATTGCAAGAAAACTGTTGGTGTTGTAAGATGTTAATTGAGATTTTCTATTAATTTACAGGGTGAACTGGATGGTTTGATGCGTCAACATCCACATCTGGCGCATCCAAGCCAGTTGCAAAAGCAGCAGCAGCAACAACAACAAGGCTATCACCAGCAGCCGCCACTGCAGCAGCAACAACAACCACATGCGCAGCATGTGCAGTATCAACATCACCAACAACAACAACAACAACACCAGCAGCAGCAGCAGCAACAACACAAATATCAACAGCCAACAGTGTCACAGCAGCAGGCGCAACAACGCAATTTACCACCACACCACCAGCAGCATCTGCCGCCGCAACAGCTACAACATCAGCAGCCACAGGCGCTGCGCTCGCATATGCAGCCTGGGTCCGCACAGGTATCGGGTGGCATGACGCAGCAACAACAACATCAGCAGCAACAACATCAGCAGCAACAACAGCAACAGCAGCGCCAGCAACTGCAACAACAACAACAGCCACTGCAACAACAAAGGCTTCCACATCAACACTCATACAGTCCACAAACGGCACAACTGCCTACGCCACCGTTTAGCGGCGGCCCAAGCGGCGCATCGTATCAGAAACCGGCGCCATTGTCGCGCAATCTCACCATAAGCGGCGGTCACGCCATGGATATGGCCAGCTATCCGCAGCAACAACAGCAACAGCTTCAGCAACAACAACAACGACGCCCACTAGTCGGTGCCCAATACGGTCCACCGCAACAGCGTTCCTTCAGCAGCTCGGAAGAGGAGATACAAGCTCACATGCTAGCGCCACACTCAGCCGAATATAACTACGACGGTGAGTCGGCTCGTTTTGTCCAATTTGCATATGTTTTCCATTCTCACTCTCTAACTTTCCCTCTACAAAGTACACTTGCCACTATTTACTTGCTTTTTGAAACATTTGTGGTTTAACTAATACAATTGCTCGCACCCACTTCTCATTGAGTATTCGATTCAACTTTAATATTCGATTTTATGTTTTGAAATTTTTTACTAAAAAAATTAAATGGAAAATGACTTTTTTTAATATTTTAAATTACTGTGTAACAAATTTCAAAAATTTCAAATTCCATTCAGCAGTCTTTTCGAACTTGCTGCTCGTGACAGTTTCCAATAACCGCCTCATTGGTTTGTTGTCTCTTTCGTTGGGAGTAACCGCTAATATTTGCGAATGGACATTGTTTTTATTTACTTAAAATAATTTGTTTTTTTTTTTTTTATTTATTTATTACATTTCCTGCAAATATAAATTATTTTGTTTATTTGTCAGCACGAATAGCACACTTTATATTCATAAACTAGCTAGAGTGCTGAACACTAAATTAGTTTAAGTTAGACGCAAGAAGAGTTTCATTCATCTATTCGCATTGTTTTATATCAACAGTTATATACTATATATATTTATCAGGCCAGTTATCTGAGCAGATGGTATATAGAACTATGGACTTATGTTTTAAAAATTTACTAAGATCTAGCTTATTTGTATGCTAACTTTAGTTTAAGGAGTACTATATATGGCATTTATGAACACATACTAATTAATTATATGCAAACCTACAGTAGATTTATGCCAGAGCTCTTATTAAATTCTTAGATCCGGTATGATATATTAGCTTGCTGAGCAATTTTTTATACTCTTTGCTTTCTAAATACGAGTGTAGATGATTAATTATGGTTGCTAAAAACTGTAAGCTTTTAAAAATATAATTAGTATATAATTAGTAGTATTTTTCGGCGGGATCAAAACGACAGTCTACGTTCAGGTCTACGTAACCAGAACGGCCTCAGATTTTTATTCGACCAAGTATTGTCATTTCAGCTGCATTCCCCTTAATTTATTTACGATTTTTTTTTTCATGCAAAAACAGCAACAACTTTTGAATGGCTATTTTGTAAAACACTTGATCTTAAATACATGTCGGTGGAACTTCGATATCTAACTATGACTCTGTAATAAAATAAAAGGCTTTGACAACTTCAATATATTTTAGCTGCCAAAGCAGATGCGAGTATTTACCTATCAAGTCTTGGACACGTCGTTCTCTCTCTCTCTCTCTATTTCTCTTTCATAGTAGCTTTAAAACTTTATCCCTGCAAGAAATGGAAAAAGTCTTTATCGCCTTCGTTATATTTTAGCTGCTAAGGCAGAGCGGGGTATTTATAAATTAAGTCTTGGACACGTCTGGTCTCTCTCTCTCCCCGTATGTTGGGAGATTTTGGCTCTCTCTCTCTTTTTCCCTATTTTGGAAGATCTCTTTCCTCTCTCTCTCTTTCCTTCCCTATTTCTCTGATCTTTACAGTAGCTTCAAAACTTCATCCCTGCTGGAAATGATGTGAAACAAAGAATTTTATTTTTGCGCAATTCTCTATGGTGACTCACAAAAGATGGAAGCTTTGATGAGTTAAAATCATTCTACAACTAACATTCAACACAGTTAAGTGCTATAAGATACTGATATGATTATATTTTTTGGAACGAAATTAGAAATAAATTATCGATTTACAGAAATGTTTTGATTTTGAAATCAAAGACTTATGTTTAATTTCTTGCATCAAGAAGAAACTGCGTGGTCAAATTACAGTGCGTTTAATGAACCTAAAAACTCACACAACCGAAGAGTAGTTCGAAATATCTACGAATCGGTGTTGATACCACGCACACAGTAATATACTATACATATGTATATCCAGGTTCCGCATGCGACTAAAGTGGCAAGTTAGCATGCCCTCACACCGCGATCCCCAACAATGAGTGTTGCAAAGTCGTGTTGCAATACAAAATGAAGCAGCAAAGAAGTCTACCAAACGAAGTAGGCTACGAGTCCTTGTTGTTGCTGCTGTAAAGTTGTACATCTTTTTGCTGTATGTTGTTTTTTCTTGTTCTTGTTTGGTTGACTTTTAATAATGTTTTTTTTTTTGTGTTTTTTTTTTTGTGGGTAGCTGCTGCCCTCTTCGCTGACCTGAAAACACAATTTGCAAGCGCATAACAATAACAAAAACAAAAACAAGAACAGCAAAAGTCATAAAATATCTAGCACAACAACAAATACAAATTGTATGTAAATCACAAAAACAATTATGACCACGGCAAAGCTAGATGACGCTCCTTTGCTGGTTTTGGCGCAATTTTACGCCACAAACAGACACATATACAAGCATATATACATATTTACATGCACACACACATGCAAAACCTATGCACACAGCGCTACAAAAAATGTAGAAACTTCTTCGCTTCTCCGCTCGTTGTAACAATAGCAAAACATCAGCGATAGCCACGTCAACTGCAGGCACAACAGCAGCACACAATATGCATTCCGTTACAATTGCTGCTGTGCGAATGCGCGCGTTTGTGTGTGTATTTGTAAGTGTATCGTGTCCACACAATATTTCGAGATTATTACTTTTTTGCCGTTACTTGCATTCTTTAGTTATTTTTTGTATCGAATGCTGAAACATGTTGCCGTTATTTTCCGCTCTTTTTGTTTTTTTTTTTGCCTGTTTGGCTCTTTCTTCGAGCATTTCCTTTGCTTTCGGACTGTGCCAATTTTTGGTTCCTTGCTCTTGGCGGCGCCATCAATATGGCTTACACAATTTGCGCGGATAGCATTTACATTTCTAGGCAACGCTAGATTCATTACGCTAATTAGAGAGCAGCAGCGAAGCGGTCGCGCATAAAACACGCTCGCAGCTACACACGCGCGCGCACATATGTCTGTGTAAAGTTATTGTAATCGCTTGGCGTCAGCGCTTAATTTGCACTTGAAGCCAATGCAAATGCAACTTTTCGCAGTTTCGTTTTTGTTTTTGTTGATTTCGCCTTTAATGCAGTTCGCGAAAATCGCAATAGTGTTGCCATTGCTGGAGCACACCTACACGCTTACTGTATATATGTATGTATGTAAGTAACGTTGGCATGTGGCTTGTAGCAAAAGTTATTTAATGACTATTTATGACAATCACAATTGTTGTTTTACTTCTAACGGTGCTCATACGTGCCACACATCTGCAACGCATTGCGAACTTAATATCGAGTTGCTGCAGTCGTTTACCGTTTGATAAAATTCAGTGCGAATTAGTGTAATTTTCCTATCTCTCATGTTTCGCGAAACAGTGATGAACAGTGCTTCTGATTAATAAAGACACAATGCAACTTTTAAATAGCGTTAGCTGCCACAATTTGAACTCGCTCGAATTTTTTTCGTTTCAAAACAAAAAAAAGTTTTGCAAAATATTATTCTCGTTTTAATTGCAATCCTATAACTGTATTATGTGAAAATGCAGTAATTAGTTAGATTCCAGTTAGTACGAAATGATTTTTTTTAAATAACAATGGCAACTCCATTGTGGAGCAGGGAAACATAATTGTGTGTGAAAGAGTAATTAGGACTAAAAGAAAGCCATTGCATGCCTCTTTAGGTAGTTAAAAAGTCGCAAAGAGCATATTTCCAGTTAAGTTCAAGCATTTTCTCAGCCTCCACATGTTAACCAAGCCTTTTATTTGAAAGCAAAACTTTTGTCTTTGTTCCAAAAGCCTCATGCATTTTTCAATCAGATTCCAAGTATTTGAAATGATTTTTTCTTTATTAGCTTTCCCAATGTTAGCGAAGTTTACTGAGAATGCGTTATATGCCCACGAAAAATTGGAGTTTCGCCACAAGATGGAGAGTTGTAGTTTCAGCCACCTTCGAGATTTGATTGATTTTTTAGTCGGCCTTTTATGACAGTAATATCCTGGGGGCTAGCAAATGTCTTTCGTCACAACCTTGATCGCCTTTAAAAATTATTGTAGTTCTGCTTCATGTAAAGCATATAAATAAGATTTTTCCTTTGGGAATATTTAAGGTCTAAAGTTTATCCGGACAACTCCGCTTCGATTCAGGCCTTGAAACAAAACATAAAGCGTATCATTCACAAGTTGCCAGTCGAAATGCTCGAACGAGTCATGGAAAATTGGAGTCAACGTATGGGCCATCTGAAACGTAGTCGCGGCCAACATATGAAAGAGATGATGTTCAAAAAATAAATGTCAAAGATTATTTTTCATATTATTTCGTTTCCTAGATAGTTGTTAACTTCATAGACCCCATTGGTAATACATAAATTTAAAAATATATTACTGACACTAAGGAGGCTCGCAAAATAATGAATAATTTGCTTCAGCTCTGTGCTAGATAACCAGGGTATCATGTCCTTCAAGCAGAAGAACTTATTAATTCCATATCCAAATTTATTTTCATTTGTCATTTTGCAGTGCCCGTTGTCGTCCGCAAAATAAGAACCAAATTACGCAAATGTCGTGCGGTGCGTATGAGTAACTTATGAATTATATCTGAAAATTACGGTTTTTATAAACTTAACGTGCTATTATACTCAAATGGAGGTTGTCTTATAACCTTAGCGAAACGCTTATAATCTTTAGAGTTGTTTATTGCATCTTTTAACGAACTCTATTCAGCTCATCCTATTGAGTAGTCAAAAAGTCTTTTCGTATTTCTAATCAAACTCCAACTTATTTTTGTTTATGTTTATAATAATGAATAAATAAACAAATATGCACCTTTTTGATCGACCACTTTTAGCCATTTTACGCTAGAGACACTGTTCCATCAGTGTAAATCGAAATTTCGAAATTTCCAGAACGGAAGCGAACGAACCTTTGTTGTGCTACACAAACTGATACGGCGTCGTCTTCGTGAACTTCACACACTTCATTGGTGGCTTGCTTTCCATTCTTCCCTTTTTATACAAAAACTGCAACGACATCTATTGACAAAATACGAAAAGATTTTTTCGACTACCCAATTCATAAATGCAAAAATATACGAATTAATTTTTTTCAACTCTGTGCTAGATAACCAGGGTATCACGCCTTTCAAGCAGAATAACTTATTTAGTGCAAGAAAATCATCTAAATCCAAATTTTATTTTCCTTTATTATTTTTTTGCAGTGTCCATTGTCGTTTGAAAAACAAAACAAATTACGTAAATGTTGAGCGGTGCGTATGAGTAACTTATAAATTGTATCAGAAAAATACAGTTTGGTGTATTTTATAAACTTTTCGTCCTATCCGACTTAAATGTAGCTCGTCTCTAAGTGAAACACAGTTTTAGTTATAATTACAGTTATAGTTTTGGGTGTTTATTAGTGCTTTTTCTAACGAACTCAATTCAGCTTATCGTAGTATTCTATACAGATAACTGTCAGTTTGACTTCAGAGAGATAGAATAGTGATATCTGTCATCCCTTGTCGTATATCGAGTTAAAATTCATGTGCGTCACACGGCTTTTCCGCATATTCAAGTATTCATTAACGTTCTTTTGATAATCTTAGAGTGTCAACTTTCTGGACCCACTTCTTTGTAAAGTGACCAAAAATCATTTTGTCGATATTATTGAAGCTTTCGTTCTACATTCAGCATCCTCGGTGTTCAATTGGATTCTACGGAACATAGCAAACAACTTTTGAGTGATTGAAACTTCAGCTGCTGAGCTCGAAAAATATTCACCAATTTTAGCTTTGTCCGACTGCTGTGTGTTTTGAATGTTAGATCTAACAACAAAACATATGATGCAATTCTGGTGCCGCCGATTCTGTAAAATTGTATGAACCCTACGGCCCGAGGGATTGTAAATATATGGGGATAGTGAGTGCTATGTGTAGTCAAAATGTCAATTAGGCGCCGCTCTAAAATACATTCAGTGCATGATGCGGTGATGCTATTCTCATAGAGTATTTTCGGTTTCTTCTTGTAAACATCCGTAGTTCTTTGACTTATTTGAGAGTGTAATCTTCTTGAATTTCTTTGCATCATATTAGTTACAAGCTGGTATATACATATATGTATATGGTATTCGCTTTTGGCTGAAATACATATGCATGAATATGAAAATGAACTAAAAACTACAAAACAAGAAATAAATGAAGAGGTGAATGAATAGCTCAAACATTACAAAAATGCAACAAAATATATCACAAAAGTAGCAGCAAATGCGCTCAAAGACCACCAAGCAGATATGGAAAGCGCCAACGATTGATGCCACAACTCAACACAGCAACTGTGGTGAGTTTAAACACAAACGCAACTCAAATACACTCAACTCATTTTTCCACTCACTCAGCAACACTGGAAAGCATGTGACCTAACGAATTGTGCTCACTCCATTGCTCTGCTGCATGACATCTGCCACATGCGGTGGAAAGCTATTACATAGGTACAAGCGTATAGCATGTGTTGTGGTAGTTGTATGCGTGGCGCCTACGAATTGTATCGCTTCCAAACATTAACAGTGCGTGGCTTCCAAGTACCGACCACCAAGCCCCGCATGTAAAACTGTTATTCTCCTCTATTTTCACTCCGCAGTCTCAGTCTCGCAGCACAAATATTACTGTCATTCAGTTCGCGTTAAAATGCGGCGAATTGAAATGTGCTCGTGTGTGGCGCAATGAGAGCGCAGAGCACAAGTTACGGCGAACTTCAGCGAAAAAAGTGAAATAAATATTTTCATTGTCATTGGAAAGCAAGTGCACGTTCATATGAGCATTGTAAGCGCGCTGGTGGTGAATACGCTCGTTTGCTACTATTTTTATTATACTATAGTCTCAAAAACACACAGCGCTGTTTGTAGTTATGAATCGGTCTGTGTGAGTATGTCTATGTGTGTGTATGAGTTGAGGCAAGTCCTGCTTTTATCAGCGGAACGCTACGCATTGCCTTTGTATCCTAAAGCAAACCTACATTTGTTGGCTTTGTTGCATTTCCACATGCAAAATGTGACGATATGTATGTATGTTGTGCATGAAGTGGGTTTTATAAAGTACGCTTTGTTTTCGTTTTGTTGCAGCATACTCACATATCAGTCAATCAAACTGCCACAACGTGTGTGATTGGCGTGCCACTGCTGTCCATTAACGTTTAAGTGTGCATATTTATAATGTAAAGACCCATTTAATATCTAAATTGCGGAAATGTGCTGATGGTGAAGATGAAATAAAGAAATGCTGCACAGAGTTCAATGACATGACACTAAAAACTTCTTGAAAGCGGTGTTGAAGAAGTTTAGTGTTTTCTATCCGGTAAGCAACTTGTGGTATACTAGTTGACAACTAATTCAGCGCCACTTTCAAACTTGAAATCACCGTTCCAAGATGTTCATCATGTTCCAAGTCTCCAAGGGAAGACTTAGTTCTCAAGCGCATGGATTGTAGCATAATTGGGTTCTTAGAACGCCTCGTGCTGGCTAACATGCATATTTTAGCTAATAAATCGAGCGTTGTGTTGACACCGCCTTATAGATGGAAATAGCTACCACCTTACAGTGACTCCAATTTATAGTATTTTCAAGTCAGTCTGTCTTCATTTTTTATAATAAATACTAAGTGATATTCACTTATCACTTTTAATTGTATTTATACAACTTTCGCTATTCACTTTCGAGCAATGTCGACAGTAAAGTCTATTACTTGGCAAGCTGACCCACATTACACGCTCGAAATGGGCTCTATTTCAATTAGCACACAAAGATGTCAACAACGGCGAAGCCAATGGCCAATAGCCAAACGCCGCTGCGTATGTATGCAACAACAACAATGCAACATTTAAAAAAGATTTACTAGCAATAAATATAATAACAACAATACGACAAACAAGCAGCTGGTGAAAGCAACTCATTCACAATAGGGCGCATTTCCAGCGAAACAACTAAGAAACGGCACAGAAACGAAAGCAAAACGAAACAGAAACAATTGAATGACAGAAACAGCAGCTTTAGCAGCTTTACATTATGCGTACAAGTCCTGCGACGAATGGTAAACGAAGCGCTTGCAACAGACACACAAATCAGCGACGAGCCAAACACCCACCAGTTTGGTTGATGTTGTTTTTGCTGCAACATTTGGCCGAAATAATTCACATGCAAACGAAGCATTTGTTGTTACTGCTACTACAAGTCGTTTATGTGACTGTGCTTGTGCGTGTGAGTGTGTTGGTTTGTGATAGCGTGACTATATTTTTAGTTGAGGCAGCTCGTGGAAGCGTTGCCGTGGAATGACACTGGAAGTGCATAAAAATATTCTGCCACAGCTTTTAGCAAAATCGAAATGAAATTAGTTTTCGATGAACTTCAAAACGGTGTAAACATTTTGGGCGAGCTTACAATGCGCGCATCAAGCACTCAAGTGTTGAAGAGGCTGAGCGTTAGAAAAAAGCAGCTTTGCGCACTAAATTAAATAAATTCCATGCAATTTCTGTGAAACATGTAAAAAAAAAATAGCAACAATAAGCCAGCAAGCAACGTAAAGCAGTTGGCATACAACGGATTTTCGGATTTTACTGTGTGCGCTGTGAGCCAAGCGTACAGCGTGGCGTATGAGTAACATATAAATTGTATCGAATATTTCGTGGCGCTGCAATGTGTGTGCGTTACGCGTGACAGATGTTACCCTAAAAGTGCGAAAAATTGTTAACTAATGCATAAATGCTACAGTGTTGCTAGTTTTTAAGAAAAATAATTCTTTGTAGTTGCGTGCATTTATACAAATGTGCTTGGAAATATGTATTGTGTAGTGTTTTCGCTAAACGTCCTTGAGTTGACGGGCATTCAGAAGGTGGCTCATGGCAAGCAGCAGCACACATGAAATGAGCAGGCCTAGGGTTACACTTTACGCACAAAAAGGTGTAAAACTATATGTATCTAAACATATATGTATGTATGTGTGTGTATGTTGAATATAAACAGCAAATATGTGCGCAGCAGCGTTGCATAGACTAAAATAAAAGCAAAAAAAAAAAAATATTTTAATATTGGTTAACAAATAATAATAAAATAATGCTAGAAAATGTGATGCAAAGTGCTTAAGTTGAGCAATCTTGCAAAATGCTACTAAAGTGAAATAAAAAATGAACAAAAATCAATGCTCAATGTAGTGAACCAAAACGGCGAATACGCGAAACAAGCAAAAGCTACCAATAAAACTAATAAAAAAGAGGTAAAAAGCTAAAAAAATGTGCTTAAAAGTAAAATCTAATAAATAAAAAGTGTTAATAATAAAAAAGAATGTTATTTAAGCAAAATCTTAACCGAAAAGTGCGCTAAAATATATTATACCGCTTACGCTGTGAAATTCTAAGCAAGTGCAGCTAGCAGCTGTCATGCCAAGCGCAAGGAAAATCAATGAAAGCAATCAATTTTGCGCGTCGTCTCGTTAATTTCTACTGGTTTTCCAATTCTACTTCATTTTGATTGTGTTGCTGCCGAGTTCGTTGCGCTAGGGCGCTCGACGACAGTTAATTATAGCGCTGCGTACACCCATCCACGCTCAACCTGGGTTATGCACAATATATTTACAACAATAAATAAATTAAATAATTAACAGTAGTTTTCCATAACGATAAACTCCTTCAAAACTCTGATATTGAAACTGATCCTGTTTTCCTTTGAGTTTGCCACCAATACATATGCTGCATTGGTGCCATATGCTCGCTGTCGCTCACAGCACAAATATAGAGGTCACCTACTCCACGACTGCGGCGTTCATAGTTTATAGTATAGTTTATAGTATGAATTGCTGATTTCTTTCTTCACTCCTTTATGCCGTGTTTCGCTATGCATAAACTCGCTTCCTGCCGCTTTGTTGTATTGGGTTGCTCCATTTACGTCCTACGCCAGCTGGCATACTCGCACACACACATACACGCATACGTGTGATGACTTGTAAAAATAACTCAGATGTACACGAAAACACGCAGACACACAAAAGTTTCTTTAGATGTATCTACTAACACACATATACACATACATACATACGTTATATATATAGATTATATATATATTTATATACGCTCACGTTCGCGTCTCAGCGTCGTGTTCGTATTGCACGCTTGACTGCCTTGTGTTTCTTCCTAAGGTCATCCGCATTCTCTAACCAGCCACTTTTTTACCGCCCACCAATGGCACATGCCACACGTCGCTGTTAGGCATGGCAAAGCGTGCAAAATCTGATGACTCCTTCGTCTGTATGCAAATGTGTGTGTGTGTGTGTAATATTAACATTTTATTTGAGTTAGAGTTGTTAGTTGCTTTGCTAAGAAACCTCTCGGTCAGCTGCTATATAGGTAAATACTGCAGCTTTTCCGTTACTACTGAGATCTCTTTAAGTAGCCTTCCATGTATTTGATGGCATCTCTGCGTTTACTTTTCCACTCTAACTAAACTCAAACTCTAAACCGAAGTTCTAAAATATTTTTAATCCCAGCTTCTGGTACCCTCCACCGACACATTCTCTTTCGCACTGACTGAAAAGGTAACCGAAAAAGAAATCCACCCTCACCATAATCTAAGGTGTGTTTTTTCGGCTATAGTTTACCGTTTCTCTATAGCTTTGCAGTTATCAACGAGTTACTCCTGCTTCATTCCATTTTTTAAGCCACATAAACTTAACTGTGTGATGAATTTAATGGCAGGAGTTGCTGAGAATGATCATTTGATGAGATTTGCCTTATTCACAGTTCCTGTATAGATGTCTACTATGAGCACAAAATAGTAAAACTTTGTTCATAATTTTAAAATTTTGAATTGGTTCGTCAAAATTTATATCGTCCCACTCAAATTAACCGCCTTGACTCCAATACACTTGTGCCAACGTTTTTTCCAATTCTCGAAACAGTTGCTAAATTCAATTTCCGGAATAGCCTTCAATGCGCGTATCGATTCATGTTTAATGTATTCAATTGACTCAGAACGGTATCTCCGGAGCGGTCGTTTGTGTTTGCTGAATAGCCAGAAGTCACACGAAGCTAAATACAAATACGGTAGTTGCGGCACGATATTGGTTGAAACTTAGCGAAAAACTCACGAAGAAGCAATGCAGTAAGCGACGGTGCATTATCGTGGGACAAAAACCAAGAGTTGTTGGACCGTAATTCCTGCCTCTTTTTACGAATAGCTTCGAGCATACGACGCATAACACTCAAATATTATTACTTGTTTACAGTTTGGCCAGGCGGAGGGAATTCGAAGTGCACCACACCTCGATAATCGAAGAAAACTGTCAACGTAACCTTAATTTTTGACCTGCTTCGACGTAGGTCTTTCGGCTTTGGCTCAACTTTGTCACGATATTCGGCCGGCTCATTGTTTGTTTCAGGGTCGTAAGCATAGATCCAAGATACATCGCCAGTAATAATAAGTTTCATGACAACCTGGTAGTCGGAAAGCATTGTTTCACAGACGTTAACGCGACGCTGTTTTTTTTTCGAAAAAAATTTACAGATTTTTAAATCAACCGTGCTTTCACTTTCCTTAGGCCCAAACAATCTTTCAAAATGGTTTTCACAGATCCTTTCGATATTCCAAAGATGCCAGTAAGATCTCTGACTGTTAATCGTCGGTTCTGAAGCACGAGTTCCTTTATTTTATTGACGTGTTCATCATCAGTTGATGTTGATGGGCTTCCTGGACGTGGTTCATCGCGTTCTCGACCTTCTCTGAATAATTTGTACCAATCAAAAACACTTGTGCGCAACAAACAATTATCACCGCAGGTCTTTTATAATATTCTAAACCCTCTCGGAAACGGCTGGATCGGTCCAGGCTTGAAAATTTCCATTCACCTTTCTGTGATGTGCTTGTCAGATAATGATGGAAAGAATAAGATTTCTATAATAATTGCGATTTTTTAAGCCATTTGAAATTTTTTTTGGCAAAAAACGACTTTTTTTGGGGCCAGCCATTTTATCAAAAAACAAAATATCAATTAGTACTTCGGTTAATACTTATATTCTTCTTTATAAAATCATATTTTTCTTTGGATTGGAGTTAATTTTATGCAGAAAATTTTCCTCAAAGCAGATTTTTTTTTGAAGGTTCTCCTGGAGATTTGCAGGAAAATTTTTCAAAATAAACAAAATTCCTCATAAAAATAATTCACAAAAAATGCGTTTGTTTCTAATTGCAAGTGGATACAGCCCCATAAAGCGTACAATAACTATTTATGGACGAATCCGCAATAAATATTTCGTTAGCTTAGTGATGTGATAATCAGAGAAGTAATTTAATCTTATGCAGGCAATAAAATAACGCTTTCGAAATATATAGTATGCGAAAGTAGAGTCCAATTCCATTTTGGCGTGAATAGCTTTGTGTCTTTCTTTTCCGAATTTATCAAGATGCAGTGTGAGAGCTCCATATATTTTAAACTAGATGTGACGTTCAGCTCTCTAACTAGTTAGTAATTTGCCTTAAAACAATTAGCAAATTGAAAATTTATAGTAATTAATGTTGATTGTTTTTAAAAAGTTTACCATCCACAACATTTATCGTAAACAGGACAAAGACTATTTTATAGATTTGTTTTTGATATTAATACGCCATAAGTTTTTTCTCTATAAAATCTCGAAAATTAGATGCCAAGTCAGTCGACAAGATCTACAGCCAGACTTTTCAAATGTCCCCAGCCTGAGTTTTTGTATGTATTTCTATAAGAGAGCCTCAATTTTCATAGTTTTGATGACGCACATGTAAATATCTCTCGAAAAAATTCTATAAATAATTGTCATCAATTATTAGGCTCACAATAGTTAAAAATTATAGACCACAATTTTTTTGTTTAAATCCGAATAATCGTAATATTTTTTGATCTATCTATATATATAATTCAAGAAAAGCAACTTAAACTTGGAGGCCCTATGTTCCACCTAGGAACTACGGGAAAATATATATTAAACTTAATTACTTAAAACAGCAGTTTAAATAATGTTTTTAATATACAAATAACGGCGTATAAAAACACAAAAAAAACAACAAAACTATTGCATAAAACTACAGCAAGTTTTATGAAAGGTTTTTACACTCAAAAAACAGCAACACTGTGAAGTGCGTGAATTCCACAAAAATGCCGTAAAAACGCGCCAAGAATCGTTAATAAAACTTTATTACAAACGAATACAAATTTTTTAATTAAAACCTAAAAAACTCTACTTTGGATATAAAAAGCGCAAGGTAGGTCGAAACAACAAAAACAAACTCTCTTTTAAACGCTGTGGCAGCATTAATAAATCATATAAAATAAATTTGACTGCTACTTACATATTTACCTATATATAAATATTTCAATTTATGTCGAATATCAAATGTTTTGTTGTTTTTGTACACCAACAAATAGAAAAGTGCTTATGCCTGGAAACAAAAAGAGCAGAACACGCTTACTTTGCATTGCTGTAAACGCCTCAATGCCAGAATTGCACACAACTACAAAAACAAGACACACAAAAATTTGGAGAAATAAAAAAATGCGGAAAAATTTCACACAATAAAAAATAACTAAAAGACGCAAGTCATGGCACACAAAGAAACATCCCAATAATCACTTACATATTTGTTGTCATAAACGCCGCCATCAGAAAATAAATACTATTCATCTGTATCACAAAAACAAAAAAAAAAATCAAAAAAAAAAAAAATGATAACAAAAGCAAACAATAATTAATACCAAATGTAAACGAAATAAATCAATAACCAAATAAAGACACGAAAACCAAAATCATAGCAACAACAGCAAAACAAAATTTCAATACAATATTTCATGCATTGATACCGTCATACCAGCACCAGCATACATTGAAACATACATGCATATTTACATAAGTAGCTCCATATATGTACTCGTATATACTAGACAAGCTATATATTAGCGCTAAAGCTACAAAGTATATATATACATATATAACATAAATATGTTTGCATCTACATATATATATAAATTTATATGTTAATAAACAATTATATAGCTTTGTAGTCATAGCTGAGACAATGTATGCGAGAGAGGATCAATAGAATATGCTAGGAATGATTTGTGTGCACCACAAAGCGCCGCTAAGTAAAGCGAAAGTACA
Organism: Bactrocera tryoni; assembly: GCF_016617805.1. Taxonomy (NCBI): domain Eukaryota; kingdom Metazoa; phylum Arthropoda; class Insecta; order Diptera; family Tephritidae; genus Bactrocera; species Bactrocera tryoni. The sequence goes on from NC_052499.1 coordinate 8,202,784, forward strand.
TAAGCGCACATAATAGTAAATACAATGCACCAGCGCATACATGCAAACAATCTTACACATAACTGGTTGGGTTCTTAGACAAATACTAGCAAATATTTAAATTTGTATTTCTTGCATTTCTAAAGCACCGTTAGCGAACCTTTCAGAGAGAGTCTGTAAAAGTGTTTCAGTATGCGTTTCAAATTTATGTTTCCTGCATTTTTATCAAACTCCACTGTACAGTTCAATTGCTTAAGCAGACCTTGTTAAACATATGATTAGTAGAGACTCATTTTCGAAGAGTTGAAAGCAAAAATTATCATATTTTATGCAGATTATCTAAGCGCAAATCATTCAAACTTGAGTAGTTCACAGACATGTCATCATATCACATTAACAGGTCTTTGATTGGGTTGTTCAACTCGAGAAATACTCGTACAGTTTCCATTTCATCACTTTATTTTATTCAGGCAACCGAAATACTACATTGCAAAAACATTCATTAAAGATACTATAAACTCTGAAAAGTTGCCCGAACTATAAGGTTCCTGAAAAGGCATCTCTATGCCCTTGTGATCAAATAAGTGTTAATTTTCATATTTTAAGAATGAAAACATATATATGTACGTATGAAAATTTCTTTAACATGGAAATAAACATGAATTCTAAGTAATATTATATTATGCATCACAGCAGATTTTCAAAAAAGCCTTGGTACAAGATGAACAGTGATAAACTTCCTAAATCCGTAAAGATATACAATTTGACCCTTGGACCGCGGTATATTTACTGCCCCGGAGTGCAGTCTACTTCAAAGAAGTGACTGTCTTCTCTGATAGCAGGGCGTTGATACCAGCCTTGAGCTTACTAATCGTGCGTTCAACGCTGGTTAAGGAATGTCTAACCTCATTATTTATGGCAGCGGGTTACTTTCTGATAAGACTAGTATTATTACCAACTCACAGCGGAATCGCAGGTTACTGTAAAGCTGATAATATTGTGGTACCTGTCACGTCATCAATACAATGGAAATAGATTTGTACTCTACGCTATTTGTGTGTTCTCCTACTGCATAGTAGGGTTTACCGGGAACTTAGTCAGCCCTGGACTATCATCGGTTCTTGCGTGTCGCGAAATTCTTTTGGCCCAAGAGCAATAATGAAATATCCTGAAATAGCCAGCCTTAAGTTAAATATCAATAGATAATTTTCCAATCGAGGTAGATGCTGTAAGCTTGAGAATCTGACCGGATCCCAACTGCTAAAAATGTATGAAAGAAACCGCTATGAAAGCATTTCAACCCTTGACTGTCCCGCGTTTGCGAGATCAAGGCTTAAACATTTGGCTGCCCATATTCTCCGATATCCTACCGAATTGCTGCGAATTAAAATTAAACGCCTAAGCAAATTTGTATTGGTCATAAAGCGCTTTGCTGACTTATAAGATTAGATAAAGGAGTGCTATTTTTAAAGCTTCTGAAAATACTGCACATACTATTAGTCCAATTGCGATCACTGGATTAGCCATGAAACTAACCTAACAGATTTCTCTTCTTCTTCTCTCTTCCCAAAAATGGATCCAAAATATTTTTTGTAAGAAAACGTCGAAAATTCTGTTCACTCAGACACTTCTGTCGATTTACTGATCAACTGAGTTTTTTTCTTTGAAGTACGCTGAAATATGCATAACATTCTCTTTAATCATTAGTAGTAGCAGTCGTACTCTTAACTACCTGAATCTGATTTAAGGGGGTACTCTCATGTGAACGCATACATTTTACCACTTTTTAGGAAAACTTTTTTATGCGACAACAAAATTCAATCATTTTAATTTTTGAATATATTTTTATTTGTATTTTGAAAAGTACAAAAAAAAAAATTTTTTTTTTCGTTTTTTACATTTTTAATCTACATTTTTTTTAAATCAAAGTAGTCCCCAACAAAAAAAATAGTTCTCTGGTCATGGTGCTAGCGGCTGTTCATGTTGTCTGAAATAAAAAAATCGAATGGATTATTATTCAGTATTTCTGCGGCTATTGTCCCTACCAAATATAATAAATTTCATTGAAAAAAAAAATAAAATGTCGAACTTCAAAAAAAAGTCACGAAAATCTTGTTTTTTTCGTTAAAAATCGATTAAAAAAATGAAAATGTTTGCGAAAATAAACAATTCTGGTAGGGACGATAACTATAAATGAGTAGAAGAACATATGTAAATTTTAAAGCTTATCGGTTGAATACTTTTTTTTTAGCACCATGACAGTTTCAGAAAATGATGATTCGAGAAAAATGCGTTTAGAAACGTAGCAGCTGCAGACTTGTCATGGCGCCTGGTAGACAGTCGCTTACGACATGTCGACGACTATGAGCTGTAACTTATCATGACTATGAATTTCGGTCTGAATTTTTCACAGCATGTTTTCAATAGGTTTTACTGTCAAAATATAAAAATAAATCAATTTTTCGAAGTGATTACATGAGAACACCCCTTAAAATGCGGATAGAAGTGTAGCCTACCTTAAAAGCAGATAGCGTAGTTTCTAAGCTTAAATACTCAACGAACTAAACGATCAAACCTTTATAAAAACGACATTGATTTTTTTGAAGTATACATTTAGGGGCCTGCTGTTTTTATTATAAAATTAATATTGCTTTTTGCAGTTTACATTTAGGCTATTCTAATACAGATCTCATCTAACAAAATTCGTCCAAAGTAATATATGTATTTGTGGGTTGCATCATGAAAGCTCGTATATGAGAACATGTTGCAAGCTCAAAAAAAAGGAAAAATAAATCAAAAGATTTTCTATTAAAGGAAATTTGAAATATACATATCGATTATAATATATGCAGACAAGCTATAAAGCTAAGAATATTTGGCAGCCTAATCTATCGATTTTATACCTTCATACAGAACTTGTAGCGAATTTTTTTTCCAATAAGAAACTTTTATTGATTTCATTTAATTAATGTTTCAAAGTCACAATTCTTTGTATCTACACAAGAATGTTTGGTTTCTACCATTAACTAAAGCCGTCTATGAATATTTCATTGAAATCAATCGACCGTTCAGTTTGCGGCGCAGACAAGAATTACACGTTGCATTTAATTGATTTTTTTCCTTGGATTCTAAGGTTGCACGGACGGTCAGCAGTCAATGCTGTAACCGTCGCATAACATTTGTCTTAAGACAACATTTACGCCCACACGCAATCGGAACGGTAAAAGTACGAAAGTACGTAAAAGTTCCACAGAAAAAGTGGAAAAAACTCTTGCCATGGCATTAAAAGTATGCCACAACAACAGCAAAAACAGCACAAATTAAGAAAAATACACACACTCCTGCAAAGCCAAATAACAGCGACGAGGTTAAAGCGAAGGCAGGCCACGAACACGAATGCAAACGAAAATGCTAAATCAACGAAAGTGCTGAAAGTGGAATAGAAGAGACATGGGAAAGCTATAAACGTAAACGAAATCGCATTTATACCAATTTTATAATGATAAAATAAAACCCATCCGACATACAAACAGAAATACCTGCAAATACACAGTATACATTTAGTCATGCGCGTTCATTTCGATGAACTGCTATATTTGTGAATTGTGTGTGCGCGTCTGAGTGTGTGTGTGTCTTTAGCTGTATGTGCAAAGAAGCCCGAGGTAGATTACCCTATTTGTCAAGCAAATAAAACCAACTAAAAAATTATTTTATTCGAAAAATATTTCATCAAGGCATCGGTAGCGATTCGAATTTTTTGTTGGAAACTCATGAGATGTAACTGTCTTGCAACTATATCCGTAGTATTGAGTTTAAGGAAAGCCTACAGGGTTCATTACTTACTAGACAACTAACAATTAGGTTAGCAATAATGATAACAGGGAACTGAACTGTTCACAGTCAAATGAATTTCAAGAATATACAATCCAAATTTACAATGCTTTGAACACAACTCCAGACCTTAAAAAAGGACTCCAAGCCTCTCTCTTTGTTTACTACAACAATAGCGTCTACATAATTTTGGCATGTCAAGACTATTATACTTGTATATCTATTATATTTTCAATACAATGACGATATTATTTTATAACTCTACATTAAGAAAACGACCGAATTAGAATCATAATGAGAGATTTCAACAAATATTTTCTATTCATTAGCCGGAAGAGTTTATTGTGGTGAAGCACCCTTCCTTAATCGTTTTCAAACCTAGCATACCCAATCTAAGTTTGAATGATATTAGTCCCCGCAATCTATCAATAATAGCTTTGCAACAACGAATCTAGTAGTCTTCAATCTGCTACAATATCAGTGATGAAATTCATGACATTATCATTGAAGCTCCTTTAATACCCCAACAATCATAGTAAAAGATTGCACCAAAGCCAAAAGTTGAATTACTAATCCCGCCTCACGGGTAAGCTCAGGTTCAAAGCAACAATAACGGCGAATGCCAAAAGACCCAGCAACGAATAACCAAATGGCATATGAAAATAAGAAAAACCTTATGTGAAATGAGAGGTCTGCGAATGAAGGCACAGACGAAAAACACTAAGCACGTTTAGAAATATAGAACTGCATACGTACATATTGTGGTCTGTACCCATGGCCCAGTCTTTGGCTGACTTTGGTCACGACACCACAAAGGCGAACAAAAGAATAACTTTGCATTCTTGTTGCGATTGAAGCCAAAACAAAATAGTTATAAACAGAAAATAGCAAACATGAATCCAAACTGGTGGAACATGCTTTGATATATATATATATGTATGTACTTATAAAAAAGTGAAAGTAAATAGCGACAATGAAATAATATATAAATAAAGAATACACCTACCTGAATGCATGGTTATATTTTGCAAAATATATACAGCAACCGTCCACAAAAAAACAATATTAGAGCGAAAGCGTATTGTACGCAATAAAGATATTTTTTTTCTTTTTTTTTGGAATTTATCAAATGTTGTTTTGGTATATAGTATTCTTTGGATGGCGAATACGGCAAGTTAGTTTAATGTGCAATTTCTTGACGAATAGGACATACATGAGCATAATTGAACCAGATCCAAAACTTTGAGAACAAATTTGATTTCCTTCAAAAATTTAAAACTTGCGTAGATACAATTCTGTATTACAATCAAAAAATAGTCTAAAATTATTATTATTTCCAGTTCAATCGAAACTTGAAGTTGAAGTGTGATGCATACAGCTCACATTCTTTCTCTTTTCTCACAAACAATTTTCAATAAGAGAGGAGTTTTGGGATTGCTTTCAATGCGAAACGAAATTCTTCTCTAGAACAACTCACGAGAGAAACATTGGACGCTTTAGTTCAAAAAGATCGCCCGATGATTCGGCTAGAAGGCCATTTCAATAAAAGTACGTCGAATGTTTGAGTCGCAAGCAGTTTATTTATAATAATAACATTTGTAATGTCAAAGTACAATCCAAAAGGCAAAGGAGAGGCTGGACCATTCCATCAAAATTCAATTTTTCGAAAAGAAGAAGAAAAAGTTTCAAAACTGATATTGTATGAGTGCTCAACATGATTTTTAGGTCTAACTTCTGAATGATAAATCTCACTTCACACCAAAAATAAAAATTCCAGTGTTTTTTAATGTCTGGAATCAAAATATGGGCATCATTCTGAAACCTAAGGTGCAAGTTCCTTGACTTCGAGTATGATTGAGTACGAGTTGGTAACAGATATCGCACTTTGATGCCAGTAAGAGTGATTCTTTAAATATCTATACATATTTGAATGTTTGAGGTAAATATTATTTCATAATAAATTCCCAAAAATTCAATTTCATTAATATTGTTCATATGTATGTACGCAACAAATCTAATCTATTCTCGGAAAGATTGATTTCCTACTAAATCTATTTTGAATTCCTTTATGTGAAGAAGTCCATAACTCAACTCGACACACAACACATCGAACGACGAATCAACAGCCAGCCAGTGGAACTCACCCCCGGACTTCAGCAAAAATAGAAATTTATATTTCGTAGATTTGGCAGCCATAGGACTAGCTTAGCCTGTGTGCGTGTAAGAGCATTAAGGCGCCAATGCTGCCATGCTTATGACTTCAATTGCGTCGCATATAAATTTGGCATCGCCCGAATGCAAAGCTCGCTCGGACGTATGTAAGCAGGCGATAAAAATAGCACCAATTTATATATATTGGCGTGAAAATATATTTTTAAAAATATTTTAGGCCAACAATGCCGACACAATGGCATGCGTATGGCTGTGTAGATGTGCTTGTAACTAATACGATGTGTGTGTGTGTGTGTCACATGCATATACATAATGCGGCAACGCATTGTTAGCTTAGCATGAAATCAGCGAAAGAAAGGTCAGGCCTTGATATACTTGGCCCTAAAAGCGAATACGTCTGCATATGTACATAAACATATGTATTTATATGTATGAGTGTATGTGTATGTGTGAATATGTGGCTAACTGTTAAAGCACTGTCATTGTGCGCTAAATCGCTTCAAAGGCAGCACAGCTCTAACGCGCCTGCCACTGCTATTGTCGCAATGCTTCCCTCAGATGTACACCCGTGCGTATGAGTAACATCAGTATAGCACGCATATGTATGTACATATATCTGTATGTATTTTCATTTATTTTCACAAGGCACATTTTTATTTTCATCTTGACCCAAACTCGGTCCCTAGCTGTTACTTTAGTTGAATGCGTCAAATAAACAACAGCAACAACAGCAACATAACGCATGCCGCAATCGCCGCACACACACAGTCTGGTGCCTGCTCGCGCCGATGCGTTTGCAACTGTGTCACAATTGCGCTCACCCGCTTGTTGTTGTTAAGCGCGTGAAGTGAAAACAAAAACAAACAAAAAAATTAAATAAAATCTCAACCTTCTGCGCCATCCGATGCCTTCATTTGCCCTTAAATTGCTGAGCCGCCAACATTATTGGCGCGATGCATTGCCTCACATTCTGTCAGTAGGAAAAGCACATTTATGCTGCCCCTCCATGCACTGGTCCACTTTAATGGAAGTGTAATTTTTGGTTGCACTCACTTAATTTTAAATGCACTGGATTGACGCGTGTTTGCGCCAGTGCCACATACAAGGCAGTAAACAGCCTTTGATGGACGCATGACGGACTGTGTGCGTGTGTGGGCGTTTATTTATGTGCCTCGGGTCAGGGCGCGCATCATTTTCCGCTTTGTCCCCACAGACTGTGGGAAGGCTCGTGGTCGCCTCAATTTAATTTCACACCGTAAGTGACCACATCAAAGCAAAATGGATTAATGTGCAAACCCGCACGGCCCTCCCACAGTACACGAACGTACACATGTCCACATATTTTCGCACAAATATTTATTTTGTGGAGGTGTATGTTTTCAACAAGCATGTAATTGAAATGACTTGCATAAAATCAAACTATTAACCAGCATATGTGGATGCATCGCCCAATTTGAAAGGGATGCATACATAGAAGAATATGTATGGAATATTTTTATTTCAATATTCGTTGTTAGTTTTCTGCTTCTTTACTGGCGTAGACACCGCTTACGCGAGTATAGCCGAGTTAACAACAGCGCATCAGTCGTTTCTTCTTTTCGCTACGTGGCGCCAATTGGATATTCCATGCGAAGCCAGGCCCTTCTCTTCTTGGTCCTTACAACTGAGTGGAGGTTTTCTTCTTCCTCTGCTTCCCCCGGCGGGTACTGCGTCGAATACTTTCAGAGGTGGAGTGTTTTCGTCCATTCGGACAATATGACCTAGACAGCGTAGCCGCTGTCTTATAATTCGCTGAACTATTTCAATGTCGTCGTTTATCTCGTACAGCTCATCTTTCCATCGAATGCGATATTCGCCGTGGCCAACGCGCAAAGGACCATAAATCTCTCGCAGAACTTTTCTCTCGGAAACTTGCAACGTCCATTCATCACTTGTTGTCATCGTCAAGCCTCTGCACCATATAGCAGGACGGGAATTATGAGTGACTCATAGAGTTTGGCTTTCGTTCGCCGAGAGATGACTTTATTTCTCAATTGCCTACCCAGTCCGAAGTAGCACCTGTTGGCAAGAGTTATCCTGCGTTGGATTTCCAGGCTGACATTGTTGGTGGTGTTTATGCTGGTTCCAAGATAGACGAAATTATTACAACTTCAAAGTTATGACTATCAACAGTGACGTGAGAGCCAAGTCGCGAGTGCGACGACTGTTTGTTTGATGACAGGAGATATTTCGTCTTGCCCTCGTTCACTGCCAGACCCACTTGCTTTGCTTCCTTCTCCAGTCTGAAGAAAGCAGAACTATAGGCGCGGGTGTTGAGGCTGATACTATCAATATCTCTCTTACAATAGAATAGGGGACGTTAGTTAGTTCACAATGATCCTCCTAAAGGTCTAAGTGTGTCGTCAGACAGCCACTTTTATTACCTACTTATTATTATTCTTGTACCCAGTTTTCATTTCAAGGAATATGAGATACAACAAGCTACATTTGATCTGACCTTTTAAGTTAGAAAATAAGGTTTTTCTTCAGGTTTATCGTTCATGTAGTCTGTAGTCAGTCGTTATACATATGTATATACTTATTATTTTATTGTATTCTTATATATTTTATTTATATTAACTAAATCTCAATATTATCTATTTCTATTTATAAGCAAAATTAGCTCAGGTCTAAGCAAACCCTTTGATATGATGTAACGGAATATCTATGTAGTTTCCTTATAGTTTAATTAATTTATTTTGGATAAAGCGAAGATTTTCTAAACTAAACTTAAACGATTAGCGTGACTAACAGACTGGATTTGTCCATATCCGTCTGTCTGTATATAACTAGTGTCTAGTGCCTCAGTAATTGAGATATCGACCTCAAATTTTTCACACAACCGTTTCTTCTCAAGAAGCTGCTCATTTGTCGGAACAACCGATATCGGAGCACTATGGCATATAGCTGTCAAACAAATTGAACGATAGGGATCAAGTGCTTGTATTGAAAGATTTTTCATTTGACAAGATATCTTCACGAAATTTTGCATATGTTATTGTTTAAGGCATCGGTGTATACTCTAAACAAATTGTTCAGATCGGACTACAATAGCATATAGCTGTCATACAAATTGAACTATCAAAATCTTGTTCTTGTATGAAAGCTATTTTATTTTATGAAATATCTTCACGAAATTTGGCATGGATTATTGCCTAAAGCAGCCCTACAATTTTCGAATAAATCGTTCAAATCAAAACACTTTAACATATAGCTGCCATACAAACTGACTCATCAAAATCTTGTACTTTTAGGAAAACTTTTTCAGCTGAGCAGATATCTTCACAAAATTTAAGACATATTTGTTGTCCACAACAACTGTATAACTTCCGCAGAAATTTTTCAGATCAGACCACTATAGCGTGTAGCTGCCATACAAACTGACTGATCAAAAGCAAATTCTTGTCTGGAATCTTTTGTATTTAAGAGGTTTCACGAATTTTTCATGTTTCTTTTATACTTTCATATCCAAAATATGCTATTAATAGTGCTAAATTATTATTAAAATTCATAGATATATTTATAAAATTACTTGGCATTTAACTTATACATACATACAATTTCCACGTACAGCATTTTCTATAGAATTTAGCTCTAAGTTAATTGAAACCAACAAATTCTCCACAATTTCAAGATCAAAATAAAATATTAAATTTGTTTTCATTACATTTAAATTTTACTTTAATTTTGATGATATAGCCAAAAATAGAACTTTGGCAGCAAAATAACCGTATAATTGCAATGAAACTGCAAGCATGAATAATAGCATACCCACATACATACATACATAGAAGACGTATTAAAATGCAACCCACAAGAGCCCGCCCACACATACACACACATGCACGCCAACGCTTGGGCGTGCAACCAGAAAAGACAAGTTAACATGCAACAAACAAAGCGCTTTCGTACACAATATTTGTGGCAATGTAATTTTGCAACAGACACCACCACACAAAAGCAAACACACATAAGTATATTCACTCGTGTGTGTGTGTGTGTGTACAAATTGCACACGCAACGGTAAACAAATACTTGCACACACACAAACATACAAATAGCTTGCCACCAACTTAATAACAGTGAAACTCCAATACAAAGTACAGCAAATACACATGCATCCATTCACACATAGAGAGCTGTTTGCGTTGGTTGCCCTTTAATAAATTATATTTAATTTGATTTCTTCCTCTCTCTTTTCTTTTCGCCCCCTCACCACCCAACTATAAATGTCTCTGTACTCGTATGTTCAACACAATTAAAACACAAAAAACAAAAAAAAAAAACAAACTTAATCGAATCGCAAACACATTGATCGGCCCACTCGTGAAATTGTGCTCGTGTGTGTGCTCGCCCCTAAGCACCCCTTCTACAAACTTCAGCATCTGGTATTATAATTGGTGGTGGTGTTGGTGTTGGCGTTGGCACCGGCAACGACGTTGGCGTCGGTGTCAATAATGCCGGCGTACATTTCGTACTATCGCCGAGTGAACTGCAAATCCATGGGAATGTAAGATAATAATTTAATCTACAAATAATGCTAAAGACCTCTCTATCTCTCTCTCTATCTCTATTTCCCTATATAACTGTCACCCTCGCGTGACGCTAGCTCGCTCGCACGCTAGCCTGCACTCGTTAATAATTCGTAACCTTTTTTAGTGTGTTAAATGTTTTGTTGTGCCGAGTCCTACTCACTAATACTACAAAATTAATCACGCTTTTTTGATTGATTTATTGAATTATGTACGTCAGGCACCCCTTGGAATGCTGCAATTGTGTGTATTCTTACAAAAAAATATTAAATTTCAAAAAAAATGTCAACTAAATTTTTCAATTTTAATTTATTAAAAATTTAAAAATATCTATACAGTAATTGTTATTCACCATTCACACTTAATATTTTTAATTTTTTGTAATTAAATAAATTATTCCTTTATAGATAATGCTGTTATATATCAAATGTGTCATGTATTGTGTTTATGTGTATGTGTGTGTGTGATAAGTTTTTTAATTGCCTCACAGAAACTCCGTTATCCTGTGTTGTACAACGAAGAATACTCCAAATTTTGACATTCTCTACACGTACTGCTATCTCTTTTTCTCTTGTAACACCACGTTACACACCGCCTCTCACCTTAACACACGTTCACACGTTATTTGTATGTATTTATGCCACTCGTTTACAATTTAATTAAACTCTTAAATGACTTTGACATTAAAATACACAAATAGTTTTCTAAACTCAATCTCAACTTGTTCAGTGTTTTTTTTTTTTTAATTTCTTAAAAAATATTGTAAAATATTGATATGGAAATGTGGAAAATTTGCATGGCAACGCAACTCAATTACTTTTTACTTATAAGTAACGCTTATGACTACAAGTTATACACATATAAATTTACTACTAAATATGCAATTACTACCACCATTAAGTCACAGTAACAAAACTTGTTTTATTTTTAAAATAAATAATTTTTATTAAATATTCTAACTGCAAAAAGTTGCTAATTTAACATTTCGAAAACTTTTAACAAACTTGCGTTCCAATTTATATTTTCTTTAATATTTAATTAAAAATAATTTTTAAATACTTTCAAACAGTCTGGTAACTCTGTTAACATAGAAATTACCTCGCATGAAATATAAATATTGAAAATGTTTATAGGAATTGAAGACTTGAAAGCAAGAAAATTGTATGCTCCATTTGGCCACCAGTTTTCATATTCGAACTCTTTTAAAGCTTTTTGAAAGCAATTTGAGATAATATTTAGACACACGCAAAACTAAATTATGTCGAGCTACATTCCAGAAAATCATCGAGTGCATTTTTGGTTCGAATTCCCTACTTGTTTCTGAAAAAACTCCTCATATGGGACGCTAGTTTTAACTGGAGTTCAAGCGCTATGGTCGTGATCATTGTGCGCCGCGTATTCATTCATGATCGAAAACTTGAAACCCAATCTTTTTCATATCTAAAATATGAAAACAGTAGAAGCATTTAGTTTTGGTTACAGTACTCACTCCAAATGTCGAATTTGCCACCAGAAATTTGCTATTTGTTTTACTCTTCCCATATTCTCGCGACAAATAAATGGAGTTAACTGTTTAGGTATATTAGGTGCGCAATTACGTTCTTGCTGTTTTTTGATGAAAGTGCAATTTTATTATTTGAAATACTGCCCATCGCCAGTCACCACTTTTTCCCATATTTCTGACAAAGCTCGAATACCATTACGATAAAACCGTTCAACTTGTGGTGCTATCCAAGCATCAAGCCAGTTTTCGTAGTCGTCTTTAAAGTGGGGCAGCTTCTGAGCCAGACCGTGTGTCATCGAACAGAACAAATAATCGTTGAACGGTTCAATATCTGGTAAATAAGTGGGTTGGATAAGACTTCCTATTTAAATTCTGTATTCGTCGTTGCCAATGCGCAAAGGACCTTAACTCTTCCGCAGAACCTCTCTCTCGAAAACTCGTAACGCCGATTCATCAGATGCTGTCATCGTCCATACCTCTGCACCATATAGCAGGACGGGGGTGAAAAGAACTTTACTTCTCAATTTCCCACTTAGTGCAAAGCAACACCTGTTGGCAAGAGTGATTTTGCGTTGGATTTCGAGTCTGATGTTGTTGTTGGTGCTAATACTGGTTCTAAGATAGACGAAATGAATGAAGTTATGACTATCAGCAGTCACGTGGGAGCGGAGTCGCGAGCGCGACGACTGTTTGTATGATGACAGCAGATATTTCCGTTTACCCTTGTTCACTACCAGACCCATTTGCCTCGCTTCTTTGTCCAACTTGGAGAAAGCAGAACTAACGGCGACTATGGCGAACTATACACTCTTGTAGAAAATGTTACTTTCTCGATTGAAATCTGCAACTCGAACAATTTTCTCAAATATCTAGGTTAAGTTAATCACGGTTTGCTTGACCCAACGATTAACAAACAGCGGCTCTTAGTTGCGCACCTAATGTGAGGAATCTTAAGTTCCATAATAAAATCAACGGTTGATAAAACAAAAAAACTTTGTCTCTTAGTGCCAGACTAAAATAGATTTTAATTTTCCAAACCATTTCGATCTCATTTTGAATAACTGCTAGGCAGTAACTTTACAAAACCATAACATAATACGCGCTTAAGCTAATTTGATCATGCTAAGGGCAACAACAAACGATGTAAACTCATCAATCCTAAGCGATTATCTCTCTCTCTGAGCCACCAATCAAATTCGTTTGCTTGTATAACAGCCGCGCGTTCGTTCGGACACTCGCTAAGTGTTTAAAGAACATTTTGAACTTCTTCCGGCGGATAGTGATTTTAATACTTCTCTTTATTAAATATAATAGGTTGTCAAAAAAGTCTTGCGGTATTTTCGCTAGTTGGCACTGAAAGCGCGTAGTTCTAGTTTTATTCGTCGCATCGGGTCATACTATACCTTTTTGGAAAGCTCATTTCACGCGCTAACACGTGTTTGATTGATTGTCGTTTCTTTTAAGTCGTTCGTGAGTTATAGCGTCGCAAACATGGAGCAAAATAAAGAGAAAATACGACATATCTTACAGTACTACTACGATAAAGGCAAAAATGCATCTCAAGCCCCCAATAGAATTTGTGCGGTTTATGGACCCGATACAGTTTCCATTTCCACCGCACAACGATGGTTTCAACGTTTTCGACCTGGTGTAGAGGTGGTCGAAGATGCGCCACGCTCCGGAAGGCCTGTCGTCGAAAATTGCGATAAAATCGCTGAATTGGTCGAAAGAGACCGGCATAGTAGCAGCCGTAGCATCAGTCAAGAGCTGGGCATGAGTCATCCAAAATTCATTTCAATTTCAATAAAAAAAAATTCAATAAAAATACTGCAAGACCTTTTCGATAACCCATTATGTATACGTACGTCTAACGAGATTATGTCTTGTTTTTGCTTAACAAATTCAGGCAAACAATTTTGATTTTGTCTTCTTGCTTTTTCATAGTACTACGGAAATAACATCGACTTTATCCCAATCAATAGGGCGAAGGTGATAACAAACCGATGAGAACTATACTTGAAACTACAGTTTCAACTCTGTCATTTAACACTTTTCCCCCGGCTATTTACTTTATAACAGCAAGAACAACCATTTAGCATAAACAACTTAAAATTTCACTCTACAGGCAATTTACGCGAACCTTGGAGGCAACAGCGCAGTCTCAACGAGCGCGATCTCTTAAGTGTGACGAACTCTTATGGCGCTAACGACTATCGCTTGACCACTACAAATCGTCTGTACTCGTCAGCCGATCGCGATCGCTACGATTTGCATCGCGAGCGACTCGAACGCTATCCACTAACGCGCACCGCACGACTGGATGTGCAGCAGCAGAACGTCTACAATCGCACGAATCACGATCGACAGCCGGTGAACGCCAACAGTGGAGCGTATACGGCGCGTCGTGCGCCAACTTTAGCCACGGCTGCGGCAACTACAGGTGGCGGTGGTAGCAGTAGCAGCAGCAGTGCCGGTAGCTACCACCACCAGAAACAATCTCAACAGCAGCAGCATCATCACCATTCAAATCCACAAATAGTAATCGATGATAAGCCACTGCCTACAAGCGCTTATGATCGCTACGGCATCACAGTTGGTGGTGGTTCACGCGGCGAAGAGGGTAGTGCGCGACGCATTGGCGCTGCGGCAACACGTAGCCTCGGGCGCGATCGTACATTAATGGCGGACCCCTATTGGGATGAAACGGTTATGTCGACAAATGCGGCACAGGACTCGCGACGTTATACGGAGCGTAGAATAAAGAAAACGGTACGCTTTGATGGGCACGACGAGCCGCTGTTAAGCACCGCTACAACAAAATCTGGTTCATTGCCGCCAGTAACACAAATCTTACCATCAACGGCTGTGGACGTAGGCGCCGCCACTATACTGACCAGCGCTAAATTGGGCGCAAATGCAAACACTGCCAATACGATTAGCATTTCGGATGCGGCTGCCGATTGGGCACGTTGGGACGCTGAACGGCAGGGTAGTCAGGATTCGGCAACTAAGGACTCTGGCATCGATACGTGCAGTACATTCACGAGTAGCGAAGACTCAAATCGTGGCGATGGGCCAAAGGTAGAATTACTGCACTGTGTATAACTTGCCAAAGACTCATGAAAGTACCTCTCTTTCTGCTCAAAACTCCCACCAACCCAACCCAAAATACTTAATCTGTTATTTGAAACGTTATCTCTTCGTTATTGTGTTTGTCCTTAATGTGTCGCTATAAGCAGTGGCGCGTTTATATTATTTTAAAGTTTTTGGATCTGAAGACCTTCCAATTTTCCAGAACTAGAGCGAACTGAACGCCTGGTATTCCTCTCCATTAAAAAGTCCGTTTAAAGTGTTCTTATTTCACAACTTCTTGTTTGATTTCTATATGAAATGAAACCAATACTATTTTGAGTTATTATGTACTTAGAAATAAATACAATCATACATATACATATATTTTACACAACTGCATGTTAATTTGCATTGTTTGTAGTCGAAATATGCGTTTGTGCTCAGTCTATTTGCTTCTTCCACCGTGCTGGTATTTGCTAGGCGTCGATTTCATGCCTGCTTCTTTTTCTTTTTCTTTCTTCATTAATCTGTAATATTAGTAAATATGTATACTATAACAAAATTTAACCACAAATGTCCGCACATATGCTTCATATATTACTAGAAGCGTATATATATACGCAATATACATAGATGTATACAAGTATATGAGAAATATAATTAAAAATATTTATTTTTGCTCCCGAACTGTTTGAAATGTTCGAAAATAAGGTATACATATCAAAAATCGATGTAATTTAATTTAGTCAATTAGCTAATTTTTCAAATTCTCTTTTCAATAAAAACCCTAAATCTTTCCGAACAAACCCTAAATCGTTTTGACTATGTACATCCGTCTGTCGGTTTGTCTGTCTTTATATACGCGTACTAGTCTCTCAGTTTTTGAGATATCGATATGAAATTTCGCACACGTTCTTTTCTCACCACGGAGCTGCTCGTTTGTCGGAAAGGCCGTTCTCGGACCAAAAAAGCATATAGCTCCCATACAAACTGCACGATCGGAATGAAGTGCTTATGGGGAAAGTTTTTTCATTTGACGCGATATCTTCATGAAACTTTGCACGGGTTATTACATAAGGCAATGACATATTACCCGAAGAGATTTTTCAGATCGGACTAAATATAGCTGTCATTCAAACTAAACGATCGGAATCAAGTGCTTGTATAGAAAATTTTTTCAGTTGACGAGATATATTCAACAAATTTGGCATAACTTCTTGGGCAACGGTGCAATCTCCGAAAAGAAACGTTTTTTTCGGAAAATGTAAGATATCTGTTATTATTTGTGAAGGTAGGGAAGGAAGGTATGTTTTTCTCAAAAGTAGTGATTAGGCACAGAAAAGATATTTTATATTGTTATAGAGAGCAAATTTACCTGCCTCATATTATAGAATTATAATTTTATACATCTTCATTAACTTCATTTGTTTTTTGATAATCGCTTTATGACTATCTCTCTCTCTCTCTCCCTCTCACATTATCGACAAAATGTTATAGAAGCAATAATCATATTTACAATCTTGTACATTTTTAAGGCAGTTTTCACAACTGCTCAATTAGCTAATTGCATACAATTAAGCTAAGGGAAAGTTAATCAATTAGCAATGCTTAAGTTATTTCATTGACTAGATTTTAATGCTGCCTGGAAAGCTTTTCAAGCGATTTAGAAAATCGTTTGATATATTTTACCTTTGAGTGTTAATTAGCAAACAATAATTGCACATATTAACATTTTGTCATTTACATGCTCACAAACACATTATCAAACCCGCAATACACTCTAAAAAATACCGCACAAAAGTAGTAAATATCAATTTCACAATCTTTGTTATTTCTGCACATATATATTTATTTTAAAATATACATGCATCTGTAATCTCTATATACATATATATGTACAAACATTTTTAACGGCACAAATAACACAAGTTGCTATGTATTTGTCTACTGCATAGATGTTTATATGAGTATATGTTTTGTATGTTGCATTTGTTAACAAATATTTTTTAATAAATATCGCATGCTATAAAAATATGTCATGCAATATGCGCACTTCACACCTTTGGATATTCCTTAGCAATGTACATTTAAGGAGAATTTTGAAGCCTGATTTCATTAAATGTGTATGTGTTCTCATTAATTAGAAAACAGCAAACTGAAATGAGTTTATATTTTTAGGTAAATATTTACTGTATTGAGGAAATGTAAAAAAAAATCCTTTCTATATTCTAGTGAAAACTCTATGCTTATCACTAATTGTACTAATGCATTCATGAAATTGTATGTATCTATGTAAAATGAAGCATTTATACCAAGAATGTATTGCATATGCATTGAGTGAACTGAGCGTTTAAATAAATTTTATAAATTTTATTGTTTCTTAACTCTATTTGTAAAACAATTAACCAAAACTGTGCATATGTATATAAAAAGAACAACAAATTGAGTGTATATAGCGAATAGCTACCGAACACCCAACTACTATTAGTGCAGTACTAACTTTAAGCATAATGTAAGAGTCAGCATTATTGTCTGACGTAAAAAACTTAAATTCCTTTATGTACTAACAATTTATAGTAGCGAATATTTACAACAATTATTGACGAACTTCAATGCAAGAATATTCATAAAATTTTTATTTACCCTATTTTATGCAACTTCCATCTCCGCCACCTACTCCTACCCACAAAAACAAAAAAACCAAATAAAAATTGTAACTAAACGTAAATGATTGGTCACACCCGTACCATTCCATCAACGCACTCCACCAACACAATCATCATAATCAAATATATATATCACCTGTTCAAACGTCCGTCCAATCAACCGTATATCTACGCACATCGTTTACGCTTTTAAAACAAAATACACGACTTTTCTGAAAATTACAAAACTACTAGCAACCGGTGAATTGGCAAATATCCACCGATAATACATGTCTCATTGGTCGTATGATATTGCGAAAGTACTACGATGGCGAGGATATTCTCGGCTTGAAAGTTGTAGGCGGCCAACGGTCGACGGCAGCAGCGGACGCGCACACTAAGTCAGCCGATTGCGGCGCGTTCGTTGAAAAGGTGAAGCGCGGTTCGGTAGCCGATGTTGAAGGACATATACGACCAGGTAAACAATGTAACATGCATAGCAGACAAGCACTCATGAGCATGCATAGCCTTTTCACAGTACATTTTGAAAGCACTTACACTCGAAAATCGGAATTAACGTTGCTTAAAACGTAATTATTATATTAAGCAGTCAATGCTTCAGGCCATGCGGGCAATAATCAATGAAAAATAAGATATAAAAACAAAATTTCTAGATATATAGCAGTTATGTTAGTCGCCCTTCAAGAAGTAGTCATAAGAGAAATTTGAAGCTCAATATACACCCTAGAAACTCGAAAACTCGCTCCTCCTTTTAAAAGTGCACTTCCGTGGTTCCATTGACGATTCGGGTGTAGCCGATCTGCCCTAAATTAAATGAAGTTAACAAATCACGGACCACATATACTTAACACAGAGATTGTGACATTCTTAACATAAGATACTTTTTTAGATTATTGACTACACGGTTATAACCTGATTGCAAGGTTATACACACTTACGTGGTCGCAATAACCTTTGTAATAGAACCTTGGCATTTTCATAGAGTTGAGAGAAACCATCAGCATCTAAACTATTTAAAAAAGAAAGTATTCCAAAATAGTATTCCATAGTAATAACAACTTTTGATATCTGCTTGATAAAACTCGTCACTGCTTTTTCAACATGTTACACGTAAAAACTATTCTTTGAGACACCTGTTTTTGCATTTGGAAGCAACCACTTGAGAAGTTCGTAAAGATCACTTCAAGATGGTTACTACGTAATACGAGTATATTGACTTTAACATGTTTATTTTATCTAAAGCTGCAAGTAGGTTTCTTTCATATAAAAAATATATTATGCCCCAACATTCCGGTGCAAAACATAGCTGCTTAAACAATGACTAAGTGAAAAGCACCCACTGTGAATATTATTTCTTGAAGGCAATAGCTGTAGTCTTCGCTGCGCCAAGCCTTGCAGATTAGAGAATCGAACTAACTTAACCATTTTTCTTCCAGCAGTTGCAACCTGGCGATAATATTTCGCAATTGAGTTGTGCATCTGTCTTATTATTATCATTTGAGCTTTTGACAAAACTTCGATCACTTTAAAGAGGTATCCACAGTTATCCTGCTTCGAATTCAACTCTTTAACTTTGTAGTTTCATTTACATGTAAGCTTTTGAAAACAGAGGCGCGCTCGAAGACAGCAAGTACTGAAATAGCGCATCGAAGACAGTCCGTATGCCATTCATTAACACTTGCACGCATTTGTATTTTACGACGCCATCTTTCTATCTCACTTTCTCTCTCTCTCTCTCTCTCTCTCTGTCTCTATCTATCTCATCACATTTGTATTTCATTTGCATCAGGCGACGAAATCATCGAATGGAACGGTCGAGTGCTGCGAAATAAGTGTGCGGACGAGGTTTATCAGATAATTGACGAAAGTCGCTTGGACGCGCAGGTCGAATTGGTCGTTTCGCGAGCTCTACCCGCCAACGCCGGTGAACACAATGCCAAACGTAAAGTAGGTGGTCAGCAGCAACAAGGTGTGACGTTGCATAATCAATGTCTCGCGAGCACCATTGCCAGTAGTGCTGTGGTCAGCAGCGGCGGACGCTATTTCCCACGAAAAGGTACACAGCACCAACTAAATATAATATAAAAAAATGAACTTAGAGTTATATAGATAATTTATAAGTACCAAGGTTTTATTATTGTTGTACTTAGTTGCAATGACATTCCACTCAGTAGCTTTATAGTCATAAATAGCAACATAAACCAATCATATGAGCTGCCAACTCAATCATCCGTCATGTGAGAATAAAGCACACATCTCACTTTCACTTAACACTAAACACCCTGAAGAAATCTGGTATTTGAGCGTGTTTGCAGCTTAAGCAGATAGATATGTATATGAGATGTAAGCCTTTGCAGCAACAACAAACTATCAATACCTAATTCCACGCCACCTCAAACAATTGCTTTGCACTAGACTATATAATTTATTAAATATACCTTGAATTCTAATTATATCACTTTATTCCACCACTCTCTTCGAACAGCGCCCGCTGCGGCAATCGAACATCATCGCGACAAGCCGAGCGTACTAATCACATCGCCCGGTTCGCCCGATTTACACGCCACTAGCGGCGGTGCGCACACATTGCGGCAGACGAATGTGCAACAACGTGGCTACAGCGGCGACGCCGGTACGTATCAGCAGCACCCAACGCATCCACAATCGAAGCAGCAATCGCAAAATCCGCAACAACAACAACAACAACAACCACAACAACGGCACGGAGCGAACGTCGCGAACACAGCCAGTGCAACAGCAGTCGGTTTTACAGTTACAACGACGACGGCGGGCCACCATCATCACTACCACCAGCCACCACCGCCATCGCATACGCATCCGCATGTCGCCGCCCACCACTTGCCCACAGTGGGTGTGGCGCATGTGCTGTCCATGGCCGTCGAGGGCCGCCTGCAGATGAAACTCGGCTACGATCAGAATACCCTGCAGCTGATAGTTACTATCGTCTGTGCGACGGGCCTTACGCTGCGTCAGAGCGGCGCCGCTCGCAATCCTTATGCAAAAGTGAGTGTAGAAACACTGCGAATACCAGGACAAAGAGCGAATGTTAAACGCAACCAAATATCTTTACACAATATACCTATAATCCACGTTATACCTATAAACGCAAGCGCTTAATCGTATGTAAATTTTCCCTATCGCACAACTAGGTGTTCCTTCTACCCGATCGGGGTACAAAATCGAAAAGACGCACCAAAACTTTAGCGACTACATGCGAACCGCGCTGGGGCCAAACGTTCGTTTACACAGGCTTAAGGCGTTCCGATCTCACCGGTCGTTTACTCGAAGTAATTACACGCTGTTGCAGTTCGAATTTCATTTTATTTATGGAAATTTTTATAATTATTATTTTTTTTTATGAATTTCGTTTTAATTTAACATGTTCTTTCGATGGCCGCATCTACTAGGTGACGCTGTGGGATTATGTGCGCTATGGGGCCAATGACTTTATCGGCGAAGTGGTCATTGATTTGGCGCATCATGTGCTCGACGACGAAGCGGAATGGTATCAGCTGCAGCCCCACCAGGACACTTCGTATCTCGTATGTGTGAATTTATACCGTTCGTTTTATTACAGTTACTTTATACCCGTTTAAACTAGTAACCGATGTTAGCATTGCCAAGTGTCAATGTTGACAGCTGTGTACAACAAAAACTATTGAAATAGTAACACAATACTGAAAAACTGAAAACATTGTACATCAGAGGAATATGCTTAAGTGTTTTAGAATCTAGACATTTATATTACATAAATATGTATGTATATACTTTTAATTAGTTATATGCTTTAATTTAGTATAACACACAGTTTTTTGATGACTGTGTTTGGTCGGTTGATCAGGTAGCGCTCTCTTTTATCTATAAACAATCCAACTACAAAAAGCTCATCGAGGACAGCGCTAAAGCACTTTTCTAAAGCATCAGTAATCCGAATGGCGACAGAAAAGCAGGGAATATATATAACTTACTTTTCGCTGAATCCTTTATTGCATTTACCAAAGTGGAAACCAATACTAAAAAAATTAGGCTTCTTCGTGCTCAGATTGATTTCCCAATCCTACAGTGGGCAAAAAGATATTGTTCACACTTTGCTTTTACATGCAGAATAAGCTTTTCGCCAGCACATTTCCACAAGACAGCAAGTTTTACATAGTCTATTTAACGAAATTCAAACTATTTACATATATGTAAACATATTTTTCTTATCGAACGGAAATAATAAAGCCTGAAACTTCTCAAACATGTATTTAAGTTTCGTGCTCTCTCTCGATCGACACTGAAACCTGAATCCAAGTACATACAAGTATATACATATTTTATGTAAGATGTTTCCTCTCAATCAATGTCTGTCGTAATACTGCTTCAGATTCCGGACTCTATAGAAAGTGCACAATATAAAACTGGCTGCGCCGGTCCTGCTGACTCATACTTGTATTTCATTTAATTTCTGAAAACGCCCTCAGAGGTCCTGTTTTTAGATTGTTTCGTTGCTAATAAGTTCCAAAAAGATTGAAATAAGAGAGAGGGAGATAAAAAAAGAAGCAAAGAGACGTGACTCATACCAGAACAACCGCTGAAAGCTTGGAAAAGTGGGATCAGCCGAGTTGATTTGATTGTGTTTTCCTCGCGAGTGTTTGATCGAACTTAATCATATTCGCTGTAGCTCTCTGAGTCAGATATGGAGTTGTACTTTTCAAGCTAATAAAGCTTTTAACCCTGAACGTGCTTTGCAAACAGCAGCAAAATTACGATGCCGGTCCAGCGTTAAGATAAAAGTAGTTTACAAATTAATTTCCTTCCTTACTGTAATCGAACTAGTGTGTGTGTGTATAAAAATTCAATCAAACCTTCACTTTCGGCCCAACAAACGAAATTGTGTTAATAAAATAATAAGGGCATTAAGGTAGTCGCTGTTTGCTTAGCTGGTTTTGTTGGAGAAAAAATTTCATAAACGAAAAACAAAATTTTTTTTAAATAAATATTTAAAAAATAAAATGAAAAAACATATTATTATAAAAGTAATAGTGTGACATCTAGCCACTGCTATAAATAATTGATGATCTCACACGAAAATGTCACACATTCTTCAGCATTTCATATTACATTGAGCACATTAAAGTTAAGACACACGCACCCAAAATTTTATTGACGCCTGACAGCCCCTTTTATCGGTATGTAAGCGTGTATATGCAAATACAAGTGAGTTTATATAAAATTAAACGTAAACGCACGTATTCGCATATACTTCCAAAAACTTATATGGTATATGTGAAGCACCATCCATTTTATGTATGTATGTATGCCGACTAAAGACCGCCCTCTCCCTTTCCTATCCTATCATAGTTGCATCACGACGACCAAAGTGAAGCGGACATTATGATTTTGACACCGACAGATCATTTATCACCACCCAGCACAATGTCACGTCTTAGCGACTCTGATGCGACGTCTGAATGTGACATCGATGGACTGACGCCGGGGCGTGATGGCGCAAGCATATCCTCACTGGGCAGCTCATCAAGTCCACCACCAGAGGTAACACACACAATGAAATCCATCAGACAACGCATTATTAAGAACTACATAAGTCGAATTGTGAAAAATACTTTATGTTTTTCTGTTGAGAATAATAAAGTAATGTAACATACATTCACATCACATAAGAATACAACAAAAAGCTTTACAAAAAAGCACACAAATGAAATAACAAATTTTCCCCATACATACTTAAATCATATAACAATCTTATGATAACTCTTTGCTTTCAAAAAACTACTTTAAACTGTAAGCATATGCACATACAATCATACGATCATTTACATTTCATTACATAACTGCACATCATCCACAAATTTTCCTTCAAAATTGCATGTATACTTCCACAAATACATACATACATTGTTAAACAGTGAAAGCTTTTAAGTCACAAACAGAGAAAGCTGCTTGGAAAACTAGAAAGCTCAGTTGTACTAAGTTTTTAGACAGATTTTTCTACAAAAGATGGTGAAAGCTTTGCAAAAGCTTTGTGCAAGCATTTCATATTTTGTCCAATACTTCTGATAAAAGCTCTATAGAACGCGACAATATGGTGCATTTAACAAGTTAACCTAGAAAGCTTGGAACAGCAAAATCAGATGACTTAAGTTTTGGTGATCGACCACGTAGTGAAATGAATGCAATGAAAATTTCAAATTAACCACAAAATATTGCCAACGTTTTGTTCTACTTTAAAAATCTTGCCTGTTCCAACTTACTCTTTTTTGTTTTTTTTTTTTTGCACTTTTCCAAATAGAATACATAACAAGTAAGGAAGTGCTAAATTCGGGTGTAACCGCATATTTTACATTCTCGCAAATCAAAGACTGATAAATTCCTTTAGCAAAATATGAAAGTTGGGTGTAGTTTTGACCCGATTTCATCTATTTTTGTAAATACCACATATTATTACGATACCACATACTAAAACAATGTTTCCTGGGTTTCATTAAGGTACTTGACATTTCTATAATATACTCATCATATGGATTAAAGTTAGCCGTTTGTTCAATAATCCTGATATTAGCCAGGTATAAACTCCCGCGGAAGTTCGAAATGTTTTTACTATATTATGTACATATATGGGGATTCAGGAATGTATTGACACGATTCATCCTATATATATATAGCATATATTCCATATATTAACCGATATTTTCGCCTAAAAGTCAGGTTCGTATGTATACAGGAGACCACAATTCCGGTATTTGGAGGCTTGAGCAGTTTAGTTGGATTTGGAAAACTTTTGGTCCCAAGTTAGCATACTTTAAAGAAATTATTAGTGCAAAGTCTTATTCCGTTATATCAATTGATGCTTGGTTTGTGAACTGGAAAGTGAAAGAATCATGTGGAATTTAAAATTGTGCTATTTGGAAAGTAGGCGTGGTCAGATTTCGCTCATTTTCGCACTGTGAGATAAAGTTGTAAGAAAAAGCCCACGTACCAAATGTAATCGAAATCGGTCAATCGGGTCTCGGGATGCGCGATTTAACTAAAAGTGAGCGCTGTCATGCCCATCGTCCAATTTCCGCTTCTATAAAGCGCTCTCATACCATCTCGATTGCAAAACTTTTTTGTAATTAGTTATTGATATATCGCACTTTTAATTGTTTTTAACAGTACCGTTATGTGGCGAGTGGACGGGATTATCTTCCGATTTCAACTAGTTTTGCAATGTTGGTAGGGTGCTTTAGAGATTTATCCTGAGTGAATTTGGCTATTAAAGCTTTGAAGGTCTAGGAGATATGTACATTAAACCTATTAGAGAGCGGTTCCCACTCTTTTTAATTTTTTAGTCCACGGGTGCTTCTAGCCACTGCGAGTTCTATATCTCACGTTATGCCATAATGTTTATAACACCCCAAAAGGAAGCATGAGAAACCCAGTAAAGTATAAACATGTATGACCACATCCATATATCTGCAAATACGCGAACTAATGTCTCAGTTTTTGGGATATCAAAGTAAAAAAGGAACGTGTGCTGGTTCTTTTCTCCTCAAGAAGACATCACTTGTCGGAACCGCTTATACCGGGTCACTATATATGTATATTTACGAAAATATTCAAGTATTGTCATACTACTTCATACTACACTTTCAATCATTTATTTGCAATCAAGCTTTATCAATACATACATACTGAATATTCAGTATCGATAGAAATATCTTGATCTTAACTGCGGCTTAACAGTGTATGTATACAGAATTAGAGTATGCGGCCTTAGAGTCGACGATAATACAACAAATAGGCCGTAGATATCTATATAAGTATTTCATTCAGAGCATAATGTAAGTTGAAGTTTTTCGAAAATCACCACCTTCTAGAAACTTCAACTGCGCATTAAAAGTCGAACTTATCGCCGATTCTCTAAAATCCTCGCCAACACACATAATTTCATTCAGTAATCATAATCTAATTTCTGAGCGCATTGATACGAATGTGTCATTTTCATTAAGTTCCAAAAAGTATTTAAAAATACAATACTCTGTTATCGCTTTCGCATTGCATAACAATATATTCATATATTTATATGCATTATACATATAAACATTATAAGTGTAAATAATATACATTTTCTTATTAGTAAAATTTTTTTCTGATTGGTGTTGTATAAAAGATTTTCTCTCAAAGCCAGGCTTTTTACAAATGTTTGCATTAGCTTTCTAACTGCCTTTATGCTCGTCTACAGACATACGAACGCACGAACTCTCTATTCCTTACTGGCTGCCGATGTTTTCACACAAATACACACACACACGTACACTCCGAAATACAAGCGCGCTTGTAAATGCAACTCTGTAGCTATATCGCGCTCTCTCTCTCTCTCTCTTAACTGTGCGCTTGTATTTTAAAGGAAAGTGTGCTCGTTTTGAACAAGTCTTTGCAGATTTAAACTTTTGCGTGTACTTTTGTGGATTTCTTTTAGTATTTTTGATTGTTTGACAACTACAACAGCAACAACTTTGAGCGTAATTCATGTGTGGTTTTATGAAAAGTGCTGCTATAAGCGATACTTCTTTATACATATACATATACATATATTAATGTAAAACAGTATATATTATTATTTGTGTTGGAAGAACTGATTTATGTAAATTTATAATAAATATTTAAGAATGCAAATTGTAATTAACTAGTAAAGTAAGCAATTCATTTAATTTAAGCAACAATTAAGAAATGTCAAACACATTATTTGTGTAATGAGAACACATGCATAAGCATATTAAGCAGCAAGCATTGAACTTCAAAAACAAATGCTTTTGTTTGCTCAAATAAGTTTAAGTAATAACTCTACAGGCAAAAATGTTTAAGACCGCACTTGCGTCTGTGTTTGAAGTAACTTTTGTTACACGTATTTAGTTCATTGTTGCATGCGTAAATGTATGTTATGTAAACGTAATCATATTATCGTTGTATTGCTATTTTCAGTGTGCTTGTTAGCTTAAATGATGTGTGTTTTAGCTTAACGCCTAAGTGTATGCTTTGAAAATACCCAAAACTACCATGAAAATAGATTTCCGACACGGTTTTTCATTACACTCTATATGCAAACCGTTATCAATATTCATTGCCACGATCACCTGTATCCACCAGAATTCACCATTACACCTGCCAAATACAAATAATAACATACCAACTTCTTAATATGTTCCAACACAAGCCTGTCTACCGCATAGTAAGTGTTCCACCGAAACACCCTAATCACCTAACACCCATACAAATGTACACAAATAATTATATACAAGTATATCTACCACAACCGCTCACTGTGTACACCCCTGCAATTTCATAACATACTCTAAAAGTAAAAAAAAATGGAAAAAACTTAACCTCACTCCTTGCAATCCTGTATGCATTAAAATTCGAAAATTTTACCGTCATTTGTAAATAATTTCCCGAAAATAGTTTTCTCCAGTAGCATAATTGATGTATATGACTTTATCGTTATATTAAAATTCTCTCATTCACTTATATTATTTATGTTTTTTTTTTCTCTTCTCTCTTTCATACTCTTTTAATGACATTCAAAATAATCACGCTCACCTATAACCTAAAAATTTGACAAATCAAATAATTATCCAATTCTGCAACGTTTCAAAATCCCCAACCTACGCTGCACCAAAATTCATACGCCTTCATTTCAAAACAATTTTTGTATATAAAAATATATATACATACGATTACGCCAACTTAAATTTAATCGCAAACTTGGGCTGCAAACAACAAAAACTTTCGTAATTCACCACTACAGCAGATCGATTTGAATGAGCGTCGCTCAAGACGCGATATGTCGCCGCAAGGTCGCAAGCGTGTAGCTGGTATGGTATCGCGTGATTATCGTACGGTATCTGGCATTGGACAAAGTTACCACAATCAGGTTTGAAAGCAATTACAAATACATTCATTTGTAGGCCTTTACATATATACGCGTATGTGCGTATGTAATTGGTGTGTTACTTGTGCCAGGCAACATAGCCCTAACTAAAGTCCTCAAAGACAGCTGTAGATAAATATTAGGAATCTCGTCGCAATATAAAACATAGTTATAATAAAATTTGATGCAAATACATTTCAAGTATTGCATACTAGGCCAACAGAAATATTAGGGAAGTTAAAAAAAAAGTAATTGTAAATAACACAATATCTGGATATATATCGCGGATACTAACCGGTCGACAATTAATATAAAATACCGAAGTAGGTTAGGTTGAGCAATTAGACGAGGCGTTAGTAACTTGTAGACAGTTGGTAACAAGTGCTTTAAAGCGTAAAAAACTGCGAAAGACTTATTTAAGCTCACATCTAACGCCAAAGCTGATTGATCGCTTCAATATTAAACTGCTAAATCCATATATCAAACAGGGGGATAGTCAGGATAGCAGTACTGTAATGCGTACGATTTTATCTTAACCGATTAGAACCTCTAAAACTAAAGCAATACCCCTAAAAACTGTGTTTACGAAAAGAGGATACGGCGACTTACTACCACTCAACTACCACTACTACTACTGATACAAGATCATACACCAGAATATTTGGTAAAAGCACTAAAATAACTTCAATAAAAACTTTATTTTAGTATGGACCAATTAGAAAAGATATACGTAAATGGGATATTCATAAAAGCAAATTCTAGACATTTAAGTCTGGTTTCCATAGCGAAATCTTTGGAAAGAGTAAATCCGATGAACTCGCACCCTTATCCAAATCTCTTTAGGATGGTAACAAGCAGGTATACCCTGTTTTCGTGTACTTGGGTGCCTTATCCATGGGCCTCGCGCGAGCTCAACAAACGTTGGTCTGAATCCAGCACTAGTGGGTTTCCGAAAGCCTTCTGGCCTAGACTGAAAAGATTTATGGAACTACCAGCTCAAAGTACACGTGGCTGCAATGATAATGTCTCCTCATATCAGAGCAATTTCGACTCTTAAACAAGAGAATTTTTTGTCTCAGCTTTTATAAGAACTTGGAAACTGGTGTATATATCTGCGTCCAGTAAAACATTCTGGCGGAATGAAAACTACTATTTCTAAAGGATTTGTCCGGAAAGTAATAGGACTGAGTCGATAAAAAAAAAAAATTATTAAACCAATCGTTACAATTATTTAAAAACTTTTAAAATAGGCTCGTTCTGCGTCGATTGAAGGCGTCACGGAAGGCATTCTCCGGAATAGCCTTGAGAGCCCAGGTGCATGCTGCTTGAATCCTCTCTGTCGTCTCAAAATGCTTGCCTTTCAGCGGCCTTTTCAGACAAGGAACCAAAAAACCTCCCGGAAGCCACATCTGAGCTGCAGAGTGGCTGCAGAAGCGTTGGACTGCCGACTTTTGTTAGGTAGCTGTTCACAAGAAAGGCGGTGTGAGCCGGGGCGTTGTCGTGGAGCAACTTCCAATCGGCTGCGATGTCTTGTCGGACCCGATTGACCCTTCGTTTGAGCCTCCTGAGGACTTCCACGTAAAACTTGGCGTTGACGGGTTGTCCAAGAGGAACAAATTCATGGTGGACGATGCCTTTGATGTCAAAAAAGGCAATGAACATTGTTTTCTCCTTGGATTTGCTCATTCATCAGCGACCTCTTCCCGGCCCTTCAAAAAGGCGTGGAGCCGACGAAACACACCACTTCTTACTGAAGTAGCATGTGGGTAAGTCTGCTTGATCATATCAAACGTGTCTGTCGCAGGTTTACCAAGTTTCACGAGGGATTTAATCGCGTATCTGCAATCAACGCTGCATTTTCAGCTTGCACCACTCACAAAAACACGTCGCGCGAAAATGTTTGTCCTGACTCTCCAGGTATTTGAAGACGACTGCTTAGCCGCTCGTTCGTTAGCTAGGAATGTCCTCTACCGAAAATCAGTCCTATTGCTTTCCGTACAAACCCTGTATTTTCCGACGAAATTTTGTAAGGTTTTTACTTTGAACCCACTTTACACCAAGTCAGAGCTCGGACTTCTCATATCTTTCGTGTTAGGTTAGGTTGAGTCTGAAGTTAAATAGCAAACAATGTTCCACGAAGAGACATAGAAAACTATATTTGAAGTAGGTATCAAAAGGTTACTTCGCGAGGCAGATATCATCGCTTTCATTAACTGCAGGTGCCACTTTATACATTTCAGCCTGACGCACAATCATTACGCCAACGCATTAGAAACTCGCATTTGCCGCGTCGCCACAGCCTTTGAACCAAATCCCACATTTGTATGCCTTTACTAGTAGAGTTTTCATATAGACGAAACTTAAATATCGATACGCTGTTGTAATATAATTTAACTGTATTTAAAGCGAATTTTTCAACTACATTTTAGAAGTTTATTTGTAAGTTAATGTCTTTATAAGTGTGTAACTATTGATTACAATCATTTACGATTCTTTTAACGTATACCACACAATCGAAATGAACTTTTGCTTGCTTTTGAATATCTTAGAACTTTCTCAGCCAAGTATTTAATTTTCAGTTAAATGAGAACATTTCTTTAGTTAATAAGTGAGAAACAATTGTCCCCTTGCAATGTGCACGAGTGAGGCGTTACGCGTGCGCTAAAACGTCTGTCTTACCCATATATATGACAAGGTGTGTTTCCATATTTCCATAACAAAAATCTTTTTATTATATGTATTTACAACTTTTCGCTGCCGCAACGAATTTTGCCAACAGCAGGTGAGCACTGGTTACCTGCGTCGCAATGGCGCCATCACTGGTCCCAGTGGCATGAGCCTCAGCCAACGCAGTCATTCCGCCGCACCGACCGACAGCTATCACGGTGTGACCGGCAGTGGTCACAGTTATTATCGCAGCAACAGCCCGCGACGTGGTTCACTCTCGCCGCCCGACGATCGCTACATAGACTATCCAGTGCTTCCAATACACGCAACAGGTGGCTCAGCATACGGGCATTCACTGTCGGGTGGTGTAAGTTCGTTAAGTGCCACCGCTGGTGGTATTCCCTTGGGTGGCGTAGGCGGCGCTGCAATCGGCCCCACTGGTGCAGCGCAACAGGGACGCTTTCAATCGCGTTCCGCAACAGCCACACCTACGGGTTCACCCAAAAAACGGCAGCTGCCACAGGTGCGTCCAGCAATGATTACTTTTCTGATTTTACACGATTTTTTTCTGCATTTGCATTTTAGGTGCCGCAAACTTCACGCAGCGCCATGCTACGTGATCGCTTGGGTCAAGAGTTCGATGAACGCCCGGGTGGTGGTCGCTTCGGTCGTCATCGCACGCGTCAAATTCATCATCAGGCCACATACCGTAGCACCGGCATGGGTGGCTGGGAGCGCCACTACACCGGCCTCTCGGACAGCGATCTACAATCGATGGAGGCGCGGACACGACCGCGACACTCGCTATCACCCGATAAGGACTTCATGGGTGAATTTGGCGATTCGGATATGGAGTCGGTGGTGAGCGTGACATCGAGCGCCTTCTCTACACAATCGGAACGGCCGCGCGGCTCACGTGGACTGAGGTAAGTAGCTGCTTATTGGCCTGCTAGCCGAGCGGCTTTTCCCTTGTATCCCACAAAAAACGCTTTCGTTTTGGGTTGCTGTGTGTTTGTTGTAAACAGCCGGGAAACAAAATTTCTGCACCAAAACCATAACCAAAACAAAAAATATTAATATGAAATCGTGCCAAATCATAAAAAAACAAAAAAAAATCAAACAATTCAAATCAGTCGAACAATCAGCCGTTACAAACCGAAATTTGTAAGTTTGGAATTAATTTTGAATCGAAATCAGACACAATTTTGAAGCAAATCCGTACAAAAATTTTACAACATTTATTTTACATACTTCAGTTTCATTTTATTTTGTTTGTACAAAGCAAAAACAATTGAGTTGTGACAAAATTTGGCTCAAGCAAATGCAACCCTGCCAATATTATTAGTTTTTTTGACACTTAACACTTTTTCTCGATATGGCAACATCTGCTGGAAAACAAACAAAAATTTGTTTTCTTTTCTTTATTATTTTTACATACCTACATACCTACTCTACTCAACTCAACTCAACTCAACCCAACTAAACTCAACTACTCAACTCAACTAATGCTACTCTACTCAATCCAAAATATCTACTCTACTTCACTTCAATGACGCCCGCTAATTTTATGTTGAACTGCTTTATATATGCCAACAACAACAAACTACAACTAAAAATGTCAACAAACCAACAACAACAACCACAACTAAATGTTCAATCGATTACACACAACAAACACAACAACTTTTGCATAATTTCACTACACGAAATGACTGACTGACGTGAACCAACAACAACAAACAACGTACAAAACACGCCACTTTGCACCGAACAACCGTTACATGGCAATATGTTAAACTTATTTGCATAATTTTTTAACAAAATCCATAATTTTAACTCTTTAACGCAAACGATACGAATTCAACAACAACAAATACAATAACAAAAACACCAAATTCCAACAAATATACAAACAAACAACAATCATCAACTCGTGATGATCCTTCATTGATCATTTTGCATTCTTGCATGCGCATGCGGATTGAAACCACACACAAAAACAACAACATCAAAATAAAATAAAAAAATTGCAAAAATACAAAATCCAAAACAACTTGAAAAACAACCACCACCAAAACACACACGTTATCAAATGCACACGCGGCTTCATGAACATACCGTGAATCGAAATCGAAATTGCAACCACCCAAACCCAACCAAACAATCGGCCCTTCACACCATCAAAAGTTTGCCACGCAATTGGCGCACCTTGTACGGCGCCGACCCAATGCCTGGCAGTGTCCCCACCACCACGCTTGCCGGTCACCATGCACACGCTCAAGGACGCGGCTTCTTTGAGCGCTACCGCGCCAATACGATCGAGGTCGATGATTGTGATTTTTTATCAACCAGCTTAACGGGCGTGCCAACACTGTACGGTATGGGGCAGTCGCCGCCACACCTCAATACAGCGTCACAACAGATGTTGTTGTTGGAGCAGTTAGAGCAGCTGCAACAGCTAGCCGAACTAGCAGCTGCTGATTCGCCGCCGAACACGGCTACTTTGGTGGCGGCATCCAATCCACACAATATCCTCAGTGCAACCGCAACAAATCACCTATTACCACCACACCGACAATTGCAACCGCAACAACTGCAACAATTACAACAGCTACATGAACCAACACAACTGCCAAGCCAACTCGTCATGACCGACAATAGCGGCAATTTAGTAGTGGATCCGTATTTGCTTGATGGAAGCACCGAACCGGGTCTGTTGTTAATGGAGCCGGCGGGCGTAACGGTGATACCACCTACACCACCATCCGCATTACCGCCGCCGCTGCCGCCGCCAGCGCACACTGTCAGCACACAATTGCAACAGCAGCAACAACAACAACAGCCATCACTTTCACACCCACAGCCACATCCCCATATATTTCATCCACATCAATACTTACCTCACATACCGGATTCCATACATTTTCCCGAGTTTCTAACTCATGCTGCCGATTTCAGTCCTTTCGCCGAAAAGATATTTCCACGTGATAGCTCCTTAGGGTCCAGTAGCCATTATCCATTCTACGATCATTTGCAACGTATCACCACGCCCGTAGTGAATCTATTTCGTCATAGCCCAAGCTCTACACTAAGTACACCGACTGCTGCTGCAGTCAATTCTCCGCATCAACACGCCCATTCCGTATCATCATCGCCCTCATCGTACATTGCCTATGTGCGCGATCATTATGACAATACATGCAGCCACTGCCAAAACGGCAGCCAGCCAGTCGTACTGTCGACAAATGCTGCACTCACCACACCCGGCATAGCCATAGGCGCTTGCGACAATCCATTTTGCATTGCTGAATCCCATCCACATCCACAGCATCATCCGGTCGCCTATCCGTATACAGCCGAACAACTGCTACGTAGACCGTCATTGTCCATGTATCAGCCATCGTCAGAGCCTTCACTGCCAACTATGGATCCGGCAATATGCGGCGAATGTGTGGATCAGCATTTCGTGAGTGGTCTTACCGCACCACAAATTGACTTGGGCGCTGTGCCCACCTATCACGTACATACCCCAACGCCAACGGCGCACAAAAAAGCCAAGTCCTCACTGGCACCGCCACCTCAACTGCCCACACAATCGGTTTTGCGTCTGTCGCGACAATTAAGCGAAGACGCACTTATAACAGCTATACCAATTGCTGAATCGAAAGCGCAGCCTACTTCGATATTGAAAAAACCGAAAGTTGGCGTACCAACGGGCACATTAGATCGGCGAAAAATGTTTCATGAGGGCCAATCACGTTCACTGGATTACGATGATTTGCACGCGAAGAGTTGGGGCCGTCGTCGCATCAGATACGAAGACGAGATATATAATCCGCCACTGGAAGAGCTATCTCGTCGTTACGGTTCCGAGACAAATATACGACAATCTTATATGGGTGCCAATGTTGACGCAGTCAATCCGCTAAGTCACTCACACTTTCTTGTCACTGACGACAAGATCGTCACTATTACCTATGACTCGGATGTGGGTTGGACGCGGCGCGGTGTTGCACCGTCTGTATTTCATGATCCGCGACGTCGTTTCGATGGCCGCGAGCGTAATCATATGTCTCTAAATTTACAACGCACCAATCAGGAAAAGCTTTATGGAGCTGCACTGCCATACCAAAAGCGACGTCGCAATCTGCCGCATCCACCAAGCGCACAAAACGCCCACAATTTCTCACCCGTTGAGGGTTACGACGACGACCCCATGTTAATGGATCCCACCACACATTCGTCAGCTACGCTGCCACCACATAGTGGCGAACCAACATCCATAAACGGTACAGGCTCCGCCGAACGACCGGGACCAATTGGCGAACATCGCGATCAACGTGATCCACGCGATGAACGCGATCCTCGTGATCTCAGTCGCTCAGTAGGGCCAGGCTCGTCACCTAGTCAGCAACGTCATCCTTCATCAATTATTTCTAAACGCAGTAAATCATCAATGGCCACCGCTGGTGGTCATCGTACACGTGTAGAACAGTTACAGCATGAATCGGGCAGTGATCGCAGTAATCTCGTTAGTATCAATGACCAACCCGAATATTTCGAATACGATGATTACGGTGATCCCTATATAGACTCGCACACTAGTCGTAATTATGCAACAACAACAACAAATGCTAGTAGTAATAGTTTTGTTAGTAGTGGTGGTAGTGTTAGGCAAAAAGGGAAAGAAGTTTCATACGGCGCGGAACAACAGACGAAATCTAGTAGTGGGAGTGGTAGTGGTGGTGGTGCTTCTTCTACTGCTGCTGCTGGTAATATCGTCGTCGGTGGTAATATTTCTAATAATGCTTCTTCTTCCTCTTTTGCAAATTCCCATCATGGTGTCGCTAACTCCACATCACCTAAACGTGCCTCATTGAAACATACAAATACAACTAACGACGCTAACCTAAACGTAAACGTTGACGGAACAACAACAACAACAACTACAACTCCCATACAAACAACAACTACATCCACAAACATCACAACCACATCATCGTCGAATACAACAACAACAACTAATGCGATGGCAACAACAAATTCAACCTTAACAACCTCAACAACAAATCCTGCTGCCGCAACAACAACAACGAATACTGGTGATACAACAACTGCGGCTGGCGATGCTGCTGCCACGGATGATGCCGATGCGCCGCTTGACGTCATCGATTGGGATGCCATCGACGCTATGCTGGACGATGACTTCAGTGAATATGACAAAGACAAAAACGGTGGTGGTGAGGAGAAGAAGGACGATCCCAACTTTAGTCAGAGTGTTGATGAGAAAGTTGGTAAGCTAATATGTATGTCGATGTGTATGTACTTTCCTGAATGTTGTGTAGATGTAAGCATATGTGTGTGCGTACTTAGCATTTATGGTTGTATGTGTTTTGACTTATAGTATTTCAAACCAAAATTAAGCAAAAGACGGTTAGCTATTAATGTTTATATGTAAACAACTGCCGAATCCACCAGTTCACACCAGAAGTCAGAAGTATGCTTCGCACTTTAGCACCAAACTTTAACTACGTCCATTTTCCCTATACCTTCGCACTTTCTATGTGACAAAGCTTTTCATTTGCTGGAAACCTAAATTTTTAATTCAGTATTGATCTAAATCAAATAAATTTGCAGGGTGTGATTCCCCTACCCAGCTAGGGAAAGCTTTGACCTTTGTAGATGTTTGCGCAAAATCGAAGCGGTTCATAAGTCTTCTACCAACTTTTATTTCGAAAACATTTTTAGTACGGCTTATTCAATTCAATGTGATATTTTATAACAAGAATAATTCTACATTTGAGAAGAATTGGCAGATGGAATTGTTAAGGACTTACAAGATTTTTATAAATATATCTTCATGGAATCTTTCATTCATGGAATCAATCATTCTCTTGAACTATTCAAAGACCGAACTGTAGCACTATTCAAAGACCGATGGTATACAGCAAAGAAAGGTCTATAAAGCACATGTTGAATCAGTACCTAATTTGATTTATGCAGATATTCCCACTGCAATGCCTCTTAAAATGAGACCCAACCAGAAGGCCGTCTTCCGAAAACTTCCAAACAGTAGCACAGTCTAGTTCAGAATAAATTATAGTCTATTGTCTCACAATTAAAAATATTTTAACAATTTCATCGAAAACGCTACAAGACCTTCTTTGTAAAGCAGTTCGAATTAACTGCCATTATGAAGACTAAAATATAAATTCATTTATTTCAAAATTTTTAATATTTAGTTTATTTTCTAAATCGTAGTTGTATTCTCGATGTTTTTGGATACTTCCTTTACTTAATATTAATTAATTGTAAACTAACTAATCCGATGATTATCCCATCAGATGGCAGCTTATCTGATACAGCAACAGATCGCAAAAAGGGCGGCGTCGAGCAAGAGCGCTCCCCCAAAGGCGGCAGCGGTATGGGTA
This sequence comes from Bactrocera tryoni, assembly GCF_016617805.1. Taxonomy (NCBI): domain Eukaryota; kingdom Metazoa; phylum Arthropoda; class Insecta; order Diptera; family Tephritidae; genus Bactrocera; species Bactrocera tryoni. Next base: position 8,239,608 of record NC_052499.1, read on the forward strand.
AAAAATCCAACTCCACCTCGCAATTATCGGCTACAGGTAAGAGCACGCCCAGTTTAACTACCATTACACACTTATACCTACATAGTATTTAAAAGGTTTTCTCCAGCCATTTAGTAAAAAATCATACAACAGTCATACTAACCATTTTATAAAGTTCGAAAACGATATTCATGCAAATTTTATTTAGTAATAGCAAGCAAAATTATAAAGCATTCGAAAACAGTCTAGATTTTTATGAACACGACGCCATTAGTTCGTACCTTTGGTTCGACATTTTCACTTTCACTTTCATAGTATTATATTAGAATTCATTACTTTTTTATTTGGCAACACTGTCCTTCTGTTTTCAATATACATCAATTTATACACACGCTAGTACATGTCAAAGTGTAAATACTACGTAATTTATAGTCATTTTAAAAGGAATGACATTAAAAAAAGAACATTTACACACAAGCTAGTTGACTTTCTGACAAAGTTCATAACAGTCAGCATTTTTAGGAGAAAAAATATAAATAAAAAAACAAAAAATTTAAAGACAAGACATTTTGAAATTACCAATTATCAATGTACATACCATATATAAAGGTCGTAAAAGACGTATGGGCTTTGGAAAGAAGGGTAAGAACTCATTTACGGTGCACCGCAGTGAAGAAGTTCTGCCAGGTGAGATACGTGGGGCGCTGTCGCGCGGTTCGTCATCTGAAGCCGATGGCGGTGAGGCATTAGCTGATGGCGGAGCCGGCACTGGTGGGGACAGGTTCGCAAAATCTATTGCTATTTTCGTTTTTATCTCTCTTTCCCTCTCTCTTTCACACACCTTAACTATATACATATTTATTTCAATTTCGATTTATTGAGTGCTATAGTTTATTAGCAAATTTTGTTTCAAATTTAATTTCAATACTTATGTTTTTTATGATAATTTTTTTAATAAATAAAAAAATAAATACTTGAAAGTAAATAAGAAAGTGCTCACGTAAAGATGATAAACATTACTATTATGTCAAAGAAGTCGTTTAGGACATATTATATACATAAAGGGGGCTCACAAGGTGTGCTGTTATTGATTAACAAATAAAAATAATACAAGATCTAAAAAAAAGCCGCTGAAGTAAAATTTCGAAAAAATTTTACTGTACTGTAGTCAAGAAAAAAAATCGAAAAAACATTGCTTTCTATGTTTTTCGGTCTTTTAATACGCAGTTGTACGTTTTAGACACCTTGTAAGTTCGCTTTTACCAGTTATCCCCTCTGTATTCCACAAAAATTATTGAACTAAGCTTTAACTCCCGAAGGCTTGATGTTAACGAAAAGTATTGGAGCCTCAATAAGTTCACATTTCACCACACTTCTACTGTAAATAAACAACAATACATGTATGTATGTCTATATGTACACCAAAAGCTTATTAACTCCCTCAAAAGCTTGGCATGCCGCGTTTAAAAAACAGCTAGCGTCGCAAACCAAACATTAAAAAGCGAAACCGAAACGAAATAATCGCGCGTACGCAGCACATGCTAATGAAAGCTCTTTTTTATTCTATAAAACAAATGAAAGCTCTACGCAAAACGAGCCTCCTTACCCAACTGTTGCAATTTAAATTAATAATTTAAGTTCCATATAATTTAACATCCAAAGTCGATACGTATTTTTAGGCTCTTTCTGCTATTCAAATAAAATGGCAAATAAATATTGTATGCGTTTCAAAGCGAAAGCTTTTCAGGCTTTTGCTCTGCCAAATTGCAAAATGTAAAATATGACGTTTTTGAAAAGCTTTCGCATTTGAAACGCAGCTTATACTACAACAACTTACGCTTCATTCTGTTAATTAAGCTTTCATAATGTGATTATGCCCTGCATTAAGCTGCATACGATTTGCTCATTTTCAATTCATTAGAAAAGCATTAAAAGTTTAATACTACAGTATTCAAAAAAAAAAATGTTTTCATTTCATTAGTAAAATGCTGTAGCTAGTAGTTCCAATTCATAATTTATTTGTGAAGCGTGCCATTTCGCCATTGCAGCATCACATGCATTTCTTTCTAGAACGGCCTTGCTTTCTTTTTCAACAAATTACATGAGTTAATAACATTTTTCTCACTTAACAATAATAACTTATAATTAATATATATTGACATTAAAATCGCATTACATTAGTTGAAGAGTTTGCATGCTTTTAAACGCTTTACAAGAAAACCTAAACTTAAAACGCAAATAGAAAACACTTCCAGGCTATGAATTCGAAGGATGTAGGTGATTTATAAAGAACACGGTAAGCTCGCTTTAAGCGTTAACTTTCTACTTACAACGAATCGTGAATAAAATATAAAAATACTAATAATTATGAACTATTACCAATTGTACTAAACGATGAACGATGAGAGAAAAAAATAGCGTAAATTTGAAAAACATTTTCGGATTGCTTTGTTAATTTCTGACATGTTTCTATATTAACACTAGTTTTAAGATATTTATTAATATAGCAATGCAAAATACATATATATTTAGGTGCAAATTTGTACTTAAAAGCCACTGCAATCCAGCGAAGTAGCGCGATTCAAAGAAGCAGGAATTTAAGCTTTTGCGTTCCCAAAATTCGCATAATCTCAGAATTCATATTTAACGTATGGTCATCAAAGAATTCCTAGAACTTCACATGAGATTTGATTCCTGTTATGCGATTATCAAGTACAGTGAATATTCACATTATAGAGAGCAATTATCTCTCGCTTAAAAAATGCGTAGACGTAGATTCTATTTATCTCTTTTCTCTATAGTATGGAGAACTCAGATAGCACTCTTATGTCAGTGCTTTTTTCAGTGTGTGATATTAGCCGAAAATGGTCGCAAATACTAAGAAAATATAATAGAGATTTCTAATCGTTTTGCTAAATTTTATAAAGTACGCCAGAAACCTGAGAAAGTTTGAAAACCCACTCACGCCAATTGTAAAAATTTTTAAAATTTTTTTCCCCGGCAGACATTTTTAGATAATCAAGTATTACAGAAAACTACTTTTTTGAGCTCCTCATTGATTTAAAAGTTTTATAATTAAATCTTCTCACTAGTTAAAATTTACAAATTTGTCTTCTAAGCGAAAACTTAAGATTACATTTGAAGGAATTAGTCTGATCTGAGCGTAAACTAAACTTGCCGAAACGACACGCAAAATGACGATCGCACACTAATTGCAAGTACTCGTTTTACGCGTTTCGCTAGTTCGGGTCAGTGATAACCTGCGTAATGGTTACTCACTTTATTTTAGCGCTTACTAAGCCTCTGAGCAGCGCTGCTGCTCATAATGATGTAAATAAAATTTAAAAAAAGCAAACAAAACAATTGAATAAAACTTTGTTTTCAGTGAAAAACAAGAAAAGTGAGAAGAAATTTTATATTTCATGATTTCAAAGAAATGTGTAGACAACTCTTTTGTGAAATAGAAATGCTACACTTCGACTAAAGAAAAATCGGCAATGCTTGGTTATAAAGCAGCTAACATTTATCAATTCCAACAGAATACTCTTTGTAACGCAATATATTGTTTAATTTTTGAAAACGACTACTCCGCTGGATTGTTGCTACCTTTAATACTTTCATTGTATGCGCTTGCTTTAGATTCCTTGGGATCTAGGCTTATCGAACACTACGAGAATTTCTTTTGTTGCATGCTTTGAAGAATTACTCAGAACTCTAATGTTTATCATCTATTACTATTGCCAATTTGTTATATTTTCTTTTGTTCCTATCAAGTATACTTCACAATATTACGTAACCTATATACCATACACTTATATGCAGGGAGACATAGAAAGGCGCTCATCTCGTACTCGCTTACACTCCAGTCCACTCCACTCACTCACTCGTACACAACGAACACACTCATGCATATGTACGTATGTATGTATGTAGGTGTGACCTTAGAGGCAAAATTTTCCAGTGGCATATTGTAGAGAAATGCCAAAGATTGGCCGACAAAAGTAGTTGTAATAAATTGTGTAATGAAAATGGTGATAATTGAAAAATATTGGCTTGATTACGCTAAGGTTACGCCGAAAGAAAAGTTTTAAAAATATAATCAATTTTCAGGTTGTTCTTTGCTCATAGCTGAAATATGTATTCAATATTTTTACTCTGCGATTTTATAATCCTTGTACTAAGCATTCAAATGTTATCAACTATTTATTGACAGTAAAAAATTCGAATAAGTTTTTCAACAATTTTTTTTTTCTTTAAGCATATGTATAACAAATATTTTCTTAGAATGCAAGTGTAAAAATATCTTCATTTATTTCAAACTGCTTTTCATGCTTTAATTTGCGCTGTTCTCTGTCCACTTGTTTCATAATTTTTCCTTTGAAGTACTCAAATGTTCGTAATTACATTTTCGTTTTGTATTTTCGATACAATTTTCAATTCGTTTTTGTGTTTTATTTTTCTTTTGTAAATTTTGTTGGTCTCCCTTTCTGTCGAATACATGTCCGAAATGGCAGTGTGTGTACAAAGATATAAATACGTTGGCGCCTAAATGTATGCATATCTACTTGTGTGATCGAAGTGATCCTGCACAGGGGCTTGCTTGTGTATTTTGGAAGCCCATTTGCATTACAGCTGTACTTACATATACATATATAGTGCCTGCGTTTCTTGTATGTACATACCTATTAACAAACAATATAAATAACAACAACCACACGCAGTGTTAACCAAATATACGAACTGTAAAGTAAATTTAAAGTAAACAGTAAAGCAAAGGCGTGCTACCACCACAACAACGTGAGAAATTTGAGGCAGCTTAGCTTAAACGGCATTTACCATAATTTTGCATTACAATAGTACCATCATACATGTCTAATCAGTGTTAATCATTCAATGTCTTCCTACCAATCCCGTTAATGCAGACCAATATACGGCTTCATATAATGCAGTTGCTGCTTCCAATGCATCTCATCATCCTCATCATCTTCGCCAATCACGCGGTTCTGCCGGCAGCATACAACGCTCCGTGGAGGTGCCGCCCGCAGCATCGGCCACGCAATACCGCACCGGAAGCATACATTCCATATCCAGCTCTGAGGGCTCATCGTAAGTGCATTGTCTACTGCGTGGTGCGCACGCAATCGATATTGATATACAAAAAAATGAAATTATAATAAAAAATATCGAAATTTTATTAGTAAAATTTCTTTCGTGTAGTTGCATCTCGCTGTATATACATTTAACAGATTACCGCATGAGTACACCCCACTCTTTTCGTGAAATAAAGAGAAAGCCTCCAGGCCTGCAATTACATTACAATTTGTATTGCAAAAACTGAGCATAGTTTTAGGCGTACAACTTAAAAAATTTAATTACACATTTTTTGGCGAGGACCAACAACCATTTAAGAACATAATAACCCTGAAGTCAATTTTTTTAACATTTTCAACATAAAGAATATTAAATTAAAAATAATATGGCCAAAAACAAACAATAAAAACAACCAAAATATACCTTTAGGCACACAGTGTTAATACCATAAAAATTTGCTAATGACTTAAAAGCACAAAATGTTCAAATAGAGCTAAAAGCGCAAAGAAAAAAGTTTTAACTTTTACTGCATTCACGCTTTTCGAAAACTTTTATGCATACTTTCAGGCGCAGAATTAAAATAACAGTCAATCGGTCAACGCTTTCAAGACATAGAACAATAAAACTAAGTTCAAAGTATTAAAACATAACAAATTTCATTTAAATTTGTAAATAAGCTAAGCATATTTTCAGGCGTATAAGTTTTGGCTAATAAATAAACTCGAACGTTTACTGAATAATTATAACTGATGTATGTATATATATATGTACATACATATACAATCAAAGAGTTGGGTGTGCTTCTGAAAAAACAAACACAATAAGAACAAAATCATGTTATAAATATAAGTGAAAGTGGGCCTGCCTTTGCTGCTGCCTGACTGCGAACCACTACATCTTTCCTCGCTGTTAGTCGCTCTATTATCATTCATGCCTATTTATTATTTCTTCTCACATTCTTTACTTTCGCTTACGTCTAACTATCGCCTCCTACTGCTTCATCTGTGCCCCATTTTTGTTCAACTGCTCAGCTTCTTGCCTCTTCACTTTTTTACTTTTCGCTCTGTCTCCTTCTTCGTGGTCGCAACGTGCAGCGGCAATCAGCACGAAATTGAATTGCGATTCTCTATTCGTTGTGTTTCAAATATTTTTCTAAACTCTTTCTGTGCCTTTGTGTAATTTAAAATGATATTTGTTTCCTCTGTTTGCGGTGAAATTATTTCAAGTTTTTTTTTGTTTCTTGATTTAATCTATAAGATTTACGTGTATATACTTGTATTTGTATGTTTATTAATTTATTATCTTTTTTGTTATATTTTACATAAACGGTAAAAAAAACTTTCAGACAATTTCTTGCTCATTTATGTATGTAATATATGTGTACAGAAATAGATGTGTGGACTTTAAGCTTTTTCGTAATATTTATGCTTAATAATAATATTAAAATTTTGCATGTCGATTTTTACGTTTTTTTCTACATATGCAAAAACTTCTTTTATTGATTGAAAGGTACTTAATCTTTCATAGAATAAGTAGCAACACGTCTGATATATTTATTTATCACTCCGATTTTTTATTTTATTTTATTTTAGGCTATAAGCGTAATTCGACGATATAAGTTATCTTAATATAATTAATATTATAATATTCGAGAGACAACATATAATTCATGCATATCTTCTGCACAATTTTTACTCAGGCTACGGTATTTTAAATTAAATTTTTGAAAATCAATATTAAAAGCTGTACTTAACTTAGGAACACTCACACACAACACACCTTTTAATAAAAATATGCAGTCTGAACTAAAATCCCTCATAGCAATATTATCGGGGTTTACCATAAGGGGTGACGTGATTGTAATGGTGCTGACCATTTGGCTGACATTTTGTTCACATTTTGCTCACATCATAAATGACATTTAATTATATAATCTTCATAATAAAAACACTAAACCCACATATGTATGTAAAAGTGATCCATATCGAGATTTATTATCATTCGAAAGAATTCTTTCTACCTTTCATTCTTTGGCATTTATTTTTTTAAGATAATCTCTTTCAAAAGTTGCCGCGGCTCCATCTCATATGTCCTTCCATCCTTTGAGTACAATTTTCGATGGCATGCATTTCGAGTCGAGCATTTCGACTTGTAACTGGCGAATGACACTCGTGATGTTTTGCTCCAAGGCTTGAATCGTACCGAGATTGTCCGCATAGATTTTAGACTTTACATAACCCCACAGGAAAAAGTCTAACGGTGTGATATCACACGATTATATCGGCCAATCTACCGATTCAAAACGTGAAATTATCTGCTCACCGACGTGTTCTCTGAATAAATCCATTGATTGATGCGATGTGTTGGAAGTGGCGCCGTCATGTTGCAACAAAATATCGCCAAGATTACGAGTTTCAACTTCAGCCATCAAATAGTCGGTTATCGCGGCGCGATAACGTTCACCATTGACGGTTACGTTCTCACCGGTTTTATTTTTGAAGATATGTATATGGGCCGATTATTCTTGTTGCTGTTTAGAATTTTCCTTGTTTACATACCCTTTGAACCAAAAATGGGCCACATCGCTCAACAAAATGTGGCTCGAAAACGTCGGATCTTCTTGGAACTTTCAAGAGTCCATAGAGCGAAGCGATGTCGCTTAGGTAGGTTGAGCGACTTCAGTTCTTGCACAAGCTGTACTTTGTACGCATTCAATTTAAGATCTGGACGTAAAAGCGCCAAGTCGATTCGCTCGCCATGGTCTTCATGTACATACATTCTCAGCTACAGCTGCGATATTTTTTCGCTGTGTGCTGGACATGTTCTATTTGGTCGAATATTATCCAATAATCGTTGATCCATGATAAAATGACGAACAATACGAGCGATCTGTCAAAAATAGTTCATCTACTTGGATCACCCATTATATAAGTAAGAGCAGTCTACAATCGCTGCAAGAAAAATTTTCCTTTTGAAAATATTTAAAAATTATTGAGTAATTTTGCAATCTTCCAAGTGCTCAGAACCTTTATGTGCCCTAGAATACCAGCGTTGATAAATGACCGTTGATTTTGGTTCATATCGTAAAAAATGTCTCTTAGTAGAAATTTCTTATTATTAGAATTTCTGGTTTAAGAAAACCAGATGGTTTTTATAATATTTTAAACCTAGAAATTTTAGTAACAAATAAATGAAGTGTTATACGAATTTAAAGAGTGATTACAGTTTTAAATTGTATTAAACTAGCTTCTCCGCTTAACCTAACATTTATTTTTTTGATCTCTACTGAATACATATAAAAAACTGTAATATCAGCTGCTTCATATTTACTGTGAAAACCTTTTGAGCTAATTTCCAAAATTAAATATATTTTTATATAATACATCTACATACAACATTTATTACTAAGCATGCATTCTAAATTTTTCCATATATTTCTAATATATATATATATTTCTTCTACCACATAATAAAGCAACTTTTTGAGCACCTAAAGCACTTGACTATGCAAATTTTTAAACGAGTTATTCCGAACCGACTTGAAATTGTCAAAATGCATGCTGTGAAACAAAGTACTTTTATAGTTTTGTGCGAATTCCACTGAAATTAAAAAAAATCTTCACCACCACCACCACCACTCACCATCTACATCACCAAAATATTGTATGCCACAACCAGAATAAACTTACAAATACTCGTATACTCACATATGTTTCTCTATATCTCCCTGTGTATAACTGGAACTTGTAAAATTGATATTGTATACTTGCTCTTCAAATGTTATTTAAAATATATATGAATATTTTTTATTTTGAAAATGTCTCAATTCTCTATTTTATTGTATTTGGTGCAATATTTATTTGTGTATTTATATGTATGTATTTAAATACACACACACTTTGCACAAATTAACTGGCAAAATAGACTACAAATATCAATTTTCTCTCTTCCAACGTGTGCTTGAAAAAACATATTAAAAAAAAAATATGAAAAAATATCCTAAAACGCCGTGAAAATTGCGAATTGTACAGATTTTCACCATCGCTGCGTGGCAACGATGGTCAGCTGTCGGAGTTCATAGACGGTTTGGGGCCCGGTCAACTGGTTGGGCGGCAAGTGTTGGGCGCACCATCGCTGGGTGATATACAGTTATCAATGTGCCATCAAAAGGGTTTCTTAGAAGTAGAAGTTATACGTGCTAGAGGCTTACAGGTACAGAAACAAATAAACAGTTTATTAAAAATTCATTTAAAATTGCGAAATTCTTTTGTCTTGCGCAGCAAAAGCCAACGTCGAAAATGCTTCCCGCTCCTTATGTTAAAGTATACTTGGTTTCTGGCAAACGTTGCATTGACAAGATGAAAACTTCGACGGCAAGGCGCACATTGGATCCACTCTATCAACAACAATTGGTATTCAAGCAGCCATACCAGGGATGCATTCTGCAGGTAATTTTACATTTTACAGCTCAAAGTAAGCTAAATTAATTTTAGGTAACGTAAACTCAGTGTTACAGTGCCAAAAAAAATTTGGAGTGCGAATTTTTTCTGAGAAACTTTTAAGTTTGTTGATCCAAAATTTTGTACTCATATTACGGTGTCCTTAAGCTGTATTTTAAGACTTAGTTTTGGTAAAAATACTTATTTGGAACGGAACTTCAGCCGATCTCCAAGAGCTGCTCTCAAAAAGGACGTTTTGCGGCGACCTTTATATCTCTGAATTGGATCCTCTGAAATGAAAAAAACGAAATAGACTTCGTTAAAGTAAAGCTAAATCTAGTAATTAATCGAAGAAATAAGCAAAACTTAATTTTTTAACAAAATGGCGTTTTTAAAAAAATACTAACCAAAATTTTGGCCTTCAATTGTTTCCAAAACAGTAAAAAAAAATCTTGGTATAACTTCACAAAAAATATATTTAAAAAGCTCGTCTTAAATATTGAGACAACGGGCTTAACCGTTTTCGAATAATGTTGGTCACCGATTTCGAAAACACCATTTTGAGAAAAACGCGTTTTAAGTTTGGAACGCACTTTACATATACTTAACCGTTTTTGAATAATGTTGGTCACCTATTTCGAAAACACCATTTTAAGAAAAACGCGTTTTAAGTTTGGAACGCACTTTACATATACAGTACTTGTCCAATAAATTACGAAAGAAGAAAAAAATATGCAGAGTTCTAACTTTAATCATTAATAAAAACATAAATATTTGGCGTATTTTAGAAAAAAATTATTCTTTAAATGCCATATACATTAAACTTAAATTATTACATTTTTGTATTGAATCATATTCAATATTTTGTCTCTGCTAGAACTCTGCATATTTTTTTCTCCTTAATTTATTGGACAAGTACTGTATACAATTTGAAACTGGAACGATATGAAATTTTCCGAATGTATTCTGAAATATATGTACATATGTGCATTAAGAAAATAAAATTTAAAAAAATCAATTTTTTGAAAATTCTAAGTGTATATGACCACCGAAAGAAAGCACACATATTTTGCAACTTCAATTTTTACTCATTCCCGTTTTTCTCTCTCTCTCTTCAAGGTTACCGTTTGGGGTGACTATGGCCGCATCGAGAAGAAAGTTTTCATGGGTGTGGCACAGATAATGCTCGACGATTTAAACTTATCGAATATCGTCATCGGCTGGTACAAACTCTTTGGAACAACCTCACTGGTCAGTTGTCCCACTAATTTAGGTCTATCTAGGCGCTCATCAATTGCATCACTTGACTCACTCAAACTATAGAGCACACAAGCTTTCTTGCAAAATAAAATATACAAATATACAAAACAAACTCAAGTAGTAAAATTGGCTTACACAAAGAAGATGAACTATTTTCCAAAATTTCTTCTTCAAAACTGTTGCAAATTTCAAACAAAAACACTCTGCAATGACAATTATTTTACAAAAATTGGACTCATAATTGGATTTGAAATTGCTAACGAATACACGCAACTCAAGAACTACTCTTACAATATATTGTTTTTGTAGCTTAGGCGTCGGCACAATGCAGCGCAAAATTTGAAATTAACAGTAAATTAGTAATCGCAATTGTTGATACTGCAAACTCTATATTTGAACATTTCACTTGACTTATTACAATATGCTTACTCTAAACACTATTTGTACTTAAATACTTACTTACATATATAACCTCTTTCAAATGCTTCGTTATTGCTTGTGTCCACATATTTAGTACTCGTTTTCCGCGCTCGAGCTAGAAACAGAAAAAACCAATTAAGCAACATCACTTATGGGATACTCTATATTCTATATATACATACATACTTACTTATATACGAGAGTATAGCATACACGACATGTATATACACTACACAACAAGCACACAAATACTCAAAAATATAAAACAACTTAACTATATCGAATATATGCATAAACAACAACAATACTAAAATTACTTAAATCATTAAATAAACCTTAATACGAAACAAAAAAACAAAATAACAAAAAAATGTAATCCGCAACAATAAATTCGTAATGTAAACTTGTAATGGAAAACATAGTTAATGTGCAAAATTACCGTAGAGTACACACTCGTTCAGTAGACATTTCACCGATCGTTTTAGTGGTTTGGCATTGAATCGCTCAACGTAGTTTCTAGGTATGTCCTATCCACCTTTGAAAACATGATAACATTTCCTATGAAATTTGTATTGTTTTTTTTTTCTTTGATATTTGCATGCTTGGAATGTACTTTAAGCGATTCCCCTTTTTGGCTTGCGCATACCCCTGCAACTATATACCCACACACTTGCTCATATATTTTTAAATAATTTGAGTTTACTCGATAAATACTCAAAAGATTTTATTTAAATTTTTGTTCTTTTTTAAACATTTTTTACTTTAATTAAATTACTTAAGCACTCGTATAGTGTAAAAGTGAAGTTAATTAAAAATTTTGTAACATTTGAATAATATTTTAAATTCGTTATTACGCTTAGTATAAAATATATGCTTACGTCTGTACATATCTAAACCCTGTAAACCCTCTATCAATGCAAATATGAATAATATTTGTAAATACCTCAGGATACTCATAATATAAAATATACTCTTACTTCTGTCCCTACTGAGAGACCCTCTATCGATACAAATAAGAAAAATATATCGGAATGACTGAGATTCTATGATAGATCTATCTCTCAGCTGTCTTTACTAGTTACTACATATAGTTAATGCTTTCAAAGCCCTGTTTTTATTATCAAAAGAAAAGGTTTCACATAATGTTAATATAAAGAAAACAAAGCATTTCCGTATTGTTCATGATGTCACTAACTGAAGGATTTACCTACCAAACGGCCTAAAAAGGTTATGAGTTCTTATTGATGTAAACTCTATTTTTTTCTTTTTATGACATGCGTAAAACTCGCAATATCTTACAAAACTTTTTCCTCGAACCTTGCAAACAGATCGGCTATCAATGAGATCGTTTGAATGAGCTTTTTTCACCCGAAAAAAAAACTTACAGCTTATTGCTCCGCGAAGCAGATTTAAAAAAATTAAAATATTTAAATAATATCAAAAGCTTTGCATAAAAATATTTTAGATCTGTAGTTGTTTTTCAAAAGAAAAGAAAAAAATTGCCTCGTTCTGCGCTATTTTCCTCAAATTAAGGTTATGATTGATTTAGTTGTGGCGCATCTTATCCTCTTTTTCACGGTTATTTATATTTTTTCTGATGTATAGTATATAAATGATTTATTGACCAATTAGAATAATCTATAAGCAAGCGGGTTACTTAATAGCTTAAAATGGAATGCTTCCTTACTATATAAATCGTCTTAAGCCATTCGAACGGTGTTATTCACACCGACTCTCAATATTCTCTTCTCTTTTACAGAAAAAAGTAAGAGTTCTAATAAATTTAAGCAATTTCTGCATGCCAGATCGATTCTTTAGAATAATTTTCATATAGAAGACTGCAGTTTAGTAAGCTAGCTTCGCGATCCCTTACATATAGAGAACGAAATTTTAACATTTAAGTGTACTTCTTATAAAAGTAGATCAGTAGAAATATTTTATTTATTCTAAATATTATAATTTTGTTTTATTATTTTACACAACTGCATTATGTTAAATATAAAATAAAAATTATACTTAACAATTTAAAATTTTAGTTAAAAACAAATTGCACACATAACATAGCTTCGATTAAAAAAAAAAAGTCAAAAAATAAAATGTAGAATAACGGCGACATTCATCAATATTCTGATAAATCAATAAATTATCTGTACATAATTTAGTCAGCAAAAGTTCAAATACTACTGCCATAGCCATAAAACATTTAATATGTATATATTTCAATAGAAATTTATTAGTGATTTAGCGCTAACTAATGTACAAAGCTGCCTTCGGTATAAGAAAGAATCCCTTATACATTGTAAATTGAAAAGCAACCTAAAATGTCCAATGAATATATGCCTCTATTTACCGAAAGCTACATAGCACATACTTACATATATAGGCTTTAAAACCTTTATTCGGCAAAAAGTTCGAAAAAAGCTCGAAAAAAGCGTTCACCTATCGCGGTATTTAGTACCATTAGCGATGATGCATTCTTTCAAAGTACGATCCAAAAATTGTTTAATTTTTCATACATATACCTCTAAAGATTTTGAAAGCACATGAAAGCCAGTACACATGGACCATGCAATATAAAGCATATAGAAAGCTTTGGAGCTTTCATGTACATGTATATGCATATTTTTGTTGTTAAGTCGATCAATGTAAACCATAGTACACCAAAAAGCACTCGTTGCTGCGACTTTAACTCAATTGTGGTAATCAATCAAACACATATGGATGTATATAATGTAAACTAATATATACGAGTGTAAGAAAGTAAGCCTTCTAATGAGACATCCACTGTCTCAAAAAACTTCTAATGCGGCCTCCACTGGCGCGAAAATCAACAGTCTACGGCAACGCAATAAATAGTATGTTGATCGTTGTCGAGCTTTTTGTCCGTACTAAACACAGCTTTTTTAGAGCTTTCCGAAAACACTTTTTGTTTCGTTCGTAGCTTGAAAGAACGTATGTATATATGTAAATAGTCTGTACGCTAAATAAGAAAAAACAAATATTCGGCTTGATTGCACATAGACAGAGTTGATAGAAACGATAGACAGGATATGCTTAAGCGAATAAATTTATTAACATACCGTTAAAAATAAATAAAAATAGCGCTCATCATACTTATAGCTAGTTCTCAAATGAAATAAGAATGTGCCCACAAAAGCACAAAAACCATATTAAAAAGTTTCGCAATTCAAAACCTAGGGACGTCCCATTGTTTGGCCCGGTGAATCGGTCATACTCGAAGAGGAAGGCGAAGAGATGCAGGTGAACTAAAGTGGCTACAGCAGAGCCAAAATAAAAGCAACCACTACTTGGCGAAGTAAGTGTGAAGTACACGTTAAAAGTGAAAATGAATAAATGCGCAGCGCTTTTAGACAGTCTATAAGCTGGGCTAGTTAATGCCATTTTGCTTTGAATCGCTGTATTGCTGACACTTACATAAATGGTATTGCCTATGATTCTACATAATAAACCCATTTTAAATCGACAACATACACACACACACCTTTTTTCGTATATTTTCTTTGTGACTTTTCTTTTTTGTTATTACGTCAAACAATTCGCATATAATCAATATAACCAATGATTGAAGCTCATTTGACCTGCAAGCCCCCCAAAAACTCACACTAAAGCACCGTAACGAAAATTGAAGAACCAAATACAACAAAACTAAAACATTATCCTCCTATGTACTCTAAATGGTCGTCACGTTTGCCACCAATGTTTGCTCATTATCCATCATAACCCTCGAAATATATAACACTAACATAACGCCATTACTGACTAAATTCATATGTGCTTACAGTAACCCCTGCATCGAGCTGCTTCCACAGCAGCGGCGCGAACCTAAATCGCTGGCTTAGCTGGGAAACGAATGCAAGAAAGAGAGTTTATAGCCAAATACCGAACGAGTCAACACGTTACGCGTCAGATAAAGTGGGCGTGTACGCACGACCTACATGTGGGCGCATAATGGCGCTCGTGGCTTTGACGTCGAGAGCAGCTCAACCGCAACTTTTTGAATTTAAACGAAGTAGGAAGCACACAACTAACAAAAAAACCAAAGCAAAAACAAAAACAAAGAAACAAAAAGAAAACAAAATAAATTGCATATAAATATATTTAGAATATTTTTAAATTATGTTTTTCTAAGCTAAATATTACGATAAATATGATAATGATTATAACGTTGAAGATAAATATATGTAAAGCTAAAAACAGGACTATGGAACGTATGTAGTTGAAGTTGGGCGCGTAGTTTAAAGATACGACTTGGTGATTTATATAATAGTGATCATAGTTGTAGTGCTGACAATGACGTTGTTTAAGATGAGAACGGATACAAGATGCATTTAATACTACAAACTTGTAAAATAATACATACACACACATACATAAACACACACATATATATATATACATATATACATATATATAAAGAGAAAAGCAAGTGAGTAAAAAAAGGATTTATTATTAATACATAAATTTAAAGAGCTAAAATATTGAAAATTGGTGCAGTTTCGACGGCATTATTTATTACGTCTTATTCTTGTAATCATAAGTGAAAGAATATGTAAAACTATTGTTCGAAAATATGCAAATAAAATCATAATATATTCATATAAAACAGCAGCTAAAACACAAGGAGAAAAACTCAACTTAATTGGCTATTAATTTCAAAAATAAATAAGAAAAAAATCAAATAATAACAAAAAATACTAACAAATGAGAATTTTACCATAAATATTTATGAAAATAAAGTAAATCGGTTAACACTCAGTTAGAAAAATATTCATACATTTCTAAGAACAAATTTGTGCTGTACTATATTGATATGGAAAAGGAACAAAATCGATAAAATATATATTTGTAAATATTAACTGAGCGGTTATCACTATATAAAAAACTGCATACAAATACACACAAACACTCGTGTACTAATTAAATATGCAAAAACAAGTAAATACATAAATTGAATTTTGAATTATTACTATATAAAATTGCAATCCCGAATAATTTTCTATAAAAACTGCAGACTAACATTCATGGCTAAAGACGCAGAAAGATTTGCTTGCACACACATACATATTTTTATATACTATATGCTTTAATACAAATCTGCCACACTCTACATTAGACCAACTTTTAGTAATGTTTTTAGTGACCACAGCCGACAACCAAGCAAAAAAAAAACGGGGCAAAACTCCATTGACTCACTGTGTTGCAAAAAACAAATTTACGGCAAAATTTATATTATTGTTGCACACGTTTTAGGAACGAGTGCGCTTCAACCGGAGTCCTGCAAAAAATTTTTGAGGAATGCAATATGTTTTTGCTGCGGCACTCATTAGAGCGTAAACCTTATAAATAATGTTCCAAAATAATGAAAGCTTGACGCAGTTCGAAAATTTTGTCCAAAGTATGGTCGAAATATTGTTTTAACTTCATTAACTATGAGGAGATTAATTGAAATGGCAAAGAGATTGTTTAGTGCCACAGAACTTTTGTCGCCTCCATCATCATCACCTACATCTTTTTTATTTAAGTCTCCACCTACACAAGACAGTTCTAGGAAAACATGTTTCCGAAATCTTTTACCTAAAAAAATTTAAGAAAAATTCGTTGAGAAGGGGCTGTGTTTTACCCTAAGAACCCATGTATTTTAGGGTAAAAAAGAGTATTTTCTCAACAATTTTTTTTTTCATATAAAAAATGAAATATTTTATTAGTTTTTTTTTTGTTACAGACATACACTATTAACAAAGAAATTCTGAAATTTTTGTAAACAAATATTTTAAATTTCCATTTCCGGTGACCCCTTGGAAAAAAAGCGCCCGCGTTGGCTGGATAACTCCTTACAAGATCATCTAAAATGAAAAATACGTGTTTTAGTTAAAACTTTAACTTAGAACTTGGACGAAGGAAAAAATCTGAAAATTGGATTTTTGGCAGACATTTTAACAAAAAAAATGAAAATTTCTTTTCTTTTCATTTTTTTCAAGTAGCTGTAATCGAAAAGAAATCCTTCGTCCAAGTCATTTAGCACTGTATCTTAAAATGTCATGAAGAATGATGGAGTAGTTCTCTAGACTACCTTGCCTCTTGTTTCGAGAAAAACGCGTTTAAAGGCAACGCACTTAGCCTAGCTAGCCTCAAACGCACAAGGGTGTATCACCGAAACTATTACTCAGAACAACTTGAAAATTAAGGACAATATTCTAGAGGTGTTGTAGAATTTAATAAGGTAATAAATTTATTTGAAACCCGTAAACCATGTTATGCTTTCAGTACAGTGTGACCAAAATGCCACTGTCCCTATTATATAAAAAAGTGCACATATGTAATAATAAAAATCTTCTTCAAAGTCAATTCAACTGCGGCTTCGCTGTAAGAAGTAAAATGAGACAAATTTCTTATCCACTATTGGTTATAAGATTTCGGAACGAAAAACTCTATCGGCATTAACATCATTAATTTAGCTGAAACAAAAAAATAGTAAAATAATCGTCCTTTCTTAGATTACCTTTACCTTTTTGCCACACTGTATAATGCTAACAGTTTCTTCTACGATATATTAGCGATTTTTAGGAGTAAAACAAAATATTTCGGCTTACTTCATACATTTCCATTACGCAACGGTAATTGTTTACGAGTTACTTTTCTTTTGTTCAAGCATTATCAGCAGCAGTTTTTTTTTTCAATTTTACTGGTGATCCAACTCCAGCCATTGACTAAGTGAAGGTTTGGTAAAAAAAAAACAAAACATTTAATCGAAAAAGTTCCGTTAGGTTCACAAATTTTCATGGTATGTGATTATAAATTATAAACATGAAACTATTCAATTTAAATTCTCAAAGAAATTTGCTGATGCCTGATCAAATATTATACAAAATAATAGAAAATTTGTCTCATCACAGCTTCGACTGTAGTATTAGCTTTTCTGCCGAATTTCCATAACATAATTTTTGAACAAATACCTTACTGTAAGCATACATCCACAGCTTATGCTTTCTCCTACAAATATACACACACATGCATACATAAAACTACACAAATAATATATATCAATGTATATACTAAATGCATATAAGAAATGTTAGCAACAATTTTGTAATCACACAAAAATTAAATAGCTTTTTTTAATAATACTTATAATAAAGAGTATTTAACAGAAGAGAAAACAATAAAAATACATTTAATAAAAATCAAAGTACCTTCTAATAGAATGAGCTGTAAAAACGATACCTGCTTGCAACTAAAAATCGAAAAGAAAACAAAAAAATGCATCGCACATATACATACATAAATGCATATACATATATTCATAATTATTTAAATTTTTGAACTTTTCATCATGCAAACCAAAATGCTGCTATGAAAGCTGGAATCCATTTGCAATTTAGTGGAAATTACAGGCTAACATACTTATACATCATATGTATGAAATATTGTTTTCATTGGCTTTTAGTTCTGTTATTTCAGGCTTTCATTCATAAATATTAAAAACAAAATTTTATAAACACATTTGCAAACAAATAGCATTATCTCGATCCTTACATAAAAGCACATAAAAGAACTCCCTCAAAGCATGCTTAGAGTATTCGCAAAAGAGCGAGATGGCTTAGAAACCGTATGCAAAGCTTTGTAAAATATCAGACAATTTTGATTTAAGCTGCTCATTCACTATAACATAACATTTTGTATTTTTTATTGTGGCCAAGTACTCCTACATAGATCCATAGATTAACACACACCGAAAACACATAACACTTTCTACTTTCTCTCAAATATATTTGGAAATACACTTTTGCCCATTGAAATATAGCGAATGAACTTAACCACTTGACAAAACAAAAGTTCGATTCTTGTTTCTAGAGAATTTCTTTTTTCTTTCTTAAACGTCATACTCGACAGGCAATGGCAAACTCCAAGCATATTTCTCTCATTAAAATTCTCCACATATAATCTATCAACAGTTTGAAGACGCTTAAACGAATAAAATCAAGCCATATTCAAAATATGCTTTAAGCTTGGTCAAGCATAAGAGAATAGATAAAAATGTAGCATAGAAGAGTTCTTCAGTAAAGGCGTTATTACATAGCAAACAGTTTACGAATCTCTCACCAGACCTTTTGCTTCTTAAAAACTTTTACTTTTTAGTACAAAAATATATAAGTATTGGCATGTTCTCTTCCACCAAAATTAAAATAAATATCTAATAGCAGTATTTATTTCTGAACTAAAATCAAACAACTTTATTTGGTGTAAGCCCACTGCAACAAAAAGGTTTTCTGACAAAAAACGAACGCACAAATGGAAAGTGAAATGAGTTTTGGAAATTTTGTAAGTCCACCGTGTAGACGTTTAGTAGCGTAGTAAACTTAAATATGGATATAAGAGGTAAAACGATTCACAACAACTATCACACACATGCATTATTTACACACATACGCACATGCACATTTTGCTTTTCAACATTTCTCCGTCCATTCATTGCATACTCAAAGGAGAAATTGTAAACTCGACAAAATTTTTCATAAGCACAAAACATGAGCCATCCATTGAAAGCATCCTACTTACAGACAGTGTGTGCAAAAAGTATGTCGGCATAAGATGCATACAAATATGTGGGTATGTTTGTACGAGCATTCAAGAATTATTATATATATACAAACACATACAAACTTACTTGCATACGCCCCAAAAGAGCACACATACATACATATATTTATACTGCATAGGCAATGTGAAATATTTATCGTTGCTACGCATACAAATACATAACATACAAAGCATGTTAGCAATATTTATGGCCAATGAAAATTAAAACAAATAATTATAGATATAGCGCGCTTTAATTTACATACATACAAACATGTTGACATCCTCTGCAGCATTAAGTAGTTTTTCATAAAAATATTAAAATTTATAAAATCATCAAATGAAATATTTATCCAACTACATAGTACATAGGAATGTTTCACAAGTTTATACAACCGTTAACTTTTTTCTAGTTCTTCATACTCAAATACCCACGTACGTACATACATATTTGTGTGTCAGATAATTTTTCTAATAGAATTTCGATATGGAAATTAACTAAAAACATATATCGGCAGATATAAAAAATGCATAAAAAAACAGCTTATCATTTTGTTTTCACAAAAATACATAAGTACATACTTGTTTGTATATTGAATGGGTTCTATGTGCCTAATTTTATAAAAAAGAAAATTTTAATTAGCAAAATCCATTTTTCAAGCGAAAATATATCTTTAGTTAGCAAAATTCGTTTACAGCATTTGTCAACTGAAAATATTTATCACAATTAATTTTCTTCAAAATCCACACCACCATTTAAATATTTAAGTGCAAAAAATTACATTAAATGCAAAAACAATGCAAGACAACATACAAACTACATATTTTCATTGTCAAAAAAAAAAAACAGAAACAAAAACAAAAAACATTTCAATTCCTTCAACCATCCTTCTTTTCATAGTAAAATAAAAATAACTAAAACTGCATTCACACTTTTTCCAAAAAAAAAAAATACATAAATATAATTCATTACTGAAAACCAAAACGATACTTGATACTTACAACCTTAAAGACAAACAAATACACACACTAAGAGAATGGTACTAATATAATAAAATCAAGAGCAAGAAAAAAACCGAATATTTAAATAATATTAATTATAACTACACTATTATTATTAACTATATCTATCCTTTTCTCTCTCGACGCTAGAACGAATGTCGAGAAACGACAATAAAACTGTGAAAATGTATTAAAACCAAAAAAAACTTAAAAACCGTAACACAACAAACTGAAAACTTATAAAAAATTATGATACAAAGCAAAACTTCAAAAACAAAAAAAAAAACACAAAAAAAATGAATGCAAAAAATTAAAACAAATCTATGTATACAAGAAAATATATATATATATATTTAAATTTAAAACAGCTGATACAGACGAATATTATGATAATGATTATGAATACGATTATTATGCGGATGCAGTTGACGATGAAATTTTCTTGCAACAAATGCGAAAAAGTGAAAAACCAAATATTATTAAATATATAAATGCATAAAAGAGAGAAATTTAATAATAAAAAAGAAGAATTATTATTACATATTAAATAAATGAAAAACCAAATTGTTTTCTAATAAAGAAAAAATCCATACAAAATATGTAGTTGTAATTTATTTTTTTATTCTTTAAAGTGTATTCAACGAGTTTATAAAGATTATTTTTTTCGACCTGTGGTTTTCACGAAAAAATGAAACGCATCGAATTTATTGCTATGGGCAAGAATGTAGCTTTATAACAAAGATAAGGGTTAGTCATTATATTTCAAAACTCATTTCGGACAAGTCATCGCCGCGGCTAGTTCGAATAAATACCAGCCGAGATACCTAATTATCGACCACTTTTTGCAGCAATTGGGGCCGTATGTAAGCGATAAGACACCGAATACACCCTTCCAAAGCGTCAATTATCGCGGATTCATTTGCGTAGACGACCGACTTCTGCGACGTGTTGAGTCGCATGTTCTTGGAGGCAACACTACAGGCTCGCGATGCGAGATATTGCGCGCACCAAAAGTTTCATGCAATAAATTGCTTGTTTCGTCGGCTGCATGGCATGTATCGCCGTCTTGTTGGAATCAAAAGTCGTCCACATCAACATCATGCAATACAACCAAGAAAAAGTCATTACTACATCCTCAATGACTTTTTGAGGATGTAGCGGTATCTCAGAAACGGCTTTTGGATTATCATGCCTCCAAAAGTGAGCTTCAACACGGAACAAACCGAACATGCGCTTGATAGTCTTCGATTTCAATACTAAAATCCTTCCGTAAAATTTCATCAAGTAAATGTTTACAGCTCCAATTGTGGCGCAATATGGCGGATGGACGATTGCGGGTCTTCTTCGTCTCTGCTACAAAGCAGCAATAGCGTCTTCGATGCGCATTGCCTGCCCTCGCTGAGAATGCGCATTAAACACTAGAGTAAACATGGTGGGAACCGATTCATGGTTGTTCTAATTACACATTCTGCTAGGGAGCTTATGTCGCTGTTTTGAAATAAATCTATTCATTATAAAATGGCAGACCAAACTAAACATAGCGCAAGCAACAGCTGGCAAAATGGTTAACTCCAACATACAGTTGGCAATGAGTAAAACTTTCTTTTCGTTAGTCAAACCCTAATAATTCGAAAGTTTGGCCTTGGGTCTTGTTTGTAGTTAGAGCGAAAGATGTTTTGAATGGAAATTTAAGCCGTTTAAATGGGATTTGCAGATTACTTGGGATCATCGGAATCCTCGGTATATAAGCTAGTTGACCAGCAGCTGGGCCGGTGATAATAGTTGCTACAATTAAATTGTCCTTCAGTTCCATAATAAGCAGCCTCGTCCCCGTTGCACATGCTTGGAGTACTTAAATTCCTCAAAAGCATAAATGGAATTCCATTTTTTAAAGCCAATTCATGTGGTGGCAGTCCAGAAGGACTTAATGAATTTAAAAATTCCTGGTGATAATGGACTGCGTTTCCGATATTAGTTACAGTGTCTAACGATTTGTATTTTTTTATTTTTCCTAGGACTTTTTCAATAATTAAATCGTTTATTTCGTTGACACTATCACTCCTGGAATACATTATTGCCCTAGAACACAACCAATGAAATTAATTTTCGTACAAATTCTCGATGTCAGGGTATACTGCATCTATTAAAATTTCTAAACTATGGACTATTTGGCCTAGAGACTCATCCAAACGAATATTACAATTACTCTTTAAATTTGGAGTGGGAAAAATTCCTTCCCAAGTTTAAGCAGTTACTGTGGAAAATCACCATCAGTGATTCCATGAAGATGAGATCTCATATTGGAGTGTAAATTTATATTTTCAATCGTCTCCAGCAAATACAAAAGTTATCTCGCCTATGTGAGCAAAGGAGTTTCTAAGGTCTTTTAATGTTCGGTTCACGGCCTCTATATTTGCTTTATAGCTCATGGTGCATTCATGCCACATAATAAATGAGGCGTCTTGCAATTGTTAACCAAGAGACCCATTTTTGCGGATAGAACATATTGATTGCTGCTCAAGATTTATGAATAACGGATGTTTAAAAGATGAATGAGCAGTTTTTTCATCCTTTAGAAAGTTTGCAGCAATTTCTGACGAAGCAACTGCTATCGCTATTTTCCCTGATTGTCTTATTTTAGCAAGTATTAGTTTGCAAGAAAGGTCCGCGCTTTTCAGTGTGTTACAGCGTAGCTAAATGTTAAATAACATTTTCTGTCTAAATTTAACTTTCTCTGTTATAAATAGGTAATGATTTTTTTTTACTTTACGCTCGTAAATCGGTTAAAAATTAACATTTTCTGAATTTACAAACCATCCTCATTGGATTGCCTTCAAAGTGGTTCAGGTCATTTTTCGTTTTATGCAACGGTTTAGTCAGCTATAGCGAACAGACAAAACCCCAACGTGTTTTTATGTATAAGATATGCCATCAGCTACAGTTGGGTTCAGTCAAGATCCAGAGGAATCGGTAGAAGGAAGGATAAATGTGTTAAAAGGTAGGTAAAGAACTTAAAGTAAAACCAATCCAACAGAGACTCTCTTTTGTAGCTAGTTTGTGCGCCAAACACAATATTAATTCCCAAGTTTTTTAAAACTGAAGATAGAATCAACATCAACGAAAAGCGCTGCAGCAATTGATTCGCGGCCTTTTGACTCCCTAAAAAATCAGTCGCTTAAATGCTAAATAGTTCCAATACGACAATCGAACAAGCCATATACATATGTATGTAAATCAGGAAAAAATAATATTTTCATGGAATGGACATTATGATATTTGAATAATATCAATTTGACACCTCTTGATGTGGTTATATCAAGCTGGTATGTACTAGTATACTTATGTATGAATATGCTGATAGACAATCTACAACTGTCCATACTATCATACTACAATCACTTCAAAATATCGACATAAATAAGTAGCAGTTCAACAAAATATTATTACAATTAAATATTAAAGAAAAGAATTTGCTTAGTGTGTGTTGAGATAAGTAGCTATAGAAAGCGATAATACTGAACACAGTGGTTTACATACCTACATATGTATGTATGTTGTAGAGTATATTCGCTCATGCACTTGGAACAAATACAACCCATCCTTACATTTATTGTCCATAAGTACATACATACAAACATCTAAGCAACAGTTTTCTAAAAATGCGAATATCAATGCATCAGCAAATAATACGGCAGGGGGTAGTGCAGCAAGCGCCGAGTCGACAACGATGCATTGCAGTTTATGAGCAAAACGAACGGTAATTGCAAAAGCAACCGTCTGCTATCGCCTGCACGCCTGTTCGCTCTCAGTACATGTTGTTACTCGGTGTGCCCGATGGTTAAATTTTTTCTGCGCTCAAGTACAATGCACATTCTCACCTCTCAGCGTCAATATAGACAATGTTAGACTTTCACGAGACTTTTCAAAAATAACAAAAACAAACTGTGAGGAACAATAATACTCCTGTAGGTTAGTCTGTCAGATTTGTGGGAAAATGTTGCAAATCGGTTTAAAACCACGCCCACTGCCCTTATTCCCTATTGTTAGATATGCAAATTGTGCAATTTGTCGTTTCATAAAAAAAAAATATTTTAATTTAGCGGCTACGTACTTAAGTATACAAAAACACATCCACTACAACAAAAGCGACCAGCTAAATAATACAAAATACTGTTACTTTTAAGGTTAATTTTGCACTACAAAGTTTTCGCCTATCGCACACACTTTAATCGCACATATCGCTGTGTACAATGAACATGGCCATGCACACCCCGTAAACAATATCATCCGGTCAGTTTGAATATAGGGCGAGTACTTAAAGGTTAATGGTAATGACGATAATTATGCCATGACAACGTAAAAAATTGTACAATAGATAAGGCCACGTAGAGTGGAAGCAAAAAATGTGAGTGTCATTAGACAGTGACGAGAATGTCAGGCACGCAAGCACATGTGTTGTTATTGTAACCGTCGTAAATTGCTTAAATCGACACGCTTATACCCTGAACATATAGAAAAATATACTCAATATAAGAAAGTTCGAAAGTAAATATAATTAAACAAGAGATAAAAGAGATTAGTGACAAAAATCATTGTTGGAAGTGGGTGTCTAAATACCCAGGTATAACTAATACAGTCCTTTAACATATTCGCATAGCTTATATGCATGTAGGGTATAGCGCGCTTTCTAAACGCTCTGAGTTGTGTCACTTTATCGCGTCGCAATGGCAACGTCTATTCCGCGCATAATGAACTAAAAAAAAACGCCGCGACACGTTACAGAGGGGCGGGCAATTGCGATACGAATAGAACTGGCAAAAAAATTCAACTATTCAACGAAGCTACAACCTGCACTTGTTGCTGCTAGCCTGTTCAGCTTGTTGCTCAGTGACGCCGCAAAAGCGCTTTCGAGCGCTGAAAAAGCGAATTCGAAGGCACCGAAAGACGCCTCGACAGCACAGCACCAAGCAGTGGGTTGGCCGTTTCTCCACTGGGGCATTTCGTTGGAAAGGCGTTAAGCGCTTTCAAACTTAAAATAGAGGAGCGAATGGCTATGAAATGAATTGAAAAGCAAGCAATGAGAACTTCGAATATTTGAGTTTGAGCTGCCATTACATTCTCCTATCTGGTTCCCACTAGAAGCAAAGGTGAAACAACAGGCAACCTGCAGCCGGCAGTTCTAGAGCATATTGATACCTTTATGGTAGATGTGTGGACTGTCATTTTGTAACCAGAAAAGGTTTTTAGATAAGACAAATGTAAGAGAAGGATGGTATATCATGACGGAATCATTTGATATGAAAACACGTTCTGTGTGTCAAGGTCGAACATGGATTGATTACATGTACATACGTGTTTTTAAAGGTATGGCTTGAGCTCTCTTTCGGAAACAGGTGGAGTCAGCAAATTGAAGGTCGGTTTAGTATTATATACATATGCATGTAAGTATGTATATTGCTCCTGGAATAGAGATATTTTTATTTTTTATTCTTGATTAGAATACTCTAACCTAATAATATTGATTTATAGTATAGCATCAGTTTTTTCGTCTACTCGTTAATTCTTCTCTGGATTGCCCACTCGATTACCCGATTAAAGTAACTATTTGGCAGTAGAGTTTCAACTTAGGATGTTTCGCTAAAAGATTAAATTGTCTTCAATTACACACATACATACATACATAAGTATGTATAAAGACATAGTATATATCTGACAAAAGATTAATGAGAGGACAAGTCTTTATTATTATTGTCTTTTAAGTATTCCGCGTTAAAGAAACCACAATTTCGGAAACGGCTTCCCGAACAAACTTGGCGAGAAAGAGTCAACAGTCGGTGGACTTCTTTGAAAAGAAAATATCTGATCAACATTACACTAGTTTATTGGATCGGTAAGTCACATCAGTGCGTGTGCTAATTACTAGACCAGAGACAGCTCGCGAGCTCCTTGGCTATTACTATGGAACCTGAACAATGTATAGCTTAAATGAAACTTTTGATTTCTTCCAAAATACATCTCAACATACGTACTTACACATATATGTATGTACATATATAGCAACAACCATATGTACATATAGTATATACGTATGTATGTAAGTATGTGCCAAGCGAGGTGTAAAGGTGCTTGCTACACAATCGATCAATTACCGTTAAACATTACAAATGCCGACATCCAATGAAGCTAAACACCAATAAAGTTAAATAGCTAACTATTTAAGGAAATGGAACAACAACAATAGCAAAGCATACAAAAACTTCAAAGGTTAATGAGATCACAAATAAACAGAAAACCGAAAAATTGATGGAATACAAGCGGGACATTGATGAATGAAAACATATACATACATATGTATGTGTTTCCCTACATATGAACATATGCTGGAGCTATTTGTAGAGGGTGGAGTGGGGAATGCACGTCGGCACTTAGAAGCGTACCGCGCTGCAGCGCGCTGCCAACAAAAGAAACGTGCTGTGTTTGCAAACGCTTGGCAGTCAAGCCGCGAGTCGAGCTCATTGTTAAGTGGTTTGAGTGAATTTTTTTTTTTTTTAATTTTTTATTTACTTTTTTCTTGTGTGTTTTTTTGTGCGTTATCTGAAGGCGCGTCTATACATATCTATGTTTGTTTTTGTTTACAAATATGTTTGTATGTGGTAGTAAATGAACATGAGCAGAATAGACGATCTAAGGCTGTGCGCTGCGTTGAAAAAGAGGTGCGCTATTCGAAAACGCGAAATTCACGCGAAGTAATGAAATTTCTTCCTACACCAACTGGCTGCCAGCCTGTTCCCACTCGGTACAACGCATTACCCGGTAATGCCATTACACATACCCAATGTAGTAAGGAAGGCACTCATTACTCGTGTGGCCGCCTTCAAACCCAAAATAAGCGCACAATCATCGCGGCATTTGAAAACAAGCCATGACTATGAAAAGGTAAGTAGGTGAGGTAGGCCTTAGATTTGTATACATACATATACATATGTAGTGTATATATTTATGTTTATAAGTATATATGTAAGTATTGTTTGTGAATTTTAAAGACTTGTTAATTTGCTTTATATTTTTCTTTTTATTTACTGTAGAGTTTATACATGTACATATTTATAGATACATACTTACTTATATTTGTTTGTTATATACGTATGATTGATACAAATTTTAAAAAATATACCATAGATCGTTTACTTAAAGTTGTTTTAGAAAATTATTTTATAAACTATTATACAGCTCATTTCATGAATGTTTCTTCAGACTTTTTATAAAAAAATTTTGTGTAAAATATAGACTTGACTTAAAGTGCTAAATGGTTGCTATAATCGAAGTAGCACCTTTATCCAATACATTTACAACTACAAACATATTATGTTATTCTACAATATCGTCTCATTTATGGTGACATAAAAATATTTTGATTTTTTTACTCGAAACACGAAGTGTTCAAACCCCACACCATTTTTTCCTATACTATGTACAGCAATATGTAAAATATGTTCCAAACTAAGTTTGTTTGTCTGAAAAGGGTATACAAATAGCGCAGAACATTCGATACAAAATCAGTGAAGAAGTAAAGCGGCTGTCAGCTGTCAGTCACAGCATCACTTAAGCCGACAGGCAGCATTATTAGAAAAATGGCTGTCAACAGATGACGAAGAAAAGTAAAAAACAACAGCAACAAGCCATTGAAATATTTTCAATAAACTTTTGAAACTGCAAAAGATGCTGATGAAGTGGAGCGCATTAGAAAATCTACGTTGTTTTTTTCTGAGTACATACATATGCACATACAGATACAGAGATATTTGTTTACGCAGATAAGCACACTTGTTGCGGGTGGAGCGCGTTAAACATGTTTACATATACAGAAACTGAATATGCATATATACGTATATTAGGGTGGGTTAAAAAGAAATAAGACTTTTTTTCTCTTCGTACTCCGAAAATTTGATTTGTAGATTCTCGCTTTTGTTTTTCTTTTATTTTTTGTGTTTACCTTTGATAGGCATTGATATTTGACGACGAATATCTCGTAAACGCCTAACTTTATCGAAAACTTATATGGATCATTTTTGTGGAGCAAAAAATTTCCTATGATATTAGGAGCTTCGCAATCTACAATTATGTTTTTTCATTGAGTTATACAATTAAAACAAAAAAAACAACAAAATTGTCTTAAAATAGTCCAGTTTAACAATGAATATATTTTTAATGGATAGGTTTACAGAAACATCGTTTTAGACCTTTTTTGAAGAACATTCAATTTTCTACAAAATCCAGTAAACGAAATATGTTGAAAGCGATATATGAATTTCATTATCTCATAATAAGAAAAGAATGGAAAACCGTTAGGCGTAGGACCTTTCCGTTATAATTAAGCGCTCATACTTAGTGAGCCTTTCTTGAAGGTGTCTATGAACCAATTTTTAGAATACAAAGCAAACAAATCATTCGTTTTTTTTACCCGCCCTAATATTTAAATATGTACATATATATGTATGCGCTTACAAGTACCTAGGTATGTCTACTATATATTACAAACATAGAGCCGAATCTTTTTTGTTTACTTCACTTTTGTGTCCACGCCTAAAAGGAGATCTGCTGAACGCGCCCAACAACAGCAATATGGTTATGTATAGCTATGTTTGCTGTTGTTGCTTGTGTAAATTAGGGCAATTGTACCTGTGTACTGATGGCAGTCGAAAACCGCGAAAAATATTCATAGCGAGTACTTACTTAAAAATACGCTTGTTGGACGTGCTGCTACCCTAGTCCCTCTCGGTACATCTCATTATTCGGTACCGACACTACCAAAGCCAATTTGCATCGACAAAGCAACACTGCCATGGAGATACTGGGTAAGAGTGTTCGAAAGTCGCAAGTACACTCACTCAGTGCATTATTTGCATAGATATTGCCAATGCTATTGTTGTTCTTTCGCTACGCTATGCAATTGTAGTCATACTCGTTTCTCCGCTTGCATGCATGTGCGTGTGTGCGCTTTCTATTTGCAGTTCTCGCCGACTTCGCACAATTGCATTATTGTCATAGAAGATATTATTAGTTTGGAGGTTTGTGTGTGCTTGAAATGAAAGGTGAGATGAGGAGCAACTCAAATGCTTGGATTTGTAATGTAAAATCGTCGTGTCTTCGTTGGCTGCGAGCCTGTTTACTCTCATTACGTCTTTGTACTCAGCGCTAGCATTAGAAACACTAAACACGCACACACACACACGCACACAAATAAAATGTAAAAATTGCACCGCATTTCATACCATTTCTACACACACTCAAATTATCTGTAAACGGTAAAAAGCGTCGTGGGAACCGTTTTGATCAATGAATACCTTTAATGAGTTGGTTAAGTGTTTGAAAATTAGATAAACGAGATATTCTCACGAGATGAGCAAATGAGAGTAAGTTTCTTTATGAGCTTTGCGACAGAGGAAGACATGGGGGTAAGAAGTTTTGTTCGAACGAAGAAACGTAAAAACTTAAATAACGCTTTTTTACTGAAAAGAATTTCGGCAGCTAAATTTGCTCATATGACTTAGATTGTACTTTGATTATACTGTATAGAGAAGTGATAATTGTTTGTCGCGAGCAAGTGTTTTTTATTGGTACAAATTATTCACAGAGTGTCAAGAACGCGTTGACGGCGAACCACCTCCATGAACATAAACTGTTGATAAACACGTTAATAAAATAAAGAAGTTGGTGCTTGAGAATCGACGATTAACAGTCAGAGATCTTACCGGCATTATTGGAATTTCGGGGGGATCAGTGAAAACCACTTTGAAAGATAATTTGATCATAAGAAAAGTAAAAGCACAACTGGTTCCAAAATCACTCAATTTAGCGAAAAACCAGTGTCGTGTTAAGGTCTGTGAAACGATGCTTTCCTACTACCACGAATTCACGAAAAGTATTATTACTGGCGATTAGTCTTGAATCAATGCTTACGACCCGGAAATAGACGATCGATCGGCCGAATATCGTAGAAAAGTTGTGCCGAAGCCGAAAACACACGTTAAAGCAGGTCAAAAAGGAAAGTTATGTCGACAATTTTCTTCGATTATCGAGTTGTGGTGCACTCCATACTCCTTCGCGACCGGCGAATCTGTCAACAAGGAATAATAATTATTTGAGTGTTGTGCGTCGGTTACACGAAGCTATTCTTAAAAAGAAGCAGTAATTATGTGTCGATAACTCGGTTTTTGTTATTGTGTAGATTCTTCGTGACTTTTCGTCAAATTTTTAACCACCGTATTCGCCTGGTTTAACTTTGTTTGACTTTTAGCTATTCGGCAAACTCAAACGACAACTCAAACGGTTTGGGGAAACCCATTTTGAGTCAATTGAAGCCTTTTATCATGAATCGCTATGGGCATTGAAGGCTCCTCCGGAAATTGACTTTAACAACTGTTTCGAGGATTCGAGAAAACGTTGGCACAAGTGTATTTTAGCCAAGGGCATTACTTTAAGGGGGCACAACTTCGAAACGTTTTTGTGAAAGAATAGCAGAGAATCCTGGCAAGAGTTCTAAAATGTTTCTTCATAACGTCATGAACTCAAGTATACTCAGTAAACGGACGTAACCGAAGTAATATCTTTCTCTGTCTGTCTTATATACAATGTATATTAATATTAGAGATTTTAATTTGATAAAAAAAACTCTCATTTCTGAGATTGCCATCTCGATAATTCCACCAAGTCAACTTAGCAAAATCTGGTATGGGCAAAAACATGAATGAAACCATGGAAAGAAAAGTTTCACAAATCTACAAATAACGCTTATACAATATATTCCTTTGTAAGAATACATGGAAGAGGCAAAGACGTTACAAAATATATATGTACATATGTATGTACATAATAATACATAAGAACTTAGATATAGATAAAAGTATGTATATAAAGAAAGTATAAATATATAAAAGAATGACAGCTCTCCAAGCCAAACAGCGAAATTTCGCAACACTTTATATTCATACATACATATGTATGTACATAGCTATAGAGAACTTCTGAAGCGCCGCTGTTATAATACAAAAACATTTTTTTTTGTTCAAATAAAACGCCAAACGCAGACTCATTAACAAATCATCCCACCGCCTTATTTCAGAGCATTTGCATACTCAGCACCACCTCATGTTCGCAAACATACAAACACCTTTATATACAGACACATATACGCGTATATAATGCCCAACTGTGCACTGTGCATTTTGAACTCGAGTTGCTGCTTTTAAAGCTGCCGTCGCTGTTTCTGGTTCACCCGTAGGCGATGCTTTTTTTTTGCTTTCGTACTTTTATCACAATTACTCGTGGGGGTCGCTTGGTGTTGTGCCTATTATGCGGTATACATATAACCGAGTTTATACACAAGTATATAGAGGATATTGAGAGTAGCTGTCGCGACACGCAGAGGTGTACGATTCTAACGCGAATTTTAACAAATTTCAGCCGTGCACTTTATGAAAAATCAACCTACTCCGAGTGCTGTCAGCCTGTTGACTCTTCGTACATCTCATTACATGATGTCACTGACGGTGATGTTGGCTGGCACACAGTTTGGGATATTTGTAATTGAAATCTACTGTTGTGGTTGTTATTATTAGATGTTGTTGGAATTTGTACCCTCTTTTCTGCGGATTGTGGTCTACGGATATATCAATCAAGCCATCTTAACAAGATATTTGAAGGCGGAGTTGAGTTTACAAACATTTAAAATAATTAATAAGAAAGTATTTTTATTACAGTTAATTATGTTTCAAGCGCTTTTCATCGTATCTTATCACAGTCTTAACAGAACTCATAAGCTCCAGTAAGATATCTTTACTCCAAGCGAGTAGTAATAGATCATATGATGGCATTTCAAGTGATATAACAGTTAGATGAAAACCGTTTACTTTTATTCGAAATTTTACAAAGTGAATTCTGAATTCTTTCAGTTTCAATACTAACAATAGACTAACATTTTTTTCTGTTATCGAAACCTGCTTAGTCCGTTCTAAGAAATATTTCACAGACACAATCAGTAGAGGGTTTGGGAGTAGAAACTCCCAAAGGCGTAGATTTAACTACGAAGGATCATGCCATACTTGGAAGTAATTTTGGACAGCAAGCTGACGTGGAATCTCGATGTGGATGAGAGGGTGAAAAAGGCCAGTGGGGCTCTCTACGGATAGAGATAATGCATTTCTGTTACACAGCGGTAGTCAAGCGGTAGTCAAGCCCATTACTTTACGGTGCTTTGGTGTGGTGCACCGCTGCCAGTAAAATATCATACAAGAACCACTGCAACGGCTGCGCTTGAAACCTGCCAACTATTTATTAGTTTTGCAGTCGATAGCTCGTCTGCAAGATTGCCGGCGCTAGGTAAATTTTCCACAAGAACCTTCGGACATAGTTCGATAGGCAGGAAGTCGGTGGATAGGGTTTTAAGTCATCGCCGCCGGGATTTATTGCGCGGAACTTCAAGCTACAGGAATACTGCAGTATTTTCCAGCCAGAAGTCTTTGCGGTCAAGAAACCAGCTGAGATAGATATCAGCGTTGGAAATTACATAAGAAAAGAAAATGTGCTTAGAAGCAGGGGCAGTAAATATATTGGCTGCCGGAAAGCGGTTTCATAAACTATATTCTGGCTTCCTGGCCGCAAGGGCGTTGCAGGAAACGAAATAGCTAATGAAATTGCCAAAGGTGTCATTCGCTTGACTACCGAAGTTCAAGAAATACGCAAATCGTTAAAAACGATACACAAGAAAATTTTAAAAAGCGCTTACAGACGGATCAGGGTGAGGTGGAATGTATTAGCGATATGCAGGATCGTCAAGATTATATGCAAAGGAGCAGAAGGATAACACGCAAGTTTTATACATACACGGCCTCGAAAAGACTATAGGACGGTTGTTGGTTGGTCATAGGGCACTGGCATCATATGAGAACCGTATGGACATTATTAACGTTGACGCTTATAAAAAGTGCAGGGAAGTAGACATGGCAGAGGCAAAGGAATACCTCATCCGCATATGTCCGGTCTTATCTAGAACTCGGCTTATTATCTAGAAGCTTCGCAGTTCTTGGAAGTATCGGATTTAGATATCAAGTCACTTTTAAACTTCGCTTTAACGTTCCTCACGACGTAAACTTCAGCTGGAATAATTCTCCATCAGGTAATACAAAAAACTTATTGGTGTATGTAAGTTACACGCCTTACATAGACCAATTAAACTACATGTTCGAAAGACCTAGAAATTTTAGTTGCAATTTATACTTATCTTTCATGAGAGAAAGGTGTTTGTAGATTTAACAATGTTTGTCGAGCAATACAGCTAGAAAAAAATATCCACATTATTACATGAGTCATCATTACATCCCGAAAAAATTACGGTTTGGTGCGGTTTATGAGCCGGCCGCGCTGGACTTGGAAATATGTGGTTCCAACAGTACTGCGCGATAAGCCACACAGCAAATTATCACAATCGATTTTTTGAAAACCAAGTTTGGTGAACTTTTGACGCCATTAAACTATTTCCAGTGGGGCTACGTTAAGTCTGTGGCCTGTGCCAACGATGATCGTTGAACTTCGTACGAATATGGAAAGCGTAATTGCAGCAGTATCTGCCGATATATGCTTCAAAACAGTGAAAAATTGGGTTCAGCGTCTAGACTTCTTGCAAGCGTGCCCATGGTGACCATGCAAAAGAAAGTTTCACATAATGAAATCGTACTATCGCAGGAATAAAGAATTTCATTGATATCCTAAACCGGTTTTGTTTTATTTTAAAAAAATTTGTAGCGCTCTTCTTGAAAATCCCAATACATAACTCCGAAGAAAAATGCGTTGTTTAATAAAGATTCCATTGATTTATTTTTAAAAATAAGGCTGAGTGAAAAATAAATTGAACACCATTTTTTTTTTTTGAAAAATAAAAAAATATTTTATATCAACTTATAATTTTTAAATCGAAATAAGTTATAGATTTGATTCCAAGACGAAGTCTTTCGCTATTTGCTCTAAGCTTACAACTTGCTATAACCTTCCAAAATGACTAATGATTATATTCTTCCCGACTGTAGTATTGCATAACTGTATAACAAGCATTTCAAAGACACTAAAAACACATATTTGTATAATAAAATAATATTCCATTCATAAAAACGTTAAGCTCGAACTTTTTGAAACCAAATGCAATTTCACTCTTTCATTTTGCTCTGCAGTGCTCTGGTGTTCTGAAAAAAAAAATAAATAAATATAAAATATATGTATGCTATAATAAATAAAATTTCAGTTTTGTATTTCACCTTGGCTATAAACCATCAGAAGCGTTTGTTACACATAGCACGAAAACCATATTATGCCGACGGCAAAACTGGAACCAGCATTGACTCCTCCAAAAAGCAATTCCTCAAACGTTCACGTTGTGGCTCAGCAAATTTGAACATGGATCCGCAAGCCCCCACTATGAATGCCCAATCAAGACCAAATGTTTCCAGAAGCATGTTCATTATTTATTTTCTCTGCAAACTGCTGACGCTGGAGTTCTTACCGCTTCGACCGTAAAAATGCGACTGGCAATGCATTGCTGCCTATGTCGACCGACGAGCGCACAAAGTCGCATCCCATTGCTATGCTTTTGAACGGGCGGCCTGGGGGTTGCTTGACTTTCGTTGTGCAACAAGCTCTGTGTGTGAAGAGCAGCAACAACAAAAACACAAGATAGGTAGATGTAAAGTGAAATGTGTTAACAGCGCAATACTAACGGGATGCACGACGGAAGAGGAAGATGGGCAAATGCACTTGTTCCCAACGCACAGTGTTCAAGTTTCGTAAAAATTTTAGATAAAAAGGAAATAAGTAAAAAAATAATATGATTATTTTTAGAGAGAATAAAAATATAAAAAAAAATTTGATATCTTTTTTTACTTTAACAAATTTTTAAAATATTTTTTAAACCAGATTTGCAGTTTGTCAATTAAAATTCAATTCCATTAAATAAATAAAAATATGTTTACAAATTTTTTGCTATAACTAAATTAAATACATAGCCTTGAATTTGAGCTCGGCGCTACAAATTTCTTATATGCGAGCTTTAAAACTTAAATTCTAGGTCACTTGGACTCCGAAACTAAACATTTTTAGTTCCTTGGCAGGCAAATGTTGACATAATTTACATATATACATATGATATTTCAATTTTTTTTTTTAATAATTATTTTAATGCCCTTTGAAAAGTCACACCGTGCGCGAAAATTCAATTCCACCTATGGGCGTATTTTTATGCACCAATTTACAAATATACAGAGAAAACCATTTTTCTCATGCATATGTATGTATGTTTATACTTCTGTATACTTAAGTACATATATTAGAACCAATATGGCAAATAAGTATGTATATAAGTAATAGCTCCACTTGCCTGCATTGTTGTTTCTGTCGATTTTTTCACCGAGCTGCATTTGCGCTTGGACTGCAGTGCTCAGCATACGCTGGCATACATACATACATATATGTAGATATGTTGGCCGCATTGGGCGGAGGCAGACGTCGCTCAAGTGCATTGCAAAAATAACAACAGAAAGCAAATCGAGTGGACGGTGTAAAATCGGCCTACTGCAATCGTTGTGCGCCTGTTACCACTCCGTACATGTTGTTACTCGATGCCGAAGTTGGTCCGACGAACACTTTCAGTTGTGTAACACAACAAACATCATCATCATCATCAACCAAACCATCCATGCAACCAACCGCTCAACCAACAACGTTCAGTGAACCTTGCGAATCGGAAAAACTGGTTTATGCCGGCCGTTCGACGTTAAGAAAATCGTTGCTGCGCTTGGTCTTTTGCTGGACTACAGGCGGACAGCAGGCGGCATTAGGCTTTGTGTGCAAATCTAATTTGATACGGAATATAAAGCGTGTTGTTGCACTTTTTTGCATTCCGCTTTATAGTATACTCAGTTGTATGTGCACCTGTTGTTTTTCTTGTTATTGTGCATTATAAGCAATTTGTGTTGTGTAGCTGTTTGCATTTTATTTATATTGCATTGGAGGCAGTGTGTAGACCAACTAAATCTGCAAGGAGAAGATTACTCCAAAAGAAATGGGACTTGTTCCACTTGTATTTTTGTTTTAAGAAATTAGTTCACACACATACATATGTGTGTATGTAAAAGTATTTTAGGTTATATGCGCCTGACAATGACAGGACTTTTCACACTGCTCATATTTACAGGCTTGGTAAAATGTTTGCGCAAATTTATGTGACCGGCTTTGTATAATTTGTGAATTCTGAAGACTATAATAACAACCAATCGCTACAAACTCGAATTTATTGACAATTTTGGTCTTTAATACCAAACACTACTCTTGAAGCTTTGGTTAACTGTTATCACATTCCGGTACCACGAGTTTTTTGCTCTTGGTATTTAGCATTAAACTCTACACGTAAACTTTGGGTTTAACATCAGATAATTTGTCAGCTGTTCATAAAAAAACACCTTTGACAAGAGTTAACAGTTAATCGTTTACAATGCTTGTGTTTGGTCTGGCGATTTTATTATAACAATATTAAGTTCATTTACTCGAAAATTTCTAAAGGTACTAATTTTGGAAAAAAATTGGAAAACCTACTTCATTGAGAACAAAATTATTTGAGTGACATAAGATTCTTACTCATACGTGAAGTAACTAGAAGAAAAAGAAGAAGTGAGGCATGTTTTTTAAAATGCAATTTAAAATATTTGTGAAATGAAAGGCAGCAGACGGACAAAGGTCACAAAATGTATCCAATTGAAATCAAGAAACAAGTTCAGCAACTTCAGCAACTTTTTGTATCATAGTTTAGTGTTCCGAATACGTTCCAGAGCTCAAATATCCGTACCGACATACTTATTTCCAGTCTATTGAGGACTACTTACTCAGCGAACTCTCGACTGAACGCCATAGCAATAAGCACCCTAGTCTAACATGAGCTCATGCACAATTGCATTTATATATTCATATATACATACATACATACATATTCCTATACACAATATTACATATATATAAATATATACATACAACTACACATAAGCTCTAAATAGCGCAATAGCATTTTCCAAAAACAAATATATTAAGTTATATGGAGACGTATAGCGGCGCCAGAGCGGTGGGCAATTGCAATTTCTGTCAGCTTTTGAAATCTATGGTAAAATCGCGCTATTCGCAAGTCTGATAGCCTATTAGCACTCAGTACATCTCATTACTCGCTGTGACTATTTGAGCACGCCATAATTATTGTAAAAAGTAGTAGGTAAACAACAAAGCGACGAATAATGACAATTGCATACAAAGCTGTATTGTATTTTTAAAGTTATATATGTACATATTATACCCATTTAAATACATACAGGGTGCACCAAATTTTCTTTTTGATTTTCAATGTCAGCTATTGTTTGACCATGACATGGATATTTTCGTTCCACTTTCAAAATTAGCATCGATCTGATATTCCTGAACTCACACACGTCTCATCTCCCAAAGCAGCTGCTCATTTGTTGATAACGCCCGATATCAGATCACTGTAGAATATAGCTGAATATAAACTGATCGATCAAAATCAAGGTCTTGGAAAACTGCTTTATTTCACAAGATATCTACACGAGTCTTGGCATAGATTACCTTCCAAGGCAACATTACAATCTTCGAACAAGATTTTCTGACAGTGTGTTTTATACACTATAGTTTAAAAAATACAAAAACCCAAATTTTCTGTGAAATTTTAATACATTCATGTTTTATAACCTAAAATGAAAGTATTTTGACAAAAATATCTCAAATGAATTTTGGGTACAAATCCAATCTCCTTTTGTTCACACAGTTATGAGTATTTATTAATTGCAACCCAATATCTCTAAAATCTTGACAACTGTAACAAAAAATCAGTAAATCTCAGCTTTTTTAATAAAATGATAAAATTTCTTAACGGAAGATATATGTATATAGTATATAATAACTTAACTAATATTAGGTCGCGATTAGTCTTGTCAAATTTGTCAAAAATATGGTGTTCTACAAACTATAACCAGAATTTGGAGAGTTACGAATCACAACGAAAACAAACAATTGGTATATATCTTCTATATTTTTATTTTAAAGATTTGGAGACTGGCTGGTTTGTTATCAACTTGCATTGCTCCGCTAAGATCTTCGGACATTGCAGCTTACTAAAATCTCTAGATTTTTCGAACTAATCCAGAATTCATCAACAATAATCATTCGTTAAGAAACTCTTCCTGCTCACAATTTCACGATCTTATCTAATATCTACTTAAGAATGAATCTCATAAGGGTATATAGCAGTAGAACAGATTTAAACCAAATCCAAATCACACACACACAGCACAACAACAATAATACTTATGCCAAAAATGTCAACGGCATGCAAAACAACAACAATAATAGACACTATATCGCTGAAGAAGCAATATTCTGTTTCTTTATGGAGAACACTGTATAAGTAGGCCGCTACTAGCGCCGCTGCAGGAGAAGGGGTAAAGAGTATGTTAATGAGTTGCCAGCGAACGGAGGTGATGGCGACATACACGAACCGCTCAGGAGTGGGCCACAGTTGTGCTGTCAGTCATGCGAACGCGCTGTCATTTCAGATTTTGCACAGTGGTTGAACATGCAACAAATCACCAACAATATTGACGGCAAAAGCCTCAATGATCTATTCAAATGCTTCAAATTTATGCGCACGAAAATAGACTTCTGTGCGATGTTCTGGCCGCTTTATCAGCGGCGAATGTCAACGAACTTTCGCAATGGCAGCGCTACAATCACACAAACACATACATAAGTTCCAGGACTATGGGGCTGCGGTGCGGGCAGTGTGAGGAGATGGTGGTGCGCAATTGAAACGCGACTGTTTGAGCAAAAATCATTCATGAAAAATCAACGTTCGCCAAAAGTCTGTCAGCCTGTTCCCGCTCGGTACATCGCTTTACTCTGTGCCGCATCAAAGCGCTGCCGCCGACGACATAAAAGTCAAACGCGATAAGCCGCAAACGCTTTACGCGGCTGTGAGATCGTTGATATCACTGAATGAATCGGCGGGAAAAGCAATTGAAAATCTACAATTCAGCCGAAATACTTATCAACGAGCGCTGAAAAAACTCAATACAATTGGAGTATTACTATGTGGTTGCCGGCAAGGTCGCCAGCAGTGTAAATATTGCATTTTTTGTTCATAAGACTGCTGGTGCACTACACAAACAACAGTTCGCTGAGCGTTTTATTTTTATTGTACATTAGCAGGTGCAGGGCAACCACACCGTAAATTGGAGAGTTCCCCCAGCAGACTGTTTCGCATTACATGTATATGTATAGTGCCCTGGATGGTGGTTCAGGGATTAGATAAGACTTCCAGAGATTTTCAACCACATTTCATATAATAACTTAGCTTTGTGATGATTTACATACTATACACAGTTAACTAAGAATGTACTTATATTACAAGCAACACACTTCAGCTTCATAATGGACCAATGCTGTCTTTAGTAGCGATTCCTTATTATCTATGCTTTTATATTTATTTATAAGTTTGTACATACATATGTATAGGTTTTATATTTTCTAATTTCTCGTCGCAGTGCACGACCACCTAACCACTTGCAATATACTCATGCCCACGCATGCCACACCACTGCAATTACGCGATTACGCGCGTAACGAACGGTGGTGAGACGGGGGAATTGCTATTGCAATGCAAAATTCAGTATATTGTCGTGTACTTGCTGTAAAATCAACCTACAACAGCTTGCTGTTGGCCTATACCCATTCAATACAACTTGTTACTCGATGCCGACGTCAAAGGAGCCGCATTGAATTAAATGCATCATCCATAATATTGCAGGGTTGATTCGAATAATTTTTCATACAATAGCAATTACAGCAATTTCGTTCAAATTGGCGCTATTTACGAGCGTTTTTTGCTATTATTTATTCGTTACCACAGGGTGATCTTAAATTTCTCCGTGATCTCCGTGATAAAGCGTTTTCTTTAATTAGCTGCAAGTATACCCTATACGTGTAATAGGTACAATATATTTTTGTTTAGATTTTTTGTTTGTAAAGTTTTTAGAAAAGAGTTTGGTGGATGAATCGGTCATAATGCATTAAATCATCTCCCAAGATTTGTGGATCATAAGTCGACCTTTTGGTAAACTAGTTTTTGTTTGACTTTTGATGACGGTATTCGCTTACATTTTATATTTATTATTCAAGAAATTATCATTTTTAGGTTATATCGTAACTTTGTAAAATCGAGTATCGGTTAGTAAGCAGTTTTAGGTTTCCGAAGCCATCCGACTAAACTTATTCACGTAAACAAATCAGTTATGGGAGAACTAGGAGGTTCTAAAAAGCATAGATTGGCACAAGAAATACGTATTTGATATTCTTCTTTGGAGATTAGATAGTTCATTATCAATTTAGTTTTCTCCTATGTATGTAGTCTTGAATTCTCGCAAAATAATTATTCGTTAGGAAAATCTTTCGCGACCTTATCTAATATCTACTTAGGAATGTATCTGCTATAAGGGTATATAGCAGGAAGGGTATAATGAACTACAACTTTGTGAATTCGAGTATCGGTTAGTGCATAGTTTTATGTTTCCGAAATCAGCTGACTAAACTTATTGACATAAACAAATCAGTTAATTAGACCATGATCTCCCGCTGAGGTGCATAGCTAAACGACTAAGTTGGAGGTGTGAGAGATTATTTTATTTTTAGCTTCAGCTCGAATTTAAGTCAAATTGAAATAGTTATAAGATACATACATACATACATACATATGTATGCTATGCATTTTAGGTAACGATATGCTTCACGATATATAATATGAATAATTTAGGGTTAAATTTCTTATGTACATACATACATATGTATATGAACGTATGAATGTACATACATACATACTTACGTAAAATATGTATCTAAACATGTACAGTATATACGCTTGTTGTATTCATTTTATCCAAATTGGACATAACAAACTGTTGTCTTGGCAATGTCGGTTCTAACCCCAATAAAGACGCAAATTTATGATATTTTGACATATTTCGTAGATACTACTTACTTATGTATGTACATATACTTATCTTAGTATATAAAGAGTTGACGATGTGCTCTGCTTTTCGAAGATATAATTAAATAAATACAAAGCAACAAACTTTCACATATCTACACTCATACTTATGAATGTACACTCGTACATACGTCTTGTATGTCGAAAAAAACGCAACTCACCTATATTCTATTTCCCTTGCAGGGTATAGAATTATATGGCAACAGAAGCAACAAGCATAAAAAGACGGTAACCGCAATGAATTCTACGCATGTGTATGTGTTAGTATTTGTGTGAAGGCAGACAAAATTGAGATTGAAAGCAACAGCCGTCAGTCGTCAGCCATCAAGCGACAATTTTTATGAACACTTCCAACAACAACATAAAAAGCAAATAGCACAGAAGCCGTATAACGGTTATGGAAAAAAATACGACTTTAGTATGTTGAAATTAGTGGTTGGGGGCAGAGAGGGCGGAGTAGCTTTGACTGTATATTCAAAGCGCACTTTTGTGTGTATGTATGTGTATATCACTATGTGCGGTTGTAAGCATGAATTCGTTCGTGGGGTTGGGGTAAATTATGAGTTTCGTTGGAGAGTAAAGAAAACGCAAAGCGGCAGTAATTGCTGAGATCAAACAGTGGTGTGCCACAGAGCAAGCGCAGCGCAAAAAATGTAAAAGCAAAATACTTTATAATAAACGAATTTTATAAATAATTATATGCCTAATGATTTTTTCAAATTCCGACCACCTAATAAGTAGTTAAAAAAGCTACGTCTTTTTTTATTTATCATCACGATTTCAAAAATTGTCAAATAACGGGTTTTTATTGAAGCAAAAAATTGGCCCACAAAGATGCTCAACATTTTAGAAAATATTCGAACTAGTATTTAAAAATAATTTTGTCATATAGTATTTTTATGTACATATGTATATATTTTTGTTTTGCTTAAAATTACTAGTTTTCGAGTTATGTATTTATACAAATTTGTTAAAAACTATTTTGTTATTAAAAAATTTATATTTACGCTACATATGTATGTACATACTTATATCTAATTAAAAGAAATTTTTCGAAAAAATTT
Organism: Bactrocera tryoni; assembly: GCF_016617805.1. Classification (NCBI taxonomy): domain Eukaryota; kingdom Metazoa; phylum Arthropoda; class Insecta; order Diptera; family Tephritidae; genus Bactrocera; species Bactrocera tryoni. Next base: position 8,282,600 of record NC_052499.1, read on the forward strand.
TGAAAATTATTGAAAATTTCAAACAATTTTGTGATTATTTATACATAAAATTCTATTTACGCCGTTTATAATTGAAATAAAGTTTTCGAAAAAATTTTGAAAGTTTTTGAACTTTTCGAAAAATTCGAAAGTGTGTGCTTGATTTTTTCGTATCTTAAGTCCATTGCAGTGTAATTATTGATATAGAACGTTTAGAAGAACTTTACTCTACGAGTTCTACTTGAAGGAAGTCAAGTTAATATTAGACCAAATATAAGATCAGATATTAATCGGACCATTATTTTCTGCGACAGTTGAAATTCTTTGTTACAATAAAAACCTAAAAATTCGGTTGAGACCTTAGGTAGGTTAGGTTAGGTATGTAAATATGCTGATTACTCGAGAGATCATGAATAATCCTACTTGAACTGCTATAGATGCTTGTGCGTTGTAATGCTCAGAACTCTTAGGAAGGGATAAAAAAAACACCGAACATCTAGAGCCTGTTACATATTTATTTAGGCGGCTAATATCTATTACTGCCGGTTCGCCGGGTTTGTAAAATGTATTGGAACCTCAGTCCGGCGAAAACTGCAACATCATCTTTCTCATAGCAACTTTGTCAAACTCAAATCTTTAACCTCAACGCATGAGTGCTAATGGGACAGTGTCCAGTTATTGCGTTGAGGCCTAGAAATAACACAAACCCTGAGATACCAGTCATTACCAGCCTTTAAACTGCACGAGATGAAGAAGTTTCAAAAAAAATCGGAAGCTCAGATATGTAGTGTAAAATTCGATTTTGGAAACACAAACAGTACATTAACGATTTCAGAAATCCGATTTGTTTATTGGACCTCGGTCTACCTCGTTATTGAAACTGATATTTGTGCACTTTTGTGTTTGTATAGCTCATAAAAACCATCTAAGAAATGTATATATATAATAGATATATACAATATATTCTCAACTTTTTTTTCTTTAAAGAAAATAAAAAAATATTCAAATGCCAATAATATACATATACCATATGTTCAAGCGTATGTGTGCCTGCCCGAAATTGCATTGCCATTTTGATAAAAATTAGCGCGCAAACTTGTTTTGGATTTGGGTCAATGACAGTCTCAAGGCAACGAAATTATTCCCGTTGGTTTTTAATTTATAATCAGCATTTGTTTTTGAGACCATATAGAGTATACAAGACTTTTCGAGCCACTGTCTATGTATGTATGTATGTATGTATATGTATAAATATATTTGCACCGCTTTGAAAATTCAAGTCTGCTTGTTTGTAAGACTGTCTGGTTTTTTATGACTGAGACTCGACATACACACTAACGGTATATAGTTATGTATGTATTTGTTTGTTAGTATTTATGCATTTTATATGGGAGATCTCCGAGCGCTTGCCTTGCTAGTGTAATAAAAGGAGGCGGAGGGCGTGTGGCGCGTTATGGGGTGGTGCGGTTCCCGGTAAGTATGTGGGTATGTATGTGTGTGTATTTGTTTGTATTTTGTGCCAACGCGAATTTCAACCAAGTCAAGCAGTTCATGAAGAATCAACCTACAATATAAGGCTGTACGCCTGTTACCATTCAGTACATCTCGTTACTCGGTGTTGTCGTTGTCATCACCGTGCGGTGGTCTCTAAGTGATATCTGCCATCACGGAAACGAAAAAGCTGCTTACTATGTGAGGGAATGTGGGTTTCTTAACTTACGTACTTTTCATACAATAATAACTGTGCATAGTAGTGCAATTACTTACATATGTACATAAATGAATATATGTACATATGTATGTATACTCGTTTCTGTTGCACGTTGGCTTTTGCAATGTTTGGTGCCGTTGTTATGTAGTTTCCATTGTTGTGGCCTTTTATTTCCTCCGTCCATAACATATTTTCACCATAGTGATATTGCAAATGATATTTTATACCTACATACATATACTACTTGCATATACATATATGTATGTATATGTATAAATTCATACATACATATGTATGTACTTATGTATGTATGTAAGTATATTTGAGTGTTGAAGTTTCAATCTCAACCCCGAAGTTTCTGTTTGAGCAGCGGGATAGGAACGCAATATTGCTTTACAAATATTTTGCTCTAAACTCAGATACTTTTGAAAGCAAAAACCCTAGAACGAAGCTTCCACAACTGGTGCTCTCTTCATGAACTAACAGAAGTAAGAAATTTGCATAAAAAGTAGAGAAAATGCTACCCGAATCAGTTTTGGAAGTAGAGACAATATTCTACTCAAATAAGTACCTCTTAGTTTATACCGCAGATTCGCTTATCTGCATGTCAATTGATATGAGATTCCTCAATTAAGACAGATTGATCTAAGTATTAGTGGTAATATTGTACGGAATCGGCATCACATTTATACATCTTAGATGATACATTTCAGAACTTCACAAGCATAAGCAGCGTTCTTTAATAGTCAAAAGATCATAAATATGACTCCAACCAAAGTAAATATATTTTTTGATAAGAAGCGCTACAAGCCCAAGGGTGCCCGCAGGGTGGACGCTTGAAACCGGACCGAGTGCATTTTCCCATTTACGCAACACGCGAATTTACGCTCGGTTGGGTTTTTAGCGTAGTATGACACAATGTGATTGGTAGCACTGGAGATATACGACTGCAACAATAGCTACTGACAAAATAAGAAAATACTTTTTCGACTACCCCATATGTGTACATATGTATGTATGAATTTGAGGAAGAGCTAATCAACCACAGTTCCTAAAATGAGGAAAACTTAGATTAGTAGATTCTAAGATGGTAGTGAGGAATCAGTGTTTCTCTTTGGCTGTTTTACTGTCAAAAGAGTTCGAACATTATTTTTATCTGGGTTTTCATAAAATTACCATGTGGCCCCGTTAACAGTAAATTGTTTCTAATTTCACATCGTCTTCTAAAATCTAATGGATTTTTTTAAGAAGCCAAAAAATATGCGAAACGTTTTGAACAAAATTTAAAATTATCGCAGAGAAGAAAGTTTTTAATTATATTTTCTAAAATTTTTGTTCGGAATCCATAATATGCAAGGAACACGCAGTAGGCTACAGTAGTAATCACTTCTGCCCGACCCTTGGCACCTTTTAACTGAATAATTTAGCGCTCCGAATCCCGTGCTCACATACTGAGAACCTAGATATACGTCGATGGTATTTGTAATATATCTTGAGTGCCTACATACATATGTATATCCAATCAACTATATACATATGTATGTATGTATATCCATTCATATAGATTCACTCATGTTAATTTATAAATGTATGTATGTTTGTATGTAACTATATGTAAATATGTTTATGTTCCTACCGATTTTGTTTTTCAAATGCACTTTGACTTTCCATTGTATTTTGCAGTATTTTCTGAGTTTCCATTACCATTGTATAAGATCCAACAACAACAGAGCGAATGACTCGTATGTTAATATACATTCTTATGTTTACATATAAGAACAACTTGTGTATGTATGTATGTACATATGAGCCTTTGTGTTTCTTTTTTTTATATTTTTTCGTAATGGGATCAACAGAGGCCACAGCGATAAAAAACCTTGCAACATCAATGAAAAAGTGGCGCGCATAAAAACCACCAGCCTGCAACGGTGCAACGTATCAGATATGGACATGTATATACCATACATATGTACATACATGCATACATATGTATATGCATTTTGATGAACGAGACACCGCGTTGACAATGGGGAAATGTGCACGATTGCAGATAACAGAGCAAAGATTATGGGTGCGGGATAAGAGCGAGCTGCTTGGCAGCAAAAACATGCAACAAACAACAAACACACATACAAACATACATATGTATGTGCATGATTGCCTATAGAAAACATGATACGACAGAGCGCTTACGTTTGCTTGCAACCACGTTGCACAATGCGGCCGTCACGTGCTGAAACCGCCTATGCCTACATGATTATATGTTGCTGGAACGAAATTGTGTGGTTTGTGGTCGTCTCGGTGTTGCAAGCAACATGCCTGCATGCCGTAGCAATTACGTGTAGACATACATATGTACATACGTATGTACAAGCTCGCGTACGTCTACAGACATACATAAGCACAATCGACGACACCAGTGCCATAAGTGGCTTACGGTGGTAGGCTTCGGTTGCAATTTGACTGGCTGGTTGGCTGGCGATGCATGTGTAGGGGTGTGTGTGTATGCACACACGTTTGTATGTTTGTTAACTGCTGTTACGTGTTTACTGTTATGCGACAATTTTCCTGTGCTGAAAACGTATGTGGCGACGTCGGACGGATGGGCAATTGCTTGTCGAGTTTAAAAACTTGCCAGCGTTGCATGAAAAATCAGCCTTCGTCATTTGCTGCTCGCCTGTTCACATTCAGTACACTCGTTACTCTGTGATGCAGACAACAACGGCTACGCGAATCACTCACCACCATTCGCGTTCACCATAGCAACAACACAGCGCAGAAACCATAACAATCCGTGTAGCCAACAAATGAATGGAGATTGCATTTATACATACATACGTACATAAGTATTTAACCAGGGGTGGTTTCGGGTACAGTCGAAAATTGCGATACGGCTTGTATGTACATACGTAAGTAGTGACAACGGAAAGCTAAGTGAATTCCCGCCGACCACGATTTTTTTAATAGAAGCAGTTCGTTATTGATTGACTGGAACCGTATAACCAACGAATTCATTTCCGACATACTAAAATCTCTCGTAAGACCCATTAGCTTTTCAGAAATGGCTTTAAATCCCGGCTTGTAGATCCCACTACTTGTTAAATAAGAACAAAATGTTCATCACTAATAGACGGGAAGATAGTTAGATCAAATTTCCAACTGAGGTTCGCTAATGAAGTTGAGATACCTTATAATGCGATATTCAAAGTGACAGGTTTTCAAATTGTACGGAATAGCAATACCAGGAGGTGGAAAGATTTAGACACTTTCTTCTCCACAGAACAGCTTTCGCTAAACTTTAGCGTCTAGCTTCATTAGCTAATTAAGGGTCAATAAAAAGGAAAACGAATACCTTGAATTCTTACAATTTGTCTGCCTATGGACCGAATTTCCACGACAATTGGAACTCATAATCGGAGTGCGCCACGACTTTTACGAACAAAAAAGGGCACAACATAATTTATGAACTCAATAACCGAACTACAGATAAAGACTCTGCTATATATTGTATTGTGTTTTCAATAATAGTGCTAAAAAGTGTTTTTTTTTTTAAATAACACATAAACGGTTTGGGATATCAATGAAATTCTTTATTCCTGTGAAATCAATGCCATTATGTATGGAACTCGATGTCTTTTGCATGGCCACCAAGGGCACACTTGCAGAAGTCCATTCGCTGAACCCAATTTTCGACGGTTTTTAAGCATAAATCGGCCGATACTGCTGCAATTTCACGTTTGATATTCATACGAAGTTCATCAATCGTCGCTGGCTTATTGGCACTGGCCACAGACTTAACGTAGCCCCACTGGAAATAGTTTAACGGCGTCAAATCGCACGACCGTATTGGGCAATTGACTGGGCCATTTCGTGAGGTAACACGTTCACCAAATCTGGTTTCAATTAATCGATTGCGACATTTGCTGACTGGCTTGAGGCGTTGTTCTCTTGAAACCTTATATTGTCCAAATACATATTCAGTTATCATTGATCGGTAGCCATCCACGGAAGTAGTACGGCCCAATGACGCCGCCGGCTCTTAAACCCAACCAAACCAAAATTTTTTCGGGATGCAATGGTGATTCATGAAGTACGTGTGGAGTCAAGATCTTTTCGCTAAATTTGCTTAACGATATCACAGAAATGTCCAACGCTTGAGAACGACGTGTGAGAGACTGATTTGGGTCTCCCTCAATTGATACGCTAGCGGCAGCAATATTATTGACACTACGGGCACTTCTTTGACTACTGTGCCCATGGATGCAAATTAAAAAAAAAAAAAATATGGCGTCGTTTGCTGCCTCTAACGAGTTTCCTTTGGAACGTTCCTATTGAAACCCCCTTACAAACTTTGAGGTTATTTCATTCGTAGTCGAAAGATTTCACATTTTACAAGTATATGGTACGAGGATTCATTGATTTTCATACTTTTCGCTCGAGAATACTGGACCGGGTATTTGGATAAGTTACATACATATATTATGTTTATATGAATTTACCGTGCATCCATTATAGTTTGAATACCAAAGATCTTTCTTTAGACCAATGAAAATATGAATATTTGGGAATTTAACAATCACACTGTTATTTTAAACATGACCTCAGTTACTGACGCCCTTCCTTCTTACTTTTCTTTTTTCTTATTCTTCAACCACATTTATGATTTTTTTATGCTGATTTGTGGTATATTTTTTTTCTTTCCGTGTTTCTGCGGTTTCCACTTTGCTTTTTGTGGTAAGTCTAAACAAATAGAGAATTACTTGTAATTTCAAGTGAAGTCAGTGTGCTATTACCGCAAGTAAAATGGGAAATTGAAAAAATAAATGAATTCAAACCGTAAACCGGTACACCTGTTTTGAAGTTCTGTTCGCCGGTTCCCACTCAGTACATCTCACTATTTGGTAACTACCTCGAAAAGCAACAAAACCGAATGTAATGACGGAACCGCTGAAATTCAGCGAATCTATTAAACGCTAGACGCTTGGAAAATGCTTTGAAAGCAAAAACACAAAATTCAAAAGTCATTTCACATAGAAGAAACTGTGCGAGTACACACATTATTTACATTCGACGGAGAGTTACGAGGACGACAGACTTCAAATGTGCGCTAGAAAGGTACAACTTTCTGTGTCACATGCGGGTAAAGAAGAGTAGAAGAGTTTGAGAGAGTAAAATATCTATAAGATGTTTTTTAATTATTAAACATAAGATCCACATATTCGACTTTTCTTGAAACATACCCTAAGTTACTCAAAAATAAAATATTTTTTTTAAAGAACACAGTCATACGTAGTTCATTAGCTTTAACGATAATCATGTCGTCGAAATGGTCCAACGTAGAAGGTAAATCCAGTCGCAAAAAAAGATGTACCAATAAAAGCTGAGAAAAATAAGTTCTATATAAACATCGATCTTTTCCTCTTTCTTAGCAGATCGCGACACATTTGTTAGGATCCCGTTCAAATGCATCTACCTCAGATAATGATTGCTGCATACACACGAGTACAGTGTGATAAGGTAGTGACTATTAGAGGATAATACATAGTATGTATGTATTGCTGAGACAATAAGATTAAATGTCTTATGATTTCATTTTAGACCGATATACAATTATTTTAATATTGTTATGATTTCGAAGAATGGATGTGGCCTCAGTCATAAATTATTCATATATTACCCTCCTTGAAGTTAAAGTTTCGGCTCGGATGCTTGAAAGTCAAGTCGGTAATCGCTTGAACTCAAGCGGTGATCTTAGTCCGTACAGCCTAAAAACGAACCTCAACCTTATTCCGGGTTTCATTTTGCAACATTTAATAACTTGAAAAATTTTACTATTCTTTTAATAGCTGCATCTTCACGAAGTTCTGAATTATAAGTAAGAACTATCATAAAATTTTCGTTCTTTTCCTTCAGTATTACATGAGTTACTTATCAGTACTCCCTCGTACATAGACACTCATGTATACAAACATATATGTATACATGTGCGTTGTTTTCCCGCAAGTGCAACTGAATTGCAGTGACGGCACTTGAGCTCTTTGGGGGTGGCGGGAGAATTGCAATTACACAAATTGTACGTATGTAAGCATGCGAAACGGGTACTTGTTGTAAAATTTGCTTGCCTTCGTTGCTGCTGGCCTGTACCCACTCAGTACAACTTGTTACTTGATGCCGACATGCCACGGCACGGCGGCCAATGGAAATTGTGAATAGCGAAGAATTGTGAACAGAGTTGATTGGCATTATTACACTGTGGTCGACTTGTCATAGATGAGTATATGTATATGTACATATGTATATGTATGTTCATATATAGAGGTATAAGTATATGTATATAGAGGTAAAGGTAGTTCCACGCAATGAATGATATACTTATTGCATGTGTATGATGTTTTCTTCTCAAAGTGGATTTCGTGTATTTTTCTTAACAAAAATTTGCCTTAAAATGCCAGAGCAACAAGTTTACATATCTACATATCTACATACATACATAACTGAATGTGGCATAGACTTCACCATCCTATTACATATGTATGTATGTATGTTACTAAAACGTTGAATTCTGCAACCTCATGTTGTGCCATAAAAAATGGTTTTGTTGTTGGACGTTGGAGGCGCGAAAATGCCAAGTGAAAATGCGTTAAGCTATCACACAACGCAGCCGGTTGGAAGCACGCACGAATGGTTTGGGAGTGTCCACTGGCCATAGCTGAGTCCGTAGATTCAAACATGAGATATCATGCGCGCTGTCGGTCGCTTCAGCTCAGCTTGTTTATTTGTAAAATTCTTTCCGAGGCATAAGCAACAGTTGTAGCCACTTAGATAGTGTAAGCATATACATATGTATGTATATCCATGCATATAAACATATGTATTTGTATGAATAAAGCAGGCGCTCCATATAACGCTCATGTGATCACATACATACATCCATATGTTCCAACATACTACCATACGTAGTCTTCCGCTTTGTTTTTACAGCTGTGCGGCATTTTCTGCAGCGCTGTCAGTTTTTAGTTTGTGCTAGCGGGGAAACAGGAGCGACGGCGGTTGGCTGATCGCAATTGCAACGACTGCTTGGAAAAGTGTGCAATTATATTTCGAGCTGCAGCCGGCGCTGCTAGCCTGGCCCTATTCAATACATGGCGTTACTCTGTGGCGATTCGAAAGCAAGCGCGCAAGTTGTGAGGTTTTAAGTGCGGCAGCAGCTGGCGGTAGGCGAGCAGACGACCAACGAAGTCATGCCAATGCGAACTGTGTGAATCATGTGGGTAACCGTATACATAAGTATATGTATGTATGTATGTATAGTGTGTGCGGAATAAGAAGTTTTTATGGAAGTTGGTTTAAATAGACGGTTTTGAGGGTCAGTGTATGGGAGAGGAACCAATGCGATGATGAAAATGGCAGAGTATATAGTAAAGTGGTAATATTTGTTATGAGAGAAAGTAGACATTTTGAAAAAATACAAAAGATTCAAATCATAAGTAAATTCAAAATTTCTTCGAGAGTTTAAGTAATATCACTGTACAAACATGTGAGGAGAAATGTTCATATTCATTCCGCATAGTTTGACATGATTTTATATCAAAAACATCAATCATCCGAACTCGTGTAGTAAACTGAGGTCTCCACACATCCTCTTAAGTACCAGAAATAATTTTTCAAAGATTTGGGCTTTATTTATCCCATTTTATCGTTCGCCTAACCCCAGCGGGCAGGGGGTGGAATTTGCCCGCGGTAAGATATGCCTGTCTTAAGGTGCAACTAAACTACAAAACGCAATATGCCTGTTATTTGGCTTGCCGCGAAATTTCAAGATAATCTTGTTAGCAATATATACATACATATGTAGTTTTAGTACTCAGCTTGAACTGATATTATAATCTTTCAATGATATTCTTTCTAATGAAAAGGCATTTGAAGATCAAGATAAAAGTTTCACCAGTCATTAAGTTTGATAGGTGCTGGTAGTAGTAAAAGCTACAAGGTCCGATCGGAGACTTAAATCTGGCACCACGGGTAGCAGTTAGCCCTTGGAGTTCGCTACAATCTGTTCATTGGGTTTGGCTCTTTGGGGAGATCCATGGCTGCTGTGGTTTAAACCTAAGTGCAGGTGGAATTGAAAATTCAGCTCGCCGCAAATGTGTACTTAAATGGTCCACTTAGTCTTAGTCTTCTATAACGAATTGTATCTGTTTATTTAAGTCTTATATTTCATATTTCGGTCACACTAGAATAGTCCCCTTTGACACTAGTCAGTTTTGCACAACATTTCTTGAAATTTTTGTAACAAACCGGTCTCACTGTACAACAGTTCTCATATCAGTTTGTATACTAGGGGGAATAGCCTGGCTCAATGTCACCCAGTCTGCAGCAAAATCAAATACACAAGTGGGAATTGCAAAAGCTGATGTGACAATTATTAGAAGAAATAGCAGCAAAGGCAGCAACAACGAAGCGATAAGACACACTACGATCAGCTAAATTTAAGCGCTATAAGAGGTTTTAATGTTTTTGAAATTCAGTGAGATATGATATTTGTATGTCTACTATTACTGTGTTTGCATTACATAATTCAATATTCAGCAATAGCAATGCCCTCTCTCTCTGCTCCCGCTCTCACTCTGAATGTATTTATCTGTTGTAGTAGCTGAGCACACCGTGTGTAGGGTGAAAGCCTACGAAAACTCTAATGAAGCTGCAAAATAGGCAGTGACTGTAGAAAAGTGGATTAAAGGCGCGACAAAGCAATGACGGTAAACAAATATACACACAGACATACACATTTGAGTTTTGTTTGGCTTGTTTATACACAAATAGGTATAGGGGGACTGACGCTCGCCGTGGGGGTGCACTCGCTATGAAAACGTGCTGATTTTGCCCACTCCAAGGCATGCCACAGACAAAGCTGGAGATTGTTCTCTATTAGTCTGTTAGACTTGGCATATTTTAGATGTGTATGTGTGAATGTGTATATTATTTGCAAGCAATCAGCCGGCGTCGGACCAGACTCAATGCATGTGACTTTAGATTAGCGACTGAAACGCGAAAATAAACAAATTAACTTTCTCGCTAGCAACTGCTGAGTAGAAGCTTGCGCTCGTCGCTGTGTGCCTGTTCCCACTCGGTACGTTGTGTTACTTTTGGTGGCACCACAGTCTGCATCAAAACACATAAATGACACCACTACACCACATAACGGACGCCAGCAGTGACAGTGACAGGGTGGCTAATGAAACGAAGCAGTCAAGCAGCATATTCAGGTGTCACTCGGGGTGGTGGTAGGAGGTTTGGAATTTAGCAAACTCAGGAAATAAATTGCTAAATAAGTAAATGCAACATCATCTGGCTCTTTGATCTGTTAGAAAAGTAACAACGCAGCAGAAAAGGTTTGCAACGGCGCAAAACCAAAGCGCACACATACATGAGTACCTCTACATACTTATACTTAGGTATACCTGTATAGATACTTTGCTAGCGAATGGCAAACGTTTATTAGAATACAACAAAAACAATGCAATCTAACGCGCTGTGCAGTTTACTCATTTATAGCACATGCATATGTAAGTATGTATGTATGTACATATATATACGCTTATATAGCACTATATGTCGGTAAGCACGTGTTTGTATGTATGCCAAACCAGCGCCATAGGCAGCTATGTCTTTGAAAGCGAGCAATAATTTCGCCTTTAAATAAACGTCATGCAAAAGTAGAATTTGAATTCGCAGAAAGTTAAAAAACTGGTTAATGCATACACTCAATATGCTAATGAATTCGGACTATTGCATTCGCTTCTCATCTAATGCAAAGAAGTCATCGAAATTTAATAGCTTTGGTCTTGCTCGGAATGAATATTGTTGTGTTTGCTGTTTGGTTCACAAATAAAATGTTTTTATAATTCTGAAAGAGTGTAAAACCTAATACGCACCCAACAAAATTCTTCAGAAATCTTTTGATAGCAGACTTTATTTGCCACGAATCGAACAAGAAACTGGTATAAATCACGTCGATTGGCATAATTCAAAAGAGAGTGACTAGCCTTCTTTAAAGCGACATTCACATACTCTCTTCCATTTTATAACTGTACTGGATAGTTTTGCTCTTGTTTTCACATCAATTTTTTTTACCAAGAGCGTAAAAGAATTTGACAGAACAGATAAGTTTATACTATACATACATACAAGGTCTGTCGCAAAAGAAACCGGACTGTTAAAAAAAAAAAAAAATAATAATAATATTTTTCAAAAGTTATATTTTTTTATTCAAAGTAGTTGCCTTGTGTTTCGATATAGCGTTTAGCACGGTCAATTAGCATTTCAAATGAGTGTTTAAGGTAATTTTTCGGAATGCTCTTGAAAATATCGGTCGTCGCCTTTTGGATAGCTGAAATGTCCTGAAACCAGTGTCCTTTTATGGGCAAATGAAGTTTTCCAAATAGGTAAAAACCACAGGGTGCCAGATCAGGTGAGTAGTATGAGTGATTAATGGTTAATATGGAGTTTTTTGTCAAAAAATCAGTGACAAGCGTCGACCGATGCCACTTCGCATTATCGTGCAACAGGCGCCAGGACACTGCCTCACGGTATTGTGGTCGAGCACGACGAATGCGTGACAAAAGACGCTTCATAACACCAAGGTAAAACACAGCATTAATCGTTTGACCAGGTGGGACGAACTCTCGGTGTAAAATACCCTCGGGATCGTAAAAACAAATCAGCATTGTCTTTATTTTTGACTTCGGAAGACGACCGACTTCTGATCGTCACAGAGGTCCTCATGACCTTCTTGGAATCGCTTAAACCGCTCATGCACATTACTACGGGATAGGCACTGATCACTATAAACTTTTTTCATCATTTGAAATCTTTCAGTAAACGTTTTCTCAAGTTTAAAACAAAATTTAATATTTGCTCTTTGCATTTTACGACCGATGACCAAAAGCTGCTGTCACTTTTTGATCGATAACATCGATTGTAGTTATCCAATTGTCTAAAAATTTTTACGAAATGTCAACAAGAGATCAAAGTTTTTATTTCATATACCCACCAATAGGTGGCGCCACCAGAAACAGTTATATTTAAAATGTTCTGTTTCTTTTGCGACAGACCTTGTATGTATATACATACATATATGTATGCTGGTATATTCGACTAAGCTTTACATAATATATATTCATATGTATATACAGCCAGTAAAGAACGGAAGCACTGGAAATGTTACTCAGCATACCACCAATCTGCAATGCAGTGGAAAGCTATGCGGCAAATAAATTCGGGCGTAGCTCAATAAATTATCCGCGATTTATTTGCGAGAGAATGTTCCAAGTCACGGAGTTAGAACTCAAGCGACCCTTCAAGCTTCCGGAATACTTCAGTATCTTCCAGGCGGCAGTCTTTGCAGATGGAATAGCGGCCGACATAGCTAAAAATGCAGGAAATAACATAAGCCAGACAGCGATTGAGACAATAATCTCACATCGTTTTACGTCAGCGAATGTCCTTTGAAGCTGGAAAGCAGTAGATGTAGCGGGGGCGTATATACTGGGTTCCTGTAGGGAGTTCCACGAAACGAAACTGCTGATGAGATTTGCACTGAAAACGATATACAACAAAGTTTCCAAAAGGGCTGCCAGGCGGATGAGGACGAGATGGAATGCCTCAAGTACATGCAGGATCGCCAAGAGCATGTTGAAAAGCCCCTTCGGAAAACTCGTTTGCTTGTTACTCACACGATATGTAAAGGACTGCCGAAAAGCTGTTGCCCCTTTTGATAGGACACAATCTATTGGCATCACATACGAGCTGGATGGGCATAAGTGTCCATGTGACATGAGAGAGACACTGAAACACCCACTTTGCCTGTATCGAGCACTATTTAGAACTCGTCCTATCTATGAGGTTCGGAGTTCAAGGAACTATACATATATCAAACGTAGATATCAAGTCGCTCTCAAAGTTCGTAAAAAACATTGATGACTAGTAGTACTTCACCCCAAACTAAATAAACTGAAACTAAATCTGGCTTTACTAAAGACCGGAAGGTTTATGTACATATGTCGTGGTAACCAACCTAACCTAATAGATTTCATCCTATGATGATCGAGGCGTAGACGACTAAGATCCCTCGGGCTGCCGGACCACTGCGGTAAATTTCAAACAAAGCGAAGCTAGCCCCTAATGCATCAGCAAACAACTCAAGAGTCAATCAAAGTTTCAATCTTGTTTAGCATATCGACCTGAAGTGTCTTGGAAAGCAGGACATCAGGGGAGAGTGCCAGAACCAAGCGCCACTTCTACTGGGTGCCACGTCACAAAAACATCAATGACAAAGAGATAGTGGACGAAGTTGCCAAGCGTGAAGTAAGGCTGTCAGCCGAAAACATAATCAACATTGGCAAACCCAGACATTGTCTAAACGACGATCAGGACAGGAGAAAAGCAGAACGCGAGGAAAAGATCTAACTGAGTGTACAACCACAAAAGTCTTGTGCAAAGTGGTAGATCGAAAATATGCATAGTTTTTACTGGCACTTGATAGACGGGATTTTGAGAACATGATTTTACGACGATTTACGACGTAACTTCTAGCAGTATAACGAATTATAAATAAATTTAACAAAGGAGGTTAGTTTTCTGTTACTAATTTATTCTGTACTAGTAGAATATGTACACCCAACAAGGTCATTATTATTCCCAGAACAATATCAGGGCATTAACAGATTGAATTGATCGATTGTGTAAAGTCGAAAATTTAAATATTACATACAGAAGTACTCCTCTTTACACTTTACACACAATCGATCAATTCAATCTGTTAATGCCCTGTTATTGTTCTGGGAATAATAATTTAGGCAAACTGGTTATAAAATATTGAATTTTGTAAAGCATCTATTAGACACTATTTTACGCCGCGCTGTAAGGACAGCATATACGGCAAGTCAACTACCAAGTCTACCTGGAGAAAGTGCACATTTACGACGGAACTTTTTTTAAGCACATGAAGTATAAATTGAACTAAACTGCTATGTAACTGTTTTTCATACTAGCGCAATACCGACAAATAACAGTTGCTTGCGTGGAAAGGGATAAACGAACCACCTAGTTGTAGCAGCAGAAAACATTACAGAAGTAATTTCGAGCCTTTGGTTGGCTGGCCTTGGCCGAATAAAAATCCGGGTACGTTCCGGTTACTTAAACTCGACTGTCGTCGGAAAGGGCGGCCTAGTAATTAAGATTGGTACATAATTGGCGTAAAATATTTACTCAATAATACATGTGATGCGAAAAAGAAAAAGATACCGTTACAAATATTTTTTGTTGAACTTATTCGTTTTATTTTCGATATTAATTTATAATTATGTTTTTTTAGTGCGTTTTAATGCGTAAAATTATTTGAATTGCACTCTTTTTGGTAAATACTTGATCAATAATCAATAGTTTTTAATGCGCAATGATATCGATGATGTATAAAATTGAATGATTTCTATATAATGGCACAATATACATACATACATGTACAGTAAATGATATAAATGCATTAATTAAAGTAAAATGATTAAGACATAGTGTATTTTGATATTCTTGTGAACATTTTTGTTTCTTCTTTTTTTGTTAATTTTAACTCTATTTCATGTAAGTGTTGTTTTTTTTGTTTGTTTTATTGCTTATGTTTGCATACAAGTATTTGCAACGTTGCAATGTGACTTATTGCTTTAAGATGCTATGCCATTATTTATTCAAATTTATGGATTTCTGTTAATTTAGGCTTGTTTACGCTGTCAGTATTTTATTGTTGTAAAAGTGTTTGGTTTGTGTTTTCACAAGCAATCATAATTAGATAAACATTATTACAATTTCAATTATAATTTGTTATTGTCTTATATAAATATTTTGACTAATAAAACAACAAAAAACATAATCAATATCAGTATACAATTTGGCCACAAATCAAATAAAATGATGAAAAATGCATGGTATGGTATTTACAAAAATAATGTAAGCTGCACAGTTTAAAAAAAAAGAAGATTTAAGTCAGATTTTTATGGTAAATGCTTCTTCTGGGTTGGTGAATGCGTACGGAAACCGTTTATAATAACGTTTGCGTTTGATATTCTAGTTTTAAATTAGTTCCTCCCCTACTAATAGGTAAATACTTTGTATTATATAAAATAAAAGTAGGAATCCATATAGAAACTGTTTTTTTATATTAATAAAATAAACAAAAATACTCTTCGTTCGTTTGATGTTTACATACTAAGCTTATTATTAATGTCTAAACTAATTTTGGCTTAGCGTATTTTCTTAAAGTTAACAGTAAAACCATATGACTATCAATAAACATACCGAACGTTAATTTCGATTAATAATAAGAACTTGCAACTAATTGTGACACTCAATCCGAAACTAAAATGAGCAAAAAAAAAACTCTAGAAATATATTTACAATAGCAACATATAAATAGTAGAACCGATTACAAACAAATCAGCGGGTTTAAACTAGCAAATAATACCAGCTTCCATAAATATATAGAGTTGTAGACTTTCCTATGAATTACCACTAATATTTACGTTTAAATGTACGCTTAAATCTAAGTAAAGTCCTTTTTGCAATTATGCAACAAATGTAGCCAGACATATACATAAGTATATAGCTTGCATAACGATTTCCTTAACACGTTGTTGTGTCTGCCAGTGTTTGGGTTCAATGATCGGTGCTTAGTGTGTCATCGATGTTGCTGTCCCAATTGAATTCGGTAACACCCTGTTTGTAGTAGATGTTGCCCAAATTGGCGAACCGCTTTTCGAAATCGTTGTCTTTTGCTTTAAGTCGCTCGAATCTGAAACGCAAGAGGGTTGTAAAATTAATATTTTTAAGTCACTTTAAATTCAATGCTTTGGCATTTTTAAATCACAAAGCTTTGGATGGAAAATCTGTTATATAAGACCATTGTAGCATATACATATGTAGCTGCTATGAATGTCAAGTTACTATTTTATTTTACAAGTTATTTTCACGAGATTTGGTACAAGACAGCGCAATAATCTTCAAACATATTGCTCAGATCGGACCACTTTGGCATACAGCAGCATACCAATCAATCGTGCAAAATCAAAATGAAGATACTTATTTTTATATTATTTTATGCTATAAGAAATAGCCTCGTAAAGGTTGTTATAACTTTGTGGCAGTTGAAGTTTACGTTTTTCTTGTATAACCTCACTTTTTGCTAGTTCGGCACATTAATGTGCTGTTAACCCCCGACAATTTCCTTAGTGTTCTAATGTACGATAGCTAAACATTCAATTCTAATTTTTTGCCATTGACTAATTGTTAAAAAGTATACATACATATATTCCTATGTGCCATAACCTCAAAATCTTTGTCGCATCATGTTGCCAATACTTTGATTAGTTATTTTCCTTATTTTCATTCTGTTGGCAATATTTCATGCTAAATTTTACTTCAGATATTTCTTTTTGTAAAGCATTTTTAAAATCTCAAAAGATTTGACATCTCAAATTGGGAAGACACTACCTTAAACTTCAATGAAATAAAATTCTTTGAAGTCTTAAATCTCTCCTTCCAATGAACACCCAACTATAAAGTTAAACCTTAGCTAGATACTTTCCAACTTCGAGAACCAAGACACGAACTGTTTCCAGTCCGTTCCTGTCACCGGCGTAATATTGTGGTATCTATTACAAACCGGCACCCACGGGGAGGGTTCAGCAAAATTATACAAAAATAAATAATTTCTCTCGATTATCACACGATTCTAACACTGTTATAAGTATAAATGGCTTCAACAACTATTTCTAAGTCGAAAAAAAATCAAGATTTCCAACGAAAGCTAGGTGAATAGTCGATTTGAAATAATGTATTAGCTTACTTCGACGAACCGTACCTTTGGAATAGTAAATTCTTTGCAAAGGCATATAGCTCGATATCCAAGCTGTTTAACTCCTCGATGCGTTTCTTCTGATCCGGTCGCAGATTGTTAACCGCCGACGCAGATATTGTTGTATTGTGTTGTTCAAATGGTATCGCAAAACGAAGATTGAATGTCTCTTCGAATATATACTGCGAAATCTGCAAAAAGAAATTTTGTTTAGAGAATACACTTGTATATGGTATTTAAGTGGTACCTTTTGATACTCGGTGAGTCCGAAGTATGCCATTGCGGCTAAATTGCGTTTGGCGCTCGCCAACATCACGCGGTCGCGCTCGTGCGCCGGCATAGCAGTCTTATTGTAACAGCCCACCAACGCCAGATCGGCCAGCATGCGGGTCTGTCGATTGGCCGCCAAATTCGATTCGCATGCGGCGAACTCATCCAAATCCACATCCAACCAATCCTTGCCCTTGTAACAGGGTGGCAATTCCGCCGCCGTGGCTTGACGACCCAGACACCAATGCCGTGAACCCTTCCACGTCGCACCGCGTCGCACATGCCGATATTCGGACATATACCGTGAGATGGGCTCACGTAGCAGCGTGATGTAGAAGTATCGACGTTTGGCCGTCTCGCCTTCGTTCTTGTCCAACTCGATATCCACACAGCTGGTCAGCTCCGTCCAGTCGGCGTGTAGGCCACACTTCCAGCCGGTCGAGTAGCGTGAGAACAGCCAATTCTCGTTGCGGTGTGGACGGAAGCAGTAGCAACGTTTGCGCTGACGCTGGCATTCGCAGGGTCGCTATAAGGCGCAATCGAAAACGAAATTAGCATCAGTATGTTGTTTATTTGAATAACTTATGTATGTATATGTATATTTCAAATAATTATAAATATGCAAATTGTTTATGCAACGTTCGTAAATGTCCAGTAATTTAAGTATTTACATGTATACGCATGTGTAAACAATTCAGTGGTTTTATCTCGGTTTAACTCTTCCCAGAGTTCAATTTGCTGAATCTAAACTTTGGAATTTATTACGGATATTGTTGTCAACTTCGTACGTGCAATGTTCGTGAATTATGGAAATTATTTATAATTCACTGCATCCTGTCAACAGTTCATAACAACGAGGCGATGAATTGCATACAAATGACCGCAATGCCTGGTTGTCATGTCAAAACACATCATTTCAACTTCAAATAAAGACACACACTTTATTTACATGTGTATGACAACCATGCATAAGCATTTAAGTAGCCTTTCTGGAAAGTCAAATCAAAGTCAAGGTTATTTTAGGACAGTTAAGCGGGGAGACCGAGAGTCTGCCGTTTATGCTGTTGAGCTATGTTAGAAGGAAGCGCTGATAAGGCTTATGAAATCCACTCAAATACTGATACAGCTCACTGATTTATAGTTGAATCTTAAGAGATTTTCAAAGTTTTTTTTACTTACACTTGGTAAAAATTAACGGGGGGTCCTCAAAAACTAACGTACTTTCAAACAACTAATTCTTATAGCAAACAAAACAGACAAATTGGGGTTGGATTTCACTTTCTCTCTCTCACTGAACGACCGATCGTTTTGAAACTTTAAAAACTATTTGACGAGGTATCGTTGGAGAGGTTCTTTCACTTTTTGCAATAACAAATGAACCGATCTTTTCGTGCGGTTTTAGGGCTTCCCCTAATTCCTTCTGCCTACTGATTAATGCCTTCACGATGACACATCTTCTGAAACTCAATTCTTCTTACGCTTCATAAGGAATTCAAAACTCTTTTAGGCCCATCAGGACATTCAGGATCAACCTTTATTTTTGTCTCTCTGTTTTCACTAATTTTATTCAACAAAAAGTGAAAATTTTAAATTTTGAAACCCTCTTTGAAAAACGTAGAAATTCTCTTATTTGCGCTATGAGAACTATGTGTAAGATCTTGTTTTGAGATGATTGTGAATTCTATCAACTACAATTTTTAGTCTTCACATGATTTCTGGAAGAAGTTATCTAAGAATTTGCAGTAGATTACACTTAAGCTGTAACCAGTCTTAAGAAAAGTGTATTAATGTATAAACACATTTAATTCAATATTACGTAGGTTGTCTTTTATATTTCGGCGTTTGGTAGCCCTAGAGCTGCAATCTGGCAACTCACAACTTTATCGTAAAGTTATCGATTAACTCAATGGATTTGATTCAATTTTTGACGATGAAGCTCTATCAAGAACCAGTGTTCATCGATGTTAAGGTGAATTTAATCAAGGTCACTCCATAACGAATTTCGTGAAGGTCGTCCAATATCAGTTATTGTTGCGGAAACTGTATGAAATCGCTACAGATTATGAAGCGTGGATTTACGCGAATGCGCTTGAAGGTAAAGATCAGTCGACTGTATGGGTGTTTCAAGACGAGCCGAATCCAGCAAAAGATGTTCGCGCACAAAGCACTTACAAGCAAATAGTTGCCGATTTTTGGAACAACTGGGCATATCGCAACCATACCACTTGAACAACGCAGAACAGTAAATTCTGAATTGGTACACAATCATTTACTTGCTACTTATTATTTTTTAAGAAATTAGGAAAACGAACCGCCGAAGACGGATCACTCTTCATGAGCTCTCGAACATCGATTGAAACAAATGGCATTTTTCAGCACTCAAACCGACAATTCAATGAATCTTCCACCGTATGATCTAGACGTGCGACCGAATGACTTCTTTTAATTCCCGTACGTAAAATAGAAACTAATAGGTCAACGTTTTTCGACACCTGAAAAGGAGGTTGATGTATTCAAAAGGCATGTTTTGGAGATAGCTCAATTAAAGTGACAAAAAAGCTCCGGAAATTGCTTCAAACACATACAAAAGTTCCAAAGTAAACAGGACTTTAAAAAAACAGAACAAATGGTTTTTTCGGCAAAATCAATTTATTTTATTCAAAATAGTCTCGTTCTGCTTCAATACAGCTTTTTGCACTTTCCAAAAGCATGTAGAACGAGAGTTTTAGCTCGTTGGCAGGTATGGCCGCCAGTATGTCGGTGCAAACCTTTTGAATGGCCTCTACGTCTGCATAACGCTTTCCTTTCACGGGAAAATGCATTTTTCCGAAAAGGAAGAAGTCGCACGGTGCCATATCAGGTGAATACGCGGAATGGTTAATGGTTAAAATGTGATTTTTGGTCAAATAATCGTCCTTCGAATGTTGGTTCCTGAGCCATTTTTGGTTGTCAGTCAATTTGTGCGGAACAACCCGTGCACACACCTTTCGTAAGCCCCAATGTTCGGTCAAAAAGCGATAAATCGATGTTTTGGAGATCTTCAATTCCATTTTCACGAATTTCAATGATGATTTCGACTGATTTTTGATGAATTCACGCACAGTTTCGATGGAATTTCCGGTGATCACGGATTTTGATTGGCCCAAATGTTGATCGTCATTTATGTCCGCACGACCACTTTGAAAACGTTGAAACCGCTCGTGCACTTTGGTACGGGATAGGCAATCATATCATAGCCATAAACTTGTTTCATCAATTGAAACGTTTCGGTAAAAGTTTTACCAATTTTAAAACAAAATTTAATGTTGGCTCTTTGTTCGAAGCTAATTTTCGCACGGACAACACAAACAAACTGACACTTAAAACGCAATAACTTCACTTCCAATCAATGAAATGTCATGAAATTCTCACTGGACAACCCACCAGTCACAGTCAGGTGCCACCAGGGGGCGCTAGATTCAAAAAGTCCTGTTTACTTTGGAAAGCATCTTGTAGATCTTAATATTTGTAATATTTGTTTTTGTTCTGCAACCTCGAAATACATAACGCAACCTACGTAAGAACCAAATTTAATTTAGTTCTTGTTATTTTATTTTACTACATTCCAAAAGTACATCCTGCACGCTTCTCCCAGCTCTTCCCCAGATACACAGGTGCCTCGAACCATTCTTTATACAAAAAACAGTAAAAGATTTGTTAGTGCTTGCGAAATTATATCTCAGTTATGTATGCGTAAACACGTTTCGTTTATTTGTAATGGAATTGTAAACAATGTTAAGCAATTTCAAACATGTGGCATGGCTTATAAGCTGAAATTGCAATAAGAACCCAATTTTGATTGCAGCAATTCTGAAATATCCATGGCACAGACACAATGTGAATGGGTACAGAAGTATGGCGCACAACTTAACACTTATGTACATACAATACATAAGTATTCCTTCAATGTAGAGTACATGTAGCCCGGCTATATTGGCATATTGTCATAAATCCTTGATTTGATTTCACGCGAATATGGTTATAGGAATCAATAAATATATAACAATAAACTCATTACATTGATTGTTGTAGCTATACATACATATAAACATGATAGGGTGGTTCTTAAAAGGAGATAGGAAGTTTTGACAACTCAAGGCATCAGCTGCCTTGAGATAGTACAGAAAAGATGTACTATACATTTCTGATCAGAATTATATTAAATATACATACATATATGTAAATCCAAATGCAAGAAGTGAAAATTGTGAAAAAAATGTGAAAAAAATGAAAGCGAAAAACTTCAATTCAAGAAAAAATGCTTTTCGCACTGCCATATTAATTTAGTACATTAAGATTATAATTGAGAAACCAGTTTTTGCCTTTCGCACAGCCGGCTAGTCGATTAAGGATGAGCTCGATTAAGGTTCAGCTCTTCAACTTGCTTCAGTTTTTTTTATGTTTTCTATATATTTTTCTGTTTTATCTGTGTTCTAATGATTAAAATTCATCGGTTGATTGCTATTTTATCAATGCATACAAACGAATTTACAGTCTGGACAACAATCGAAAGTGTTAAACACAGCCAAATTTGCAGTTTGGACAAGAACCCGCACTTCGATTTTAATTCGATTAAGAATTAATGTAATCACATAGTATATATATTTTTTTTTTTAAAAACAATCTTTGTGGCACAACCAACTAAAGGAACTGAGTCTAAAACATAAAACTCATTTCATCGAACTTTACGTACCACCCTTATGTACAAACATGTAAGCACATCCATATCAGTATGGAGATGCCAACATGTGCGCGTAATAATGCATTGTGTCTGCTCATTTGACTTACCTTTAGATCCAAGTCACGCACCAAATGTCGTCCAAACGATGTGCCTCCGGTCTTTTGTATATGCAGGAACACCATCACATCATGCCCGTCCATATCGAATTGAAAATCATCGTTGAGCACATCCTCATAGCTGAGACCGGCATTGGTGATAATTACGTTTTGCTGTATTGATTTCGCGCTAATCGCCGATGTGGATGCCAGCGCCATGGCCGACCCGGCTCCGCCACCACCACCCGGCTGATGTGACTGATGCTGATAGTGGTGCACACCGTACGCATTGTTCGCCACACCCGACGCGGCGGCAGCGCCCACGCCACCCGGTGGTGGCATTATCGCCTCATTGTAGGCCAGTATATCCGGTTGTAGCATCATGCCGCGCTTGGACAGCGCACAGACCTGTTGACATGAAGCAATGAGAGAAAGAAGAAACATTAAAATAAGAGACAAATTAAAATATTCGATATGCTGATATTTACGCGTGTTTATGAAAATTTATGACAAATATGGCCATAAAGCATTCGAAAATTCGCAATTACGCCGAAACAAATGCGTGCGTAATGCGAAATGCGAAGCGCCTGAAATTCAATTAACTCACTCAATGAAAGCAGCGCTCGCTTATAATTCAAATTTTAGTATATATGTATGTGTGTGTGAATAACAGGATTTTCGGTGTTGCATACCGAAATACATCATCGGAAAGGGATTAAGGCATTGGCTGGATTTTTCAGGCTGATCCATGCAAACGAAATCAAATGGAATCTCCAGCGCTTGAACAGCGCAAAATGTATCAACTGGCGTACAAATGTATCGCCATTGCATTTAATTAACTCCTTTCATTTTCCGCTTAACGAAACGTAAAAAGGATTTCGGCGATATGCTGGTGCAGTGTATGTGTTTGTGTATGCGTGCATCAATCTGATGATGCGAAAGAGTATGAATTTTTAATTAACAAGCTTAATGTGAATTGCCTGCGAGCGTTTACATACTTACATATGTATATAATGAAGTATATACATATGTATGTTGCTGCGTATGCAAGTATGCATATTTAGCATACTCGCCTATCTTTATGGGCGCAATTGGGTCGGCAAAAAGCCACCATTCATAAAATTTTGGCTCTTATAGCGAGATATCAGCATCAAATGCTTTCATTTATCTAATTTTTTGGAATACGAAAACTTGGCAACGCTTACACTTAATGCAGAGAAATGCATACATACATATGTACATTCACACATACATACGCAAATGCAAAACAAAAGCACGTTGAGCTGATCATTGAAGCGTAAACTGGTAGATTATCGCATTTAACAAAGTTGAAAGCCTGCCTCCAAATCACATTAAGAATTCGTCGGAGAAGAAACACAAAAGAATGAAATAAAAAAATAGTAAGCTCAAATGCTTTATTACTCGCTTATCACATACACTACACTGGTCAACAGTGATTTTGGTGCCAAGAAGCCACAATTCCCATAACTTTAAGCAGATTACTACACATACAGGGTGCGCCATATTTTAAGCCGCTATGCTTTGTCAATATTCAACAGCTTGTTACATTTGAGATATTTATACCCAGAACAGGGTATATTAAGTTAACCACGAAGTTTGTAACACACAGAAAGAAGGATCGGAGACCCTATAAAGTATATATATAAATGATCAGTATGTCCAGCTGAGTCGATTTAGCCATGACCGCCTATCTGTCTGTATATATACGAACTAGTCCTTCAGTTTTAAGATATCCTTTTAAAATTTTGCAAACGTCATCTTCTCTTCAAGAAGCTGCTCATTTGTCGGAACGGCCGATATCAGAGCACTATAACATACAGCTTCCATATAAACTCAAGTTCTTCAAGAATCAAGTTCTTGTATGGAAAACTTTCACATTTGACAATGTATCTTCACCAAATTTGGTACAGATTATTTTCTAATGCAACAATGTAATATCAGAAGAAATTGTTTAGATCAGTTAACTATAGCATATAGCTGCCATACAAACCGAACGATCGGAATTAAAGGCTTGTATGGAAAACTTTCGCATTTGACGTGGTATCTTCACGAAATTTGGCATGGATTACTGCTTAAGGTAACAATATAATCTCCAAAAAAAATTGTTCAGAACGAATTACTATAGTATATAGCTTACATACAAACTGAACACATAGTTACTAAAAGAAATGCATCTGTGAAGGGTATATTAGCTTCCGTGCAGCCGAAGTTAACGTTTTTTCTTGTTTTGTCTATCAACCAATTTTCAGAATACGAAGCGAACAAAAATAACATTAGTTGTTTTGACTCACTCTAATGTATATATTTTGATATTCCTTTGAATATTTCAACCAAACAGCCGATTTTAGCCAATATGGTTCCAAACATTCCGGGTGATAGAACACTTGAAATTTCAAATAACCTCCCAGAGGAAATCAGAGCATTCAGATCTGGAAATAAAGATGGCTAATCAATGCCACCTCTTTTTGATATCAGGACTGATATGAGAACTAGAAAGTTTGACTCGCAGTGTGCCGTTGAAACCAGTGAACACCAAAATCTTTTTCATGAACCTACGAGCAGAAATAGTGAGCCAACATCCATCGACTGTTTCAATGTAGCTAAGACAACTGAACGATTATTTAGGAATGTTGCTTTAATGTGAAACGATTCATGTTTAGAAAAGTTGAGACATTCAGAAATTATATATGTATATATAATCTGTTTACACCGTAAGGATACATATGAAGAATTTGATTAATTAAAATTTATGTTGCGAAAGGGAACCGGAACTGATCAATAACTGTAGGCTTATTTTATATTTATTCTAATTTAAAAAATTTTTTGAGCAATCAATTAATGACTCATAATTTATATTAAGCTAGCAATATTTAACAATTTTATTTTAACCCTTTTTATGTGGAACCAACAAAAACATAAGTAAGAAAAAATTTTACCTCACCAAAGCTCTAAGCTTGAAAAATACGTTGACAAATCTTATGACAGGTGTAAAGTTATCTTAAAAGTCACAACACGATTGGCACATATAAAATGTACAAATATGTTAGCTCTCCACGAAAAATTTTCGAGCAGACAAACGACAGGATATGCAATAAATGTGTCCGATGCAACGGAACCAGAACCGCATCTAAGCGTGCTTTGAAATGCCAACAGACATGGTACACACACTCGCACACACATCGCTCAACTAAAAGCATTATAGACATAAATATGTATATACTCACATACGATACATAAAGTATGGAATATATGAATGGGGTGCTTGCAGGAAATACTGATAAACTTTTCACTTACAAAAATTTCAACGCCAATCAGTTAGAATGAGCAGGATGTACAAATTAAATTCTTCTTTTAAATTAAAATAATAAAAAAATATATTTTTTTATAGCTTTTTGGCTATCAGCGCAAGATATAATTAAATATTAGAATATTAAAATGCGCTTATTCGCAACTTAAATAAACATTATATCCAATTAAGCCGCGGACAGAGCGCGTTATGTGCAGACCAGATGCAGATGCAGTTAAATGTTTATATTTGCCGTTAGGCGACTGTATCAGGCAGATTATTTGATAATATTGGCGATGTCTTAGCATAAAGTTATGAAGACATTAAGGGGTTACATGGGTTTCCTCGGTTAAAAAACAGCCTTTTTTCAACAATTTTTCTTCACACATAAAAAATTAAATATTTTAATAGAATTTTTATTTGTACAAATATACACTATTAACAAAGAAATTCTGAAATTTTTGGAGAAAATATTTCAAACTCGGCCATTGCGACACATCTCCGGTGACCCCTCAGAAAAAAAAGATGCGCCCGCGTTGGCAGGATAACTCCTTACAGGATCATCTAAATTGAAAAAATACGTGCTTTAAATAACCTTAACATATAACTTGGACGAATGAAAAAAAACTAAAAATTGGATTTTTGGCAGACATTTTTGCATAAAG
Source organism: Bactrocera tryoni (assembly GCF_016617805.1). Taxonomy (NCBI): domain Eukaryota; kingdom Metazoa; phylum Arthropoda; class Insecta; order Diptera; family Tephritidae; genus Bactrocera; species Bactrocera tryoni. The sequence continues at coordinate 8,309,251 of NC_052499.1, forward strand.
TAAAAATTTCGCGACCACTTTTTCAAATAGTTGTAATCGAATGTTTTTCCATATGGATTTATGGAAGTGCTTCAAACGGAGCTAAAGCCGCTTTCCTTGTGGGTAAGCCAAAATAATATTAATATGTGTGTAGTATAGCTTGAGTGCAATATTGCAACATTGTAGAACCTTAGCAATTCCTGTCACATGCTAAGAAGCAACCAGCGAAACAGCGAACACATGAGAATGTCACTTGTCAACTCTGACAGTTATTGAGTGATGCGCAATTCTACACTTCGTATGTTTCTGACTTAAACTTTTTTCGTAAACCACTCAAGATTACTCTAAGGCAAATGCTAAAAAGCACTTGGAAGTAAAAAAAGCGGGTAGGTTAGCGCGGAGGTGAATAAAGTTTGTAGTATGGATCGATAAATATGTGGTCATAAAATTGGTTATAAAAAAGTATATTTTTTGAATGCGAAATGTCACTAAAGAAATTCTTGGTATTCCATTTTTTACAGTTATTTTTGAAGTGCTCGATAGATAGACTATATGCTGTAATATAAAACGGCGTTTCTGCATAATTCTGCAGTGAATGATTTTAATGCTTGATTTTTTTCCGAAATAGTTTTTTTATAAAAAAAGGCTTCTTTGTTTTATATTTTCTTAAATAATTTATTGTCTGAATTTGGTATCCCCGCAAAACTAATACGGCTGTGTAAACTGACGTTGAGCAACACCAAAATCTCCGTCAGGATCGGGAAGGACCTCTCCGAGCCGTTCGATACCAAACGAGGTTTCAGACAAAGCGACTCCCTCCCTATCGTACGACTTCTTCAACCTGCTGCTGGAGAAAATAATTCGAGCTGCAGCACTTAATCGAGCAGGTACAATCTTTTATAAGATATTTTTTTATAAGATATTGGTATCATCGGCCTCAACACCTGCGCCGTTAGTTCTGCTTTCTCCAGACTGGAGAAGGAAGCAAAGCAAGTGGGTCTGGCAGTGAACGAGGGCAAGACGAAATATCTCCTGTCATCAAACAAACAGTCGTCGCACTCGCGACTTGGCTCCCACGTCACTGTTGATAGTCATAACTTTGAAGTCGTAGATAATTTCGTCTATCTTGGAACCATTGTAAACACCACCAACAATGTCAGCCAGGAAATCCAACGCGGTATTGCCAACAGGTGCTACTTCGGACTGAGTAGGCAATTGAGAAGCAAAGTCCTCTAACGACGAACAAAAACCAAACTCTATAAGTCACTCCCGTATGGTGTAGAGGCATGGACGATCTGATGAGTCGACGTTGCGAGTTTTCGAGAGAAAAGTGCTGCGAAAGAGTTATGGTCCTTTGTGCGTTGGCCACGGCGAATATCGCATTCGATGGAACGATGAGCTGTACGAGATATACGACGACATTGACATAGTTCAGCGAATTAAAACACAGCGGCTACGCTGGCTAGGTCATGTTGTCCGAATGGACGCAGACATTCCAGAACTGAAAGTGTTCGACGCAGTCCCCGCCGGGGGAAGCAGAGGAAGAGGAAGACCTCCACTCCTTTGGAAGGACTAGGTGATGAAGGACCTGGCTTCGCTTGGAATATCCAATTGGCGCCACGCGAATAAACGACTGGTGCGCTGTCGCTAACTCGGCTATAATCGCGTAAGCGGTGTCTACGCCAATAAAGAAGTAGAAAATAATTTATTACATAAAAAATTTCAAGGCTTTATTTTTTCTAAAATATTTTTAATTTATTTTCTTTTATAATGATCATTTTTTTATAATTGTTTTTTATTTTTTTATAATTTCTAAAATAATTTTTTACAAAAAAAAGGTTTCAAGGCTTTATTTTTTCTAATATAATTTTTACAAAAAAAATTTCAAGAAATTATTTTTTCTAAAATATTTTTAATTTATTTTCTTTTATAATGTTCATTTTTTATAATTTTTTTTTATTTTTTATAATTTCTAAAATAATTTTTACAAAAAAAAGGTTTCAAGGCTTTATTTTTTCTAAAATAATTTAATTTTTTATATATTTTTTTATAATTTTTTAATGCATTTTTCTATAATTTTTATTTTTATTTTTATTTTTAAAATTTTTTATAGTTTTTTTATAAACAAACAGCATCATAATTTGTCCACATAGCTGAGCATTAAAGGGTTAAAATGTTAACATGTTGCTAGGCGAATATCAACACACAATTGGAACCACAAAACCTAAATAGGTGGCTAACCGCAGGAAAGTGCGCCGCAATATGTTGCACAGTGTAACTTCAAAGCAACGCATTAAACTATTTAAGAATTTCTCTACAGATAAAATGTGAAGAATATGCGATAAATGTACACTTCCAACGCGAATTACTGTACTTGCCATCAATTGTGATATGTCAAATAATAAAACAACATCACGAGTACATTTTCCTCGCCAGTTGACGTCTGTGCCGTTAAACCAGCTCAAAGCGTACGCAATGGGAGATTGCTTTGTCTTTCGCCACACACAAGCATCATGCCTCCCGTGGGTTGCGCACAAAACCAACAATGCTGTGCGAAAGCGCAAGTAATCAGAAAGATAATGGTTAAGTTTAGTTGAAACAAACAAAAGGAGACAAACGAAAGCAGTAAAGTGGAGGGGGTAATTTGATAGCTATATGTCTTCAGATTGTCACTTTTTTGTTTGCTTTGGTTTGCCCGGCACAAACTACTGAGTAGTGAGCAGATAACACAAAAGATGTGAACTAAATAAAATATAATGTTTAAGTAAAGACATTGTTGCTACTTAGCATTTGTTTTTATTGCACACGAAAAGTGTAATCGTCAGTGACATGTACTTTACGTGCATACATTTGTCTTCTGATTTATGTGTGTGAACGTGTGCGTGTTGGTGTACCCAATCGAAATAAACTGTCTCGACATTTTGTGGTTTATTCTCGCTGTAAATACGAGAAAGATCAGAAATTGAAAGCCTTTTTGTGCATTTGAATGTTTAATAAATTTCAACTCGAGGTGTGTCGTGGCGGCTCATATTCACCAAAGAGTTTAATAAATATCTTCAAATTATCAATTCTACACAGGTAAGAAAGGGCTAAATTCGGGTGCAACCGAACATTTCATACTACTGCAACACGAGGTTTCTAAGTTATATGGGGTCGAGAGCAAATGTTCACGCGATTTTATCCATTTTAGGCACAAAGATGCACCGTTATTAGAAAAACACGTTCCATTAATATTAATGAAATAACACACACATTTACCGATATATGTGGTATAAGGTCTAATGGAAGTTCAAACATCTCTCTACATATTAGGTATATCGCGCCATTTTCTGAAGTATCAAAAATCCAAACTAAAACCCAAACGCACACTAAACTCTTTAAAATTGGAAAAAAACTATATCCAGGTAGGTAGGTAGGTAGGTAGGTAGGAGTGCAGCCCTGTTATCCATCGGGCTCAATTAGCACTTAATGTGCCATTTTGATACACTATTCGTAGAACCTCCTGTATCTGCTATTACGTTTCACCTTCTCTCTCAAACCATTTTGAGGTTTCGATGAAACTACTTATGTCTGATACGCTTTTAGTGGGAATCCATTCAAGGTTTGGTGCTTGATGGATTCCAAGTGTTTTATGTCGGATCTGTGCTAGAGCTGGGCATTCGCAGAGAAAGTGGAAAATTGTTTCCTTGCTCCCTGCTACTCCGCTGCCTCGGCAGATGTCGTTGCAGGACATACCCATTTGGAGCGCATGTCCCCCATTGGCCAGTGCTCTGTTGTGGAGCTGTTACTCTGTAGATACTTTTTCTTGACCTATTTAATAAGTCGTTGGTTCTTTTCCTGTCATATGTTGGCCATAATTATTTAGTTATGACAGATTTTTTTTCCACCTGTTATTTGCAACTTCTTGAAATTGTCTATTGATCTCTCCTTTGATCGAGCCTAGCGGGCTTGGTGTTAGCTCCGCCGCGGAGTCGTTGAGGAAAGCTCCTGCCTTTGCCAACTCGTCTGCTTTTTCGTTACCGAAAATGTTCCTGTGGCCGGAAACCCAGATCAAGTCTAGTTGGAGCTTGTCTGTTATTGAGCTTAGTGCTCTCTTGCAGTTGTGAACTATGCTGGAATTTGTCATGGGTGAAGACAAGGCCAGGAGCGCCCCCTGGCTATCCGTTAAATATAGTTGCTTTATGTATATTCCCGTGGTTTTCTAATAGAACTTCGCAGGTTTTTTCTATGCCTAGTACTACTGCTTGGAAGATGCTAGCCGAGTTCGGTAGACGTATAGAGAGAGATATGCCTAGATCAGCGGAGAATACCCTCGTGCCTACTCCGCAGTCCATTTTGGACCCGTCGGTATAGACTGAGATGGTATCCTCCTCTCCTATTGAACCTCTTCTCCATTCTCGTCTAGATGGTATCCTCACCTGGAAGTGTCTATTGAAATTAAAAAAAAAAAACAGAACTAAAAACTATATCCAAATTAGACAATAAAATCCAGTTTCTACAATATATCCCGCTTAGCCATAACTTTGACACTTTATGACATTTCTTTAATTTAAGGTTAGAATGTACTCCCAAGCTTGCTTGCACTACAAGTTCAAATAGCGGTCACAGTTACCAAATTAAGGATAGCAACACTGTTATATACTGTTATACAAGTTTAATACACTTGGATAGACACGCTTGGAATGTTGGAAATTTAATACCTATATTAAAGTTTTCCTCGCTCGAAATTTATTCATTTTTCTCAATTTTTGTTTCTTTTTATGCCGTTATTTCGCACACTGCAACATTCGTTGAGAGAATAACGCACTCGGAATCGTAAACAAGTGCAAAACAACTCGACGAGAACGTAACATTTGGCGGCAGAACACTGCAAGCACATAAATATTAATTTAATTGCTAAAGTTATATTATTTCAGTCCAAGAGTTATGAGTACGCATCACTGCCTAAATTCAACCAATTCGGTATCTCTGTTTTTATTGTGTGTTTCCACTGTTTAGTTCTCCTTACGTTTACGTTCTACGGAACAAACACATTTATCGCACAATTTATGGCGCATAATACGATAAGAAATTAGTTTGCTTCTCTGTGTGCACACATTTTAATGGGCCAAGCAATTTGCGCAACGAGATAATTGTAGGAAAAACCGAGTAACTGTTTTTGTTAAAATTATAATGCTACGAAATATACTATATATGCGGATGTACATACGTATGTAGTCAAAACTATTAAAGCTCGAAAAGTAGTGGTAAGTTTAGAAGAGTTACGCAAAGTTTCTTTAATTTTGTTCTTCATAAAGTGAATAAAGTAGCACTTAATAAATTTTTAAAATTTCAATCAATTAAAATTCGTAAGCATCACAATGCTCCTTCTATGTATGTATATTTGCGTTATATACAGAGTCGACATAGGTGTTTTCTGACACGGATTAGAGGGATCTACAGATTTCTTCCTACTTAACGAGAAAGTTTTTGGTAGCACAAAGTGTACTTTGCTTCAAAATAGACATCAGTCTGGATCATTTGCTGCTAAATTTATTTCCCGTTAGTATTCTCTCGAGGTCTGGAAGTAATTATGGGTCACCGGAAGCCCAATCATACAATTTCTTTCTTCTATTTTTAATATAAACAACACTAATTCCGAATGAACGCAGCATCTTTCGTCAAAACCAAAAAAACGAAAAGCGTTATTAGATAAAAAAAAAGTCTTGTAATAATCTTTAAAAACCCTTGGATCAATAAATTTATAGCTAATACAAGGAAATAGGTCATTCGTCATTGATAATGAATACTCTGACAAACATATAGGAAAGCAAGTAAAGATGAGCTAAACTCGGGTATAACCGAACATTTCATACTATTACAACTTGAAAGGATTAAAGTCAGGCAAGTAGCCTAAAGTACATAAGGCTTGCCAGCTACGTACGGGGTTTGTGCGGAAAGTAATAGCACTGAGTCGATTTAAAAAAAGTTATTTAACCAATCGCTATGATTCTTTAAAAACTTACAAAATATGCGATTTCCAAGCATTGAAGGCGCCCCGGAGGGCATTCTCCGGAATAACCTTGAGAGTCGAGGTGCATGGATGCTTGGATCGCCTCTCATCGACCTTTTCAGGCAAGGAAACAAAAAAGCCCGGGGGGTCAAATCTGGGCTGTAGGACGGCTGCGAAAGCTTTTGGATGCCGGCCTTTGTTAGGTAGCTGTTCACAAAAAAGGCGGTGTGAGCCGGGGCGTTGTCGTGGTCTTTCAATCGGCAGCGATGTCTTGTCGGACCCGATTGACCCTTCGTTTGAGTCTCTTGAGGACTTTCACTTAAAACTTAGCTTTGACGGTTTGTCCAGGAGGAAAAAATTCATGGTGGACGTTGCCTTTAATGTCAAAAAAGAGAATTAATCACTTTGGATTTCGTCATTCTTCATTCTTCCTTTTTTTCGGCGAGGAGACAACGGCATGTGCCACTCGGAAGATTGCCTCTTTGTCTCGGGAAAAAAGGCCCGGTTCCACCGAAACACCACCGCTAAAGTAACCTCTGGGTAAGTCCGCTTGATCATATCAATTTCGCAGATTTATCGAGTTTCGCACAGAATTTACTCGCGTACAGTCGCGGCGGTAGAAAATCAGTCTTATACTCTCCGGACAAACCCTGTATATGGAATCTATGACGATTTTTCACCCGTTAGGTGAACAAAACCATTATCTGTAGCAACATTTTGTAAGAGTGTAAACATTTGAGTATGAATTTCACAGTAAAATTAAAAATTCCGAAACCAAAATAAAATATGTATATATTTTTAAATCTTTTGTGTTGTTGTTTGCAGCTTTCGTGCGCTTTTGTTCAAATAATTCCACTTTATTGCATTCCGTAAAACAGCGCAGTCTACAATGACTTTATTGTCATTCAAATTGAGCGGATATATTTATTACTTTGTGACGGTTGACGAACTTTTTGACAAAACATATGCCACAAGTTCGAAAACAATTGTTATGGTTACAGCAAGGTACAAGAAACCTGTAAAAAAAATATATATATAAATCAAACCCAGAGAGGACTTCCAGTTATAAACAAATTTTATTTATTTGTAGCCTTCTGCTGCAACGAAAAACTTAAAATCTGCCTACCCCATCAACAGCATCATAATCGTGAGGCTTTTGGCACTATTCACTAGTGAAGAAGACGTAACAGCTTTAAAAAAGCTTGCTCATGTGGGTGTGTATGCAAATCAAACCTTTCCGAATAGTGCAAAAGCAATCGTTCGTAATCAAGCGATTTATATGCGCATATCATAAATGATCTATGCTAGAAGTGTCGAAACAAATATGCGAACTAAAACTTAACGAAGGAGCAGAGAAACAAAAGCTTATAAAATGTACGATATATAAATGGGGCAAATATATAAATATATATTGATTAGAGAATTGTTTGATAATTCAGTGATTGCCGAACACAAAAAAATAAGGCAATATACTTCTTAACGTTTTTTATAACATATTTCCTTTCAAGTCCTCCAAATAATTACCCTTTCTTATACACAATCGCACGAAAGCTTTTTGATCATCATATACATACATCTACAACTCATTGGTACTCACAAACGGTTTCGATTTGTCTATTAATACTCGTACTAGTAATATAGTATCGAAAAACTTTGTAACTAGAAGTCGCATAGACTATTTTGTCCATTTTTGCTCGACATTGTCTTCGTTACTTTTCTCAAAAATCCTCTTTTTCAGCATATTTACCGAAGTGTTAAATCCTCTGTTATAGTGATCCAACTAATCTATAATTTTACAGTGATGTTAGTAAAAATGACAGTGTTCTTCTCCTTCTTTACTGGCGTAGACACTGCTTAAGCCCTCTTTATAGCTGAGGTAACAATAGCGCCTCAGTCGTTTCTTCTTTGGCGCTCTTGTGCAGCCAGTTCCTTCTCCACCTGATCTCTCCAAAGGGAGTGAAGGTCTTTCCATTCCTCTGCTTCCACCGGCGGATACTGAATCGAAAATCTTCATCGTCTTAAGCTGGAGTTTTCTCTTCCATCCGAAAAACATGACCTAGCTACCGCAGCCGCTGCTTCTTGATTCCCTGAACTATGTCAATTTCGCCATATATCTCGTACAGTTCATCGTTCCACCGACTACTGTAATCGCCGCTGCCAATGCGTAAAGGACCATAAGTCTTCCGAAAAACTTTTATCTCGAACACTCCTAAGGCCGACTAATCAGATTATGTCATTGTCCATGTCTCCGCACCATATAGCAGGACTGGAATAATGAGGAACTTATAGAGTTTGCTCTTTGTTCGTCCGGAGAGGACTTCACTTTTCAGTTCCTTATTAAGTCCAAAGTAGCTCCTAGTGATTTAGCGTTGGGTTTCAAGGCTGATTTTGTTGTTGGTGTTAAAGCTGATTCCAAAATAAACAAAATTATTTACGACTTCAAAGTTTCGACTGTCAACAGTAACGTGCGAGCCAAGTCGCGAATGCAATGACTATTTCTTTAATGACAAGAGATATTTCGTCTTGCCCTCGTTCGCCACCATACCTATTTGCTTCGCTTCCTTATCCATTCCGGAGAAAGCAGAACTGACGGCAGCAGATAGCTGAAGCCAATATCATCGGCGTACGCCAACAGCTGTACACTCTTATAGATCTTCTCTATATAGCTCTGCAGCTCGAATTATTTTCTACAGCAATATATTGAAGAAATCACACGGTAGGGAGTATCGAACGGCTCCGAGAGGTCTTTCCAGAACCTGACGGAGCCTTTGGTGTTGCACAACGTCCGCTTACACAGCCGTATTAGCTTGGGTTACAAGTTCAGCCATAGAGGCATTTCATTTTAAGCTGTCGAAGGCAGTTTTAAAATCGACGGAGAGGTCGACGGATATTTTGCAAGATTTGGCGCATAGTGAAAATCTGGTCGATAATATATTTTTCAGGTCCAAATCCACACTGAAAAGGTCCAATCAGTTTGTTGACGTTGCGCTTCAGTCTTTCACAAAGTCTCGATAAGACCTTATATGTGATATTAAGGAGGCTTAATCCACGCTAATTGGCAAAGATTGTGGGTCCCCCTTTTTTGTGGATTGGGTAGAGCACACTTAAATTCCAATCGAGGGCGTGCTTTCATCCAACCATATTTTCACAAGAAGCTGAAGCATGTAACTTATCAGTGCCTCACCGCCGTTTTTGAATAGCTCGGTCCGTAGTCCATCGGCCGCTGCCAATGTTATAACCAAAAATTCGTAAAGCTATTGCATTTGAAATCACTTTCACTTCTACAAGTATAAACAAATATTTAATAATGGAAACGATAAATTGTTCTGATTGCATATTTAGAAAACAAATAAAGTGCTTTTGGCAATTTCAAAGACCGCGCTGACGCGTATACTGAGCGCTCATTCGCCCCCCATAACAGCTTTCATCCTCCATTTATTGATGCTTTTTCAATAATATTGCACATTCAAAGCAAAATCATTTTTTGTGTTTTACTTTTTACCGAGCATCAATAAGAGAGACTAAAAACAAAATGCAACTTAGACGAATTTATTACATTTATATGTAAATGAAGTTGTTTATGTTATGAATATATAAACTCACTTTATGAATTTATGCGTTGAGCTTGAACCGTTTGCTGGCGCATTTAAAATGTAAATGATTTTATTCATGCAAATGTGCGCCCGATGCAAACGGGTTTGAATGTGAGCAATGATTGCCCATTTGAGGTGTAAAATGTAGCAGCGGAATTGATTAGATATCAAATTGAATTTATATTATGTGCGGCTATGTGTTATGCAAAGCCACAATGCCTCAATAAAATGATGAAAAATGCACAAAGAAATGCAAATGCAATATTATGGTTTCGGTGATAAAGATAATGGATGCCTAAATAATTTAAAAACCTTATTTTATTAGATTAGTATATACGAAAAGTGGCTAAAAGGCAGCATTGTAAGAGAAAACAAAAATAAGCGTTCAATATTGCAAGTAAATAAATAATAAATGCAGGTAGCATAATAAATTTGAAAAACACACACACAGGTGAGCATAGTATATTTGTATATGTCGGTGAGAGAGTGAGAAACATTTTCATGGCAAGTTAACTGAAAATATTTGGACATACTGCATGCAGCAATATGTGGCAGACGTGTGGGTGCTCGGCTAACTTGGACTGAAGCCAGTGGAAAATAAATAGAAAATGGCAAACGTTGACCACAAAAGGCCATAAGCATATTACTTTGTTATAAATATATGTGTGTGTATGCATTTTTAGCAACACAAATAAATAATTCACAGCACATTTTGGCATTTGGGCGCTACGAAAAACCGATATGTGGGCGAAGAAGCTGCGCTAGCGGTTGAGCAGCAGGTTATGCCGGGTCATTGGACGATATATGGTCAAGAATTACGTATTTTCGAAAAGAGGATTGAGAAATATAAGCCAAAATGTTTAACCACAATTGGGCCAAGTCAAAATAAAGTGCACACACACACACACTCACACAAAGACTCATAGAAACTTGGCAGAAATAGCCATTTTCTAAAAATCTGTGTGTAGTAGAGATCTGCCAGCGCGCATTTTCATAAAAATCAAGCTGGTGTAAGGCTGCAGCATTAAATACATATTTTTTTCTTCCAAAATCTTTTAAAAGCAACCAAAGCAACCGTTGAATTCAACAAGCTCAGGCGAGCAACATAAACTTTGGCATTCAAGCGAAATGGGTGAGAGTTGGCAGACAAAGCGGTTTTGAAACGGCGTAGGGGGCTGCGCACATTTGTGGGTGTCGAAGCGCATGAATTCCAAGGATGCCGAAAAATGCCACAACAACGACTGAGGAATTTAGCGGAAAGATCTCAGGATAACTGAAGCGCGGCGTTACGCTTACAAGAAGTTAACGGAATGCTTGTGGTATTTAAAGAGGCCATTGTGGCTTAAAAGTTGCTATTTCATTACTTTTGCCTGGTTACCGAAATGTATGCGTTTGTTGTGGAAGCGTGCGGTTTCGAACCAATTTTGGTTGTTGTCAACAAACAACTAAAATGTTCGGTTGTAAATTGTTTGTATTTATTAGAGAATAGCACATAAATTACTTATAATTGTCGGTAAACAAGAAACGAAATACGCGAGAGTAGATATTTAATAGGTCCGTTGAAAAGTCTCCGGTCTGACACTTAAGTGGTGCTACTAAAATTAAATCCATATGATTTTTAGTTAGCCGTAACCTTCACAAGGCGTGTGTATAAATTTGTCGGATCATTAATTTGTGACTTATATCATTTGGAATGAAGCAGCTTTTATTAATTTGAAAAAAAAAAATGGATAAAAAGGAATTTCGCGTCTTCATAAATTTTCTTTTTCGCGGGAAAAAATACTGGTTTGGATAGATCAACATTATTTGGACTCTGCATCCGGAGTTGTTAAGTTGGAACGAGGCGAAATTGGCACCGAAGGCGGTGAACGCAGTGGACGCGGAAAAGAGATTTTTACCGACGAAAACATCAAGAAAGTCCACAAAATAATTTTGGGTGACCGTAAAGTGAAGTTGTAAGATGATATCAGCTGAACGTGTATGTCATATCATTCACGAATGTTTAGGTATGAGAAAGCTCTGCCCAAGGTAGTTGCCGCGCGATTTCACTTTCGACCAAAACCAACGACAACTTGATGACAATGGGTGAAACATGGCTCCATTATTTGACTCCCAAGTCCAATCGACCATCATCCGAGTGGACTGACCTCTCCAAAGCCTGCAACGCAACACAACAGCCGGCTGACAAGTTTATGGCGTCTGCGTTTTGAGATGCGCAAGGAATAATTTTTATTGAGTACGTTAAAAAAAGAAATTACATAACGACAGCGTTTCAAAAAGCTGAAAGTTCTGTTTTTGCAAAACAATGCACCGTGCCACAAGTGAATTAAAACGATGCCAAAAATACATGAATAGGGCTTCGAATTGCTTCCACATCCACCATATTCTCCAGATCTGGCACCCAACGACAATTTTCTATTTTTAGACCACAAAAGAATGGTGGCAGCAAAGCAATTTTCGTCGAATGAACAGGTGTTTTTGCACCAAAGCACAAATTGTACCACAAAAATGGTATCGAATGGTTGGAGGCTTGCTGTAATCAGTGTATTACCCTAAAAGAGAACTATATTCAATAAAAAAAAATTAATTTTTGCAACAAAAATTTTTTTATTATAGTAGACCGGTGACTTTGCAATTACCTGTTATTTAGTATACTTCGAGTAGAGTTTAGCGGTTATTTTGCGTTTTCTAATAATTTTCATTTAAAGAAATATAAAACTGTCTTCCGTAAGGTATAAAAAACTAAGTAGGTATAAAGCCTCTTGATTTTAAATAACATAAAAGCATAAAATTTAAAATTATCAGATCATAAAGACAGACTTTATTTATAAATAACTCGAACTCACCTGATTTTTAATAAAAAGGATTCCAAACTTTTCAACTTTTTAATCAACCTACTAATCGCTTTTAAATAAACCAGCTCGTAACCACCAAAGTTATCAATACACCCAATTATTTATTTAAACGGCGTATTAGCAAATTGAACTTTACGCTTTGCAGCCGATCAAAAATAATTAAATTAACATAATTTATTCACCTACGATTCTGAGCGCGCGCAAAATGTTTATACTGCGACGAACAATCTCACCTCAATCAGCAATTCCACCCCCTTAACGGAAAGTGTTAGAATAGCAAGCAAAGTCGGGCCCGACATTTTTAAATGCGAGGCCGTGTAATATAAAATTTAAATATTTAAAATAGAGAGAGAATTAGAAGTGCACGTAAACTGGTAGGTATTTCGTTATTATCTCGTTAGTTTTATAAACAATTTTACTTGTACGGCCTAAGCATTTTATCTCATGATGACTTAGCAATTTTATCCTCCTATTTACTATTAGTACTTTTTAATATTCCAAAATGCTGAAATACAAGTATACCGTAAAGTCGAAAATTTATCTACACATTAACTTATTTACGATATAAAATATTCAATCAACCTCCTGGCATACTATACTTTCACGTACAGAACACTTTCATAGATGTTGGATAAAATGGTGACTTTTTCTTTATTAAATTATACCTTACCCCAAGCAAAAACCAAATCAACTTAAGTGGGCGTTTGCATGTACTCTCACATGTTTTCAAAAAATGAGATGTCAGCTTGGTGACCTAAGTGTGGCCGTGCTGCTAACGAAACTGTGTGTATTGGGGAGAAAAAATATATATCTGAGCAAAAACGAAAAAAACCAATTATAATAAAAAAGCGGAAATGAAGTTAGGGAAACACTTCAATTTTCAATGTATGCGTATGTGCCACATATAATGAGTATACGTATCGCAAAAGCAAAGCAAGTCACAACGCAAAAGAGTATGACAACTGTGTTGAGGGATAATAATTTGTACACCCAGGCACAACATCTTGCAAGAAGCATATTATAGAGTTACTTATTACTTAATGCTACTTATCTTAATGAAAATATTACGAATAAATTTAGGTAGTTATAGGTAAAGCCTGGAGGTACGCTTGCAAGTAGAAGGAAATTGCTCATGGACGCAACACAGTCAGTGCTTTTATATGGCAGCGAAAATGAATAAATTTGAAACATTGACAAAAAATATTTGCTAAGGTGCAGCGCTAAGAGTCGCCTCGGCAGACCACACATCCGAACCCGAATCCGCAGTGTTGGTGATAAGTGGGTTATTCAAAAAAAAACTACTCACAAAAGAGAAGATAACTCTGGTTATGAAAGAAAAACAGAATAGAAATAGACATGTCCACAAGACAACAGGCGAGGAAGCAAACACTTGAACTGTGGCAAGATCGGTAACTAAAGGAACGCAAAGGAAGATGAACCGCCAAACTAAGTAAACACATATAGATGTGGCAGTTAACAGATGCTCGCTGGTCAAAGATATTCCCAAAAGTACCTACATATTTAAATGGGAAAAGCAAAAAGTCCAACAAAAGTCCAAAAGTCCAGGCAAGCAACTAGACGACGCAAACCACAACTTTTTTTAAGTGCCGTCGATGAAAACGACGAATATTATAAATCAAGCTTGGATAAAACAATACAGAAAATCTAGTGGAAAAAATGATAGCCAGCAATGAAACAAAGCAAATTGCCTCGTATATGGAATATGTACTATGCACTAAGAAAACGGACATAGACCTGGGCTCTTCGGTCCAGGAGAATTAGAGCCGATAGAAGGTGCACCAAATAGCTGTTTGAATAAAAAACCTTCTCCGATGAGTGTATAAAATTTTAATCGTCCTCAGCTAAGTTGACAAACATCTCCAGGGACAATTGACATACGGAGATCACATTTCATCAATTCGGTATGCACGCAGTTTACATGGACAAGTCTTGGTCAAATTTGATATTACATTGATTTGCAGCCAAAGTTGCTCGACATAATACAAGTATATATTATGCAATGAAATTTTCATAAAATCATTTCGACCGCTTGAAATTATCCATTTGTGAATTTCCAAACAGACAAACATTATGGTGACTTGACCGAACTTAGCGCTTCCTTACTCAAATTTATGCTTCCTTAGCAGCAAAATGTCGCAGCGTAAGTATACTTTATTGCCGCTTAAATAGAACTGTATATGTATGTGGGTGTGTATGCACACACAGCTAACGAAATGCAAGTGGTCAGCGCTGACACGTTGTGATAAGAAAATAAATAAATACTATTTAGTATAGAGCAATTTGAGCGGCCCGTTTGCATGGTGTAAGAGTAATCCTAGCAGCACTCCAACGCATAAGCTGCAATTTCAATAATAATAACAACAAACAAACATAAATGCCCTTGCAAAATTTCATACCATAGGAACAAGCATACATACTGCTACATTGCCACATTGTATCAATATTACAAATATCCTGGCGATTTTCATTTATTTCTTGAGCTTATCCCGTAATCGATAGGTGCCAGCTTGTAGGTGCGAACCTTAATAACTGTATGCAGCAGTTTAAGCGGCAGATTTGCCAACCAATTCTATATTTGTTTTTTTTTTACGGTATTAAAAAGGTGTTCATTGTGCGATTTAAATTTTTTCTTATTTTCTAGAAAATTTCATTAAGAAAATGTTTGCTTTTCAATGCTACGCACATTCTCTTGAGCCTTTCTCTTCGAGATCCATATTTTTATTGTATTACAAAATGAAATAAAATGAAAAATACTCAAATATATTTAACCAAATGCGCTTCAACAGAGACTGCAAGTCGCAGCACTTTGCTTTGAACTGACTTGCGCCCAATTTATGAGCATTCATTTCAATTGCTAATCATTGTCAGCTCACAATTCCAAACACGAATGCACCAATGCAATGGCCAGTGTATGGCGCTCTAATTCCCAACAATAGCAAAATAAATTATTTAATTAAGCCGAATACCAGCAGACACCCGTTGGCCACAGTGCAGCTGGACTGCCAGCCACTAGGAAGAGGGGGGCGCCAGTGAAAATGCGGAAAATCAGGGCGAAAATAAACAAAGTGATATAATTAGTTAGTGTACACAATTCGTTTGTATACATTTGTTGTGTTGGCTTGACTTTTTGGCCTATATAAAATCAAATGGATACGCAATCAAAGCAAATGTAAACTACTTTTGCTGCGCTGCTGCTTTGACGCAATGTTTACGCGTCGATCGAAGAGGAAATAAACAGTTACAACGAATAAAATCAAATCACGATGAAGTAGCCATTAATCTAGTTGGACCACCAAGATCACCTGCCATTAAAATGCTTTATAAAAAATAATTGAAGGCATTTAAGAGAAAGTAAACTGTATAATTGACAATTGGTGATTTAGATCTTAAATACCCAAAAGTTAAGAATTACGAAATACTTTTTATGTAAGAAGTAAAATCGATCGATTACAACAAAATTTCGTCGCACAATGCACGGAACGTCACAATATTGAAGGCAAAAATGATTGTTCGCAATCAGACCTTGATGACTTGAAGCAAAAACGAGTCATCGAAAATTGAACTCAACGAATGGACCATCTAAGACGTAGCCGCGGCCAACATTCGAAAGATATGATCTTCAAAAAATAAATGCCAAAGAATGTTCTTTCAAATGATAATAAACACTTCCCATTAACTTTGAAGTTTCTGGTGTTTTTTCTTCAAAAAAGTAGGAACCTCGAAATGGATCATGCTATATTGGAAGAAGTGAACCGATTTCACCCATATTTCGTACATGTCATCAGGGCATTAAGAAAATATTATGTACCGAATTTCATTGAAACCGGTTGAGTAGTTCCTGAGATATGGTTTTTGGTCCATTTGGTCCCATTTTCAATTAAAAAACAAAGCCTGGTGCAGCTTCCTTCTGCCATTTCTTCCGTAAAATTTAGTGTTTCTGACGTTTTTTGTTAGTCGGTTAACGAACTTTTAGTGATTTTCAACATAACCCATCCCATGTATGGGAGGTGGGCGTGGTTATTATCCGATTTCTTCCATTTTTGAACTGTATATGGAAATGCCCGAAGGAAACTATTCTGTAGAGTTTGGTTGACATAGCTATGGTAGTTTCCAAGATATGTACAAAAAACTTAGTAGTGGGCGGGGCCACGCCCACTTTTCCAAAAAAAATTACGTTAAAATATGCTCCTCCCTAATACGATCCTTTGTGCCAAATTTCACTTTAATATCTTTATTTATGGCTTAGTTATGACACTTTATAGGTTTTCGGTTTTCGCCATTTTTGGAATTCCCGCCTTTGGCAGGTGGTTTCACCGCCCAAAAACGTCTTCTTGATCAGAGTAATAGACGAAGGATTCAAACATAATCAAATTCCATCGTTTAAGTAGTAGATGAGTATTGGCCGTTATTTTTTAAATTTTCAAGACTGACAGATTTTGTATTACAATTTTCATCAAACTTTTTTTTTTTATAAGAAGTGCGATCCTGATTTTAGTTAGCCCACAACTATTTATTTTTTAGTTTCTTACTCTTACTGCCTATAAAACTAAATAAACGGGTATTGCCTGCGAAAGGTCGCAAAATTAATAGGCTTAACCCATAAATAAATGATTAGACGAACTTGAGAGTTTTCTTGAAAATCTCCAGCTTACCTCCTTTAGGCTTATAATTCTAACGGCCACTATCCGCACAAGATGTAATCTCAGGCTTGGCAGTAATTTTAATAAAGTGATAAAATGTTTGCACTTATTATTGCTGTCGTTAAGAAGTCCTATTATTTTAAGTTATTTGACAACATAAATAAAACTTCAACGTCAACATTACCAAATAATGTACATATGAGTTGTGTGGAAGGCAAGCCATAACCAAATATCGTATGTGTAAAATCGCAAATTTACAAATGTAAGCAGCTTCTATGTTTGCAGATTGAGATGGTATATGTGTTACATGCCCAAAGTGCTGTACAGCCGGTATGGGGGAGCATCAGTTATTTTGCCTTTTTTCAGTTGCCATCTGATTTCAAAGGATTATATTCCAAAGCTGACATGACAACCACAAATTACACCCGGATCATGAGTAGACCCTAGATGTACTATATATGTATGTAACATACGTACAACACTTACTTGTGTGCATATAAGCAAATTGCTTCACACTCACTATACGTTTATGCAACACCATTATTCTGGGTAAGAATACACAACTCAAAGCAAGGATATCGAAATATCTTTGTATGTGTGAACTTCCACAAACGGGTCACATTACAAACTCAACGGTATACTCGCATCAAGATAAACGAGTGGTCCACATAATAAAAAGAATATAAGAATAAGCATATGCCAATTTTATTTTCTGCACAGGATACTCGTGTCAGTGAGGGTTATCATAGAGAATTTATGCGACGCTGTAGGATTGGAGAATGACACGGAAATCGTCAATATATGTATGTACTATGTATGTCGATATCCATGAGTGTATGTTAAACATTTTTGCCGTTAATACTTGTAAGCGTACAGTATATACACTCGTGTCATATGTAACAGTGGTAAGTGGTCTGCATTATCCTGATGATCTTCGATATTCATAATAATTTTGCTTTCAAAGTGAAAGTGAAAATTTATCTGTTAAAGGTTATGTAGCGCACAATGCCATGGATACGAGAAAAGCGTGACATGCAAACCCTAAAAAAATACACATTAACATAAGTCCAGTAGAAAAGTGGATACTGCGGTGAAAATGGCACTAGTTCAGAGCTAGGCATGTCTATTCCAAGCTATTTTTAACCTTAGATTTGGCACGCATTTTGAGAAAGTTTTATTACTTTTACTTCATACTTTCTCAAAACATCATTTTCTATTCAAGCCCTCCCAAAGAACGCGTTTTGTAACCCTAGAAAGCCTATTAAAATTCCAAAAATACGATAAACATGCATTTCCTACAGGGAAATTTTGTATAAGTATAACTATGTGTACCCTTAAGCTTTTGGGTAATCCTTGGGTCGATTGTCTATTGTATTTTTTCGATTTTCATATTCCGTTTTTTCGTGGTTATTCGCTTGGTTTGCTTTTCTTTACTGCATCATATTATTTCTCCGCCGCTGTTGCATATTTTCCAGCTGACTACACTCTCTCAGCAATGTAACTTATTACATTGGCACTGCAGAAGGTCAATTGACCTTTGTGCTCGCATCTTGGTCATTGTTTCGCTTGCTTTCACCAGCCTTTGCGTTTGTTTCCAAAGAAAAGAGGGTCACGGTGTAAGTTGTGTGTTAAGGTGGGGTGTGTGAGGCTGGCAAAATTAGTGTTTATGTTGCTAAAATTAAAACGCGTGCAATCTTGTGTTGCAGCTTTTGGTACGATAAAATTGGAGGACGTGTCGTTGTTGTTGGAAATATTTGCAAATTTTTTATGTTATCCAATGTCAAGGCGCAAATTAAATTGAAATTGTCGATGAAATTCTATCTTTATACCCTAAGCATACCTATATTATATAGTTTACGAAGCTTGCCACGAAGTTTGCAATATTCATTAGGAAACGTCGAAGACCCTATAAGATAAGTTATACAGAGTTTGTCCGGAAAGTAATAGGACTGATTTTCTTCCGTCGCGACTTTACTTTGGAGCGTGCGCGCACCAACTGGATTCGGTAGAGGGCGTTCATACCTAACGAACGAGCGGCTGAGCAGTCGTCTTCAAACACCGGGAGAGTCAGGACAAACATTTTTACGCGACGTGTTTCTGTGAGTGGTGCAAGCCGAAAATGCAACATTCGTTAGAGCATTAAATTCTGTGTGAAACTCTGTAAATGTGCGACAGAGACGTTTGATATGATCAAGCTTACTGGCTTACCCAGATGTTGCTTTAACGAGAAGTGGTGTGTTTCAGTGGGACCAGGCCATTTTGGAGGGCCGGGAAGAGGTCGCTGATGAAGACCGTGCTGGAAGACCTGCGACTTCGACAAACACCAACAATGTGACTCGTGTGCTCAAAGTTTTAAGCTCAGACCGTCGACTAAGTACTCGTATAATTGCCCAGATGTTAAATTTATCAAAATCTGTTACTCATGACATTGTGACGGAGCACTTAACCAAGGTTGACATCCCAACGCTTCCGCAGCCGCTTTACAGCCCAGATGTGGTCCCCCAGAATTTTTTCGTTTCCTTGCCTGAAAAGGTCGATGAAAGGCAAGTATTTTGAGACGACTGAAGGGATCCAAGCAGCATGCACCTCGGCTCTCAAGAGTATTCCGGAGAATGCCTTCCGTGACGCCTTCAATGCTTTGAAATCTCGCTGTCAGAGTTGCATCGACGCTGAAGGAGCCTATTTTGAAAGCTTTTAAAGAATTGTAGCGATGCGTTCAATAAATTTTTTTTAATCGACTCTGTCCTATTACTTTCCGGGCAAACCTTGTAAAATATATATAATTGATCAGCGTGACGAGCTAAGTTGATGTAGTCATATCCGTTTGTCTCCATTTAATCGAAGCAATCCCTCAGTTTTTGAGATACCGTTCTAAAACTTTGCACACATCGTTTTCTCTACAAGAACCTGCTCATCGGACCACTATAATATAAAGCTGTCATACAAACTGAACAATCGGAATCAAGTTCTCATAGGGAAAACTTTTTTAGTCAACAGGATATATTCACGAAAGTTGGAAGAATTATTACCTAAGGCAATAATGCAATATCCGAGGAAATTGTTCAGATCGGATCACTACAGCCTATAACTGCCATAAACACTAATCGACTGAACCCAAATTCTTGCATGCAAAACATTTTTAGTTGGCAAGATGTCTTCACGAAATTCGACATACATAGATTTTTGTGAAACGTGAAACTTTGGAGCAACCAAAGTTAACGTTTTTATACTCTCGCAACAATGTTGCTAAGGAGAGTATTATAGTTTTGTTCACTTAACGGTTGTTTGTAAGTCCTAAAACTAAAAGAGTCAGATATAGGGTTATATATACCAAAGTGATCAGGGTGACGAGTAGAGTTGAAATCCGGATGTCTGTCTGTGTGTCCGTCCGTACGTCTGTCCGTCCGTCCGTGCAAGCTGTAACTTGAGTAAAAATTGAGATATCATGATGAAACTTGGTACACGGTCTCTTGGCTCCATAAGAAGGTTAAGTTCGAAGATGGGCAAAATCGGCCCACTGTCACGCCCACAAAATGGCGAAAACCGAAAACCTGTGAAGTGTCATAACTAAGCCAAAAATAAAGATATTAAAGTGAAATTTGGCACAAAGGATCGCATTAGGGAGGGGCATATTTGGACGTAATTTTTTTGGAAAAGTGGGCGTGGCCCCGCCCCCTACTAAGTTTTTTGTACATATCTCGGAAACTAATATAGCTATGTCAACCAAACTCTACAGAGTCGTTTTCTTCAGGCATTTCCATATACAGTTCAAAAATGGAAGAAATCGGATAATAACCACGCCCACCTCCCATACAAAGGTTATGTTGAAAATCACTAAAAGTGCGTTAACCGAATAACAAAAAACGTCAGAAACACTAAATTTTACGGAAGAAATGGCAGAAGGAAGCTGCACCAGGCTTTTTTTTTAATTGAAAATGGGAGTGGCGTCGCCCACTTATGGACCAAAAACCATATCTCAGGAACTACTAATCTAATTAATTTTACAGCAAAATAAAAAAATATGTAAATGACGGATAATGAAATCTCGATTATCACTTTATCATGCGAGAGTATAAAATGTTCGGTGACACCCGAACTTAGCCCTTCCTTGCTTGTTTTGTTTTCCTTTAATAATT
The DNA here is from genome assembly GCF_016617805.1 of Bactrocera tryoni. Taxonomy (NCBI): domain Eukaryota; kingdom Metazoa; phylum Arthropoda; class Insecta; order Diptera; family Tephritidae; genus Bactrocera; species Bactrocera tryoni. Next base: position 8,330,467 of record NC_052499.1, read on the forward strand.
TTCTTGATTCATAGTAGAAGAACTTACTACGGTTTTAAGATAAGTTTATGCTTTCTATATATATTTGATATAACGGTTTTTGTTGTTCCAAGAACAAGAAAATTCTACAATTTGCTTTAAAAAACTTTGTTTATTACTATAGTCCTTGTTCGGATAGAATTCTGATTGTGTTCGGAGCCCTTCGGCACCGTTTTAGAAACAACACTACCTACCTCTCAACGATTTTTTTTTTTCAGATACCAAAATAGCATTTTCTACCGATTTGAACATAAAAACTAAAATTGCGACTTTATTTGAATGTTAACACCATGTTATATAAAAATTCCTCCATACTCAAGCGATACTTGACATAAAACAAGTCCCTAGAAAAATATAATTTAACTTCCTTTTAAATCTAAAACATACAAACATAACTGCCTTGAGTCCTATTATAAGTGCACAAAAGCGAAAGTCAAAAGAGTCAGCCAAAAAGGCAGCAGCAGGAATAAAACTAGGGTACCGCACAGCAGAAGTGAGGTAGAAGTCAGAAAAGATTTCATAGCTGCGTTTGTGCTTCTTCTTTTCGAACGAAGTGAACCTTAATTTTTATACATTTTATGTGTTTATGTATGAGTGTGAGTATGTGTGACTGTGGATGAGTGTAGCGCGCCTGCAGGGCGCTAATGCAAAATGTAGGCATACAAAATAGGCGCGTAGTTAATTTCCTAAGCGCCGGCGACACCTACGACACAAAGGATCATAGCCGCCTTCTGTGAAAGCTTGTGTAACACAAGCGCCAGAGTGCATAGACATACATACATATATATATAGGTATGTACACATGTACTCAGTCAAACATAGCTTAAATACAAACACAAACTCCAAATCAAAAGAACATTAAAGCCCGAGGCAAACGGGGCAAAGGCGAGCACACGCGCGCATTTTCAGGCAAACACAAACACACACAAACAATAACACGGTTAATGCGCACACATACGCGTGTTTGTGAATGTTGGCGCGCAAGAGACGCAGCTACTTAAAATTCGCCTAATTTAAGTAGAAATAAAATTTACGCCCAATTTCTGTAGCACAACCAATATTAGCATGCCTCCGGTTGACTTGCGAAACAATCGCGCGCAGATCTCTTTTCCTTGGCTTCCTACGAATACTCTCTTTAAATGTGGACGTTATAAATTCTCATTCTCACTTGACTGTGTAAATTAGGAAGTTAGCATTGCACTTTATTGGGGGTCGCGTTGAGTTGCTTGCTTTTTCGCTTTTCACACCCAATTTAATCTTGAATTGCTTTCGCACAGAAATTACTGAAGCTTCTGTTTGTTTTTGCTTTTGACAAACGAGCCAATTTAATGAGAAGAGATAAATTGAAATGCGAAATGGTGTCACTAATAAATATGAGAGCTGAATATAATATAATGATTGGCTTTCATTTTCAAAGCTCAGATATAAACAATATATATATTTTCCGGAAAAACTTGAATAATATTACAAAATAAGGGCACATTTATTTAAACTCACGAAGTCCACATTTTCGAAAATTGGATTCTCTAACACCGAGTAAAAATTAAATTAAAAAAAAAATTTTATATTTATAATATAATATTTTAAGATAAATTTGTATACAAATAAGTACTATTGAAATAAAGGAAAACGTGAAAATTGGCAACATAGCTAATGTTAAAATCTGAATATTCTTTAAAAAGCTTGAGCTATACAAGGTGCTTTCCAAAGTAAACAGGACTTTTTGAATCTAGCGCCCCCTGGAGGCGCCATCTATATGTCGACTGGTGCGTTGGAATTTGCTACCTTCGTCGATTGTCCAGTGAGTGAATTAAACGAACATATATCAGATAAATACACGCCAATTATTTTTAATAATTTCGCCTGGAGCACTACTTTAAAAATATGACATTGCAGTGTTGCCAAATCAGTTGAAAAATAAAAAAATAAAAAGTACTTATTTGGAACTAGGAAGAAAGCCGATCAACACTAATAGAAATAAGATTTGAAAATATATGCGTACATACATATATAAAGGGGTGCCACCTAATTCGAAAAATAAAAAATATATATTACATTTTTATTTTTAATAACTTTTTTTGAAAAAACTTATTTGAAAAGTCAAGCTAAATTAAGATCATCAATACTGGAAGTTGAGTACAGTTTCAATGTCACATGCAATTTTCCATCTTTTAAAAATTGTTTTTCAATAAAAAATTGAGTTTTCGAAAACAAGCAGGAATGAAATTCTTTGAAATTATATATAATTCTTTGGAATTATATAATTTTATATGCTTGCATTAAAATCATTTAACGAAATCTAGCTCAACATGCGGTTTAACAAACTTCGAACGAATTCAGGAATTTTATTTTAAACAAAACATCGTACTTTGTAAAAATAAATTTTTACGATTAGTACAGTTGGCAACACTACTATAAAAATTATTCAACTCTTTAAAACATTTGTATACCCACATTGTAATAATTCATTTATCTTAGCACTTTTGATGTGCAAACAGTACTGAACAAATGGCAACACTTTCTTAATAGTAGTTCAAAATATAAGCTTTTTTAAACTTCTTTAGTTTCGTAACCCTATTTTCTAAGGGCATATTTGTATCAACAATTTAATAAAAAAAACAACAGAAATTAAAAACAGGTGGCATCTCCAATAATTTAAAACATCATTTTCGAAGCCTTTGATATTCATATTTTACTGACTTTATATTTGTATTATCAATTTTAGTAAACAAAGTTTTCAAATAGGTGGCAACATTGTTTTTCTATTTTATCATTCGAATTATTGGTGCAAGCAAGCTCCACTTCAATCTAATACATAAAACCAAAAACAACAGAATTTGTTACATGTATCCTTTCAATAATTCTCAAAGCATGCGTACATACATATGTATGTATGTGTACGCAAGTGTAAGCCTTTGATTAATTGTCGCGTGTGCTTTTATTTGAGCACACTTATGCAAGTAAATTTCCAAGGGCATCAATCTTTAAGCACACCAGCATGAACCAATCACCTTTGACAACTGAGCCAATAGCACACAATTCATTTTAGCATAAAGTGTCTTTGTGAACGCATATAAACGTATTTACATAACTACGTGTGTATGTGTATATGCATGCATGTATGTGTGAGAAAGTCCAGAGCATCAGAGCATTCTATCGGCTTAAACGGATTATTTGCGGCCCATATAATACAGCATGCAATACAGTTGCAATAAGCTCAAAATCCAAATAAAACACTTACTGGAGCACAGGGCGTATGAGCAACGTGTTTGAGCAAATAAATGATTGCAACGCATTAAACAATGAAGTAAGTATATAAATAAACAAGCTGATAATATAAGCATATAAACATGTATATTTATGTGTGTATATTCACATACATGTATATGTATATGTGTATGTATTTTAAACTCATATGTATATGCAGAGAAATGTATATACACAACGGAAGCGGTCACTAGAACGGAAGTTTTAATATTTTTTAACATTTCCGAATATATTACAAAATTTTGTTGATATTTTGCAGACATCATCGGACAGACAGACACACAGACACGCTTGAATTGACAAAAATTATTTATGTAGAAAAAAATTATAACCAAAAAATATAGTCATAATTCAACAATGAGCCGTCGCTAAAAAAAACCGCCACAACAAATGTAAAATAAACTCAAACTTAACCCAAAAACAATCAAAATTGCTAGTTTTCCGAATTTGCCTTAACTACAGCTATTCGTGGGTATTGCTTAGCACTTATTGTAGTTGTATTTTAATATATAGGAATCAACTTCAGAACATAAACAAGTATATAAAAAGTTATTTATCCTACTCAAATGTCAAAATGTACGAAAAATATGACGAATTTTCAACACTCTCCCTAATACATACATACGCACTACTATCAAAGCTACTTTATCCGACAACTACTACAGGAACTTTGCACAACAACACACATTTATGAAAGTTAGAGCCAACGTGGAACTGTTTTCCAGCGTAAGTATGTACGGATGTGCAAAACTTTTTTCACTCGGTGTAAATATCAACAATGAGTTTGCGTTCTGCTTCCGCCGCATGAAGTGAAGTGTAAAATATGTTGCCAGCAATACCAAAACAAAAATAGTGAAAAAACGCCACATCACAAAGTGGAGTTTGAAAGTCTATTACATGTTTTCTAAACAAGCAGAATATCGCGCATAACAAGCTTCATAGCCAAGTTAAGTGCTGTAAGCCTGGTCTTGGCTTAGAAAAAATAAATAAATAAATTACGTGTGTAACAAGCAAAGTTTGACGTGAGCAACTCAATCCTGCATTTCAATGGGTTTATATTGAGTTGCTAAATTTTTGAAAAAGTTTGGAAACATAAGTTGTACGAGAGGCAATGTAGTTTCTCACATATAGCTCTACATAGCTATGGTTTAGAGTGATTGGCGTTTTACTGTTAAAGTGTCTAGTTAAGAGGAACTTGTCCATAAAATGCAAAATACTGAAATTTATAGCATAACTACAGGCGCTTAAAGTTAACTAATACTTAAGGTAAAAGCAAAAAAGCAACTCAATAACGAAGCCTGAGCGATTTGGTTAACGCTGTTTTATTATACGGAGCACTACAAGGAGCGTTAAAGAGAATAAACTAAAGGAGGTTGTCACTTGCCTCAAATTTTGCATTTGTAATCAAATTTCATGTGCGGAATCGTTGCGAACGTTGGAAATGTCTAACGGTGATTCAGTTTTATCAAAACCACAAGCCGACGAGTGGTACAAAGTCTTCAAAGACGGTCGAGAGATCGTTAAAGATCTCATTCTAAAGAGCTCATTCTGGACGACCGTCGACCTCTTCAACTGATGAAAATATTTTAAAAAAAAATTTAAAAATATGGTGCTGGAAAATCGTCAGGCAAGTGTTAGAGAGATGACAACAGAGTTCAGCAGCTCTCGCAAGTCCGTTCGTACGATTTTTGTGGATATTTTGCGTATGAAACGCGTTTTAGCTCGACCAGCTGAATTTTTTTCAGAAAGAGTACCGTAAACATGTTTCTCTGGATATGCTTGCTCATGCGAATTCCGAGCCCGAGGGCATTATAACTACCGATGAGACATGGGTTTATGAGTTTGACTTGCAAACAAGTCAACAATCATCGAGATGGCGGGAAAAAAACGAACCGAAATCAGAAACAGCACGCCTAAGCTGCTCAAAAATTAAGGTGATGCTCACTCTTTTTTCGATATTCCAGGTTTTGATGCTTCACGAATTTATTCCGGAGAAAGAGACGGTCAATAAGGAGTTTTATTCGGCCGCATTGAGGCGTTTCCGTGAAAACATCCGTCGAAAACGGCCAGAAGTGGGTGATAATGTGACCAAATTTAAAGGCCAAAAACACTATGAATACCATCGATCAACCATCGTTTTCACCAGATTTAGCTCCATATAATTTTTTCTTGTTCCCCAAACTGAAATTCCCGCTCCGTGGAACCCGTTTTCTGTCGATCGAAAAGATAAAACAAAATTCGCTGAAGCAGCTGAAGGTTGGCCCAAACACTGCTAATGAAGAGTATTTCGAGGACCGGAAAAATCGCTGGCATAAGTGCATTACTTCTGGTAGCGATTACTTTAAGGCGACAAAATAAATATTGATGAATATTTAAATATTTTGCGTTTTATTTACAATTTCCAGGCACTTTTTTGTCATACTGTATGGCAACTATATGCTATACTGTTCTCATATCGGCGACTTCGACCAGTGAGCAGCTTTTCGAGGAGAAACGAACGTGTGCAAAATTTCAGTTCGATATCTCAAAAACTGACGTTTCCTTCTGGGTGTTATGAACTTCGCGGCAAATTTAATATACCCTGTTGAAAGTACAAATATTTGGTGTAATGCGGCTTGTGAAAAGACCACAAAATATAAAGATTTAACAAGATTACTGCTAAATTTAATTTTTTGCAAGTTGCCAACTAATTTGAAAACCCAAAAAATAAAAAAAATATTTTAACAATACCAAACTAATAAGGTTTAAGAGCGCTTAAAGATGAAAAAGGGTTGCCATCTGTTTTGTGTGTTTTTTTTTAAGAACAAGAATTTCTGAGGTATTCCACACGTAACTTCAAAGCTGAAATATACACATATTTTATTGCATAGAATTTTTTTATTCACTATTACTTGCCTAATCATCACTGCAAATACAATGTTATATAAACCGTATTCAACACATACCTGTAAAGAGAGAGGAAATCAGAAAACATTAAATCAACAATAAAACAGAAAGCATAGTTGAAAATAAAATAGTATATAAATATGAAAATTTATTAATATAACTTAAGGGGGTATTTTTGTCTAGGATTTTGAAAAAATCGAGTTTTTTTTGCATATCTTGAAAGTTTAGATTTTAAAAATATGACTTATTTTCGGAGATACAGCCGATTTTGTGACGTGGCGTCCGTGTTCACTAGAACTGTCTCCTAAACTTTAAACGAGTTTTTCTCAAAACTGACTTTTTCGGAACGATACCCACGATTTCTCAGGTTCTACTGGACCGATTTACTCGAAATTTTTATAGAGTCTTCTTTATAGGCTTGTCTATGGTTGGAACTAGCCTCATCCCCTAATTTTTATTTTTATTATTTTTAAAAAATTCGAAATAGTCAGAAAAAGTGATCCAAAAAAACTTCCCACTTTTCCGTAGTTGCGGCCATTGCGACATTATTATAAATTAATAATCTTTTTTTTTTGGTTTCAGATAGCTGCAGGGTTGAAATCATGGGTATGGTCACGTGGAAATTTTTAGAGACCCCCCACTTCGTCAGCTCATAATTTTTGAAATTTTTTACTTTTTTTAGTTTTTAATTTTTTTCTGTACTCTTCTAAAATTAACAAATAACTAATAAAAAATGGATAGTAAAAATATTAATTGCCTTTTTTTTACGACACTTTAAAAATTACCTAAAGTTCATGCTTCTAGAATACCCCCTTAAGCCAAAAACAAGAAGAGAAACTTTTTCTTATCACAATTTCAACCTATTTTGAAGCTTTAAGTTACAACATATCTCTAAAATTTAGTCAGAATAACACAAATCACTCACACCAAATTAAGTATTTAACAGTTACATATAATGCTATTTTAGCATTTGTTCGTCAACCACCTTACACAAAATAGAAAAGGAGAAATTCTTTAAGCCAAGCAACGAATTTGTATTCAGAGATCCCTTTTGAAAACTGTTGAAACTGAAATTTAAATGATAAATAAACGCAAAAGTTCACACAAAACTCAAAATAAAAAATAGAAAATGGAAATAATGTTACTTGCAAATAACTGTCGGTTAAAGGATGTAACTGTATCCATTCAAATCTTTGTATATATATTAGGGCGTCCGTTTTTTCCCAAGCTTACTTTTATGGGTTCTGCAAATGCCGATTCAGTTTTTGTTCTTCTAAAAAATATTTGCCGTAAACACAATCTTTATTTTTAATTTAAACCATGCCTAAATCATTTTACTCTTCCCATATATTTAACACTGAATTTGTTGCAAAAAATCAACTTGGTATATAATGGACACCCTAATATGTATGTCTGTGTTTGTCACAAACCACCCTTGTTATTAATTAACATGCACAAATTCCTTTCAACACTTTCAGCTTGATAGTATTATCTATTTAAATACGCAAATTAATAACTGTAATGTTCAGCTGCGTTGAGTTGTAATATTTCGTGAGCATTAATTACAGCACAAAACATCACATTTAATTAACGACTCAAATTAATTATATTTATGCATAGCGCATGCCGTCTCTTGTAGAATTTATTAATGACTTACAACGTGACTAAACACACATACAACTTTATATTATGTGGATGATTCAGTGCAAATAAATAAAATTTGGAGGTTAACTCCGTTTGATCCCAACGTTATAGATATGAGCTAACCGAAGTAACGGTTGGCGGATGAGTTGTCATTAGTTATGTCAGATGAATCTATGAAAGTTGAAAAATGTCTTCTTTTTTCAAATTTTTTGCATCATGTAGGCCTAAATCTGTGGTAAACTAGTCTGAATCTCCATTTTATGTTTTTTCTTTCGGTTATGCAACTAATCAAATTCATATGGCACCTTTTCCAAGAATTTTTTTCGAAAAATTTAGTGAAAGAACGACAATTTACAACGACTTCTCTCATCAGAGAGGCATTAAGCGCTCGAATAAATACAAGCAAAACATGGAGAATAACAATATCCGACAAATAACGAATAGAAATGATGTTTTTAAGGGATTACATGGGTTTCCTAGGGTAAAAAACAGCCTTTTTACAACAACTTTTTCCACATATAAAAAAAATTAAAAATTTTATTAGAATTTTTTACTGTTAAAAACAATTCTGAAAATTTTGGAAAAAAGTATTTTAAACTCGGCCATTGCGTTGCCATTTCTGGTGACCCCTTGGAAAAAATATACGCCCGAGTTGGCAGAATAACTCCTTACGGAATCATCTAAAGTGATAAAAATAAGCGTTTTAGTTAAAACATTAACTTAGAACTTGGACGGCGGAGAAAAAAATTAAAAATTGAATTTTTGAAAATTTCGCGACATTTTTTTTTCGAATAGTGGTAATCAAAAAAAAATCCTTCGTCCAAGCCTTTAAGAATTATGTCTTCTGTGTCGAATTTCATGAAGATCAGATGAATAGTTCTCGAGAAGCTTTGTCAACCGACTTCAAAAACTTTTTTTCGTGAAAAACGCGTTCAAGGCGCACGGCCGTATCTCAGAAACTATTACTTGGATTAACTTGAAAATTTAGGACAATATTCTAGAGATGTTGTAGAATTTAATTTATGATAACAAAGAATTCGATTTTTTAAAACGCGTAAACTTATGTAACCCTTTAAAAACTTCCGGCCAATCAACACCAAATAACTCGGTTTTATATCGTATATTGAGAAGTTCAGACGGATTTAAAGTGTTCGGACAACCATTTCAAATTGGCTATTTTGCCTGAAACGTTAAAGTCTATATTTCAGAAATTAATAATCATGAGTGTTGGCACCGAAAAAATTAGTGAAATTGTGTTTAAAAATCATCTTGTGTGAAATTATCGGAATTAGACTATAATAGATACAATATATCGATAAAAGATCGACCCAACAAATTCTGGATAATAGTTTTCTAGGAAAGCGCGTCTTAACATAAATATTTCATGTTTCATAAATTTTCATATTTATCATAAATATTTCATATTTCAGTATGAGTTTGTAAAAGAAACATCGCGTAGAGTGAAGTAACACATCTACCTTATTCTTCGATTAAAACCACAAATGACAAGTGCGAGAAAAGCATCACGAGTCGAGTGAGGTTATAAAAATGTACCCACCGTAAGCCATATTACAAATTTGCAGTAACCAATGTGCGTTGAATTCAGTGGCAACGAAGCTATAATACCTTTGTCAAATACAAACGATTACTTACGAGCACTTCGTTTCGAACGTTCAGTTTGTACAGCTTCTTGGAAAGAGAAGAACGTGTGCGAAATTTCAAATCGATATCTAAGCTGAGTTTGTACTTTACGTATATACCGAGGGACATGGCTAAATCGACTCAGCTCGTCATGCTTGCTCGAAGTATAAAAATAAAAATATTTTTGTTCTTGCTCGCAATATAAGTAGTTAAAATTTGATGAGATTAAACATGAAAAACACATTTAACTTCTAAATTAATGTTATTCTAATGTAACTTTTGACATTTCCTGTTTAAGCGATGTTTGTGAAATATTTTTCTGCGCACTAAACTTCCGATCGTCAAACTTTTATAAAGGTCACTTCCCTACAGCAAAACAATTTTTGTTTTTATTTGGTTGACATTCTATTTACACACTGACGCTTTGTTACAAAAATAAGCGACAAAAAGCGTCAACTTCCATAATTACTCACACTGAAAAGTGGCCAGAAGACTCAAAAAAGCGGTAACAAGGAAAACTTGTGTGCAACAGGAAATGAAATTATATATAAATACGATATGAAGTAACAGTTTTACATACAAAAAGTACTTGCAGTGTTACCAGCGTTAAAGCATTGCACAAACCAAACACCATTTCACTCAATAAAAATGTGACGCCATTTGACGTTTACTCAACGCCGAACTGTCACTTAAGCTTTCAGCTTCGTCATCAGATACTAGCGCTGGTACTTCATAAATGTGCAGAGATGTCTTCTTTGTATGTGCATATGTATGCATGTATGTACAGTAGCGAGCGTGCTCGTATTTATTATTTACTGCAGTCCAACACGGTGTGTTCCTTTTTTGCACTTGTCAGCACCTCTTTTTCACGACTGTCAACAGCGAAAAAATGCCTGTCACGCCGAGTGGTAAATGCAAGCAATAACAATGTCCGTCCCTACAATAATAGTGCACTCTACACTTCAGCGATTCTTCCTTTGTTTACTTTTCCAAGTGACACTATTTTGCAACTTCACACTAAATTGCCTGCAGCTACTTCATAATTACGGTGACTCGCTTTGAATGCTCTTACCTATTTTATTTCTGACAAATTTTTGGTGCAAATGAGTGGAATTTTTAGTTTTTTTTTTTTTGAAGACTTCACGAAAATAAATATTCATATACTATGTATGTAACTGTACTTTGTGGAACTTCCATGCACAGGAAAAACTCAATAAACTTGAATTGTGGTTTGGCAATTTCAGTAATTTTAGAAAATAATTAAAAATTACAAAAAAAAACAAGTCATATTCATCCACCTACTGAAGTTTTAAACCAAAATACATAAATTAGTAGCCTACATGCAGGCGCATTTTCATTAGAAATTTTGTTTATCAAAGTCGCACACCGAATGGTGGTCTATGTTGCCTTAAACCTTACTGTACTACATATATACATAGAAATATTTGATTATTTTAGACTTAGAAGAAAATAATATTTACCTAAATGTATAATTTTTTATTCTAGCTTAAGTCCAACCCAATCACAGATTAACTCTACTGGAACATTAACTTCCTACTCATGGGCTCACTCTGACAAAAATCTCATCATATTCATATTCATTAGCGTGGGCAGGACGAAGAGAGCGTACCTTGGCTTAAGCTTACTATGGCTAGAAAGTAAGGTTATCCACATCAAACAATTACAGTAGAGAGCCTCGCTATAGCCTTAGTAGCATAATTATTATATTTTTATAGTCACTAGACTTTCATCTCAGAGTCGAAGTACACTCGAAGTCATCTCCTCTCAGAAAGCAAACACATCTCTGAGAGTGTGGCTAGTATGCTAACTGCGTCCTCGGCACTGTTGATGTACAAGTACAGTCATTTAAATTTATTGAAACAACTTTCTAATAGGACTCAAACACTCTCTGATCATGAGATGAATTCCCTTGCCCTAGAAGAACATACAAGCTCATCTAAGTTCAAGCAAGTATGTATCAATTTTAATTGAGAAGAATAGAACTTTAGAAAAGCGGTGAAGTTTCTGCGACATATTTCAACAATGTTGAACCCAAATTAAAAAAAAAAAAACAACAACAAAAACCAAAGCTTTCAAACAGGCGATGAACTTTTGAGAAAATTTCTAATATTAAATTAAACTCTCGTACTCAAATAAATATTTGTGCGCGAAGCTCCAGTTATTTTGCGAAGCACTTGCCGCGTTAACACTGCTGTGCGACCCAGGTATTTATTGTGAATTCAGCCGTGAGGCTTACAAGTACTTAGCTCTGCCGTAGACAAACAAAGACTAAAAAGGTGGACGACAATCAGTCAATTAATCAGCGGAAAAACACATAAAAAGGATATTTGAGGGTAAAAATACATACAAACAAGTGGTAATATAATTAAAATGTGTGTAAATAATTTAAAATTGCAATCTCCTTTCGTCTCTGCTTTTAACGCTTTCGACGCTAAGTGCTCGGTGTTATTTTAAGAGACCCTAATTAAGCTAACGGACGCCTATTGTTAATAAAACTTTTCCAAACAATAGCAAAAACTCGTCAACATCGAGGTAAACATTTAACGAGAGCAAGCATTTAAAGAATTAAAATGATGACTACACTCGGCGAAAGCGCGCTAATTATTCCATTCACATATACATATACACCTGCACACACACATACAACCGGAGCAGGCTAGTAAGCACGAGAAGACACTAGAGATACTAGTAGATCACACAGCCGAGCGATACACAACGAAGCAAACAATCTATGTATGTAGGTGTGTGGGTGTGTAGTGAGCTAATGCCATTAACTGGGATTTTTCCATGTCGTTGGCGACTGAAAAATGTGTCCTTTTCAATCCGCTGAGCAAAGCAAATCCCCAACAAATCCATTGCTCAGTCCACATTTGCGTGCGTATGTGTGCGGGCATCTATGTAGCTGAGTATACAGCATCTCATTCGCAAGCCACTTTAGTTGACTCTACCCGCAGGTTGCCGCTGTGGTCCTCGTTTTGTTGGGCTCGTGCGCTCATTGTCATTGCTGTTGACTTTACGACTTATGCTTTACACACTGCTATGTAATTTAATTTGTGGTCAACCATGACGAAATGTACATTCGCCATGCACGATGTGTACACACAGCGTACCATTTAACATACATATCCTCAGCAGTATTAACATACATATGTACACATTATAAGATTGCGAAACTGTTCGCAGAATTTTGGTATCACTTTGAAGGATAGAGGATTTATAGCGTGTCGGAGTGCAGTATATCTCAAGTAGCTTCACGCTATTTAAGTTAAGGCTCAGCTAAAATATAATATATATGGTAATATTAATAAAGTAATTGATGATACTCTTGTAGAACCCACCGAGATGATCTAGTAACCGATGCCCAGAGCACTCTAAAATTATGGAAAAAACACTTCTCCTGCCTGCAGTGAAGGCATAACATCAGGAGATGGCGAACCCGATTCCCCACTCGATGACAATGGAGCAGACGCTCTATTCAAACACGGCGGCGAAGAACTGATAAGGAGCATGCATCAGCTTCTTTGTAGAATATGGTCGGACGAAAGCGTTCCCGACGATTGGAATTTAAATATGCTTTTCCCAATCCACCTAACGGGAGACGCCACAATCTGCGCCAAATATCGTGAGATAAGCCTACACAACAATGTAAGTATCGATATTCAACGCAGAATAACTCTTCACAACAAGTGCTACTGGTCATGTTGTCCGAATGGACGAAAACACTCCAGCTCTCAAAGTATTTGACGCAGTACCCGGCGGGGGAAGCAGAGGAAGAAGAAGGCCTCCACTACGTTGGAAGGGCCATGCTAAAAGAAGAAATGACTGGCGCGCCGTTGTTAACTCTTCTATAACCGCGTAAGCGGTTTCTACGCCAGTAAAGAAGAAGAAGAATACCCCAAATGAGCTCCCATACCAATTTCGTTAAGGCGTTTGATTTTATCCTTCATACAGTTACTCGTATTGACGTCTATGTGAGATGTAATAATTATAAACTATCAGATCTAACCTAGGGACACTGGTTTATCTATACCAATTAATTCTCGACATGGTGTACTATTTAGTCCCTGGTCACTTAGGTTAAGTTTGGTTATACTGACCGGTTGTCCAGCTATACATAGCCCGCCTGGTCTTTAGTAATGTCAGGGCGTAAACGCTTTTTGCGAACTTAAAGGTCGACTTGATATCTAATTTTGATACTACATCTAGTCCCTTGAACTGCGAAGTTAATAGACGTGTTATAGATAACGCTGAACAAAAGCATAAGAGGTGTACCAGTGTTACTCTCATGCACACCTCCCTGCACTGTCTGCATGCATCGTCGTCGCTAATGCCTATCCGGCTCGAATACGATGGCAGAAAGGTGTGACCTGTCATTATGCCAAAAAACATAGTGCAGTTTCCACGACCGTGTGTGTAAAACGCATGCGTCTTGTCTTGGAAATTTCATTTTCATTATGTATCGTTTTTAAATGCTTACATACGTATTTTCTGTAGTGGTACGGTGACCAGAGAGATGGCACTTTTGGCAATAGCATCAGCTATTTCTTTCTTATCTCCAAATTCCTTTGTGACCTGAAAGCCAGTATTCTAAGCACATAAGGAAGGCATATATTATTTACCAAGGATTTGGTGTATTCGATATTTATGATAAAAAGTTAGAGCCGCTCTGAAACTAATTTTAACTAACAAGTAACGATTATGGTAGGAATTGTCTAGACAACTACTTATATTTAAAAGTTTTTCCTCCCACGTTTAGTTTGTTCTTAACTTATATAAAAGAACAATTTTTCTAGAACTTTTACTGACGTTTCTCAATTGCTATTGTTTTCATAAAATTATTGTTGATTCGCCAACTTCATGTCGCGACACATGTCAAGCGCATTTAAAGTGTTTGTCAATACATAATTGGCTTTTAGCATTTCACCGCGCACAACTTCAAGTGTCAAAGCTTGCGCGCCAAATGCCAACAGCAATTTCAACAGCCAACAGCGAACAACGAACTACTTGAGCAACAGCGCCGACAGTATCTCGAGTCGCACGCCTTTGGCCCCGTCACAGCGCATCAATACACTTCACTACGCCGCACTTCAACGCACAAATACTAGAAGCCAAATGTCAAGTCTAATGCCTCTCAAAAGTAATTCAATGCATGTTGGAAATGGCACTATGCGCTGGGGCATTGACGGCTTGTCAAATGAGCCTGACAAACGCTGCGTGCAAAAGTTTAGCGCTTTCACACGTTGTGTGGCATAAATTATGCGAGCGCATACGACACTGCCACAGTCTTATGTCGCACCAAACGGGGCCGCAGTGCACACAATGATTGTCAGTTGTTGTTGCAGCAACGTATACCATTGCAGCAAACGGGAAGTGCTCATGGATTGTGGGCAAATAAATGCAATGTGTTAAATTGCATAAATTTATTGTGTTTGCAACAATTATTGCATTTAAATTGCAACAACACAGACACACGCCGTTAAGGCTGCTTTTATTGTACATAAATAATAGAAAATGCACCGTAAAAACACCATTGTCGCCATTAAGCAATAGCTGTTGCGCATTTGTCCACATTTAAGGAGGGCATTGCCCTGCGAACATTAAATCTAATTCTAGCGACGAACGTTGTGACAGCAAGAACTCCTTGCTATTTATTTACTTTGTTGTGGTGGCATGTAAACATATGGGTTCTTACGATGGCGGGGATATCCTATAAGCGAGTGCCAAAAGACGACTCACTCATGTAACTCAGCTATTTTGTCGGAAGTACAACGAATAAAGTAAAAAAGAAGCGAGTTCACACGTGGACTGCACTGTATGGGAAGAGACCCTAAGGAAGCAGAACTTTGTACAATTTCCAGTACTACTTAAAAGGTTCAGTACTCTAAAATTTAGTATTCCCAGAAAATCTGCTTGCAAACCCGTTTCAGAGTGCTTGGAAGTATAAGGCTAAACTTTAAGCGCGTTTTTCTCAAAATAGTGTTTTCAAAGTCGGTGACCAATATTACTCGAAAACGGCTAAACCGATTAGTCTTTAATATACTTTTTAGTAATTAATCGAAATTTTTTTCTTACCGATAAATATTTTTTTTTATAAACCGCCGAAATTTTGGTCAAAAATCGATTTTTTTGAGTTAACGCCACAGTTCGGGTTTTTAATTTCAGAGTCACTGCAACACGTCTTGTTTGAGAGGAGCTCCCGGAGATCAGCTGTAGTTCCTTTACAAATAAATATTTTTACTAATACTAAGTCTTAAAAGTCAGTTAAAATATACCATTATATGTGTAGGGATTTTTGGACCAACAAATTTAACAATTCAAAAAAATTCTCATTTTCAAAAAAAATTCGGGAAAATTCGTTTTTTTGTCCTTCTATATCCCCTTAAACATCACTCACTTAAACTCAGCTGAGTTGCGCGTTCTTTTGTCACTCGCTAACAAACCTAACCTATAGAAGACATAAATTGTATTAACTACGTATGAGCGGACTTATGATATATTTATACTCTCGCAACAAATTTGCTAAGGAGAGTATTATAGTTTTGTTCACATAACGGTTGTTTGTAAGTCCTAAAACTAAAAGAGTCAGATATAGGGTTATATATACCAAAGTGATCAGGGTGACGAGTAGAGTTGAAATACGGATGTCTGTCTGTCCGTCCGTCCGTCCGTGCAAGCTGTAACTTGAGTAAAAATTGAGATATCATGATGAAACTAGGTACACGTATTTCTTGGCTCCATAAGAAGGTTAAGTTCGAAGATCGGCAAAATCGGCCCACTGCCACGCCCATAAAATGGCGAAAATCGAAAACCTATAAAGTGTCATAACTAAGCCATAAATAAAGATATTAATGTGAAATTTGGCACAAAGGATCGCATTAGGGAGGGGTATATTTGGACGTAATTTTTTTGGAAAAGTGGGCGTGGCCCCGCCCCCTACTAAGTTTTTTGTACATATCTCGGATACTACTATAGCTATGTCAACCAAACTCTATAGAGTCGTTTCCTTCAGGCATTTCCATATACAGTTCAAAAATGGAAGAAATCGGATAATAACCACGCCCACCTCTTATACAAAGGTTATGTTGAAAATCAGTAAAATTTCGTCAACCGACTAACAAAAAACGTCAGAAACACTATATTTTACCGGAGAAACGGCAGAAGGAAGCTGCATCCAAAATTGAAAATGGGCGTGGCGTCGCCCACTTATGGACCAAAAACCATATCTCGGGAACTACTAATCTAATTAATTTTACAGCAAAATAAAAAAAATATGCAAATGACGGATAATGAAATCTCGATTATCACTTTATCATGCGAGAGTATAAAATACTCTCTTTACTTACTCTAATACTTTACTTGTTTAATAATTGATATAATAGTTTAAGACACATTCTGAGTTCAGTCCAGTCCAGTAAGCTATTTTATATATCAAATTTATATTTAATTTATAGTATACACTTTGTACAAACCGCCCCGAAGCAAACAGAAATTAATCACAAAATAGCAATTTGATTTAATTGCTAGTAGCAAACAGCTGCGTTGCAAATATGTTAAATAATTATTTTCATACAAGATAATTTCGCAATTTGCATGCATTTCAATTGCACATTGACCTACTCACCAGCAATCACTGCACTTGTGCATTCAAGACCCATCAGTAGAATGATTAAATAAAGTACTGAGTAATGCCAAATAGAATCAAGTCAATCAATCGTCTTTACATGTAATAATTTTGCAAATTAATTGACAATTTGATTTAGGTTTCGAAGAGCCAAACAAACTTGCCATAGTTGCAATCGATAAAGTGCTCATTTGAATGGCGCGGCTAAGTGGGCCAGGTGATGGACACTCCAGCTTACCTTGGAGGAAATTGCTTGATTGCTTGCTTAATCGTATCTCTAAGCCAAAAATTGTACAGCGAAAACTAGAACTAACTGGTTAACTTTGTAATGCAAGAGTGTAGAACTTTTCTATGGCAATTTTATGTGTTAGTAAATGTATTTTATACCAGTTGTTTGTTCGATTCGCTACTTTGCAAGTTGGTCAATAAGTCGCTTTTATAAGGAAAAGCGAAATATACCTTTTTATACCAAGAAACCAAACTTGGTATTCATTGACTTTTTATGAGACTTATCGTACAACAAATCTATACTCATTAAAATTTTTATCTGCAAGGGTAACCTTTTACATTTCGGGATTCGAGAACAAAAACAAATTTTAATCAAAGAAAATCGATTCATTGTTTTTCAAAATATTCTTCATTAAGATCTATATACTTTTGCATTAATTTGAAAAAATTGTCAAAGTCTGTTGACACTCTGATTGAAATATCTGCAAACATGTGTTTTGAACGCATCAACCCTTCTGGTGTCGAAAAACGTTGAACTCTTAGTTTATTTATTATTCGTAAGGGAAAAAAGAAGTCATTCGGTGCGGTCATTATTATACGGTGGATAACTCATCAACTCGATATTTTGAATGCTCAACAGTTTTTCCAAAAATAAAGGCAAACACATGTTCGCGATTTAATTTCATTTTATGATCGAGATGAATATTTTAAGTTACTGTAAACAACACAAATAGCGTCGTTTCTAAGTTTATATAATACCAAATGTCAAACTTTACTATAAAGGTGTTAAATCCCAAAAATCCAAATCCCAAAATATGTACTCCAATACAATCTATAGTCTTCTGTCTGTCACAAGATTTAGTAAAGCAACTACGGTTTTAGGAGCTTAAAATGTTAGACTTTTCTTAAAATTTTGGATAGAACAGCTACAAATATCTCTTTATGGTTTTATAGATGGATAATTACCGAGTTACCTCTAAGAAAAGGCTTTTTTAAATGAAAATATTTTCGTATTAAGGTCATCAAAGCTTTGATAAAAATCTTCTGAATCTCTTCAAACGCCTCTGTGAATTGTTATTCAATAAGAAACCGAGTACGCTTAGCGAGTTTAACAGCATTTCCATAAATTGATCCCAAAATTATGAGATTAGGCATACGGTTCTCCGTACTCTGCGCTTAATGACCGCAGTCCAAAACAAAAAAAAAAAAAACAAATTTGTAGAAACCTTGCAAAACATTAGCGATTGCGATTACCAACAAATGATCAAATTTCAAAAAATAATTATATTTAATGCAGCGTAATAGGATTCGTTCAAGCTTGGCTAAATAGCCAGAACTTATATGATAAATTAAGACACATACATATATGCGCATCTAATCCGCTGAACTGTTGAAATTTATGCAGACAAAATATAAAATTCACTTTGACTAAAAAATGTGCGCATTCGCGTGAGCCTATATGAGAAACAGAAATACAATGCTGCTCATAATCCTTAAGCTTTAGACACGGCCATAAGTACCATAAATCTGACGTTTTTATGCGCGGCATTAAAAAGTGGAAAATATAAATACCCGTGTATGCACACGTGTAAAATCATACTAAACGGCTGCATATATGTATGTATGTATGTATGTACATATATTAGCATTGTTGACTTCATGAGTACAAATAAAATTCATATGAATTTATGCTTTGTGCCATATAAGTTTGGATATGTGTGGGCTTTTTGTTCACTAAGCTTTGAGTGCTTTATCGTCATAATGAGAATTCACACACAAATAGAAAAACTCGTTCAATAAAGCGATTAGCAATGCGTATTTAATTGAATAAATTAAACTCGATATTTATTATCTCGCTTATATGTAAATTTGTAAAATGACGTAGAAACTGACAGTTGTTGAGATTTTCTATTTAAAATTTATTAGCATGCAATAAAATGGGCTATAAGTGGTTGAACGAATGTTTGAATGACTTTGATTTTGTAGATATATGTATAAGCTTTCTTTGTTGTTGTTTTTGTTAGTGTTATTGCATAGATTTGATACCAACTAGGGTCTGCTGAACTTAAGTGGTCAGTATGGGAATCTTTTTTCAAAAAATATTCTTTTTTTGCATTTTCTGTTCCCTTATACCCTTAGAATTAATGTAGAAACCCACTTTACCATTGGAAGGCTTCGAAAAAGGTCCAAAAATAATAATACCGCTCGACGTTCGCAGCGCACGGAGTGCACACCTCAAACTTTAAACGCGTTTTTCTCAAAACACACAAATTGGCGGACATGATTCCGGTCGAACTACTCAACCGAATTGCTTAATTTTTTTTAATGTTCACAAAACGCCTGGCTATTGTCCCTATTTCATAATTCATAATTTTTTATAATTTATTGACAATGTTATGACAAGCTTTATGTAAAAAACATGGGGAAATATTAAAAAAAAACGTGAATTACTTTTTTATTTATCAACATTTTTCATGATTCTAGTAGGGACGATAACCATTCACGTACTTTTTAAGAATAAATTGGGTCTTTGTGTTTCAGATGATCCAAACATGAGAAATCGTGTCCGCCAGTGAAAAAACGCGTCTCATTTACCCAGCCATTTCTCCGAGAGATGTCAACAAAAAATTCCTAAAGAATTTGTTTATACACTCCACGATATACAAGTACCTCATGATATGTGAAAAGTTCTATTGTAGAATAAAAATTTCTATGAAAACAAAAATGTCAAAAAAACAGGCCAGATTACCCTACTGGCCCCTTAACTAACCAACAGCTTAGCTGGAGAGCAAAAATATTAAAATATTATTAAAATAATGTTTTTAATCATAAAAGAAATTCCAATTTTTTTTTTTAATATAATATCAAAGTTAAGTCAGAAGTATTTGCAAAGTTTAAAATATAGATCTAATATTCGACTTACAAAAACGCTTATAAAATACTAAATTTTTACAAAACAATCGCAAATTAGATACCGTTTTAGTGGCGCATGGTGTGTGTCTTCGCTAAGAAATATTGCCTACATTCAGGACTTATGTCGCGTAAGTTTATTATGGAAAATTATGTGGATCAAACTACATAGTCGAATATTTGTAGTTAGCATTAAGACTCAGCGGATATTGCTTTAAAAAAGTTACATAATTTAATATAACTATATAATTCTAATAATGATGAGAGAGGTGCTATATATTTATCAAAACATAATATCAAAGCTTTACAGTTAAAAACTTGAAATATTAAAATATAGATAGATCATACATTCACAATACATGTCATACATAAAATACTCAATTTTTATAAAAAATTCATTAACTTACTATAACTAATAATGGTGTGTGTCTTTGCTAAGAAATATTGCCTACATTCAACATAAAATTACCGTCAGCTGTTGCTCCTAAAGGATGTTTCTGAATACAAATCAGCTCTTCAGATAAAGAGAGAATTATTAAAGTGGAGACGACGTTCAAGGGTCATATAGATTTTAAAGTAATTGGCAATATTCAAGTCCAACAATAATATTATGCAATAGCTTTGGCTTAAAATCACTCAACAAAGTGTGTGGCATTCTTTAAAAATCAAATTCGAATTCAAAATATTGAAAGACATTGCAAATGCCTAAACCCTTTACAAACGGCTCCAAATACAACACAATGCGAGAGCATTAATTGCTTTGAAGAACTCTAAAACATATCGAAGACATGTTTGCTTGCGACAATAAACTATTTGAAACACAAAAGATTGCGAAAAATAAAAGAGAAAAAATTTAAGTGTTGCACTTTAGCAGAAAAATAGGAAAAGAAAGGCATCTGGGTACTCGGTACACTCGGGAAGTATATACTACTTCTACACACTCACTAAGTACATGTAGATACACATGTGTATGTCCCTGGGTGACAGCAGTCGCCAACGCAATAAAAATCACTAAGCTATTTTGACAATAAAAATATTTTCTTCTCCCTTAATACTATATTTCTTTGTTTGCAATATAAAAACAACAACATGAACAAAAGCATTCTAAAGTCAAGACACTGTGGAGCACATACGGAAAAGGCAAAGCCACCTTTGACAAATATAACATCTGGCCTGACGGCCTTTGTGCCGCCGCTGCAAGAAGGGCAAATCAGATGAAGTGCTTTGCGAAAGCACCGAAGACAAAGTAGCAGCAGCCGAGCAGTTGACAGTTGGCAGTTAGACAATATGTCGACGCAGCGCATGTGCGAATGTGTTGTGGGTTGATGGAACAAATGCGCTGAATACCTTCCGTTCGGTATTGTATTTGCTTCAAGTTCGACAATGCTGAGGGATGGCAAGAGAGCGGCGGCAATATCTTGTAAAATACTGCATACTTTTCAAACTTACAAAAGCTCGTGAACACGACGATGTGACATAGAGCACGAACACAAACTCAAACATACATAGTCTGATATGAATATATATATATATATATATATATATATATATATATGCACACATATATTTACAAGCAGACCTTGCAATATTTCAACTGCAGCAGACTTCGAGTCCCATGCTGATCACACACATAACTCAAAGACACTTTCTCGCACCGTTTAAAAGTATCACAAACGTACACTTCGTCACACATACTTTGAAATACTCACCTTTCTTTGACAGGCTGCTCGTTCGCCACACATGGACACATGTACAAGTATATAGCACATGCGCATATTCGCACACATGGCTCTGCATTTATTTGCTGACGCACGGAAGTTGAGTGTAAACTTTTCGGCTTGTCTGCCACAATTTGTGTTGCAAGCAAGTGTGCGTGCAGCAATTCAATATGTCACACATCCGCTAAACCGTTCAACTTTGCAAGTTAGTCGAGACAACCGGGCGGTTATGAAGCTTTATTCTTTAAAATAAAATTTTAAAACTCAAAACAAAAACAACAATTTATCGACACTGCATTCGGGTGTTCATATTGCGGTTGAAACGTTTGTGTGTGTAGTCATGTGCGTGTGAGCCAGACGTTCTTACCATTGTAAGAGGGTATGTATTGAATATTATTGGAATAAAGTGTGCTTATGAATGGAGCATGCTTGATTTTATCACTTAAGGCTGCGAGTAGATTGGCTGGATATTGTTGAGCTCAAGAACAAAGATGAATGTATGTATAAAAAAAATGTTAAGAACATATATTCCAGCAGATGTTCATAATAGACAACCTAAACTAACCAAAAAAAACCTTTGTTCTAATAAAATAAATTAATACACTTTCTTGCTAATAATTTATATTTTTAAGCAAGTACTTATAATAACAAAGCGTCAACTTCAATAGACAATTATTGAAAATGTGTAAAATAGCTTGCATTCTTCTCACCCACTTCATTCTCTTCAAAATTTTAATCACAATTTCTTTAAAATACTCGAAAGTACTATTGTACATGGTGCATGTCTTCGCTATAAAATGTTACCTACATTAACGATGATGTCATATTAACTTATAAGGGATTATATAAAAATTTTATTTGCACAACTTTACTAAAATTTATGTTAGAAAATTCGACATGTTTCTTAAAAAAATAATATTGCGCATGGTGCATGTCTTGGCTATAAAATGTTGCCTACATGTAGGATGATGTCTCACAAACTCGTCCTAGATTTTGTGCAAAAAATTTATTCTATAACATATAGAATATATGTATGTTGCTGACCAATTTTATGATAACTTTATAGAACGATTTTAGGAATGGTTTTCACTGAAATTATTTATAACCTAATATAACAAAACGGTATTTTTTAAATTGTAACATACGTTTTATTTCAAATATAACTGGAAAAAATTCATGAAATCATTAATATTTTGTCCTTTTTCCCATTAAATTATACAGTTATAATTTTATAAATTTTTATACCCTGAAGAGGGTATATTAAGTTTGCCACGAAGTTTGTAACACCCAGAAGGAAGCGTCGAAGAGCCTATAAAGTATATATATAAATGATCAGTATGTTGAGCTGAGTCAATTTAGCCATGTCCGTCTGTCTGTCTGTCGGTATATATACGAACCAGCCTCTCAGTTTTTAAGATATCGTTTTGAAATTTTGCAAACGTCATTTTCTCTTCAAGAAGCTGCTCATTTGTCAGAGCTGCCAATATCGGACCACTATAACGTATAGCTGCCATGCAAACTGAACGATCGGAATCATCGATGGACACCCCGTAAGTTCAAACGCAGAATTTTGCTTCCTTTTTGTCGTTTAAAATACCCTCACAAAAATTTTAATCAAACGAAATCATGTCATATGACCTAGGCATCCAATTAAGAGACTTACTTTCTCGATATAAGGTAGAACAGTATAGTTAGAGCTATAAAGTTTCTAGGTGACTGATTTTGATGTGGAGAACCAAAACATAAGCCCGAATCATTTAGTTTTCGCCAATGAAGATAACCTAAGCTTAATTTTTAGTAAAGTTTGGACTTATAGCATTCTACCATTCTATTCATGGTTACCATTTTGAATGCAAGGAAGCCGAGAAAGTCTTTTCAATATTTTGAACACACCAAATACGGAAATTATAAACCTAAAGGTCGTCATGCCGTCTGACGGTTTCAAAAAATACACTTTTTTTTATAAATCCAAACTATAGCATTCATATAATGTGCTTGTAAAGTAGTTTCCCGAAATTAAATTCAGTTGGAAAGTTACAAGCGTGAGAAAGTAAGGTCTTCTAGCGCCTACATACTAGAATTTTCAACCATGTTCTTCTGGAAACTACATTTTCACAGTGTTTCAAAAGCGGTTCCATTAGTTGCAAACGAGGCTAACGTCCGAACTAGGAATGTTAAAAAAAATATTCAACACTTTTTTTGTTTTTTGTAAAAACGTAGGCGCAAAAATCATAAAATTTTTATTTTTTTTTATTTTTAAAAGCATTCAAAACATTTAAATTTCAAGATATATAAGAGATACCAGTTTCGGCGATAGGCGTTCACCTTCAATTTAACAAGCAATTTGTTTTTTTTTCCTTGTTTCTTTGATTTTAGATTAGCAAGTCTGCTGGAAGCATGGATGCCTTTTGTCTGCCTTTTTTCCTCATTTGTGCCATTGGAGCGAAATATTTCGCAATTAACAAAATATTTTTACCAAAAAAAAATCTTAAATACAGCTAAAGGCTTAATGGGTTAGGGGTGGTCAGAATTTTCAAAAAAATTTATTTGCATTTTCGTTAAGTGTAATATCTTAAAAATATTCTCTGAAAATTTCACGTTGATCCTATAATTAATTTTTGAGTTACTCGATAAATAACGAAGAGAGCTCGGGCACTTCAAAGCGCTAGTGTGAAACTTTAAACGCGTTTTTCTCAAAACTATGTTTTTTGAACTGGTGACAACTGTAACTTGAAAACCGCTCAGTAGATTTTAATGAAATTTATACAGCTTTTAGAATACATAATAAACTCGGGCCTGATAGAAGGATTTTTTTTCAATTTTTTTTAAGACCAATTAACTGTTGATTTTTTCCCAAAAATTTAGACAAAAATTTCCTGAGGCCGCCATTTTGTTAATTTAAAAAAAAAAAATTCTTCGATCAGCCCCAGGATTATCTCTTTATAAAACTAATTTTTTTTTTTGTCCGATTGATTTTAGATGAATCTCCAAGGACATATGGTTGTCACCGCAAGTACCTTTTTTGGACTGGATCAACACAAACAACTATAACTTTGGAAATAAATTTTTTTTTTTTTTTAAATTTTCGTGACTTCAAGTCAACACATTCTATAATAATGTCATATTACTACTTTTGTAAAATAACAGAAAATTATCATTTTCTCCTGCCTCTGACTACCCCTAACCCCTTAATTAATATACATATATCAAATATTTGAAAACTCTCTGTTGTTTTATTTCAATATAAAAAATTCCGAAAAAACCTTCAAAATTTGTGACGCACCGGAAAAAATCCAATTATATTCCTTTCAGCGACCTGTCACCGTTTACCCTTTTTCAAAAATTTTCTGGACACACCCGAAGTTAAAATACAATTTCATCTAAAATTATTTGATTTTAGTAAGAAAGCGCATATCCTCCACCCATAATACGTTTTTGCTCTTCATGTTTTTCAGCTCAACAATTTTAAGAGCGAAGAAATAATGCTTTTTATTGAAAGAAAATAAGGTTCCATGTTAAGAATTATGTATAAATAATGAAGTGTCATCAAAATGTTATCACTTGTCACAGATAAATAACATAAAATCACACTACTTTGTATTCACTCCGACAGCACGAGTCTACTTCACCTCACTTGTTTAACCATAAATCACAGTTTGAACCTTTTCGATTTTTTGTCCTTGTTTTTTCCGGTGGGCGATTTATCTTTTGCTAAACGCAGTAACTGAATTTATGTATTTGCGAGTAAAGCTGAGCAACCTACCATGCAACCAACACCAAACAGATTTTCTCTTTGCTGTAAACAATTGTATTCAAATACACGCTACTGTCATGCCATTTCAATAGACAAAAGCGCAAATAAATCACACAGCTGTTTATGCTACTGCAAAAACATCACTGAGTTCAATACTGATGACGAAGCCAAATAATTTTCATGTGTGCGTTGAAAGGTAGGCGGTTTTTTTATTTATCAATATATATGCTCGCATTTGTGTTTTCTGCATAGAAATTTAATAGAATTCGTGTTGCCGCATACTTTACTAAACAGAAAAGTGTGTGAACGGTGGTCAAGAGGGAAGCCGCGATGGCGTATAAGCAACCTTGTTAAGTGCAACGCAGCAATCACTACAAGTGCTAACCTATCAAATAATAATGAACGCTATTTTTTGATCGTTACACTTTACATTATAATGCAATTATTTATTAAAATGTGAAATATCGCAAATATATAAGCGTACATGGGTCACATACGGGTGCAAATGGAGCGACAGGCAAAAACTTTCAACAAAATGAATTACACTAATGGACGGCAAGGCAATAATGTAATGCTAAAGCTGCACGAAAATGCATATGTGTGTAGATACGCTATATAGGCATGCCTGCGAGTATGAGCGTGTGTGTGTGTGTGTGTGTGAACCTGCCAGTATGTCAGCTCTGGCAAACTAACAAAATAGCATTAGCGCTATGTTGTACGCGCTTGCTTATTCCCGTTTTGTTGCGCGCTCTGCTGACTTAGTATGTACTAGCGCTAGTATCGACCCAAGCTACTGGTTGGCTGGCATACAGCGCGCTAAGCACTTCCCATAAAGTGTTTGTTTGCCACAAATATTACCACAACTCTTTGCTGCCAACACCAGTGGCACAGTAGCAGCACGCTGGTTGGAAGCATTCGAGCAGCAAGCATTATTGCAGTTTGGCCCCAGCGTTAGACTGGTGTTATGCTCAACGCAAATGTGGCCATTTGCTCGACTGCAAGCGTCGTCGTTTGTGCATAGTACATATATGCAGCAAAACCAACTATAACAACGCATAAATCATATTTCAGTGCTCGTGTGCGTGTGCGTATATGTGAAGAAGCGACACATAATGAGCGACAAACCATTTTTACTATTCTCATTTTAACGAAAAGTGTGCAATTTCTTAAATGATTGCCTTGGCATGTATGCATGTGTGTATGTGTGCTCATGTTGCCATTTGAAATTACTGTTATTTCCGGTTTCAATTTTTTTTTTACTCTTTGTAGCGCTTCCAGCAACATGTCAAGCTCAACGCTTCCTAATTAATTATAATTCCATTTCACAAAATTTTTGCTATTTGCTTTTTGTGATATCTGAATTAAAACACACACACTCATACGCATACACAATTGCAAGATTGAAACCATTTTCGGCAACCACATATGACACTATTGCTGCAGCCTTGTGCTACCTCATTACTTCGTTTGCAGTGCTAAGGATATCGCATATGCCATCGACTAACGGTACGTGGTACGTCTAACACGTATTGCGGTAATAATATCGACGATTTCATTTTCTGTAAGCATTCTGTGAAAGCGTTGCCCATGATTGCTGCCATGTGGGCGAAGTGACAGCCTGTTCAATGGAATTCATAGAAGCTGTAAGAATGGCCGATTAATTTCCTGGAAGCGAGACAGTTGATCGAGGAATGTACTGCTCACATGAATTGTGCATTTTGATGCATCAAAGTGCTAAACTCGAAGCCTTATGAGGTTTGTAATTCTTTGGAGAATGTATGGAACTGTGTTTGTATGAAAAACTTTCACATTTGACGAGATATTTTCAAGAAATTCGGCACACATTATTGCCTAACGCAATGTTGCTATCTCCGAAGAAATTTCTTAGATCGGACTGCTATCGTATAGCTGTTATACAAACTGAACTAGGGCTCTTATATGGAAATATTTTTTCATTTGTGGAGATATCCTCACAAAATTTGGCATGGATTATTACCCAAGACGTCGCTACAATTTCCGCAGAAATTGTTCAGATTGGACTACTGTAGCATATAGCTGCCTTACAAACTAAACGATCAAAATCAGATTAAATATCTCCTTCTACCTTTTTATGCTATATGCACCTGTGTAGGGTATTATAGTTTCGGTGCAGTCGAAGTCAACGTTTTTTCTTGTTTTATTTAATAAAAACATGCATATCGAAGTGCTGATCTGTAGCCGTTAGTTCATTCATGTAAACAAAATGGGATACAAACCTGTAAGCAAAAGAAAATAATTAATATTAATTACTTCTTCGTTACAAAATATATTATATACATATATATATATATTCTTTGTTATAAATATCAAGCATTCTTTTATGATTTAAATTTAATTCCACACCACACTTCGTTAAACAATCCAAAAACTTAAGTTGAATTTCATGAACACAAAATGTTTCTTCAGCCGAGTTTCAGCTAAGATACGCGGTAACTTATCTCAAATTTCACTGCATACAACACAAACTTTCGCAATACGAAAATGTACATGACAAGACAGGAAAGAACTTAATTGCAAGAGAAAAATATGCAAAATATACTTTGGCAAGACAAGGCATAAGAGAATTTATGAAACCTTGAAACTATAGAGCAACAAAATTTAAAAGTATCATGAGTCAGTGCTTTCATGAAATTACAATGCAGATAATTACGGAAAATTTATTGGAAATCTGAAAGAAAATCTTACATAAAAAGCTGTACTGATTGAATTACAAGAAATAGATAAATATAGCCTGACGGTGATACGTGTGGTATACGTAACATTATGGTATATAAGAGATTTGCCTTAGTTATGAGATTTTGCATACTTGATGCGTTGGAGTACGTTTTTTATTTGTACGAGACTTTTAATTATTCAGTAGACTTTCTCAATATCCTTCATTATAAACTCCTGCTTTAAAAAGTATGTATTTTTATTGCAATAATGCTAAACAATTCAACAAGCGCTCTTTGTCTCTGAGAAATTTGGGCAAACACCTTATCGACTATATTAATTCAACTACTTTTTTTACGAATTTCTTCAACCAATAACCGTAAACAATATTCAAAAACTTCACAAGCCCGGGAATTGGTCATCCTTAAAAGAGAAGGCTCAATAACGCAGTCGAATAAACTTGATTAAGACATTAAGCGAATTCCTTGATTTAATGTCTGACCAAATTATGCTGCGCTACGCTCTCCATCACTAAATATTGTCAATGCAAATGCAAATACAAATATTGTATGCAATGGCTGTGTCCCAATGCGAAGAATTGCTGCATTTCCGTGACAAAAGCGCAAATGCGCTCAATCGCACACACACACACACACACAAAGCTAAATACAGTTGCGTGCTATGTGCAAAAGTTCAAATATTTGTATGTGACTGTGACACACACACTTACAAAGTGACTGCAGTGCCACTGGCGCTTTCGTTGCAAGAATCATGACAGCATTACAGCACTGCAGCCATGAAGCACCAATATCCTTTCACGTTTGCAGCAGCATTGTTTACAGTTAACAAAATGTCGTTTCCGTCGTTTTTGTTGTTGACGTTTCCCGTTGCTACATTTAACAACTGGAACACGAAATTCAACTTTGGGAATTGCTCGGGAAAATGCTGCAATGAAACCGGAAAATGCGCCCGCACACTCACACACAGCAACACGTTAGGCTCTAAAGTTCCCCTCTCGTTGTTGAGGAATTCATGCACGTACATACATACATATGTAAGTAAGCCCTAGTAGTGTAGGGAGCAAATCCATCAAAAGCGCAAATGTTGTTAGGTTGAGAAAACGCCGAGACGCGGTGTGAAATGAGATTAGAAAGGCACTTATTCTAGAAACTGAAACTAATTTGCGGAAAATAATGAGTACTTCCGAAGCTGCAAAGTAATTGAAAGCCGTTTTATATTACTTAACGTACGCAATTAATTACTATAAAACCGAAATATATTTAAATGTGTTGCGAATTCCTAGTTTCTGCGATAAACCAAGCCAAGCTTTTAGTTTCATTCATTTTATATAACAGTAGTTCTCTTCTATTTTCACTAAGTTCAAAGGAACACGTGTTTGCGATGAATATTAAATATGTATTATAGTAAAGAACGATACTAGAAACAGAAATGTTAAATAAGATCAATAAACTGGAAACTGAAATCCCTTTCCTCTAGGAAAGCTCAACAATTTCCATTTCGATTCCATTTCTCTAACAACATCCGAAGAACATTTCATTCAGAGAATAACAAGAGTAAATCATTCGGCGTCAAAAAACCCATAACTCCTATTAAGTCGGTTTGGCAAAGAGAGTCTGGCAGAATATTTATATTGCAATAACTTCGATAGTGCTGGACTTATATACAGTGAATGATTCATATGGAATTTACATTTTTTTATATATGAGAAGTAGGCGTGGTTGTTGTCCGATTCCACGCATATTCGAAAGGTTATATAATTCGAAGAAATACCATGCACCAAGTTAGGTTGAAATTAGTCAAGTAGACTATTGAGATATAAGATTTCACCTCAAGTGAGCGGTGCCACGCCCATCGTTCATTTTTAATATTGGTTTCCATGAAGCTCTTCCGTACCACTTCGTGTGTGAAATTTATTGTCTCTGAAACATTTATATATTGACTTATAGGCCTTTAAGTAACTTTCATCATCACCGTTATGTGAAAAGTCTTATTTAACGCATTTTCACAGCAATTGTTAGAAGAAGCTTCAGTTGTTTTTAAGATATGCTCATTAAACCTATTAGAGGGTGGGCACACCCAATTTTTAAAAATTCTCAGCCCACAGATGCTCCTCTTTTATGCGATTCCTTGAACCAAATAACGTTTGTGTATATTATTTTTGGGCTAAGATATAGCACTTTATAGATTTTCGCTTAACGGTATTTTGTGGGCGTAACAATAGTTCTCTTCCGCTCATCTGCAATACCAACCTTCCTTGGATCCCAAAGAAATCGCATACCAAGTTTCATCAAGATATCCAATGTTTTAATTGTGTTATCACTTAACCGGAGGGACGGGCAGACTGCCAGACGAAAAATCAGAAATTCGCTCCGATTGCAACTTGTCTCGTCCTTCCGATCATTTATATATTTATAACTGTATTAGTTTTAGGTGTTGCAAACAACCGTTAGGTTAAAACTATTATTATAGAAACAAGTTGCGAGAGTATAAAAACGTTAGGCGAAAACCACTGATATAATAAAAAATAAATATAAAGACGAAAATATCTGTAAGAATTTTCACGACCATTCGGAGGAAGAAAACATGAGAACATAAGAAGCCACATTAGCTCCTAATTATGCGGCTGAACGGCCTGAAACTGTTATTCACACAATAATCACTCAGAACTCTCTTATCACTAAAGTCATGGTAATGTTTTCTCAGAAATGCATGGTGAACTTTAGAATATATTAATGTTGCAGATATGGCTTCTAGGTGCTCGAAAAATGAAAAATTTTATCGGTGGTCAGAAATGTGCTACTCATGAATAGATGTCAACGAAAGAAGCTTATTGTGAAAGCTTATGAAAGCCTAATAACTGGTAAAAATTATTTGTAAAAATTATCATCAAATCTGCTCGAAATTCACCTTTTAATCTTCTTTGACGGTTATCAAAATGGCGTCAATTGAGCCCAAAAAAGAGCAGTCTTACCTTCTTTGAGGCATTTGCCGACTGATTTAGTACATTTATTCAAAATATCGCTCACTACGAAAATATTAATTATATTATAGTATATGTGAATATAAATATTATAAATAGAAACGTCAAGGAAATATCAATGATGCTCACAGTCCCTTTACTCTACTCCATTCGAAGTCCCTTTCAGCAACCATTCAGCACAACATCGGCTGCCAGCAGATTGCGACATATTACCAACTCATCATTGAAATGCAATAAATGCAACGCAAAGCCAAATCCCTCTTGAATGCAAATCAATTGAAATGCATATACCTAGTATCTAACAAAGGTATATACAAGTTATCAGTATGATAGTGAAGGAGCGACAGACTGACACTGCTCGACTGTACCAAGCGCGGTCATGCGTTGTGCGGCATAAATTATGGCGCGATGAATGGCTTGCAACTGTTGCCACCACCCCAAAGCAAACAAAGTGCAACAATTGTACTGCCATTGGCAGCGCTGCGCTGCCAGCAGAATGGATGTGAGCCGGCGAGCGAGTGATTACACTAACACTAACTAATAATGCAAACGGGAAGTATTTGCGAATGCTGTGTCAACTAATTAGATGCGTTTAGTTATATCTGCTTACATATTGCATTGACACAGCAAATATAAGTAAATATGTACAAGTAAGCATACAAACAGGGCAATATTGCACGCACGAGGCCACAAATGCTAACAACAACAGCAACAACACGCAATGGTTGCTCATTTGGCAAGCTTGCGAATCGTTCAATGGCCTCATGACCATTAGTTCTAATTTTAATAGCACCGAGTTCGCGCTCAAAGGCGCGACAAAAAGCGAGGTGCACACATATTATTGTCACCCGACAGCGAGCGTCGTGAGTGATCATTCGTCATTTATTCAGTTTTTGCAGCAAGTTGCAAATGCCGTTGCAATTTACTACATTAAGCATTTGTTACGCATTTATTAGTTGCTTGTCATTGTTGTTTTTGCATTGTTTCGCCTTTGCTGCTGCTCAATTGTCAGCCACAGCGGCGTGTGGGCATTCTAGGGGGGCATTGCGTCAAACGCTGAGTCAGTGAACTGCGCGACCAATTAGTTTACTAATTTAGCTATCAATTCACGCACACACACGCACACGCGCACATACACAGCAACACACTTGCTTACATGTACTTGCCTTTATTACGACATTAATGTAGGTTAACGCAGTTATTGCCGCGATGTTTCATTGCGAATTCTTAGCGCCGCAGCATCAAACTCCAACTGGCAGGCAGCTTCGACACTCGTAAATCAATTAATGCCTGCTAGATACATCACTTAGACGATTTAAGCAATAGTTATGCCGTCGAGCATAAAAACTCATTTATTTGCAGCAATAAAGTCGAGCATCTTTGTCTATGCTTTTCAAATTAACGGCATACAATTTCCAAATTCCCGACTTTTGTGATGTGTAGTGGATTTTTTATTTGTTTTTGTTGTAACATTTCTATTACCTTCTTATTTAAGCTCCACTAAATTCTTGGTTCTGGTAAAATGTTTTTTTCTTTGACGAAAATCAAAAAATTCGGCAAAAATTTTTACCCAAACCAAGCTCCCAAAAAATTGTTCGGATCGGACCTTTAAAGCATATATGTACGTAGGTGACCCTTCATATTTCGGGATTAGTGAACAAAAAGAAATTTTAATCAGCGAAAATTGCAATATATGGTTTTTCAAAATATTCACCATTAAGAACTATACACTTTTGCATGCGTTTGAACCAATCGTCGAAGCCCTTTTGCCAGACTGATTGCGGTATCTCCAAAACATTCCTTTTAATTGCCTTTTCAAGTGTGGAAAAACGTTGATCTATTAGTTTACTAAATACGAAAGTGGATAAAAAGAAGTCATTCTGTCCCACGTCACAGGACTATATGATGGATGACCCATCAAAGCGATGTTTTGAATGCTCAAAAATGCAGTTGTTGCAGTCGAAATGTGAGAGCTCGCATTGCCGAGGTATAGAGTGTTCCGTCTTCGGCGGTCGATTTTCTTGATTTCTTGAACCACAACTGACAAACATATGGGTCTTTACCACTCGGAAAGAATTTGTTCTAATGGTATGGTTGTGACATGCCCAGCTTTTCTGAAGAAACAGGCAACCCTTTGCTTGGAAGTGCTTCGTGCACAAACAACATTTGTTGGATTCGGCTCATGCAATGCAGTCTACTGATCTTAGCTTTGGGCCTCATACGCGTAAATCCACACTTCATCACCTGTCACGATGTTCTAGAAGTGTTTCGAATCAACACTATCGTATTTTGTTAACATTTCTCTCGACCAATCAACACGAGTCTTTTTTAGACCGATTGAGAAATTGTATAGGGTCCATCGTGAACAAGTTATTTTACATTCAAATGTACATGCATTATTGAGCGTGTGCTAGTTCCACTAACGCCTGTAGTTGCCTTTATATCACTATAAGTCGCATGACGATCTTGCAATATCAGTTTGCGCACAGCTTCAATAGTTTCCGGAACAACAAAAACTGATTCTGTACGTCCTTCACGAAATTCATCTTGGAGTGATCTACAACCTCGCTTGATTTAATCATACCATCGATAACCACTGGTCCTTGATGGTGCTTCATCGTCAAAAAATTAATTAAGTTCATTTGCGTTCTTGAAGAGTTAATCCACGTAGAAAGTTGTGAAAAATAATAGCGCGAAAATATTCACGATTTAATTCCATTTTTGCCGAGATGAATATTTCAAGTTACTGTAAACACCACAAATAGCGCTCGTATGTCAAAACGTTCTGAGTATGCACACCAACAAAAATGTCAAACTTTACGACAAAATGGTGAATTTTCACTTTGCAATGCTACTGTTGCCAAATCCCAAAATATAAAAGGCAACCTACGTAGCGCAAATCTTAAGAACAATTATCGTTAATTTTATAATATAAAAATAAACATTTAGATGCTTAGAGGGTATTACTTTGAAGGAGATGAAATGGAATAAAATTCGCCTTTCAATTTGATCATAGTATTATACTTATTTCCTAAAATTAATATAATGATTTGTCAAAAAAGTCTTGCGGTATTTTTATTGAATTTTTTTTTTTAATTGAATTGAAATGAATTTTTGATGACTCATGCCCAGCTCTTGAGCGATGCTACGGCTGCTACTATGCCGGTCTCTTTCGACCAATTCAGCGATTTTATCACAATTTTCGACGACAGGCCTTCCGGAGCGTGGCGCATCTTCGACCACCTCTACACCAGAACGAAAACGTTGAAACCATCGTTGTGCGGTGGAAATGGAAACTCTATCGGGTCCATAAACTGCACAAATTTTATTGGCGGCTTGAGATGCATTTTTGCCTTTATCGTAGTAGTACTGTAAAATATGCCGTATTTTCTCTTTATTTTGCTCCATGTTTGCGACGCTATAACTCACGAACGACTTAAAAGAAACGACAATCAATCAAACACGTGTTAGCGCATGAAATGAGCTTTCCAAAAAGGTATAGCATGACCCGATGCGACGAATAAAACTAGAACTACGCGCTTTCAGCGCCAACTAGCGAAAATACCGCAAGACTTTTTTGACAACCTATTATATTAAAAATAATAGAATTTCAATAATTTTCGTCGCCTTTAGGGATCTTTATTCTACAGAATTCAAAGATAATTTATTCAGAAGCAGTCAACATCCGCATAAGAACATTTATTTAGATCACATTTTAATGAAAGTCACACAAAGGGAAGCATGTTTTCTCTGGCCACAAAAAGACGTGAAATAACTAACTAAATTAAGAGGAACTTAATTAACTCTCTAACCGAACAATTTGGTGCGTTTATGTACGAACTTCATTTTTATTGCTTAAATATTCTTCGTATACCTAACTACAGACACATATACATATACATATGTATGTACATTCGTATGTGCGTGTAGTTGAGCTTACGCTGAGTGGAGCTTTCAGTGGAGTATGCAAAAGTGTTGGACTACAATTTAATTAACTGCAGCAACAATAAGCGAACAACTTAGCAAGGCAAATATAAATGAGTCCATTAGAAACTTCCAGCTGATGCACGCAGTTTCGGTCACTTGTATGGATGGCTGTCGACCAGAAAATGCTGGCAAGCCACATTCGCATCAAATTCACCAGATGGGCCCACGATACGCACACGCACACATATGTACATGCTTACATATGTATATAGTTATGCATGTGCCTATGCAAAATATGCGGCAATGAGCATGTGCTTCAATAAATCAACAATAAATTTCATTTACTACTGCAGTGGTAGAAGTATATACGTTTCCGGTTGCAGATGCGTATATTGTGCGATTCTTTGTTCATACTTTTTTACCTGGGTTAATGCTAGAAGTGCGTGAGATTTGATAGGTACCGTGTGAAGGGAGGGTTTTTGAGATAAATGTAGCACTTGCTAGCTAAAAGCTCGAATAATCTTGTGCTAGAGCTTTTATTATGGTAATGAAATAATATCACAAACTAGTTAGATTAAGGAAATAGTCATATACGCTAAAGACTAGTCGATACTCCTGTCAAAATTTCCCACACCATTCATGGTACGCGTCTTGATTTTTTTATGAGCCGTTTTTTCATTTCAAAAGAGAAGATAATCAGTAAAATTAAGATACAAATCAATATATTTAAGATGAAACTGTTCGAACGTTTAAGATAGTGCTAAAAACTGAAAGTTAAAACTAATTCCATGGGCACAGCTTTTATCAATATCATCACCGATGGATTATGCAAGCTCAATATGATCAATTATAAAGCAAGTCTGTAAGTATGTATGTTCCTTTTTCAATTAAAAAAATGTCAAACAATTCTTTAGAAGTTTTCAACTTTCAAATAGCGACTCAAGTAAAATATACATCTAAATGACCAACATGAAGTGCTGAGTCGATTTAGCCAGGTCCGTTGGTCTGTCTGTATATACGCGAACTAGTCCCTCAGTTTTTGAGATATCGATCTGACATTGTGCACACATTCTTGTCTCATACACCCAAGAAGCTTCCCATTTATCGAAATCTCCGATATCGCCCCACTATAGCATATAGCTGCCATCAATGAATGAACGATCGCAATCAATTTGAATATATAATATATTGTTTTCTAAGACAGCGTTACAATATTTGAAGAAAGTTTTTAGATCAGACTACTATAACATATAGCTGTTATACAAACTGAACGATCAAAATCCTGTTCTTGTACAGAAGCTCCATCATTTTTTAAGGGTATTAAGTTAATGCTTTACTTATTTGGTTGAGAAGACGCGAGTTTTGCTTCTTTATTCCATTATAGTTTTTCTTTCGTGAAAGTGCATTCATTTGCCCTATTTAGACTACAGGTATACGCTGCGGAAAACGACGAGTACAGCGACACTACACAAGCTCATTAGCATAATGAAGCTTGTAAAGCAAAGAATGTGCTCAAACTTTCAGTTGCAGGTCACAGGAGTATGAAATACGTCACTCGTGAGACAGTAAAAAGGGTTAACAAGTACGAGGATGCGCTTACATACACACACACAGCGGTGTATATTAAAGTAATGAACACTTTACTGGATTATTATGTAGTATATATGGCGCATACAGTAATATTCCAGCTTACCGCTCACAAAAATTTTAATAAAATTTGAAGTAAACAAATTCCAATACTTATTAATATTGCAAGAATAATTTATTCGCTTTTGGAGTAGCGTCAGTCATTAACATTTTTTCGGAAATTTCGCCAATAATAATAAAGCGTTGCTTCAGCTCTTCTTTTATTTTGGCTAACAACTTTTTACTTTTTAAGTAACAAACAAAAAATTTAACACACTCATTTTATATCTCAATATCTACACATACATATGTATATGCTACATTCTTATGCAAATTAATGGCGTCAAAATATTTGCCATGCTTTGCTTACATACAATACACCAACATTTCTCGAGATTTATAGGAGAGACAAGTTTGAAAAAGAAGCAAAAGAAAAGAAAGAAAACCGGCAACAAAATGAATGCGAAGTCGTTTAGCTAACAACAATATTCTGTAATCACAAAAATCAATTTTTCACTGTCACCGAAATCGAGTTAATAAGTTATTGGGGCTTAAAAACCGGATTTCAAAGCATCATTTGTTTGTCTGAAAACGATTTATTCGCTATACTGCGCAACTCAATTCAGCTTTCGCATGTAAACTATTAAAAGATTTCAAAAATTTTATATTTTTATATTTTAAACCAAGCTACACTTTTCAGTTTCTTGGATAAGCTTTTATAATAGACACTCAAAAATAGGCTAAGTCTGTATGGGTAGCAATTGTCAAAAAATTGAGAATTTTCTTTATCAGGTTTCAAAATAAATAATGAATTCTGAGACCCACGTTAATGCTTTGGATCCTTTAGATTGCTAGATATTTAACGTCTTCTAACATAACTATCTATGTAACTCTTAATCTTCTACTCTTAGCATGATCGCTTAACAATACGTATATTGCCAATAGATCGTACTATCATGCTCCAAATTTTGCAGTAAAAACATGCCAATTTTAATTTCTTCATGATCGATTGCCGTTATTTGCATCTATATTTCAAACAGTATAAAAAGTGATCTTCCACCCAGCTGTTCTTCCGTTAACTCGAAAGAATATTTTAAGAGTGATGATGAAGGAAAAATTCGCAACTGATGCGCTAAGAGGTCTGTGGGGTATTTGAGAAGTGCTAATTACGAATTGGAGTTGAAAAATACTCCATCACGTACAGCTATTTTTGTCATTTTAGTAATTGGTAGTGGTTTGCCCCTACATCCCTTGACTACATGTTAGGAAATTTGTACTATCATTTTCGGTTTTAGCAACCCAAAACTAGCAAGTATCAGCTTCTATGTAACATCACAGTTGCAAAATTGCTTTAAATTAGGGTAATGATCCAAGAAGAGGTACTTTTTTCAATAGCCTTTTTTTGACAGATCACATGTTATTCAAGTCAAGCTGTCGTGTTATTTTTGTTCAGTGTGGAAAGACTAAAGCTCGAACAACGTTTACAAATCCTTCAAATTTATTACGAAAATTCACGTTCTATAAAGAATGTGTTTCGCGCGCCTCGCTCAACTCATGGTCGACATAATTAGCCTACTGAGCGTACTATTCACAACATCATCACCCATCTTGAAACCCAGCATTTATTATTAGATAATATTCGATCGAATAGACTACGTCCAACACGATCGCAGCAAATCGGTCTAAGGTATGGAACGGCTTGGCGCATTTCACGCCAAGATCTTAAATTGAAAGCGTAAAAAATAAGCATGCAAGAACTGAGGCCTCTCGACCTTCCTAAGCGACGTCACTTCGGTCTATGGGCTGTTGAAAAGTTCCAAAAGATCGACATTTTCGAAACAAATTTTGTTCAGCGATGCAGCACTATTCTGACTCAATGGGTATATAAACAAGCAAAACTGTCACATTTGGAACGAAGAGCAACGCGAAGGGATTCAAGAGCTGGTATTTCATGCATAAAAAACGGTTTGATGTGCTTTGTGTGTCGCTGGTACCATCGGTCCATATTTCTTCAAAAATGACGCCGGTAAGAACGTAATTGTCAATGGCGACCGTTATCTCGCCATGATAACCGAGCATTTGATGCTCGAAATTGAAGCTCATGATCTTAGCGACCTTTGGTTTCAACAAGACGACGCCACTTCCCACACGTCGCGTCAATCAATGGATTTATTGAGAGCACACTTGGATGAACAGATAATTTCACGATTTGGGCTGGTCGATTGGCCATAAAGATAGTGTGATAGCGTTAGACTTTTCCTGTGAGGATATGTAAAGTCTAAAGTCTATGCGAGCAATCCCACTTCAATTCAGGCCTTGAAGCAAAACATCACGCGTGTCAATCGCCAGTTACCAACATCGAAACAGTCATCGAAGATTGGACTCAATGGATGGACCATCTGAGACGTAGCCGCGGCCAACATTTGAATGAGATAATCTTCAAAAAATAAATGCCGTTTCGAAAAGTGTTCTCTCGAATGAATATAAACATTCCCCATTA
The DNA here is from genome assembly GCF_016617805.1 of Bactrocera tryoni. Classification (NCBI taxonomy): domain Eukaryota; kingdom Metazoa; phylum Arthropoda; class Insecta; order Diptera; family Tephritidae; genus Bactrocera; species Bactrocera tryoni. Next base: position 8,369,920 of record NC_052499.1, read on the forward strand.
AATTTCAGGTTTTACTATTCAGTCTATCCGTTTGGATCTAGACTTACTTATTACATTATTATTAGTATTACTTTATACACTTAATAAATTAAATATATTTTTAATAAATCAACTACCTGATTTCAAGAATGTAATAATCTTAACTTTCACTTGAAAATGCAAAATATTAAGAGTAAATAAATGTAAATACTTTCAAACAAAATTTAATAAATAACTTACACATTACACATTCCATAACTGATTTATAGCACATACCTGAAAGGAGAGAAAATTAAATAGCTTTAAAACATATTTTCAATAACTGGCAATATTGATAATAAGTCATATTATATCACAAGCATACCAATATGTGAGAAATATGAATAAAGAATTTATTTTGAAGAGAAAATTCCAGTTCACAAATACAAAAAATACCGAGCACTGCGCAATATAAATACGTAAGTTAACATATGTATGTATATACGTATATGCACTTGGAGGTATATATGTATATATATATATATATATATATAAATCAACACGTTTATTTTACTCCGCATTGGGGAGGGCCTTAATTGCATACTTGTGCAATTACAGCATCCCTCATAAAATTAATGCCGCAAATTAATTAATTGTATTGTAGCCACAGAGCAAACCCGTGCAAAAAAATATTTAAGTGAGACGATGAAATCAACGTCTCCATACTCATTTACTTGGTAGCGAGATTAATCGTATAGGCATTTAAGAGTCGAAATGGGCTGTGGGAACAAATATACTATAGGTGTAAAGATAAATGCCTTAAGGCTAGCATTGATTATATGTATGTGCACAAGTGTACGCCAAGTTTATATTGCTAATGGAGGTGTGTATATGCAAAACGCATATTTTATTATATGAGCATTAAATTAAAAAGCATTAATTATTCTGAATTAAGATCTCAACGTTCTCAGCTTAGTCTGCGCGAGTTCAGTCAAAGTTTGTTATTTTACCTAGCCGAACAATTTTTTTATAAAGATGGTATGATAAATTTTTGCTTACTGGTACAGATCTCTAATATGAACACATATTGAAATGCATTTTTTTTTTTAATTTTCGAGTCATTGAATTAACATGCGACAACATATGAAATGAATCTATAAGTGAACGAAGAAGAACGATCGATTCGTTGACAAAAAGAAATTTAATTTTAGGTTAATTAATTGTACATTTTTCTAAGTTAAGTAAACCAATAAAACGAAAATAATCTAAATTAAATATAAATTGAAAATTCAATCAAGTACTGGTATAATAAAAACTGGTATAAATAACGTACGCCGATTTAAATAATCCAAATGAAACAAAATGATCCAGATTAAATATATCGTCACTCAAAATTTAACCAAGTATTGGTATAATAAAAACTAAAAACTGGTATAAATCATTTAAACTGAATTAATAAAACTGTCATAGCAACTGGTATAAACTCAGTTTGAAATTATAAAACTGGTATAAAGTATATTAAATGTTTAACAAGAACTAGTATAAACCAAAACTGGTGCAAACAAGCACAGATATAATAAATATGCTAAACTGGTATAAATTCCACACATTGATTTAAGTAATGCAATAAAAAAATTATCCAAATTAAATATATCGTCACTCAAAACTCAACGAAGTACTGGTAGAATATGCACTATAAACTAGTATAATAAAAAATATAAACTGGTATAAAAAGTGGAATAAAGCACGTAAGCTGAATTAATAAAAATGTCACGCATAACTGGTATAATGAAAACTGGTATAAAACATAGTTTGAAATTTTAAAACTGGTATAAATTAGATTAAATGTATAACAAAAAATTGTATAAACAAAAACTGCTTTAAATACAAAACTAGTATGAACATGGACTCACATATTCGAATACATATAATATTAAAAGACTAAACCTCTTCAATTAATTTGAAAACATTTAGACGATACACTCCTGTGTTATCTTAAATTTATTGCTTTTTATATGGACATTTTCGACAAGAGTTAATAATTTCATACAGAATCCAATTTCATATTATTCAAAGAACACACTAGTACTGACGTGCAAGCATATTTTCCTCTAGCGCGCTTCGGCATAAGCAGACAATGCCCGTCAATTGTTATCGACCCTTGGGATGAACGGGAAGTGAACGCTGCCATTCAGTAAATAAATTAAGTGCGTACTTGCATATGTTGAATGCATTTGCAAGCAATTATTGCTCGAACGACACAACGCGTTTCAGACAATTACAATATAAAATAAATAGATGCGAGAGTGCAATAACAACAATAATAGTTGTGGCGAGCACTGACAACATTAGAATGCGTAATTATTACTGTACACAACAACTAAAGGTACGTGTTGATTCGCATACAAAATATTCTGTGAATTTGTTCTCGTTCACAACCATTTATAATTAGAGTATGTAGAATTAGCATGCTATGCGGCACTTCCTTCTCATTAAACTACATGGAGATAAATGATTGCAAACCGCATGCAAATTATTGTGTGTGAATATATGGGAGAATATATAATTTTTAAATCTGAAATTTTTAGCATTTTTAGCTGGGTTACATACCGATAAAGAACTCTAGTTTTGCCTTACTAAAAATTTAGTTTTTTGAAAATATAATCAATAGTACAATGGCAGTCTGAATCTATCGCAAATACCAAGCTAATTTTTGCATTAAAACTATAATACTAGGTCAATTAATTTTGCAAACACAAGTCTTCAAATAAAAGTCGCCACAGAACATAAGCTCACAGTCAACACTAAATACAACAATTAATTTTTTCTCTGCGCAATGCGCTTGAACAAATACAAAAGAAACCTAATGAATTCAGCAAACTCAACGATTTCGTCTTCCGAAAATAGAAAAAAAAATGACACGAAAAACTGCTGTCAATCTTAATTTAATGTTTACAAACTCGCAACTTAAAGTTTTAAACCGCACAAATGCAAATAAATGTTTTCCGGCGTCGCCTAAGAATTATTTGCGGAATGCGAAGGCAAACAAGCGAAAGCAAAATCAAAGACAAAAAAAGCATCCAATTACACGCGTAAATGGGAAGGTTAAAAGTTCCCGCACTCCATTATGCTAATGAGACTATCAACCGCCACTCGTTTCCGCTAAAGTGCGTCTGTTCTGCCAGCAGTAGCAGTAAAATGTCAATGCGAGAAAATGAGGTAAAAGCGCAAGAATGCAAAGAGAAGGAAGGAAAAATGGTTGTAACCAAATTAGAAACGCATCCTTCGCAACAGAATTCCAATCTCGTGAAACGCTAAAAGGCGGGAGAGCAGCACGAATTCATGTAGTGGCGCACAGCAGAAGTACAGACATCATACATATATCATTGCCACCCAGGGTGCCATTCAAAGCTTACCATGAACAACTTTTGTTGCGTGCTCGGAAAAGTCTCAATGATGCGTTGTTACGAACGGTACGATGCCGAGCATAAGTTTAAAGGAATTTTTTGCATTATTTTAGATAGCGTCAGAGGAAATTTCAAGTCTCATGACAACTTGTTTTATACCTCGACATTTGCATATGTATATGTATTATTTGAGGTGTTTCTTTTCTTCATAAAACCTTTTTTATTCCTAGTGAGATGGCGAAAATCCAAATTGATAGCATGTGTACACTCATTTTAACATCGGGAAAGCCTTATGTGTTGGTTCGTACGTTTCAACATTGTCAAGTGTTTAAGAGCTCAAACCAATATGGTCCGAGTGAGCAGACACACAATTCCACGACCATAGCACCGTACGGTATTCTTAAATTCCCTTAAGTCGAAGAAATGTATAGACGCTTTAGGTTTGGTACCAAAAGTCTAGTAGCCAACATATTGAAAATGTATTTTGGGTAGTCGAAAAAGTTTTTTCGTATTTTATCAATAGATGTCGTTGCAGTTGTATATCTCCAGTGCTACCAATCACATTGTGTCATACCATATAGTTTTGGAGAGCTGAGATTTTAAACTTCATTTAACCAAAAAAAAATTAGGGGAAGTTGAAAAAAAGTTACAGCTGTTCCAAAATGAGTGAAAATAATTAAGAAATTCGTTATATTTTGAAATTTTTATTTAATAAAGGGAAGAATGCCATGCAAGCCACCAATGAAATTTGTAAAGTTTAGGAGACAAAGCTGTATCAGTTCGTGCAGCACAACAATGGTTCGCTCGCTTCTGTTCAGGAAATTTTAAAAATTCCATTCAGACTGATGGAATAATGTCTCTAGCGGAAAAATAGCAAAAAGTGGTCGACCAAAATGGTACATATTTGTTTATTTATTTATTAGTATAAATATAAAAAAATATGTTGAAGTTTGATTAGAAATACGAAAAGACTTTTTCGACTATCCAATATATTCGGCGAATATATATACATGACATACATATAACTGAGTTTGGGTCGATATTTTTTCTTATATGAACCTCATAGGGCACATTACTTGTTATTGTGAACCCAGTATTTCGGCATATGCCCTTTCTTAACCGTTTGCTAATTTCTTGTACCACTTGAGCTAAATCCGCAAAGTTATCCCTTATTTAGATAAAAATTTTGCTATTTTAATCCTGTAGCTTAAGTTGCTAATGAAAACCTGACTAATGATATTAAAAATAATTAGGAACTATACTTCTTCGAATTTATTGATTGAATTATAATTGCATCGTTTTTCAGTGTCTAAAAGATACAAGTTTAGTTAAAACCTCCAAAGTGTGAATTAAATTAATAAAATACTATTTAAATTCGAAACTTTCGTGGACTGAGTATTTACATATAAAACCCTAATTCTACACACCCTTCCACTAACTCAGAAGTAAAACATTGCCTACATTTAGGATGCTGTTGAAAAAAATGGAACCAAAAGTTGATTAAATTTCGAGAAATCTACTAATTTGAGGAAAATAGGTATTTTCCGCTGTAAAAATTATTACAATTGGGAAAATATGCAGGCGAATACAATTTATTTTAGTAGTGAGTACTTCTAAAGAAAGCGCTATTGAGTAAACACGATGAGCGAGCCCTTGCTTGATCACTCTTCTTGGCACAGAACGCACAGAATATTGATATTTTTGAATTTCCTCCCCCTCTACCGCCCATAACTCAAATTTGTTACGCCCATGCTAATGGCTTAGTGTTTATTTAAAAGAAATACTTACAACCATAAATGCAAAGTTTCTATATTTATTTTTGCCTAAATAAAACTAAATAATTTATTATTTTCGAACTTTGAACTTAGTAAAATGTTTGAAAATTTTAATAAAACAAAAAATAAAACTTTTTCTAGTAGAAAAAAGAAAAAAGCAGAAGATAATGAATAGGCTTCCACTTTAGCGATCAAAGCGATCACTTCAATATGCCGATTCTTATACATGCATACATACGGACACAGATTTTTGAATGTAGCCACGACGTAAACGCCTCACAATTTTATGTGAGTTTATATTCCATGCTTTATTGTGGGATTTCTTATGCTTAGCCGGTCGTTTTAACTTTTTGATCTCATTTTTCATGATTATTGCGCCGGCCTCTTTCTTGTCGGGGTAGCGTGAAATTTTTTGTGCGATCAGTGAATAGCCACAAGTATATAGGGTATGTATGTATGTATGTATGTAGATATGAAGGCTGCAGCAGATGTTCAAACGAGACGGTGTGTATGTATGTACGCAGCTGAAATAACATTCAGTGCTACAATGTGGTAAAGATTTGAGGCAAACGTAGACAAATGCGGAACAACTGGCTCTCGAATAATTATGCTTGATACTTACATATGCTTGATATGTACATACATATATGTATGTAGTGTCTGTAGATTTGTGCTTCAACTTGCTGCTCTTAGCAGGTAACAGACGTTTAAGGTTTCTATTGAAGGCACGCGCCTGAAACCTGTCTCAAATTAAATTGTTCTCTCTACTTTCATACATATGTGTACCTTTATTAGGGTGGTGCTTAAAAATCCAATTGCCCTGTTTTTGCCACAACAGACATACCATAATGAATGGTTAAAAGTATATAATATACATTTTAGAAGAATACAATTAAGACAAGTTGGAAAGCAGTCAAAGTTCAACTTGGGAATTCAACAGATTCAAAAAACTTAAAACTTTATATTTTCAACAAATCTAATAATAAAACCATTTTAGTCAACGAGTTTGCAGAGCATGTTCTGAACTTTGACAAATGTACATTTGTCACAACTTACATATATCACATTCAAACAGTAAAATAGGTCATAGCTTAAATAATTATCTCAATAATAATTAAGACCAAAACTTCGTTTTGCATTTTAACAGTTTTTTTCTTCTCTGCATGTATTTGTACTTAGACATTAAATATTGTAATCGCACGCTTAAGAACCGCCCTAATATGCATGCAAATTACATAATACCTAAGGTCATTATGTGTATCAGTACATCTGACTACTTTAAACAAATAAAAATATGTCTACATATATATTTGGGAATAAAAGGATCAGTATTACTTCAAAAATGTAGAGTTCAAGTAACGAAACTCAGCAAATGAAAATTTTTCATGAATCTCACTTATAAACACATCATCATGGTTTAAAATAATTCGACTCGCTTTCATGCGTTTTGACTGCCCAAGAAAACAACGGACAATATGCGCCTTCCACTCACCACCTGCTATTAAGAATGTTTGTCACGCTCGAATTTCCCATCAACGTGCTTGCCTAACAAATTTTCGAAGAATACATACCCATGGCCATAGACCGTTCATTAGGTAACCTTCATACTCTATGCACACAATGATCCTACACACTCAACTTCATAAAACTAGCATTGTCTACAGGTAATTTTATGGCATAAATTCCATTGTTCTGACTTGATTGCTCAATTTCATTTTAATTTCATGACATTAAAATATATGAACCCATGCACAAATAGTATGTTTGGTTAGCTGTATTATTTGATTCCTAATAATTATCTGATTCGATTTGATTTTCTTGACACGTACAACCAAAGGAAAAGAATGAAAGAAAGTTCTTGTTGTGCCGGAAATAAGTTTTTCTTTAAAAATTAGCTATTAAAATTATGTCGTAATACGGTACTGGTTTTATTGATTTTCTCTGGAACTTTAAGATGACCGCAAAATATTAAGTAGGTTTTCCATGCATTGTTTGGATTAAAAATGCTGTCTTTTTAACTTCAATAGGCCATACGTGAATTTAAAACAAAGAAAAAGTTAACTACGGTTATACCGAAGCTATAATAGCCATCACAGATACAAAGGATCCCATACAAGAATTTGATACCGATGGTTCAATTTGTATGGGTGGTATATGCTGTAGTGGTCAGATCTCAAAAATTTCTTCGGAGATTGCATTGTTCCTTTAGATAATAATGCATGCCAAATTTCGTGAATAACTCTTCAAATGAAAAAGTTTTTCATGCATCACTTGATTTCGATTGATCACTTTGTATGACAACTAAATACTATAGTGATCCGATATCGGCGGTTCTGACAAATGAGAATGACGTGTGCAAAATTTCAGACACACAGATGGACAAATGGACAGACAGACGGAGATGGCTAAATCCACTCATCGACTCAGCTCGTCACGCTAATTATTTAAATATATATCCTATAAGACTTTAAAAGCATACCGGAAAATATTCCCAAAGTCATCGAACTAGGCATATTTTGAAATAGAACTGCCATCTTTCAAAAAAGGAAGCTCGGAACATAAAGCTTCTGTCTGACAATCGCAAGATATTTCAGTTATGAGCTAATCACATCAGGAAAACTCTTAATTTAAGTCCCAACCAGAGCAAACGTGTGTAAACGTGTGTGTGCGAAACGGTCTTTAGTCTACTTTAGTAGTGTAGAACATAATTTGTTGGGTTTAGGTATATTAGGAGGTATATCTTAAACTCCAAACCACTGTATGTTCACTTTGCTCTAGCATCATCGCTTCTAGGATGTATTGGAAAAATACAAAGTATATTCCAGAATTATTATTTTTTATCACATCCTACTATTTTTTATATATAATATTTCTATTCGGCTACATAAAAGATCAATAAGTCACTCAACTGCGCCGTAGGATTACTTCAAGTTTCATGGATGTACAGTAAATTTCTCAGAAGACAAATTTCCCTTGCTCTTGCTCACATGCTAGCCTCTTTAATTACAAATCAAATAGAAAATATCTTCTTTCAATGATATGTGCGTTAAATTTAAACTATGATTTAGTCCAAAAATCTAACTGTTAGCACAACGAGTACTTAAACTCACAAACGCAACTTCACACCGTGTCGCCTATAAAACCACCCAACGCCGACAGGTTGCCCAAATTAACTATTTCTCATAAAGCGTTCACAAAAGTGATTACCACAATTCGTTGCTACCGCAAATGTTGCGCCGAGTACATCGCCGGAAAGCTCCACGGGTCATTACAGGCACCACAACTAACAATGCAGTTAGTGTTTTAACACGACAAGTGCAGAAATTTTGCCACTAGGGAACAACGCTGCATGTTAGTTGGTCAACTGCCGCTAGTACTCGCTAGCCATATATCAAATAAAATTGCACACACGCTATGTACGCACAATCTCACCTAAATAAATATATATGGCTGTATTAGCGAGGGGAAAGGATATGCTCGTTGGTATAGTGGCGCGTTAAGGTATAGATTACCAAGTGTGACTATTATTGAACGACACCGTTTTGATCGCAATTATAAACTACAACAATGCATTTTCATATGATATAGAAAAATAATACATTTAGAACGTTCCATAAATTTATAAACTTTGATTACTGACAAGCCTAGGTATAAAATTTCCACTTGGAACACGTAGCGAAATAAAAAGTGCTTCCTGTAGTGAATCGAACAAGCAACTGGTATAAATTTCATATCTGGCATAATCAATTAGCGAGAGAATGGCAAAGGTTATGCATTTTTGCAGTATATGCTTTCGAGTTGAAATAAGTTGTATATTGCTTGCACGTATCAATTTTTTGAGAGAGCAGAACAAATATAGCGAGTAGAAAAGCGGTGAATAGATGACGACTGCCTTTAATATCAGCATATTTTCTGTGGAAAAGTGATGAATAGATGACGGCTACCTTTAATATCAGCAGACTTTCTGTGGAAAAGTGGTGAATAGATGACGACCACTGTTTATATTAGCAGCATCACCTTGGTTTTGCATACAAATTTGTTACCCCGTTAAATTTCAACTTAAATCAAAACACGATTTGTGCTGGATTTACAAAATCCCACCGTTTCATGCTCAAATTAAGAGAGTGTAAAAAATATGAAAAAATTTACCAGCAAACACTTGAGTGAGACGTTAGTTGGAATAAAGTTTCGTAATTTTCGTTTAATACATATGTATATGGTACATGCAGTTAGAAACCCAGCCCCACATCATGAACAAGTGCACGCACACATAAACATACAAATCAACACTTACTAGGTACATATATTCATCGCTTACCAACACTGCCTAGTTGGGCCAACAACTAATTTGCATGCGTCGTCGATTTCGCAAATATCAGCTCAAGCAGCATATGAATTGTGTTAGTTGATGCATATGCACGACCAACAACACTTAGCCGCATATCTAAGTAAATATGTACATATGGATGCACAGTGTTGAGCAAAATGAAAGCAATTTGGAATAGTAAGACAAAGTTTGATATGGAGTTAGGTATTATTAATAGAGCTGGAGCACATTCTGACAGCAAAAGTGGTATTTTGGAACCAGAAGAGAGATTGGCTGGAGCCAGTTTTAAAAATTATGCTAAAGGACTAAAAAACAGAATTATCATACAAGCCTTTCTTTGCGTGAATACACGATATATTGTAAAAAATTTAAAAATTGGATAATACAGACAAAACAATGCTATCAACTAAAAACCGCAGGTCACAAGAATTTTTATAATGATTTAAGGGCATTATTATTATCTAACGTTATAACATATTTCTTTTTTTGCTCCATCTTTTCAAACCTTTTTTTTACACTCATAAAGCAATATTTACTTTCATATTAGTATTTACTTTTTATGTTTCAAATAAAAGTGGCCACAATGTACGAAATTATTAGTAAACTTAAGCCTTAGAAAGTATACAGATGATTTACTGATAGTAAAAAAACTCGACTAAGCATATATATTTTCAAATAAGGTGGCTACTCGACCACACATATTTTTTAAAAAACTATATATTTTTAAATAAGGTGGCAACTCGACCAAGTAAATTTTTCAAAAACTATATATTTTTAAATAAGGTGGCAACTCGACTAAGTAAATTTTTCAAAAACTATATATTTTTAAATAAGGTGGCAACTCGACTAAGCATATTTTTCCAAAAATTTATATTTTCAACTAAGATGGCAACTCGACTACGCATATTTTTTCAAAAACTATATATTTTTAAATAAGGTTGCAACTCAACTACGCATATTTTTTCAAAAAATTTATATTTTCAAAAAGGTGGCAACTCGACTAAGCATATTTTTCAAGAAATTTATATTTTCAAATACGATGGCAACTCGACCAAGCACATTTTTTCAGAAAAATGTATATTTTCAAAAAAGATGGCAACTCCATGAAATAACATTCTACTAATAATGCTTGTTAAAGTGTCCTCCTTAATTCGTTCGCCATGGTCGTCATCAAAAGGGTTATCTCTCATCCGAAGCTGGTCGCTATTTTTTATTGGGTGCGTTACACACGACTCCTCCTGTCAACATCCGTAGCCCACATATTAAAAATTCCGCAATTAAATTAAGGTTGCAACCTTGCCTCTTTATTAAAAATATTTTAACATACAAATAAACTTAAAAAAAGTAAAAAAAAATATAAATTTTTCTTTCATTTTCATCAACAGTACAATCCATACAGTTTTTACTCATATTCCGCACAACACTGTTCATTAATACCAGTATTATAGCCATAACTCCCGCGCTTGTGTAGCAGCATACACGCGCATACATCCATCAGCATATTGCGTTGCATATTTGCAGGCGTTTATACGAAAATTTATGCATTTCTGAGTGCACATTTTTTTCTACGTGACGCATGCGAACTAGATTTTTAACTGCGCTCATTTTTTTATTTTTTTATTCTTTCAACGTTTTTTCTAATACCAAGGACGCATTTTAAATGAGAGAAAAGGCGGCATAGAATATGTTTCTCTACGTTGTCATGGAATTTCTACTGCACTGAGCATGTTTATATTGTTTTGTGAAACTTTTATAAAAAAAAATGCTCAAATAAATAAAAATAACCAACAGTGGCGGCGACGACATTCATGCTATAAATTACGCAACCGTTAATGAAATATTAAGCTTCCAAGTAACAGCTGCATGACACGCAAACTTGAAAATACATAATGAAAAATTTCGAAAGTAACAAATGTTTGTTTGTATGCTTGTACAAGCTTTCTTGCAGCACAATGGCACTATAAACATGATCATGAAAAGGAGCTTTGGTGAGGAGCTTAAATTGTCATGCCAAATTTATGAAAAAAATTACAAAAAGGATGAAATGAAAGACAATTGAAATTGGAACGCGGACGCTGCTGGCAAACTGCTGCTACTTTTTCGCTTTTTTGTTATGAATTAATTTTTGCCTCCCTCACAAATGAAGTGGAAAATTTTAGCACAAGACTCAAGGCCACTGCACAAATTAAAATCACATTTATGACCCTCAAAATGAGATGTCACGAAGCGCGGCACCAACTAAACCTTATTTGCATACAGCAGGGTTCACAAAACAAATTTACAAGTATATATACATTTTTGGGGCATGTTTTTACCCAAACAGACTGCGCTACGCTTAAGCTTATTAATATACGTATTTTCACATTTTATACTTTTTTAATAGTTTTTTTTTTTTATTTATTGCAGAATATAATAATAAAAACCGCCTTGTTTTTTAAAGCACAAAAATCAGTAATTACAGCTTTATAATTACTTTTCATAAGACTATTACATTTAACAAATAGGTTGAACGTGGCGTATAAGCAACCAATTGGAGCCGCACTTCGGCACGCATTGCAGGCGAATTTGTATTGCTTATATGCGCTTGAATAATTGACCAGCTTGTCTGGCTTTTGTTGCCCGGCGTCTGCGGTTTCACACCGCCACACCTTACTAACTGTCTGCTTTGGAGATTAAAGGGCGGCAATCGCAATGAATGTGGTTTAACGCACTTTCCCATTGGAGCTTTGTTGCTAAGCGCTGCCAATTCCAAGCAAAAATATATAGATGTGTTTGTACAAATGCATTTTATGGCATTAAACAATTTTTGAAGTTTGTTTTTCTTACGAACTTCACCTCGACGATGTGCGGATCATGGTCTCAAAAGCTAACTCAGCACCATTTATTTTAATTTTTTTCTGTACTTACAGCTATATTTAAAGCATTTCTTCGAAAAGAAATCGAATAATCTGGAGTTGACGCCAATAGATTTTTGGTTAAGAATTGTTGTGCATTTTTTATAGCCAAATTCGATGTAAAAATCTGTTTATTCTGATTTTGATCGGTCAATTTGTAGGGCAGCTATATGCTATAGTGTTCCGATCTGAACAATATTTTCGGAAACCGTAGCAATGCCTTCGACAATAATCTCTGCAAAATTTCATGAATATATCCTGACAAGGACTTTAGTTTGATCAGTCAGTGGCAGCTATGCTATAGTAGCCCAATCAGAACCCTTTCTTCGGAAATTATAGCGATGCTCTGGATAATACCTGCCTAATTTTTTTTAAGGATACCTCTTTATATGAAAAATAAAGGTGGTTGAGTTGATATACTTAAAATATTCTTTTGAATGCTATTGCTAAAGAGCAAAATGTATAACTAAATCGTAAGATGCTTTCAAATTCAGTGCTTACCACATTCAAAAAGTTGTCGTTTCAAACTAAAACTAAACTCAACTCAAAACTAAAATCTAACTTGTTTCGCGATTTTATCTAGTTATGAGCGAAAATATGACTATCTCGAGATTTGTGTAAGGTTTATATGTGGCAAAGAAAGTAATGCCTGCCTATCTAGTTGTCTATTTTTTAATGTTATCGAAGAAATATTTGCCTGAAAATCTTCTCAACAGCAATGAAAAAGCAACAGTTTATCGTCTCACCCTCTGACTCTCTCTTTCACTCTCTATCTATCTATCTATCTATCTCTCTCTCTCTCGCTCACTCACTCTCTTTATGCGCTCAACCAACTTAATGTTAAATGGGCGTGCTTTGTAACAAGCTTTTGGAAATTTTGAAAAATTTAACATAATTTACCATATTTGTGAGGGGCTCCTTTTTGAAATTCGATACGAATAAAAACTTGTTATGTGCATGCATATATTTTTATGAATTTTTGGCCATTTTATCAGGGCATTTATAATACTGCAGAAATATATGTACGTAAATTACAAAAAATGAAATGCAATGCAATCCATTTACTGGAAATTTCAAAAAATTCAAGCTTCATCGTATTAAAATTTTGTAAAAACTTTTATATGTTTTGTATTATTGCTCTAGATTTTCAATTTTGTTTTAATTTTTAAAAATTTTGTGAAGCAATTCATTAATTTAATTTTCTAGCACAGAAATAGCTGTAATTATTTGAAAACATTTGCTTGTATATTTTCATTGTTTTCCACTGACAACACTGCAAAATTTCAAAAATGTAAATAGAAATAGATCAAAAACGGAGCCTTTTGTTTGCAATGAAAGTATTTGTTTTTTAAATAAATTGAAATAATATTCAACAGGCTGCATATCACTTTTAAGGTTTGCGGCGTGCAAGGCAGAAAAATATTTAATTTGCGAAATTAAAGCAAAAATGCAGATAATTTGAATTTACAGCAGCGCAAGAGTGTGGAAACAAAACGAAGAACTTTTGATTAGAGCAAATGAATTTAATCATTTGAATTTATGTGGCGTATAATTCATAGAATTTTTCTTTTAAAACAACAAAGCAATTATTTACAATGCACCATATATGTATGTATACTACTAATACCGTTATTATTGCACATATGGAAAATGCAAATTGATAACAAAACGTCGGAAACGCAAAACACTTTTACAACTCGTTGCTCGTCTGTAAACGAGCCAAATTACAAATCGACGGCAATGATTTCCAATGAAAATAGTTCTCCCTATTATGCATTTGCAATTATTTACCTAAATTAGCAAACCATTTATTGGCATTATTTCATGGAAATGGAAAGCAAATCAGTGAATTCGTGTGGAAATGATTTTGACTGCGCACAAAAAACGCTCGACATCCACAGGCGTTACGAACGAGCGCGCCATTGCAAGCCATAAATATTCGTACGCCGGCTAATGAAAGCCGAAATGGTTTCATATTTTTAATGGCCAATTAAAATTCTTTATCACATTACAGTTCGGGTGCTGGCGGAACTGACCGCCATGTTGATAGCACTGGCAAATGGGTGATTGCACAATACAGCAACAACAATAATGTGCTGCTAACGGAATTTACGAAAGGATTCTCATTTGGTTGCTCGTAATACGAGCAGATAGTAGACTGTCAAAACTGACCGCATAAAATATTAAATTTTAGAACAACTTGAATAATTTGAGACGAAAATGAAATTTCTATTTGAATTTTGTATGGTTACAAACATACACTATTAACAAAGAAATTCTGAAATTTTCGGAAAAAAATTATTTAAACTCGGCCATTGCAACACGATTTCCGGTGACCACTCGGAAAAAAGATCATCTAAAGTGAAAATATACGTGTTTTAGTTAAAATCTTAACTTAGAACTTGGACGAAGGAATAAATAACTAAAAATTGTACTTTTGGCAGACATTTTTACAAAAAAAATTAAAATTTCGGGATTTTTTTTTATCGAAAAAAAATTCTTCGGCCAAGTCTTTAAGAATTGTATCTCAAGAACTGTGTAAACTTCATGAATATCGGTTGAATACTTCTCGAGAAACCTTGCCAAACGACTTCAAAAACACAATTTCGAGAAGAACGCGGCGGCGGCGCACTTAGCTTAGCTAGCCCTAAGCGAACAAGTTCTCAAAGCTGTATCATATCAAACGTCTCTGTCGCAGATTTACCGAATTTCACACAAAATTTAAGGGGGTATTCTGGTTTAGAAGCCCGAATTTTGGGTATTTTTTTTGACGCGATAAAAAAAATCAAAAATTATTTTGACCATCCATTTTTTTACATGCTCTTTATTGATATTCTAAGAATACAAAACATAAATAATATAGGAAAAAAAATTAAATTTAAAAAAACTGCAGGTCGGCGAAGTAGAGACTGATGAAACAATGGCTTGTCCTGGTGTGCAGGATATAATTCCTTTCCGTGGCCTAAAATGAAAATTTATGCGAAATCCGTGAAGAGTAAAAGTGTAGTTACCGCACTACGAAACGTTTTTGAAAAAAAACAAATTTTTTACAAAATGGTGGAGGTTTGAAAAAAGGTTTCGTATTTTCCCTCTTTTTTTGTGGTTCGGAATTTTTTTAAGAACAAAAGAAAAAAAATTCTTTCGAAAGCTCTTCGTAGTGTGTGTAAAATTTCATGTGTTTCTAGAAAAGTAGTTATGAGAAAAACGAGTTTAAAGTTTGAGAACTAGTCGCGCGCAGTCGGAGTCGGAGTCACAAAATGAGCTGTAACTCGGAAGATAATTTGAATTTCGAAAAATCCTCTTAGTGACAATTTCTTGAAGGGTTATACTATAAAAATATGCAAAAAAAATAGATTTTTTCGAATTTCTAAACCAGAATACCGCCTTAATCGCGTACATCTGCACCAACGAACGCTACATTTTCGGCTTGCACCACTCACAAAAACACGTCACTCGAAAATGTTTGTCCAGGTGCTCGGAAACAACTGACCAGCCGTTTGCTCGTTAGCTGGGAACGCCCTCTGCCGAATCCAGTCGGTGCACGCAGGCTCTGAAGTACAGTCGCGGCGGAAGAAAATCAGTCCTATTACTTTCCGGAGAAACTTTGTGTATTATATTTTTAAAACAAAGGAACTGCGGGCAAGGTTAGGTTTTAGTCTTACTAAAATAAAGGCATTAAGTGAATTGTTATGCATAGAAAAGTCATTATAATAGGATTAGGTTGTCCACCGGTAAACCAAGTCTGTTCCAAGTGCACTTCTGACACAAGAAAACATTCTAAGTAAATTGATTCCAACTCAGACTCTTGTCATCAAACGAAATCAAAAAAATTTAATAGACAGATTATACATTATTTCTTTTCCCCGCTTGGTTTTCCTTTAACACACCCGTGCGACATACGGCCACGCAGTGCATAATGTCCCACCACGCCGCGTGGGAGTGAGGCGCAAGCAATTGCGGTCGCATCCTTAACTGTTGCCAAAATCCACACAAAAACGCTGCCAAGCGAGCCAGTTGGAAGTTGAAATTTTTGCAAATTTCTAAAATGTTGTTTTCTTACTACTGCGGTGTGACGTTGATGACGGCGAGCACTAATACAAATGCATGTATGTATATAACTAAGCATATGTCTGTATATGTGTAAATAGCTGGGTAAATAACGGCTGACACACAGCAAATCGATGTAAAGTTTACATTTAGGGGGGTAGGGGATTGCACATGCAAAAAATTTCGGTTGCGATATTTCCATATGCATATATGCATTTGCAACATGGTTGCAAGTGGTGAGTATGTATGTATGTATGTATATATATATATATATATGTGTGTGTGGCGAAATGTTAGGCATTAAAACGGAATCATGCGCCAAGCAAATGTGCGGGTGGAATGCAGTTTTTGTTGGCATATTTGCTCATTGTTTTGCAGTCCGCCTGAGCTGCCACATTATTATTCAAAAAATAAAAACAGCAAAAAAGGAAGGAAGAAAAATAAACGCTCAGATAAATTATTTAGCAATATTGCTGGTATTTACGTGGTACATTAGGTTGGGTACAAAGGAGGGAAACTGGGGATATTTAAAGCAGACTTCTCCAAACTCAGTCCCGTAGTAATATCACCAAAGTGCTACATTACACTATACATATGTATGTTAGACCTAACTGAAGATGCTTAAGACCTGTCGCATGGCGGTTGAACTTTTGATTGCTCTATGACAACTATAAATTGTCATTGTCATTGTAATTGAAATTAACGTATTTTTCGCCTTCAATCGTTACATTAATTAAAGCTATCAAATGCTCCCAAAGAATGTCGCTTAAGCCAGAAACAATTGACGTCTAATAAAGAGAACGAATGTATAGTACTTTCATGCGATTGACTGGATATCACCTCAAAATGACGATTTGAATGCAACACAGTAAAAAGTTTAAGCGAAAGAGATTTTTTCAAAAATCTTCTAAAACCATTTTTTTCTAATGTGGACTCCATCATGCTGTGTAAATATAAAAAGAAAAACCCAGTGGTTTTTAATACAGATTATTTTTCGTTAGCGTTAATCTTCCCTCCACAACTTTCAAACTTAAGCTTTTTGTTATTGTTGAATTCTTTGTAGTTACAATTTTCATTAAGGGGGTAAGGTTTTAAATTTTTTTTGCATTTTTTTTCTAAACGATTAATATGTCGAGAATATTGTGTACAAATTTTCAGTCAATTATAGTCAGACTAACGGAGTTACAGCGTTTTAAACGACCGACCGTGATACCTGACTTTTAAACTTCAAATCGATTTTTCCGAAACCGTTATTTTTGAAGTTCGTGAACATTAGAACTCAAAATCTATTGAACCGATCCTTTTGAAAATTTGAACATTACTTCTTCACATAAATCAACAGGTAATCAGATGGATTTTTTTTCATTTTTTTCTATTTTTGAGCTAAAATCGCACTTTTTACTTCCAGGTGCTGCAAAAACTAAAAAAAACCAACTCTTACCTGATTACCTCGAGAAATACATCACCTTTAAAACGCATATCAATTTTTTTGTTTCAGATGATCCGGTAACGAGTTATAATGTTCACCGCTAAACCACTTTTTTTCAAGGCGCTTCTGGAGATTCACCGTCACAGGCTTATTTATTAATATTTTTCATTGAAAATTTTTGTTAATTTAGAACCTTACCCCAAACCCCCTTCCCCCTTAATAAGAATAATTTCAACAAAAATTCGAATTTATTATAATGACGATTGAAAATTGGGGACTTCGTTTACCATTTTCACTGTTATTTTCTGATTGCCGACAATACTTGTGAAGTAACAATGTCTCGTTTCGAATAATTATTTTTCAATTTTGGCTAGTTTATTTTGTTTTTTACAGTTATATGCTATATGCAAACATATCACGTAATTATGAAAGGAGAACATTTGAAAACATTTTGCAATGCGAGTTCAATGCCATTACCATTCTCGCCGTTCATACAGTTATTTTCCTGTTCACCATAAATGGCACTCTTTGGTAATTAACACACAAATTAACACACAAATTAACATGTTGGCCAACAGCTCATTGCCAAATCCATATATATGAGTGTATGTGTATGTGCGTTTTCACAAAACGCTTACAGTTATTGAACATTTTCATTTTACATTGGCACTCGCATTTCTATCTACATAAACATTTTTTTGTTTTGCTTTAGACCAATGCTTCGGGTAGGCCACTCGAGTCGAGTTGTCGGATTTTCCAGCTGAATTCGTGTGATTTAAGAATTTTTGTCACGCATTGGTTTCCTGCCGTTTGCTGTATTAGCATTTTATCAATGCACGCACGTGCTGACAGCCGCACACACATGTGCATATACAAATACATACGTACTATGTGTGTATATATGTAAGTAATATGCGTGGCTGTAAGTGGACTCATGTGATAATGTTCACCTAACACATGTATGGCATTACGAGTTTTCGCAAATTTACATATTTACACGCACACATATATATTTGTCTTTTTTTATATGTATGTATGTATGTGTGTATGTACGTATGTAGGCGCATAGGTAGAATAATTTGTATTTGCAGTGGCATTGCTCTCTCCGGCGCACGATAAGATCTGTCGCATTGCCGTGTGTGAAAGGTAATTCGAGGGAATGGATGTGTTCTATTGTTAAATTCTGTGATGTGTTTTGTTTCACGCCACTTTCGGCAGTTGGCAACGACAAGTACACACACACACAGGCAAATGTAGAGGCAAAACAGAGCAGAGAGACAGCCTAGTGTTGGCAGGATTAGCCAGGTTATCGACACACTTTCATTTTTTTCTTGTTCCTCCCTCGCTCTTTTTGCTGTTGCACACGTCGTGTTGTTATTGTTGCTGTTTTTTCTTTCATTATTTGTAGAATTTAGTCTTCGTGTTTATTTACATGGCCATTAAATAACATCTCTTTGCTGTTCTGTTGATTGCGCGAGGGATTTGGTTTGCAGCTCACGCGTGCAGCGGCAATTGTTTGACGGCACAGCGGCAAGACTTTGTCCAGGAATTGTGTTGTGTGTTTGGAAAGCGTAATGTTGTTAAGTGCAGTTGTAAGTATGTACATATGTACTATGTAATGCTCGTGTGGGGAAGGACAATTAGAAATTCTCTGGTTTCGCCACATAAAATTTCTGCAGGAAATGTGTGGCAATAAAAATTTTAATCAAATTTATTATTTTTACGTTGCAGGTAAGCATGCTGATAATATTTCTTTAGCATAGTGGAAATATTGCTTGAGAATAATAACAAAAAAGTATATTTTCTTTGAAATGTTGCTTTCTTCAGAACAATTAAAATGATTTTAAAAGCGTTTTAAGTGTGAAATTTAAAGAAATGCCTCAATCAACATGACTTCTTTCCAAAAACTATTCTGTTAAGGAATGTGAATCTGTGAACAGAGAAAAATATCAGATGTCTAGAACACAATTACATACATTACTTTCGAATTAGGTCTGTATGGTATTACAGAAGCCCTGCAGAAATAGTTGGTACGCTACGCGCTTCGTCAATAGAGTTTCATTATGACACGAATTTTCCCTCTATTTTCTCTAAATACCACACATTGCTCATTCAAAGTGCTACATCTCGAAATAACAATTATTCGACAGCTACGAACTTTCGGCCACGTGTCTTTTGAAGGTTCTTTTCAAGGTTAGACGATGGTATTTGATGCCAACTTATTCATAAAAACAATTTGTATGGACAAATTGAAAGTCAAGTGTTTCAAATACAATGCATGTTAAGCCTTGCCCATAATTATGCTATAAAAATCTACTCCAAACAAGGCTTCTTCATCACCATATGTACACATAAGGATGTATGTTCTATGAATCCTTTCCAGCTTAGCGATTTGCCAACACATGTTGAACACGCTGTCTTATACGAGATTTGTCATGATGTTTGAAATATTTGTTTTGGGTTTCCTCAAGGCAATGCTACTCTGTAAAGGGTTTCAATAAAATCCTTAAAATTTGCATACATATGTACAACATGGTGAGCATATGTTCTCACATAGCTGTCGAATAAGCAGCTTGATCTATTTTGTAGATGGATTTGCAAACAAAAGTCGAAGAAAGGATTCCAGCGCTTTAAATCCTTATTTCAATGCGAAGAACAACCGTATCCTGAACTTGCAGGCGAGTGGTGAACGAATACGCGCTAAACTGATTAAAATAATCAACTTAAATTTTTATGGCACTTTGCTTACTTGCTTAATTTGATTGTTTCTCAAACTTCTGACAGCTAATTTAAATCTATTACATTAACTAAGTGAAGCAGCTCGAAAACCAGGTAAGTATGTCTGAGCATATTTGCATTTTAATGACTATCTTCTGTGTTGTGAGTACTCATTGAGTGAGTAGCGAATTAAAAACCGGATTGAAAACAAAATTAATAATTTATTACCAACGAATAAGCGGTCAGAAACGAGTTTAAAAATACAAAATTTGTAAATGAAAACGTAATAAAAAATAAAATAAAATATAGTAATTAAACAAGAAATACAATTCATTTTATTTAACTATAAAAAAAATACAATTAATTTAATTTAATTATAAAAAATACAATGTAATTTATTTAATTATAGAAAATACTACGAATTTTATTTAGTTATAAAAAATAAAATTAATTTTAATTAATTATATTTTAATAAAAAGATAGTGACTTTGTAAATTTTATTATACAAATGTGGCTTTTTTAAGATGTGATTTAATTTTTATTTACCAAAAAATTACAAACCGGTTTAAGAACAAAGCTTTTAGCTTACCACGGCAGTATAAGCCTTCAAAAACTCACCATTGTTAAAAGATAAATAAACAACTTATACAAAAAAAAAAACAAAAAAGAAAAATAAAAATAAAATGTTTTTTAATACACAATAATTTAAGTATTTTTAAGCAAATAGCAAAAGATCTTTTTTTTATATTATTGAATAATAATTTTAATATCTTTTAGGTTCACAAATAATAATTTTATTATTGTTTATAGGTTCATACATATTTTTTAAATTTTTATTACATTTTTGTCATATTAATTTATTATAATTTATTGATTTTTAATTTTTTGTAAGTAAATATGTTAATTAATATTTTTTAACAATTACTTTATAACTATAAATTCATTAAAATAATGAAAAATAAATAATTTAAGTATTAATTAATAAACTTAACTTAATTAACTAATCTTACTACTTACATTAATTATTTTTCATTACTTAATTAATAATTATTTTACTTAACGTTTTTGAACAATTCTTTTATAATTAAAATTAATGAAAAATAATTAATTTAAGTAGTAATTAATAAACTTAATTTAATTAACTCATGTTACTGCTTAAATTAATTATTTTTCATTAATTTATTGAATTTATGGTATAATTATAAATAAATCGTTAAAAAATGTAAAGTAACATAATTATTAGTAAAATTCCATTAGTTTATTGCTTAATTGACTTATTAATTATTTTTTTATTAATTTATAATTATAATTAAATCATACAGTAAAAAAAATAATTAATATATATATACTTTTAATGATTTTCAAAAGTTTTATATAAAAAAAAAATTTAAGGTAGTAGTCTGGTAGCTTTTGCCTATTTTCATGACTTCTTTGAAGGGTGGTTTTTATAGGAAAATAAAAACGAATTATCTTGAATATTTAGAGTGTTTTTATTTACATATTGAAAATATAAAAAGAAATTTATTTGAAAAAATGTAATACTTTATTACTATTGTTATTGTCACTCGAAGTTGGAACCTCAAAAAAAATGCACGATGGGGGCCCGAACGATTTTGACTCTTGATGTTATCTGAAATCAAATATTCGTAATTATTCTTAATCTATAGACATGTCATTCTGGTCGGAACTACTGAAGTTAAATTTCAAGTGTAAATAACAAAATGGCGGAGTTTGAAAAAATAAGTCCTTTTATTTTAGCAAAGAAAGGATTGTTAAATAAAAAGTTAGGGGTGAAAAAATTCTCGCTAGTACCGACGAGAACTGTTAAAATTTGAAAGCAATCGGTTGAGAAGAAAAAAAGTTAGGACCCGGGCCGATCAGAAAAACAATGTTTTGAAAAAAAAACGAGAGAGAGGACCCCGAGGCGCTCTAGGAAACTCGTTATAACTCCCGCAATACTTCGAATTTCTGTCTGAAATTTTCACAGTATATTCTCAAGACATTGTACTTTCAAATTCAGCAAAAAAAGATCTTCGATTTTTTGAACCCAAGTTACCAGACTACTACCTTAAACTCGACTTCGCTCTATTTATCGCTAAAAAAACTAGAAAATATAATACCTCTATTTATTTTCAATTTTTTACAACTGTCAACAGATAGGAAATACGAATATATGTACATATGTATGTGTGTATGTATGAAGTTTAGCTATTATTGAATTTATGCTCAGCTAAATCTGTATTGCAGTTGACGAACATAAATAAAATACTTGATACATACATACATATGTACAATAGACACACATACATACATATGTATGTATACCTGCAAGGTTACTCGTGATGACCAGCACATCAACAATAGCATTTAAAACGAACATAGAATATACAAAAATAAATGAATTAAAAATAGACGATACAAATATGATTTTATGTTTTCGCCTCGCTTCCGCTCCCGCTCCCGCTCTCACAGTCTCTCGTCTTCTACATGCTGTTCAAATCGAAAAACACCGACTCGCTTTACACAGACCACACCAAGTGCAGTGCGAACGGTGTGGCGCGACTAGCCGCGATGACATAATTCGACCAGCGTTTTCACGACAGCGACGACAGCAGCTTGAGGGCGTTCACGTTGCAGGGAAAAGATGAAATGGAACAGGGCGCGCGTCAATTGTCACCGAACAACTCAATTAAAATTTATAAAGCGGTACAAGCGCACACACACATACACATGTTTGCATACAAGTAGGTATGTATATTCAACGGTCATATATGGGAGGATGATGACGGTGCGCTTTGCGGCACACACACAAACATACAGCATGTTTTGCGCGCGCCGACTATAATTCAAATTGGATTATGTTATTTAATTGTAACATTTCATTTGCCATAAATCAAATCGCAAATTAGCCAGAAGAATCAGCAGCGACGTCCGCATATGTATGTACATGGCTACCTAAGCACAAACGTATACACGCACGTGTTGGCATGCGCGCCTACGAACACACTAGGAAAAAACAGAAAATATTCAATTAACGGCAGCAAATCTGTGTGCACATTCATTCGCACATACATACATAAAAACATATGTATATACGCGGTTCAAAATAGATGTCCGTTTGTCTTTTTATGCAAATCGGTACGACGCGCTGCGCTGCGTGACGCACATTTTAATTTGACGACTTCACATATTCCTGCTCACTCGCTACATTGCAACTTGTTCACTGACTTAGCAATTAATTTTATGATCTACGCGGCAATCAAATTTACAAATTTAGCAAAACCATTAGCAATTGCCCGCACTAAAGCCAAAGGCAGTAAGCGCGCGAAGACTGGGAGCCGAACGCGGCATGAAAAGCCATGCGAAAAGCTTACAGAGCGTAGCATTGTTTCTGCGTAGAGACCTTGAAAAGGCAACGAAGAATTTCAAATAGAAATTCCACTGATCTTTGAGGGGAATTTTTTATTTGTTGACTACTGTGCGCTGATTGAAAACTGCAGAACGCCAAAGAGTCTGAGCATTTTGGCTAAAAATGTCTATTGGCGGCGCAGAGGACGGAAAAAGAAAATACAATTATAAAATTAGCTACAACAAAAGTACTTAGAATTGCACATATGAATGTAGCAGGCGGGCACAGAGTATTGTGCGCGAGGAACGTTGCACGATGCAGAAAGCGTTTTCAAATTTTTTTGAGATTTTTTGTTTGTTATACGAGGGGTGCTAATGCGAATTGTGAATACAAATTAGATTGTCAAGTGCGCAAAGTAATGAAGAATAGCTGTGAGTG
This sequence comes from Bactrocera tryoni, assembly GCF_016617805.1. Lineage (NCBI taxonomy): Eukaryota > Metazoa > Arthropoda > Insecta > Diptera > Tephritidae > Bactrocera > Bactrocera tryoni. The sequence goes on from NC_052499.1 coordinate 8,394,262, forward strand.
ATATTTACTGGCACATGAGATACAAATGTATATTTGTAGATAAGAAAAAATTCAAAGAATGCCGAGAAAAGTTGATTTAATAATATACGTATCTCGCTCTCTCGTAAACTTGATAATACTCGTACGAGTTAATGGGATTAACACAAAGGCTTCCTTCTGTGCAAGGCTGCTTTGGTATATAAATATGATCAATATCGGTCTACAAACCGGCTGGTGGTAGTTTCATAAAAAGTTTTTTTATGTGGAAATACACTTAGAGAAATAATAGTGATCACAATGATGCTTTAGTGGTTTTAAATAATTTTCCGGAGGGGATATAAACCCCTGAAGTGTCAAGATCACGAAGTTTTAATTTGAATTCGGTTTGGCTGGAGATTTTCAAAGCCCTCCGAGGTTGAAATTGTTTAGAAGCGTACATTCTTCATAACTTATGCTACTAGTATTTAAGGGGTTACATGGGTCTACACTTAAGACAATGGTTTTTTTCTTATTTAATTCTATAACATCTTTAATTCTCAAGTTGATGCGAGTAATAGTTTTGGACACCCATGTACTTATGCGTTTTTCTCGAAACTCTGTTTTCAAAGTCGTTTGGCAAGATTTCTCGCGAACTACTCAAAGGATCTTATTGAAATTACACACGGATTTTCGAGATATAATTTATAAGTTTTTGAAGGAAGAATTTTTTTCTTGTTGTAATACAACTATTTCAAAAAAAACCAAAAACGTCGAAAATTTTTCACCAAAATAAGCATTTTTTTCTAAAATCGTCTGTCAAAAATGCAAGTTTCACTTTTTTGTTTTTTCTTCGTGCAATACCTAGTTTATGGTCTTAATTAAAACAATGTATTTTTTATACTTTTAATGAACCTGAAAGAAGTTCTGCTCTCAAAGCGAAGCAACTTATTTCCGAGAAACTGCCGGAAATGACGTTGTAATGGCCGAGTTTGGAATATTTTCCTTTGAAAATCCCACAAAATCTTTGTAAAATATGAAGCTTTGGCAGTATAAAATTTTGAAAAAAATATTTCAATTTTATACATCTAAAAAGAACATTTAAAATGGCTCATTTTTTTTGGAGGAAACTCATGTAATCCTTTAATCCACTTAGACTGGCGATATTTAGAGATATTCCATAAAGAAAATATGATATTGAGAATGGAATTATTGGATCTGAAGCATTTAGGAAAAGTTTGATGAAGTGGTTATCCACATCTTGTCTAGGGATAGGGTGTGTTATCGGCGATGTCAGCTGAAGGGGTATACAGCTATATATATAATTTAGACTTGGGAATAATTATGTATGTTGGCAGAATAGGATGTTTATGGTAATCAGGGACTCATTGCATAGGAGACAGCTAAGTCGGAAAAGGTAGAACCTAAAGAGATATAAAAAAAAAAAAATACTACGAAAGGATTTATTACGAGTATGGCGAATGCCGTTGGTGATTTTATGACTGCCACGAGCTACTTCAAGACCAAAGGTTTGAGGAATATGCTGTATGAGATATACGATGTTCTAGCCAATATTCAGCTCAGAATTTTCTTAATAATATATTACAAGAATTAACTCGTTTTCGCCCAAATATATAGAATAAGTATTAATACATAAGCCTACTCTAAAAATAAGTGTATTATTATTACTAATTTTTTTGAGCATTTTATATCTTTTATTGAATTTTTCACATCTAAATTTTCTTTAAGACATTTTATTTGTATTTTGTGTTTTAGTTGCGTTCAAAATGCTTAATATGTTTTAAAAACGTATTTTCTGTTTAATATAAAATCGTATGTTTAAAAACCAAAAAAAAATCGAAAAACAAAAAAATGAATTCTATAAAAAATATAAACGAGCAGCTGATAAATTTTGAAACTTCTAAACACTAAAGCTTTTATTATAAATAAAACTTAATTCTCAGAAGAATTTTAAAAATTTAGAAGTCATACATAGCACATGTGGACAGAGTGTAAACAAAGTGCACAAAAAGTAAATTATTTCGATATAATTTTTTATAAAAAAAGAAAATAAATATATTTATGAAGCAGTTTTATTTTGCAAGCGACTCGCAAAAGCAGCACACGTAAATCACTTCAAGTCAACACTTCCACACACATCCACACAATAAAAGCAGTCGTAAAATGCACTTTACGGTAAAAAAAGACTTGGCCCTGCACAATTATCACTTACCTGATCTTGGCAGAAGTAACCGAATCCAATAATACCAGCAATTGCCAAAAAGAGGCAAAATAGGATAATTGTTCGTATTTTGGAGCGTGGTTCCATTTTCTTAATCTCGTAAACACCGCTAGGCAGAAGTAAAGCAAAATCACTATCAACTTGTACGGAGACGTTCTTTTGCATATCCACTGGCATGTTCCGACATAGGCAACACGAACTACACGTACGATTTTTATTACCACACCAACGGAATATGCCGACTGCCAGCTGCTGTCTGCATCACCATCAACGCCTCACTTCACTCTTTCATCGCACGAACGAAGCAGCGACGAACGAACGAACCAACAACACTTTAGTTTCAACAATGCGGTTGTAACGTTCTAGTGGCTGACTGATTTAAAGTGAATGCTTTGGCTATGGCTGCTGCTTTAACAAATCCCCTTAAGAAAAACTGTAAATGCGAATGCGAATGACGGCGCTTAAGTCGAGACGAACGGTACAGTAAATTCTAATAAAAAAGAGGTTAAATGGGTATAATGGAAAACTGAATTGTGCTTATAGCGGCAATAACAGTGGGGCGGATTTGGATGTTTTCCTTTCGTCGAATGAATGGAAACAATGCGGGCGTGCAGGTTGGTTTTGCGTTGTTTGTTGGGGTAAAGGGATTAAGTCCTCAGCACGCTTTCCGAAATACGTTGCTAACGAAGCATTCACGCTGTCACGTCGCCACTTGTATCGCGAAAATTCCACTCTTTCAAATGCGATTTAAGCTTATTCCAGCCGCACAACCACTGACGCTGGCGAGGCCGCCGTCGTCGGCGCCGCCGTCGTTGTAATCGATGTTGGCACCGTTGATGGCGATGTTAAATTCTGTATGCGAAATGCTCAGCATGATAAACGCTCTGGGCGCTTACCTATGCGTCGATATTTGCGTGGATATGCGAAATTTCGTGAATGGCTGTGATTGTGGATGTTTGTGTGTTTATTGATGTTTTGGTATTTTCAGCCATCAACCGGGCACAGTTCAAGCGTTGCTAATTTGTGCCATCGGACGTGTTGCACCTATTTGTTCGTTTGCTTTTACTATTCACGGCAATTTCTCGGTTCACCTCAACAATGCATCACAACTACAATGCCGTGCAGAACAAAAAAAAATATTTCGGAAAAACCATTTAATCGCGACTGATAGCGGTGTTTCACTGCAAGAGAACAAATTCTGCAAAAAGACACAAAAAAGTTTGGTGAAAGTTAGTTACTGAACACCCTGATTTAAAAATGAAGATAAGTAAGAGAATATTTATGTAAATTCAAATTATTTAGCAATATTCAGCAGGGATGTCCCTTGCATTGAGCTATTATTGTGCTTGTTAAATATTTTATAGATTTTAGAATAAATTAGTTGACTGTCGAACCTTCTTAATTTGTTGTTGACCTGGATTAATATCAGCTCAATAACTGTTAAGTGAGGTTAAAAGGATAAGTCGACGTTGCGAGTTTTCGAGAGAAAGGTTCTGCGAAAGATTTATGGTCCTTTGCGCATTGGCCACGGCGAATATCGCATTCGATGGAACGATGTGCTGTATGACATATAAGACGACATTGACATAGTTCAGCGGCTACGCTGGCTAGATCATGTTGTCCGAATGGACGAAAACATTCCAGCTCTGAAAGTATTCGACGCAGTACCCGCCGGGAGAAGCAGAGGAAGAGAAAGACCTCGACTCCGTTGAAAGGACCAGGTGGAGAAGGACTTGGCTTCACTTGGAATATCCAATTGGCGCCACCTAGCGAAAAGAAGAAACGATAGGCGCGCTGTTGTTAACTCGGCTATAATCGCGTAAGCGGCGTCTACGCCAGTACAGAAGAAGAAGGTTAAAAGGACGATACTGTTACAAGCGCCAACAGGGATCTTACTTGGACAACTCAAAACACCAGCCTCCTTTATTACCTAAATATTTTTTATATTCTTAACAAAGACCCTCAAAAATCGACAAAGCGCTTTGTGCCTGTCTGAAATTTGTTGAGGTTACTCACATAATTTTCGGCCATCTCTCCGCTTCACCGAAAGTATGACTTTCAAAAGCTGGACAATGGAGAAGAAATTTTTTACCTCGGCATCTTCCATACAACTTTGACGATTTGCATTCGCTAATATTTTTAACTTTGGCTGTGATATAAAACTGCGTTCACACAGGGTCTCTTTTGTCGCCCAAAACTAATTTTTTTATAAGCGAGTGGACGAAGAAAAGACCTTTCTGCTTGTGCGTGGGTGGCACGCATAAAATGAAAATTTGTGTACAAATATTAATAATTTAATAGATATATTTTAATAAGTGTGAAGGATAAAAATGAGCTAATCAAAAATACGTTCATGCACCACATCCATGAAGCGTAAAAAAATGTGATAATGTGGTATGACCCGACTGTCGTGAGAAGAGAATCTAAGCTAATTTAACAAAGCCAGCCGACTTAACGGTACTCATGAACACCACTACTCGAAACTCTAAAAGATTGAAAGTCGTTTTACATTTAAGGAACTTAATTTTAACAGAAATCTTTGATAGTACTTTTAAGTAAATTAACGTAAGTCAGTTAATTGGCTTACGGGATACTCATTTAGCTATGGTCATGTAATTGTCAAAAGAATACATTTAAATTTTCTTAGATGGGCGAGTGAATTAAATGTGTCGGACCCTTTTAAAAAAGAATTCACTCTAGACAATTTAAAGAGGTTTATCAAAGAATAATTAAAAGGAAGCCTTGACTATTTGTGGCATGAGAAGACTTCCAATCATAGAAAAAAATATATGAAGAACTATCTTAGAATGTTTATGCCTACCAATTTTGTGAAGATACCGCGACAAATAGGAGCTTGATTTGATCATTCAGTTTGTATGGCAGATATACATAAATATGTATGTATGTATGTAAGAGTGGTCCGTTATGGCGATTCCGATAAATGAGCACTTTATTGGAGAGAGATAGAAGTGTACAAAAATTCAGAGCGTTTTCCCAAAAAAATATGTATGTATGTGCATAATTATATATTTTTAATTTACCCACCAATATATTTTCTACACATACTACGAGTATTTTCCATTATACATAAATAAAATGCAAATAAACATTCTACATCATTAGCATTTTATAAATTATACAACATTTTGTTAAATACTACATACATATACATACATAAGTATGTCTACTTTGCCGGCAAGTAATAATGGCACCCATATAGTTTTCTAACAGATGCCCAATAAGCAGACATGGAGGAAAATACAATGGAATGGGACAGACAGGAGTCATACTGAAATAAAAAGTTTTTATTTGCATGTTCTTTATTGAATATCCGCCATTCCAAGCAGATCTGCTAAGCCCACACATCACACCTATTCTTGAAATATAAAACAGAAAACACAATGTTGTATCGAAGTCACAGCATCCCGACCGATAACCTATGCATTTTCATCCTCCACTTTTTCCCATTATTTACCAATACATATGCAACTTTGTTGCCTACACTTTTTGTACGTACCAGCTGATTCGAGTGTAGCGCATAATAATCGTACTTTGTATTTGTTTTGCTAAATATATCATATTATTTACCTAATCATTAAACAAAATAGCGCCGCAGTCACTATCTATGTACACATTTGTGTTTTCATTTTTATTTACATTTCTCGTTATTGCACAATACACTTTTAAGCTTTTTATCAGCTACTTTTCGACTTCCACTTAACTAGAAAATTTGTAAACATACGATTTAGCGATTACTTGTAACATTTTATTTAGCACTGATTGATTTTAAAGCACTAGCTCTTCTTTGTTTTAGTAACCTAAAATCATTTATATTAGCACTATTTTTCATTTCGGCAGCAAGCCGTTTTTAATTATTTATATATTTCAATGATTTATACACAACGCGTAAATTATCCGCTAAAGAAATATTTTGTAGTTTATTCCACACCATGTTTTCAGCAACTGTCAAATGCGAATAGCCTCGTCTGAAGTAAACGTCAACTTGCTGTGTTGCTTTGTGCCTATTCGTCCGATCCAACGAGTACGAATTCACCAGCTATGTTGGTGAAACTGCGCATGCAGTGTTGCCACATTTTGAATTGTTTGTGTTTATGAAATGCGGATATAACATTCAACTTTACTATGGCGCAAAGGCGAACGCACATATGTGCATACACATAAATGCTGCGCTAAATAAGGAAGAGGATAAAAATGCTATTGGAAAATATGTGCCATTCCTAATTAGAAATCTGTCAAATTATATTTTTTAAATACAAATAAATAGCTTGAAAAAATAAATTAAAATTAGTTTCCAGTTATTTTTATAAAAGAAAAAACAAAACATCTCAATTTTGTGAAAATATCTATAAAATCACGAAATTTTGTGAAAATAAATATATTCCTTACAAGAGCTTAACTTTGATCATTCAGTTTGTATTGCAGCTATATGCTATAGAGATCCGATGTCGGCGCTTCAGATTGACATGTCTAAATAGAGTCACCTCATCACACTAATCATTTAGTATACATTATATGTACTTATGTTTGTACATACTGTACAATATATTATAAAGGGTCTCCGCTGTTTACTTCTGGGTTTTACAAACAGGGCATATTATCCTGTTCAGGTTATAAAACTTAAATAGTGATAAAATAATCAATAAAAATAATAAATAGCAAATATACAAAAACTAATAATAATCAACTAAGGAGTTGCCCCACGAATTTCCGTACTAATGTCAAACAATAAAAGAACAACGTACTAAGTAAGCGAATCTGTGGTATAATGAGTCAAATATAAAATCATATTAAGTTCAAATTTGAAATTTAGTTTGCAAAACTTTTTCGCATTTTATTATTGTAAGCGACAACAAACGTTAAGCTCATTAAAATCACGAAATTTCTGAACTAATAACTTTTGGCAAGCACCTGAGGTATTGAAATGCCCTAAATTCCGCCGAATGCAAAACAATGCAAACTTTCCATTTGCTTTTGTATTCACGGATTATAAGCATACGACAAAAAAGTCATAAATCCGAATTGAAATCAAAATTGTTTTACGCACTCAACTGCAACCTGATTGCACTGGCTTGGAAAATTCATTTTCATAATTTCCTTTATCCGCTACAATTCGCAACATTCCTTCTGCCGCACACACACACACACATTTACGACTTTCTCTTAGGAGTATGGGTAAATTTTAATGACGAAATATTTTTCATTTTCTTCTGGTCATAAAAGAAAACCTCTGATTATTCGAAAACCGCTGATGGATGAGAATGAGAGGAGTTTAATAATTAAATAAATACATATACACATATATACAAATGTACATATTTTCAATGCGCTTTTTACAACACATTCGAATGAAATCGTTTAAATGCGCTTGCTTTTTTTCGTTTCCATTTTTTTTATACAAATGGACTTGTTATTGTAATGAGAAATGAGAAATTTGTTTGGTGTACTCAAAGTTTTTCATTATTTTAGTGAATAAAATAAATATAAATAAAATGGGAAGACATTGAAAATATGTAGTAACCGTTAACTTTGCTTCTAAATATTCTGAGATTTGTGATGCCAAATCGTTAAAATGAGTTTTGGCCGTTCGATAGGCATACACACTAAAAATATTGAGTCAATTTACCAATATTACTTTACAAAAGTCGAAATCGGCGTAATGCTTTGGTTTAATTTAAATAATTTGAGATGCAATTTAGTCTCTTTGAGAAAAAATGTATTTTTATCGTAGCTATTGATAAACTCAACAAATATACAACTATAGTACTTTTAACCAATATTACTGTGCAATTCATATAAGTATAATAATATTTTTTTTGCAAAGTAGCTGAATAAACTACAAATAAACGAGACTAATTCACTTTCGGTTGTCCTCGTGGAGGGAATGTTGAAGAGAAATGTTCGAGTTAATCAAAAGTTACCTGAATACACAAAAGCAATGTCGAATCAGAGCATTGAATGGTTATTTGGTATTAAGATAAAGCTTTGGTCTGCATTTTTCACACATATGTACGTATGTAGATATGTTAGTAAACTCTTGTATATTTTTATTTAGAATCAATGTAGTACTAAAGTGAAATTACTACGATGCAACTACATATGTAGTATGAACAGCAAACAATACAACATTTTCTACGAATTGATAAGGTCACATTTCAGTCCGATAACACCAGTTTGTTACTGGTTCTGGAACGTTTATGGACCAAACAAAATATTATTTGAATTCAAGAAGATTGGTGCAGCAAGCAAAACTAAGGCAGAAGGATTGTACAATAGCTATATATTATATGTGAGCATTATGGAGAGAACACTTATTTAACCTGCAAACCTAAACCTGAATGGCAGTGAAAGCATAACATCAGGAGATGGTTAGCCTGATTCCCTAATCGATCATGATGGAGCAGACGTTCCATTGTCCGACCATAATGAACTTTGAATAGCAATTACCCGTATGAAGAAGATCAAAGCGGAGGAGGGCCGATAGATTGCCGGCCGAGCTATGCAAATACGAAGGCAAAGAAGTGATAAGAAGCATGTATCACCATCTATCATTAAAGCTCACCGTCAACAAACTCATTAAATCTTATCAGTGTACCAGTGTGGAAAAGACCCTTAAAAAAAATCAACACACACCACCTCTTTGTCGATTTCAAAGCTGCTTTTGGCAGCACAAAAAGAAGCTGCTAGTACCAAAAGCTCCGTCAGGATCGAAAAGGACCTTTCCGAGCCGTTCGATACCAAACGAGGTTTCAGACAAGGCGACTCCCTATCGTGCGACCTCTTTACTCTACTGTTGGAGAAAATTATTCGAGCTTCAGAGCATAAACGAGCATGTAAAATTCTCTATGAGAGTGTACAGCTGTTGATGTACGACGATGATATTGATATCATTGGCCTCAACAACCTCACCGTTAGTTCTGCTTTCTCCAGACTGGATAACTAAGCGAAGCAAATGGGTCTGGTAGTGAACGAAGGCAGGACGAAATATTTCCTGTCATCAAACAAACAGCCGTCGTACTCGTGACTTGTCACTGTTGACAGTCATAAATTCGAAGTCGTAGATAATTTCGTCTAAATCGGAACCTGTATTAACACTATAACTCCTGCGAACAGGTGCTACTTCGGACTGCGTAGGCAAATGAAAAGTAAAGTCCTCTCTCGTTGAACAAAGACCAAACTCTAGAAATCACTCATTATTCCCGTCCTGATATATAGTGCAGAGACATGGATGATGACAACATCTGGTGAGTCGACGTTGCGAGTTTTCGAGAGAAAGGTTCTGCGAAAGATGTATGGTTCTGCGAAAGATGTATGGTTCTTTGCGCATTGGCAACACCGAATATCGCTTTCGATGGATTCGGTTTATTGGATTAAAATTGATACAGGTCTAGTCTTTTTCGTAGCTGTTAAATTCCAATGCGGAAGATCTGATTGTAAAGTAGTTTTATTTTGACTAGTTCGTTCTTAGTCAGGCACACAAGGCGGCAAACGATTACCGTTCCGTCTAGCTTAATGTCCTTGCTTGGATGGCATTGCTCTTTTACATGTTAATGTTATCTAAAAACGCTACACACGTATCCACTTACGTATGGCGCATGTCTTACAAAATTATAAAACCCAAATGTTGTGTGTGGCATTTAACGTAAAATCTTACCAGCACGATAACAAAGTTCGAATAAAATAACTTAAACTTACATCAAAACATCAAATTCTTTTTTGTTTTCTGTGCGAATGCGTAATTCTGTATATTTTACCGTTATATGCACTGTTTTACAAGTTGCAAACTGTTGCAAAAAAAAAATGATTTCACACAAAATTCTTAACGAGGGCCAACTCAGCAGTCATGATTCGAACACATCGATTTTCCGTTTGTGTCAGGTAAACCCTCAGGAACACATACTAGCATACGAGCGTCTAACATGTTTTCCGTGATTTATGGTCTTGCCGAAATCCTCTTGTTTGCATAAATTATTCAAATTCAATCGTTTAATGGGTGCAATCTCTCACTTGGTTCCATATGTAAGCTTACGTCCTTACATATACATACATATATAGTTTCCGTTGCATATACATATGTATATATGTCTGTATGTATGAAGCTGAGTGGGGAAGCCGAATCAGAGCTTGTATAAATTTAGTAGGCAAAATAGAGTGCCCAAAAATTGAACTTAATACGTGTAGCAGGTGGCTAATGTATGGATTTGGAATTATTTCGGGAAAAGGATATGCAGAGCACTACCTTCGATTCGAATAGACATGCACACATTTGAACAGTTATGTACATATATAGAAGACACCCGCCTATGCGTATCAGCACTTTGCAATTTTGCTTCTGAAAATATGCTCGTATATTGGAGTGATGCATCACTTTGTCAGTTCCAAAAAGGGTTTAAATATTTTTGCTTTTGACATGTGCTACGAGCCACTTTTTTATCTGGAAAAATAACCTGAAGAGGGGGGTATTCTCATGTAATCACTTCGAAAAATAGATTTTTTTATATTTTGACAGTAAAACCTATTGAAAACATGCAGTGAAAAATTCAGACCGAAATTCATAGTATTTGATAAGTTACAACTCATAGTCGCCGACGTGTCGTAAGCAACTGTCTACCAGGCGCCATGACTTTAAACGCATTTTTCTCGAATCATCATTTTCTGAAACTGTCATGGTCCTAAAAAAAAAGTATTCAACCAAGTATTCAATTTTTAACGAAAAAAATAAGATTTTCGTGACTTTTTTTGAAGTTCGACATTTTTTTTTAAATGAACTACTGAAAAATATTCCATTCGATTTTTTTATTTCAGACAACATGAACAGCCGCTATCACCATGGCCAGTGAACTACTTTTTTTTTGTTTGGGACTACTTTGATTTAAAAAAAATATATATTAAAAATATAAAAAACAAAAAAAAAAAAATTTTTGTTCATTTCAAAATGCAAATAAAAATATATTAAAAAATTAAAATGATTGAATTTTGTAGTCGCAAAAAAAAAATTTTCCTAAAAAGTGGTAAAATGTATGTATGCATTCGCATGAGAGTACCCCCTTAAGAGAGAACCTCAACTTAATTTTTGTAAATTTATCATGTTGGCTGGTTTCAGTTTTTGACTGACTTTACTAAATAATACAATAATAAATAACAATTATATTTAAATTCTTATGGCAACGGCACTTTTTTTAAAAATGTTTATTCAATTACAAAAATGTATAGTTTAGTGTTAAATTCTACTTTTTAGTGTCCCTTCTTTACTGCGCTCAAAAAGTAATGTAACACAAACTTTTAATTTATGACATAAGGTATTTACAGCAATATAAAAAAAATATCCCTTTACAACATTGCGCTATAAATACGCATATAAGGGCGGTGCGATAAGTATTTAGGCAACACAAAATGATTTGCTAGTCTCAGTTAGTTCGATAAAGCGATGCTCCAACTTCTTTAATTCATATAAAAAACAAGTTTATAGAGGTCAGCAAGTTTAGAAATAGATACAAGGTTTGTCCGGATAGTAATAGGACCGATTTTCTTGAGCCGTGACTGTACTTCGGAGCGTGCGCGCACCGACTGGATTCGGTAAAGGGCGTTCCTAGCTAACGAACGAGCGGCTGATCAGTTGTTTCTGAGCACCTAGGGAGTCAGGACAAACATTTTCGCGCAACGTGTTTCTGTGAGTGGTGCAAGCCGAAAATGCAGCGTTCGTTAGAGCTGAGGTACGCGATTAAATTCTGTGTGAAACTCGGTAAATCGGCGACACAGACTTTTGATATGAACAAGCAGGCTTACCCAGATGTTGCTTTAGCAAGAAGTGGTGTGTTTCCGTGGCAACAGGCCTTTTTGGAGGGCCGGGAAGAGGTCGCTGATGATCTTCGCCCAAAAAAAAGAAGAATCAGTAAATCCAAAGTGAAATCGATGCTCATTGTCTTTTTTGACATCAAAGGCATAATCCACCATGAATTTGTTCCTCCTAGACAAACAGTCAACGCCATGTTTTACGTGGAAGTCCTCAAGAGACTCAAACGAAGGGTCAATCGGGTCCGACAAAATATTGCAGCCGATTGGAAGTTGCACCACGACAACGCCCTGGCTCACACTGCCTTTCTTGTGAACAGCTACCTAACCAAGGTCGGCATCACAATGCTTCCGCAGCCGCCCTATAGCCCAGATGTGGTCCCCATGGGACTTTTTTTGTTTCCTTGCCTGAAAAGACCGATTAAAGGCAAGCATTTTGCGGCGACAGAGGATGAAGTCCACGGTTTTGACTATCACTAATGCTCACGTAATTACACCGAACCCTCTTCGGCTTGCACTTAGCAAAAGGCGAGGACTGCTGTGAAGTGGTTTCAAGGTTGCGCTAGCGTTTAGAGTAAGCAAGCATGCCGACATCTCTCTCATGCTCAATATTGCATGCAGTAGATGAATCATTATGTTTTCTGAGATACATATTGCTTTAGCTATCCTCCGCACCTTCAGCTGGCCAATACGAGATCGTAGACTTTTATCACGTCATCCTGCGTAGTAGCTGTTTTCAATTTTAGCCATGCACTTATCGAACCCCTCTCATATGCTCCACCATTATAGGTGAGTATAGTTTCCGCTTTCTTGTGACTTGCACTTGCACACAGCCCTACTAGCAAAGCTCAGAAAACGTTTCAAGATGCAACGGAGCAAATATCTGTACTTACACTTAGATATGAAATGCATATGTATGTATGTACTTAGTATATGCACATATACATACGTATGTAATATCACATGATGCTATTACGGTACACTGACACGTAGGAAGTTATTTACTCACATATTTGCAGGTTGTTTCCCCAATAACCTCATATTAAGGGATTTTATAAGTTTTGCAGCATATTACTATAATAATAACCTTAAGCGGAATAATGCTTTAGTATGACTTTTATTACACATTTCTTTCATTACTCAATTTGCTTCAAAGAGTTTAATGTTTATATTCAAATTCAAAGAGACACTTTAGTATAGAGGCTTATCATTTTGATTTGCTGCTTTTCATGTTGACTTAAAACAAGTTCGATTTACTCAATCTTTAACATATTTTAGGATAATATCTCAGTCTACATACACACAAAAACTCGAGATGAAACATCGCGGATCTCAAAGCTTCAAGTATCAATTAATTTGGTTAATTTTATCATACAATCGCAGAACTTAGCCTCAATACCTTACCTAACCTGATTTATTTGCCTGATTCCCTTTATTTTTTCACGTTCTCCCTCAAGCGTTCAGAATTTGTGCCACTTTATCCAATACTTACCGCAAAAAGAGTTGAAGTGGTGAGCAAGTTTAGTATTGCTCAACTTTTTTTTCAATTTGCAAAGTACTCCACATCAATTAAAGTGAACTTTTTTAGAACATTATGTGCATAAAGTACATACAAACATGCCTGCATGCATACGCACTTTTCAACCTGCCTAATGCAAGAACACACGCATTTATGTGCACTCACATACATACATATGTTGCACACACACACACTTAGCCGTTACACGTGACGATGTGTTGGCAGATTTTATAGCAAACAACTTCAGTTTATAGCTCATTTTGTAAATAATCGTAAAAATAAAGCGTTTCTGCAGTGGCTGGGCCACTATTTATTGAAATTTATGCATTTAGCCAGAACATTTATGTCATCTTTTATGTCGGCAAGTCGGGCAAGTAAACTTTGCATTTACACTTGCTTACATGGTTGGTAAAGCGTCTATCTGTGTTCGATTTATGTCCATAGAGGCAAGTCATCAAAAACCTAATATTCGCTGGAAAAATATTTAGTAAACAGCCACTATTGCACAAATGAATATTACACATTAGGTGCTGTTAGAAATTCAAATTTTATATTCTGCACGACGGGTCCTCTTCAAAATTGCAGGCCTTGTGTCAAATAGAATAAAATGTTGAAATTAAAATTATTATTATAGATAAATACTTAGTTCAACTATGCTAACCACAGATTGCTGAATGAACAGCATTCCTATGAGTCCAAGTAATAAAAGCAAAGTTGTTACAATAGTATATACCATGTTGTTGATAGTTTGAATGAGACTATTCGCCAAGTAAAATAGGTCTTGAAGCCTGTGCGCATATTTATATAAAATCAAAAATAATTTCCCTAATAATTTTTTTTGCCACAAGTTATTTCTAAGTGGCGTGACAAACCGAAACTAATGTTGCAATAAGTGTATGTAAGGGAAATTTGATGCGGCCATATCGCAGCTTAGTTACTAAGCAGTATTAAGTGATATTTTTTTTTACAATAAAATATAAAAAAAAAACAAGTAAGAAAGCCCTAAGTTCATTTGTCACCGAACATTTTATACTCTCGCAAGATAAAGTGATAATCGAGATTTCATTATCCGTCATTTAGATATTTTTCAAATACCGTATTTGTGTAAAGTTTTATTCCGCTATCATCATTGGTTCCTAATGTATATATTATACAGAGAAGGCATCAGATGGAATTCAAAATAGCGTTATATTGGAAGAAGGCGTGGTTGTTAACCGATTTCACCCATATTTCGTACATGTCATCAGGGTGTTAAGAAAATATTATATACCGAATTTCATTGAAATCGGTTTAGTTGTTCCTGAGATATGGTTTTTGGTCCATATGTGGGCGACGCCACGCCCATTTTCAATTTTTGAAAAAAGCCTGGATGCAGCTTCCTTCTGCCATTTCTTCCGTAAAATTAAGTGTTTCTGACGTTTTTTGTTAGTCCGTTAACGCACTTTTAGTGATTTTCAACATAACCTTTGTATGGGAGGTGGGCGTGGTTATTATCCGATTTCTTCCATTTTTGAACTGTATATGGAAATGCCTGAAGGAAACGACTCCTATAGAGTTTGGTTGACATAGCTATGGTAGTTTCCGAGATAAGTACAAAAAACTTAGTAGGGGGCGGGGCCACGCCCACTTTTTCCAAAAAATTACGTCCAACTATGCCCTCCCTAATGTGATCCTTTGTGCCAAATTTCACTTTAATATCTTTATTTATGGATTAGTTATGACACTTTATAGGTTTTCGGTTTTCGCCATTTTGTGGGCGTGGCAGTGGGCCGATTTTGCCCATCTTCGAACTTAACCTTCTTATGGAGCCAAGGAATACGTGTACCAAGTTTCATCATGATATCTCAATTTTTACTCAAGTTACAGCTTGCACGGACGGACGGACGGACGGACAGACAGACATCCGGATTTCGACTCTACTCGTCACCCTGATCACTTTGGTATATATAACCCTATATCTGACTCTTTTAGTTTTAGGACTTACAAACAACCGTTATCTCTCCTTAGCAACTTTGTTGCGAGAGTATAAAAAATTACATAAAAATGCAATTATTTCAGTCGATGTTCGAGAGCTCGCATTACCATTGCGAAGAGTGATATGTCTTCGGCGATTGGTATGCCTGATTTCTTGAAGGACAACTGGCAAACAAATGGTTGTATACCGCTCAAAATTTACTGTTCTACGTTGCTCCAACAGTATGATGCGACATGTCCAGCTTTTTCAAAAAATAAGCAACCATTTGCTTGGGAGTGCAACGTACACTAACTACTTTTATTGAATTCGGCTCTTCTTGTAGCACCCATACAGTCGATTGCTCTTTACTTTCATGCTCAAACGCGTAAATCCACGATTCATCACCTTTAACGATATCATGGACGGTTTCTAAGCACCGCTATCGTATTTTGTTAACATTTCTCCTGACCAGTCGATCCGAGCAGCTTTTGGAGCGATTGACAAATAATATGGGATCCATGGGAAGTGAACATTGTTTTTTACTGTCAAATGTTCATGCAATATTGATTGATTGCTAGTCCCAATAATGCTCATAGTTCTTTCAATGATAGATCACATGATTATCGTGTAATATCAGTTTGCGCACAGCATCAATAGTTTTCGGAACAACAACTGATTTTGGATGACCTTCCCGAAATTCGTCTTGCCATGCTCTACGACCTCGATTGCTTTCATCGCCAAAAATTGAATTAAATTCATATATGCACTTTTAATGAGTTCATCCACGTTAAAAATTGTATGAAATAATAGCACGCAAATTTTCGAATATTTAGGTCCAATTTTTAGTCAAGAAGAATATTTTAATTTACTGTAAATAACACAAATAGTGCTCGTATGGCAAAACGTTCTGAGTATGCATACCATTAGCTCGACTTTGATTCGACGATGTTGAATGTTCATGCTACATGCACATTTTATACTCTCGCAACAATGTTGTTAACGAGAGTATTATAGTTTTGTTCACATAACGGTTGTTTGTAAGTCCTAAAACTAAAAAAGAGTCAGATATAGGGTTATATATACCAAAGTGATCAGGGTGACGAGTAGAGTCGAAATCCGGATGTCTGTCTGTCCGTCCCTCTGTCCGTCCGTCCGTGCAAGCTGTAACTTGAGTAAAAATTGAGATATCATAATGAAACTTGGTACACGTACTCCTTGGCTCCGTAAGAAGGTTAAGTTCGAAGATGGACGGCCCACTGCCACGCCCACAAAATGGCGGAAACCGAAAACCTATAAAGTGTCATAACTAAGCCATAAATAAAGATATTAAAGTGAAATTTGGCACAAAGGATCGCATTAGGGAGGGGCATATTTGGACGCAATTATTTTGAAAAGTGGCGTGGCCCTGCCCCTACTAAGTTTTTTGTACATATCTCGGAAACTACTATAGCTATGTCAACCAAAGTCTACAGAGTCGTTTCCTTCAGGCATTTCCATGTACAGTTCAAAAATGGAAGAAATCGGATAATAACCACGCCCACCTCCCATACAAAGGTTATGTTCAAAATCACTAAAAGTGCGATAACCGACTAACAAAAACGTCAGAAACACTAAATTTTACGGAAGAAGTGGCAGAAGGAAGCTGCACCCAGGCTTTTTTTAAAATTGAAAATGGGCGTGGCGCCGCCCACTTATGGACCAAGAACCATATCTCAGGAGCTACTAGACCGATTTCAATGAAATTCGGTATATAATATTTTCTTAACACCCTGATGACATGTACGAAATATGGGTGAAATCGGTTCGCAACCACGCCTTCTTCCAATATAAAGCTATTTTGAATTCCATCTGATGCTTCTCTGTATAATACGAGTATAAACATTAGGAACCAATGATGATAGCGGAATAAAACTTTACAAAAATACGGTATTTGAAAAATATGTAAATGACGTATTATGAAATCTCGATTATCACTTTACCATGCGAGAGTATAAAATGTTCGGTGACACCCGAACTTAGCCCTTCCTTACTTGTTAATTAAACACTTGATCCGAAGCAACGTGTCAATATAAATCGTCATTGCAATATTAACAAAATTGTTAAAATAAGTTTGGTAAAAAGAAAAATTTTGCAGTGGGTTCGAATGACGGTAAAAGCCAGCCGGCGGAAGACCTGTGATGACGAATACGACGAAAAAAACTTTCTGGACCGAATCAACGCCTGCGATATGCCGCTGAAACGGAACGAACTCGACCCATTTTTAAAGCGGATGGATCACATGGAAGACAAAATCAAGCGAAAACGATCGTTGGTGAATTGTCCCAAACAGTGGCCAAGCCGGGATTGACGGCCAAGAAGGTTTTGCTGTGTGTTTGGTGGAATTGGAATGGAATCATTCACTATGAGCTGCGCCCATATGGCCAGACGCTTAATTCTACCATCTACTCCTAACAACTGGAGTGCTTGATGCAGGCGATCGACCAGAAGCTTCCAGAATTGGGCAACAGGAAGGGAGTAGTGTTCCGCCAGGATAACGCCAGGCCACACATTTCATTGATGACTCGTCAGAAGTTACGGGAGCTCTGATGGGAGGTTTTATCCATCATATAGCCCGGATATAGCGCCAAGTGATTACCACCTGTTTCTAACCATAGCGAACGCCCTTGTTGGTGTAAAGTTGAACTCAAAAGAGGCTTGTGAAAAGTGGCTGTCCAAGTTCTTTGCAAATAAGGAGGGGGTCTTCTACGAGGGGGCATTACGAAGTTACCGTCCAGATGGAAACATACTATCGAACGAACCGGCGCATATTTGAACTAAATCCGATCACTGTAACACTTTTTATAAAGCATTGAATAAAAAACAAAAAAGCGGAAGAGAGAATCTGATATTTCCTCTCTTACGTATACACAAATGTGTCTGTAGATATTTCACTTAATGAGACTATATATGGTATTAACAGATCTTAATCTTAGCTCAAGATATGTAAATATCTACTAAAAAATTAACAAAAAAGTCAATAACGAAAAGAAATAATAATATAATAAACCAATCAAGACCAAATATCATCAGGAAGTTTGGTAATCTAAAATCAATGAGGTTAAAACAATGGGTAGAGAAAAATGTGAACAAATATTATTTTTTTTAATTAACTACCACCATCAGTATTTTGGCATTAATAGTCTTACTTTTAAATCATAATAACCAGTACTTTTATTTTAGTAAAAAGGTGGTTTTGGCACAAAACATTTTGCTTAAAAATTCTTTATGTGAGCAGCTGTTCCCAATTTATATCTTGCACGACGGGTCCCAATCTCGCCCTCGGCAGTTTCCAGCCTACCAGTCAAAAAGAATAAAATATTATAAAAACATAATACAAGTACTTCAACAATATCATTTTACCATAGATTGCTGAATTAACAGCATTCCTATGAGTGCAAGTAATAAAAGCAAAGGTGTTGCAATAGTAAGCGTCATATTGTTGTTAGATTGAATGAAACTATTTGCCAAGTAGTATTGATTTTAAGACCTGTGCATATATTTATATGAGGTCAATAGTAATTTTATTGTTTATTTTTATTGGTGCAACGAATTTCTGAATGTCGTGGCAAACCGAAACTAATATTGCATTAAATATGTCTGCGTAAGGGGGCCTTCGAGGAATTTAATGCAAATAATATAGCTTTTTTTGTAATTCTGTGAGCAAAAATAGTAAGACCTTTTAATATATTTTTCTAGGTTGGCTTGAATTTCAGTGTCATCTGTGTCAAATGTCACATTATAATAATCATTAGTGTTTAGTATACGCTCCTCTATCTGAAGTACGTGAAGTGTATTCGATGATTTTTACGTTGGGTGAAATTAGTCAACAAAGAAGTTCCATTAAATTTTGTTTGCGGAATCAAATTTCTGGTGCCGAAACGTAATGTTGGAAAAGGACTTCGGTAATAATTGTTTATTGCAAGCAAGTGTTTTTCGTTGGTACAAATGATTCAAATAGGGTGGAGAATGCGATCACGACGAAACACGTTCCGGGCATCAACTTATGATGAACACGTCAATAAAATAAACGAATTGGTGCTAGAGAATCGTAAAGGATCGTTTTTTGTAAATATCTTGTATTTTCTGTTGACAATTTAAAAAATCCTGAGTGAAAAATAAAATATGTTTAGTCCAGTTCTCTTGTAAGCGAGTGCGAAAAGACCACACACTATATAATGAAACCTTTACAGAACTACAACACAAATCATATTTCCTAATTATATATATATATATATATTTATATATATCAATTTGACCAATACGTATCTACCTAATAGGTTTAATGTACTTATCTCATAAACAACTAATGGTGAAGCAACCAAAATGATTCATCGTCGGCGAAGTCAGATAACCAAAGCATTAAATTTTACGCTAAAGATCATACGGCACTTTCATGTCTCAGCAATTATTCGACGAATTATACAAAAAATTTTGTGCCGAAGATTATCTCGTTATCATTTTATCACTGTTTGGGAAGCAGACAATTACAATGCTTTTTTTATTACTATTTTTTTATCATACCCCTAATATACCCATTTCCGTGATTGATTGAGTTTGTTAAATACTGGTACTAGTTCGAGATATCTCAAGAATATTCCCAACTTAAACCTTCCTTGCTTGTTTACTACAAAATTTGCCAACATCTCAAAGTATTTACTCGACTTTGTGCCAAACGTGTTGACTGCTTGAAAGTCTAAAGTGTCTTAGTCCTTCCTTACTTGTTTGGTATTTATTTGGAAATTTCAAATGATAAAAAGTTGTTAGCTTTATTCAAGACTTTCAGACAAATTATAATACAAAAAACTAATAACAAAACTTTCCATCAAAAGGCTGATCTGAACTAGTTTTCTTTCAATAGATGTCTAAAAAAATTGGACGTAAATGAATATACTTTTGATGTTGTAAAATTCTTGTTAAATTGTGGTTTCACTGCAATACAACATGAAATGAAAAACAGTCCGATTGAAAAATCCCCGCTCTGACACATAGATGGCGCTACTATATTTGGATCCACATGAGTTTTAGTTAACCCTAATCTTGACGAGGCACGAATATGAACTTGACGCCAGTCAGATCATTAGCTTGTAAATTATATCCTTTTGTGCGAAGTAACTTTTGTTATTGTGAAAAAATGGATAAGAGGAATTCCGCGTGTTGATAAAATATTGCTTTTTGAAAGGAAAAAATGAAGAGGTGATTTCCGAAACCAAGACCGAATTTTGAAACAAAGGGGATATCGTACTACAAAAATTATATCGAAAAGTTGCATAGCCGCTATGATCAGTGAAGCACTCTTGAGAGGAACAAAAAACGAAACAATTTTTGTCAAAAAATGTATTTTTCTATGGTAAACCGGGGACTTTTCAATTGACCTATTATGTAAACGTATTCGAAACCTTACACACATACAAGTTGGCTGGAGACAAAGTGTAGAAATACATAGCATATATTTAGGCGATTTAATGTGATAACTGCATTGACTACTCTCGACGGTATTTTTTGCTCAATTTTAATTGAATTATGTGATGTGTGCATGACACCTTTAATAATTGTGTAATTAATTAACACATGTTCGGGGAATTTAAATCGCAAACTTCAGTGGTCTAGTTAAAATGACATGTCAAGTTGAGCGAACAACTTTTTTGCAGCAGTGAAATATTATTGCGGAGATAAATATTTATGAGCATATACATATGTTTGTATTTTTCAGAAAGTGAATTGTATATTAAAGTACTTCATTGAAAAAAATGTATTATTCAAGTACATTTAGCAATTCTGACAGTCATGTATCTATGGTGATTGGTGGTAGTTATTAAGCTGTAAGACTTTCAGATATATATATTTATTTATATAGAGTTATTGACATATCAAGAGAGATGAAAAGTTGAAAAAAACGAGAAGTTTCATTATTATTAATAAATCTAAGGTTTAAAAAACATTACCTGAATACCCTATATCTACCCTATACATAGTTATATATTATACTTGCATATATATATTTGCGCTTTTAGTTTAATCTTTTAACTTTTAATAACTTATTTGAAAGATATTAAAAAACGAACATTTAGCTTTCACTGGTGAAAGATGTATTTTAGTTAATCTTTTACACCAATCCATATTAATTTATTTCCAAGTTTTTAATTCCAATATTATTGAAATATATCCCTACATGTAGGTTCACAAGGGAAATCACAGCTCGTACGCTTATTGAAATAAAATAAAATAATATTAAAAACATATATCTAATTACTTGATGCGCAACCTCACAACAGATTGCTCAATTACCAGCATTTCTATGAATCTAAGTTTTCCAAATGCTTTTTGTTTGTTTTGTTAACAAGAAAACCCGCAATGTTAATGAAATACCCAGAAAATGAAATTTTTTGGTAAGTAAATTTTAGCATACACATCCTTTCGAAAAAGAATAAAATGGACAAAACCGGCCTAACCTCAAAAAGTCAATGAGTTGGCACAGGCTTCTCTCCGTTTAACACTGTGCAAATAAAATAAAAAAAATCGTGCAGCTGAGCCCAACCAGTTAAATTTCAAATAGTCTAAAATTGTCAAATCTCTCAAACAAAGTCCGAGCTAATTATTGTTGCGTAATTTGGAAAATTACAATGTGGGTCACAATGTCACAGTACCATTTGGCATCAAGTGGCATTTTCATGTCATTAACAGCCTCAGTTCGACACAGCTGTGTGCTGAACATAAATATATGCAGTTATATATAATATACAATTGTATATGCATATGTATATACATTTACATATATTAAGATCTTTGGATCAACCTTTTGTTTGGTTTACTCCAAAACCACCGCTGTGCAATTAAATTAGTTGTAAACACATTTGATCATTAGCTACAGATTCTGGTACACCCAGCAGTGAAATGAATAGTCGACTTTCTTTTCCTTATACTTGTATGGAATGAGTATTTCCAGGCCAGAGTATTTCTAGAGCAGAGATTATCCAATAGACATGCGGTGAGAGTAAACATGTTAACCAACACGAATAGTCAAAGAAACTGAAAGAGGACAAGAAAGATATATCTCCACACTTTCTCCTCATTTGTCCGGGCTTCTGTAGACTGTGGTTAAAACATCTTGGTTGTCAAGCTTTCACCGGGTTTTTCTAGACTGTGGTTAAAACATCTTGATTGTCAAGCTTTCAATTAAACGGGCGAATTAACTGTAATCAAATTTGCTTGCTTCAACAGATTTGTGAGAGGCTCTAAGCGCTTCATCGATACATGAGGTTCACTTACTCCTTATCTAGTGGTTATCGTAATCACAAAGGACCGGTTTTTCCGCTCTTCAAGTTCAAATGGCATCTTCGGTCAAAATCTGACCTAATTGATATTTTTTTGTTTGTGAAGTTCTAGAGTTCAAAATTGGGTTTCGATATGAAATATGCCGAACTCATACTATTATTATATAGAACAGGAAAAACTATTAAAATATAGACCATTATTGGAAATGGATATATGTATATAAAATATATAATATATTTTTCTTGACACTATACTGTGTTAAGTTAGCTGTTAAATCAGTAGAATTAATAAATTCTTCCATAATATGTGTAGTCTATACAGATTCCCTGTCCATAAATTGAAGTTCTTAGCTTGTATTTTTCGGACCAGCCTCTCTTCTTAGCGGCTGCCAAGGATTAAACCCTAAAATCTAAAAAAAAATTAAATGTTAATTCTTTAAAACATTTCCTAGAACAAAAGCGTAACTAGCACACGCTCTCTCAATTTTATTTTGATAATTCACATATTGGCCCATATATGCGGTATAAAGTCAACCGAAAGTACGAAAATATTTATATTAGGTATGTATACGGAAAGGAAAAGGGTAGTATTTACCCAACTCAACTCATTTGTTACACACAGAGATACTATTATCAGGAATGGAATTTAAAATTTTTTTTAATGGGAAGTAAGCGTGGATGCAATCCGATTTCACTTATTTTCACATTCTAACATAGAAATATCAGTAGAATGTCACGTACCAGATTTGGTTGAAATTTTTCGGGCGGGTCTTGACCTATGTGATTTCACCTAGAAGTGGGCTCAGCCACGCTCATTGCCTCATTTTTACCCCTCTCATACCATCACGGGTGTAAATTTAATTAATTTAATTTTTTTTTTTAATTTTCACGTTTTACCCTTTCAAAGGCCTCTGCACTGGTCTTAATATTCCTAATAAATGTGAGTATGATGTTGCACTTTTGTGGTAAAAATTGTTTCACAAAACTAGTGCATGAAATTAATATGTACAAACATTTCGAAATTGCACTCATACTTATGCACACAATATAGAATTGCATAGCATGCATTTAGGCGGTTACAAGCTTTTATTGCATTTTCTGCGCTCAGCGGTATTTTTTGTTGCAGTTTAATTGAATAATTTGATGTGAGTATGCGACCGTTAGTAATAATTTATTTGCGTAATTAATTAACAGATTTTAGGAAAATTGAAATTCTGTAAAAACAGCGTATAAATTAGAGCCAACTAAATATGAATGTGTTTTGGAAAAGATGTTTTTGCTTTTACAACTGAAGGCAGGTATGTCAAATTGAAATTTTTATATAACGGAACTTTTATATATTTGAGAGGATACTGAGATTCTCATGTAGTCACTTCGAAATATCGATTTTTTTTATTTTGACAGTAAGCCCTATTGAAAACATGCTGTGGAAAATTCAGGCCGAAATTCATAGCATTTGATAAGTGTCGTAAGCGACTGTCTACCAGGCGCCATGACAAGTCTACATTTTTCTCGAATCATCATTTTCTAAAGCTGTCATGGTCCTAAAAAACAAGTATTCAACCGATTGCTTTAAAATGTACATATATTCTTCTACTCATTTATACATAGTTATCGTCCCTATCAGAATTGTTTATTTTCCAAAATATTTGTATATATTTTTAAACGATTTTTAACGAAAAACAAGATTTTCGTGACTGCTTTTTGAAGTTCGACATTTTTTTAATGAAATTGATTATATGTATTTGGTAGGGACGATAGCCGCAGAACTACTCAATAATAATCCATTCGATTTTAAAAATATATTAAAAAATGTAAAAACGAAAAAAAAAAATATTTTTGTACATTTCAAAATGCAAATAAAAATATAAAAATTAAAATGATTGAATTTTGTTGTCGCATAAAAAAAAAAATTTCTAAAAAGTGGTAAAATGTATGCGTTCACATGAGAGTACCCCATTAAATGAAAATGTAGCAAAATATATAAAAACTTTGAAGGATTTAACACAGATTTATTGCAAAACAAGAAAAAACGTTAACTTCGGCTGCACTGAAGCTAATATACCCTTCACAGGTGCATTTCTTTTAGTAACTATGTGTCCAGTTTGTATGGAAGCTATGTGCTATAGTAATTTTTTCGAAGATTATGTTATTACCTTAAGTAGTAATTCATGTCAAAGTCGATCGTTCAGTTTGTATGGTAGCTCTATGCTATTGTGAGCCGATCTGAAAAATTTCTTCCGATATTACATTATTTCTAAGAACAATAACTCATACCTAATTTCGTGAAGATTCCACGTTTAATGCGAAAGTCTCCCATACAAAGTTTTCCAACTTGAATCCGATCGTTCAGTTTGTATGGCAACTCTATGCTATAGTGAGCCGATCTGAACAATTTCTTCGTATATTACTTTATTGTCTTATAAAATAACCTCTGCCAACTTTTGCGAAGACACATTGTCAAATTTGAAAGTTTTCCATACAAGAACTTGATTCCAATCGTTCAGTTTCTATGGCAGCTATATGTTATAGTGGTCCGACATCGGCAGTACCGACAAATTCAGCTTCTTAGCGAGAAAACGACGTTTACACAATTTCAAAACGATATCTTAAAAACTGAGGGCTTAGTTCGTATATATACCGATGGTCAGACAGACGGACATGGCTAAATCGACTCAGCTCAACACACTGATCATTGGGGTTCTGGGTGTTACAAACTTCGTGGCAAACTTAATACACCCTGTTCAGGGTATAATTAATTATACTTTCATATATTCATATGTATGTAAATATTAAGAAATATTAAGATATGTGCATGATGGTAACTCATTGAGATTTAACAGGTACTGAGCCTCAATGTAGTAATTAAAATAATAAAACTTCTGTTTATCTAGATTTATCTATCTAAAAAACTACGCAGTTTGCCAATGTTTTTAGCATAAATGAGTATGTATATGGATATAAGCACATATTGCTTAGAATTCGACCTTTTCTAAGTAAGTGTATTTAACACTCACCAATGAGCACTTATCACTTCACAGTCGCCTGACTTTTGGGAAATTTGCCGTACGGTCTTTTCAAATGGCTAGAAATGCTTGAAAAACTGATAGCATTCACACCATTTATGGGCGTAATAAGCCAAATCCGAAACCGAATAATAAATTTTATGAGACAGACGTGATTTGGCTACTTGCCTGCTGCTGCGCCAACAACAGATAAAAGTAAAAACATACATAAAACACAATTAGATTACTCCATGCCGCATTTGTTCCAGTTCAATGCGAATTTAATGTGCATAAAGAATAACGGTAAATTCCGAATGCATTGAACAGATGAATGTAAACTTGTGGAGCTTATATTAATATCGAGCAAAACTATTATATTATTATTATTATATTAAATAAACCAACAACATCGGCCTCTGTTGGAGATTTTTGACAAAACGTGTCATGATAAAGAAATAAAAAAATGGGTCGCTTAAGTTATTAAGAGTTTGAGAACCCTCGAAAATATAATTTGTTTGAGAAAATGAAAAATACTAACTTAATTTAAGAAACCAATGCCCGTACTAAAAAACTATTTTCTCAATTAAATCAAGAATCCATATTAAGTATTTCTCAGATAAGTTCAGCATAAATGTGATGCTGTCAGACAAGAAGTATGCAATTGCAAGCACTTCTACTCCAAGGCTGGCGTATAATTTTGGACTGCCTGGATACATACATATGTACATACACACGGGTATGTTAATAATGCCAGACGACATAAAATTGAATACGTAAGTAATGCAAGTCATTAAAATGGCGTCAACATTCCGTCTGCAATCATATATTTTTTTCCAAACCATAGACCTAAATGCATGCATATGTATATACATATATATAATACATGTGTATAAGAACATCTCATTTTTAGCAACCACAGTGCCCAGCCTCGCGACACCACTTGTGGACTGTGGAGAAGTCGCACATCTGCGTGCAAGTTTTAATGAGTCTTGAACGTGACATTGTCTGTTCCGGTGGGTGACGTCTCTAATGAAATTAAACGTGCTACAGCAATAAAACCCCACACACAAACACGCGTGAAAACTTTCTGCACCAAAAAAATGTCGGAACCAAGAGAATTCAAGTGCATGTACTCTTCATCACTTCGACTGGTGCGCAAAAGCCAACCAGAAAATTGCTGAATTGAGTTGAGTTGAGTTAAATGGTTGAGACGATAAACGAATTTGCGAAGTGTCAGAAAGTCGTTGTACCGAAAAGTTTGCGTGTACATATATGTATATATATAATTATATATGTATATACATATATACATATATAGGTGTATACATATAGACATATGATTAATAGCATTCAGATGTTTATGCAAATACAATCAAGCGCTGTTGAAAAGTTATGGACAATAACTTAGAGTACATGTGTGTCTACTGCGCTGCCTCAATTGAGATGCTATGTATGTATGTATGTGGCGAGGTCAGCATACCATACCTTTAGTATATACATACTTATACATATAAGCACGAGTATCTATATACATACATACATATATTTATATAACATTATAATCGGAATATTTGACTTCCTTTAAATTGCTTCAAGACTTTTAAAATGTAGAATCGAACACACAGTTGGTATAAATCGCTTATATTGGTATAATCAAAAAGATGCAACTTTGTGCACTCAATTATGTCATACCACTTTAATGAGGCGATCACATACTCTATTATAAGTGGATGCAGAAACATCAAAACTGGTATAAATGGCACACACAACTGGTATAAATAGCATTTAGTGTCAAAATCAAATGGAGAGTGAATAACAAGCGGTCATTCCAATTTGATGACGTCTCAACATTCTTTCTTCCACTATATTGAGCTAGACAACTTTTGTTTTCAGAGCTCTAAATAGCAAATAAAACAATCGAGAACCGAAGTGGTTTATACCGCATTCCTGGTATAATAAAATATTGTTGGAATGGCAGGCGATTACACGTTTAATGACGGCTCAACATTCTATCTTACGCTTTACTTAGCTGTACAACTTTATTGTTGTTTTCAAAATACAAAACGAATAGAACAAACAACCGGCTTTAATGACAATTACTAGTATAATAAAAATATAAGTTTTACTACTTTAATGAGGTAACCAAATACTCCCTTATGTATCTTTGTTGTTGCTTTCCAAAGTCATTTCTTTGACAAGAGAGTAGAGCCTTAAATTGCGACGCAAGAAGTGTGATGCCTTGTTGTACATTGATGTAATACCTCTTTCCATGATTCAATAACTTTCTATATGCATAAGTTAAACAGGATGTCGAAATGGGTTTATTATTCAATTAGAACTTAGTAACAAATCTATTACACTTATGTAATTGTTTGCACTCTATCACGACGGCCCAATCGCCGCTCATTTAATTAGCAGCTGTCAATGGCAAAACTTTTAATCGATTACGATTACTTAAGCAACTTCATTGCATTATTGAATGATACACCATTATTGTATAATTACGCTGAACAGAAAGGAAAACATTGTGAGTTCTTTAATGCGAATGAGAAAAGGTGAGTCATTATGATGTTTGCTAATGATTCACAAAATTTCATCGATTTATCTCCAGTAGTTTATGAGAAAACAATTTTACAATTTTATCATGCTCTAAATTTCAACTTTAACAAAAAAAAAAGAGAGTTTTGACGAAATATTTATATCACGGGGTATGCGTCTAGTCCCCTTTCTAATGAACTGCTAATTTTCAAAATCGGAGATTTTTCGAAATTTCATGGACCACTTGACGTGGTTTTAACCTGCTGCCAACGCTGACGCATCCTTTTTCCGAGGGGTCACCGGAAATGGCGTCGCAGTGGATTAAAATATTTATTTACAGAAATTTCAGAAATTCCTTGTTAAAAGTGTATGTTTGTAACAACAAAAAATTATAATAAGATATTTCATTTTTTATATGAAAAAAAAATTGTTAAAAAAAACTGTTTTTTACCCGAGGAAACCCATGTAACCCCATAAATTATTCCATAATTTTATATTCACTTCCTTTTCTTAGAATAGAAAAAGTACGACTTTAGTCAAAAGTAAAGGTAGAATGCTTTGATTGAGTTATTTAAAAACGCTTTATAGAAACATTGCACCATTTAACGGAAATTTCCACTTAACCAACTTCATTGCATCGGGTTGATGGCGTTGGCATTCATGCCATCGAAGTACAATTCCTAGAAATATTTTTGAAAAGTTTTTGAAGCTAACATAGCAACAAAAAAAAAAACAAATTAGACTTCACATTTTTGCTTTTTAAATACTCTTTCGAACTTGCCTTTCGGAATGCAACAACGGTTCTTGTGTTAAATTATTGAAAAACAATTTACTTTACGCATTCAGTACAAGATTAAAAGCATTTCAATGCAGCTTATCACATTTCATACTTATTGTCTGACACTTTGGTATGAAACAGAAATTTCACTTCCATACTTGAACATTGCGAACAGGCGCAAAGAGCATATGACAATGAAAGTCAAGATTCAAATATTTGCTTCGCCAGCTCCTTGGTAAATAAGGAAGTTCTTCGCAGCGCTTGTTTTGTAGTATAGAAATACAGTTTCAAAATGTATTTATTTTTAACAGTAACTGTACAGATATTGTAAATATTTAGACGGATTTTCAATATCGTAGGCGGCATTTCAATATTTACCCTTGCAACACACTTGTGCGAAATCTAGACTTGCTCAAATTTTGTCAAGTATTGTATTTACTTTGTCGGTATACAACAATGTTTTAACTTTTTATCCTTTAGCTGGCTTCGCGTGCAATCTTCTTGATCACTGTGTGCATACACCTCAGTGTCTGTAGTGTTGCATTGTGGCATATCAACTTTTGCTGCATTCACTGCCGAGTTGAGTTGTGTGCTCTTAACCACTTTAAACTTACGAAATTGTGTTTTTCTTCGAGCGGCTGCAGCTCGACTGTCTTGTTTGCACAATAATGAAATCTGAGGTATTGCAACGACAAAGATAAACAATCGTAACAAGAAAGCATTCGGTTTTTGGATATGCTGCAATTTAAAGGAGAGCGCCCACGTTAAAAACTGGTGTATTAAATTTGAGTGTTGGAATTTTTGTAATGCTAATGAAATGATGCAAAAAAATAGCCAATGCAATTAGCGGAATTAAATGTTACTAAATTTTACATTTTCTGATTAAAAATAATAATTAAGTGCATAAAATATATCATATCAATATCAATCAATTGGCAAAATGTATATAGATGACGAAATAATGTTTTTTGGAATTAATTAATAGTAACACTTTGATACTTCAGCTCAGGCTGATGCCTAACAGAATATCAATTAATAACAAGTAAGGAAGGGCTAAGTTCGGGTGTCACCGAACATTTTATACTCTCGCATGATAAAGTGATAATCGAGATTTCATTATACGTCATTTACATATTTTTCAAATACCGTATTTTTGTAAAGTTTTATTCCGCTATCATCATTGGTTCCTAATGTACTATATATTATACAGAGAAGGCATCAGATGGAATTCAAAATAGCGTTGTAATGGAAAAAGGCGTGGTTGTTAACCGATTTCACCCATATTTCGTACATGTCATCAAGCTGTTAAGAAAATATTATATACCGAATTTCATTGAAATCGGTTTAGTAGTTCCTGAGATATGGTTTTTAGTCCATAAGTGGGCGAGGCCACGCCCATTTTCAACTTTTAAAGAAAGCCTGGGTGCAGCTTCCTTCTGCAATTTCTTCCGTAAAATCTAGTGTTTCTGACGTTTTTTGTCAGTCCGTTAACGCACTTTTAGTGATTTTCAACATAACCTTTGTATGGGAGGTGGGCGTGGTTATTATCCGATTTCTTCCATTTTTGAAGTGTATATGGAAATGCCTGAAGGAAACGACTCCATAGAGTTTTGTTGACATAGCTATAGTAGTTTCCGAGATATGTACAAAAAACTTAGTAGGGGGCGGGGCCACGCCCACTTTTCCAAAAAAATTACGTCCAACTATGCCCTTCCCTAATGCGATCCTTTGTGCCAAATTTCACTTTAATATCTTTATTTATGGATTAGTTATGACACTTTATAAGTTTTCGGTTTCCGCCATTTTGTGGGCGTGGCAGTGGGCCGATTTTGCCCATCTTCGAACTTAACCTTCTTATGGAGCCAAGGAATACGTGTACCAAGTTTCATCATGATATCTCAATTTTTACTCAAGTTACAGCTTGCACGCACGGACGGACGGACAGACGGACGGACGGACAGAAAGACATCCGGATTTCGACTCAACTCGTCACCCTGATCCCTTTGGTATATATAACCCTATATCTGACTCTTTTAGTTTTAGGACTTACAAACAACCGTTATGTGAACAAAACTATAATACTCTCCTTAACAACATTGTTGCGAGAGTATAAAAAAAATAAGAAACAAACAAATTATTTATTATTAGTTATTTCATAAAACAGAATATGAGCCTTTATATTCCTTTTATACGAAATCCGTAAAAAACCCAAGTCTCTCTTCTTAGGTACATGAGTACAGACATATAGTTACGTATACGCCACGTCAAACCTAAAATTGGCATGCGACCAGGTAATTGTGCAATCAGTTCAAATTAATCTTAGGAGGCCATCGAGTGTGAAAAAAATTAAAAAACGATAGTTTTTTTTATTACAAAAATTTATTAAAATCACTAGCACCGTCGGACATCTCGAAAAACTCAAAAATTATTTAGTAATTTGTTCTTCAAAAATTTCACTGTGTAATCTTGAAATATGTATAAATATGTATATCCTGAAAAGTTCCAAGCAATCGATACAGTAGTTTTTTTGTTTGAATTTCGAAAAATCGACGTTTTTTAGGCTGTCACACTAGGTGTGTCTCTTTAAAAACGACTGACTACATAGCCGCTTAAGAAAATAACATTTGTTTATATCTTTTGTTGTTGTTTTTGTAATATCAGAAAGCATACACAAAGCATTAAGGAAAACGTTGCTTTTAAACATCACCGAACATTATCAAAAAGTTTCGAACAAATAAACAGAGATGACACTTCTACTTCGAACATAAAAATATACAGAGATGATACTTCTTCCTCGGACATATTTGCCTATGTATATCCAGGTCTGTGCCGCTTTTATGAACCTCACTGTCATGGATGCTATATTTCTATATATCTCACTTGTCATCAGTCGTACAACGGTTCTATTATTGAATAGTTTTACAGAAATTTTTTTATATTAACCCTTTCACAGCCATTTGAGGAATGCATTCCCAAAAATTTAAAAATAAATTAAAAAAGTTAATGTAATTGTGGAAAAAGTACATGCTTAGCATAAACGCCGTAAAAAGTATTAAAAAAATAAGTTTTTGAAAATTTTTTTAAGAACTTTCTTTAACAACTGAGCCACATACGAGCTACTAAACAATTGCGAAAATGTAATAAATTATTTTTTTTTTCATGGAGAATTACATACTCATTGTATTCCAAAAAAATATTAAAAACTACCAAAATTAATACAGTAGTGCAATGGTTAAAATTGCAGTGCATTTTTTACTTGACTGTTTTCATAATTTTTCATTACAAACACACAGAAATAAAATCATTCAGTAACAAAAGTATTATATCTGTATTAAAATTTATATGTGAAGCCAGTTCTTTTCCCAGCTGACAAATATGCTCTAAGAATGATTTTTATTTTTATAAGGTGATGGAAACAACTTATCACAGCAAAACTCACCAAGGCACAAAACACTTCCAACACATAGTCTCACACTTGAGATTAAAAGCGCACATGCATGCATACATGCACAAACACAAGCAAGACAAATGTTGAACATGTGTGCGCAGTTATTTCCTGAGCTAGCATTCCTACATAATGACGGTTGTGTGATAGAATTCCCATATGGAGCAAAAATTCATTGATGCTCATGTATCATTTCGCACTCACATACTTACCCACGACAAGCATACACACACGCACATATGCTTTGAGTACGATTGCACCTCGCATTGAAGACTCTATACAATGGGACATGCTTGAAGCAAGCTTAAACCCCTAAATTTCTCTGCAGCGACCCTAATGAGTCGAAGTACTGGTAGTTGTTGAACAAAATGCCATAACGATTGTTAGTTGATGTCTGGTAAATCCGATAAAATAGAGGTCGCACATAAAACACAATTAGATGGCTTCATGTCCTGCCAGCTGTCTGCTGTGCATTGTTATTGCAGACCCTATGCGATTGTGCTCGCAGATAATAGAAGTGCAAAGGTATTTGGTACAGACACTGTGATACATGTGAGTACAGAGGAGCCAACTATTAATGGGAGTAATATTTCTAGTTCATAGGAGCGCAGAAAACATTCTTCACTAAGTTTCTCCAGTTCTATTTTAAAATAAAAGAACAACGTTCTTAAAGTTATTACATGGAAATTGGAAGAGAACTTGCTAATGCTAATAATAGTCGTTCTCGTTTCGTGACTTCCTTGCTTGTTATTGTTAAGTTCTGCTCGCTTGTCAAAAAAGTCGTAATCAGTTATGAATTTGAAGCGAAGATATGAGAGTATGTACATAGGTATTCACATTTAAGTAAGTGTTATAAGCGCTTAATATTTTATTTCTTTTTTCTTCTTTTATATTTAAAGTCCTCTTACATCTCATTCATTGCGACCAACATAAATCATTGGCTTGAAAATAAAGGCATTTTATAAAATTGAACTTCACTACAAGTTACTTTTCTTAAGCAATATCGTAAATCTTTAAAGCCTAAATAAATTGAAAGTGAAATTTCTAACCCTTTTAATGTGGTCGCAAGCACACAAGTAGGAGACAAGTCAACAAAGGCAAATCCACTTCGGTGACAGCGTAGATAAGTGTGTCTATTTGCGAACTCTGTGCCTTCTTTGTTGAAATTTCTTTTAAAGTGAATGTGTGTAGATGCATATAAAAGTGAATAGAAAGAAAATAATGGAAGCTTAGCTTTTTAATTTCATAAACATTTCATATAACAAATATAACACTTTAATAAATTAATCAAAATTTCCATTCATGTTTTCATAGTTGTCTTTATTTTTTTTATCTTTTTAACCTTACCAATTTAGTATTGTCATTTCCGACTGCTTTCAAATACTACATCACAAACAATTTGACATAAATTCTAATGTGAAACTATTTAGTTGCCATTTAAGCAGCTTTCAGCACTTTTGTCAAGCCACATTTTGTCACAACTGCCCACTTAGTATTTGTTTTTTTTATTTTTTGTTTTATTTAATGGTTTCATACATTTTCCCATACGAGCATTTGTGATGTATTATAGGCGGCCTATGTGTTATGCTTCATCTTTAGATCGTCTCCTTTATCTACTTGCCGGTTTTCACATTGAAAAATGTTGCTTACTTAAGAATATGTGTTTTCCTTTGATTAAGTTGTTATTTGAACTGTTAAATCCTTTACGGCTATGAACAAATCTCTCACCCACATTCTCTCTTTCACTATATGTGTAGTTACACTGCTTCCGGTGCACTCAAATTGATAAACAAGCAACGGAGAGGATAATAGAATGCGCCTCAGGAGTTGTCAAAGCAAATTGATAAATTACATTTGATTTGGGTTTCGATATTTCGGATTTGTATACTCTCCGAGTCGTTATTGATGTGCTTTGATCAAATAAATGAAAAACATGTAAGTTGTATACTTCAATATGTGTATTGTAATGTACTAGTATTGTATGTAGTTGATGAATGTGTTTTTAATACCTTTGATTAGTTTAAAGGTCTTGAAACTATTTACTCGTAACAGCGCTACTTTGATTGTTGAGTCCAATTAGTCACCCAAAAAGAAAAGTTATAGTTGATCCTGAATTTTTCTGGGTTGTACACGTTTTACACAGAACATTGTCCCACAACTACCCCATAATTTAACCATAGAAATATACAAATTTATTTTCGCGAGTTTTGGAATTTCATTCAATTTAAAAGTCTTTTCCATTATAATAAAGAAATAAATAAAGATATTTTGACAGCTATCACTCTGAGAGATTCTTAAACTCTAATGAAAAGCACCCTTTATAACGTGTACTATACTTTTTTGCTTGCCACAAATTACAAGTTTGTGGGCACACATCAACTTTCGGCAACGTTTGTAACTTTTCTTTGCCTTGTTCTCTGTATTTACCCGACTTCTTATCCATTACAATCGTGATGCAGACAGGAAAGACGTCACGTTAACTTTACAACTGTTTGCACGTGCCAACATGAAAACTTCATGTTAAGTCTAACGAAACACGTACACACAAGAGTTTGGCAGAAGTTAACACATTCTGTGGAATAAGAGGACGCCTGAAATTATTCTCATCCAAAATAAAGAATATACATATATAATTGTTCGCCTCATTAAATTAAGGAGTTTAAGTGACAATGACTAGTCGAAATGTTAAGTGAAAATTTAAGTCAACTAATCAATATTTCAATACGAATTACAAAGCCACTTTCAACAGTTAGTAAATGTATTCGTCGAAAGGCTAGTAAACACTTAATTACCTCTCTTAAAAACTGTAAAAACTACTGAATCACTGAAAACTATTTTCACTATTTAATTTAATAGATTTTTCGCTTTTAATAAAAAAAATTAGTAAATCCATAAATGCATGAGAATCACTTCAGCTACCCAAATTCCAAAGCCGCTTCCAGAGGTGCCATTAAATGCATTTTTTGACACATTGTATACAATAAATTTACACACTTGGCAATGAGAAGCCACAACTGGCAAAATAGCACAAGCTGACGTCCTTCAAAAGCAGCATTAGTGCCCTTTCGCTGTCGCAGATTGTCAAAACACATCAGAAATACTCGACAAATGCTTAAGTCAACACAAGTACAAACAACTACAAAGACGAATAGCACAGCGTTGACGTCTTGAACTTCTTGGCCATGTCGTCATTATAATCGTCATCATAAGTTTTATCGCAAACGTTAGAGTGACAAATCTAAACCGCAAAAACAACAAAAACAAAGACTGTTAAGTGTCGGTGTCATTTGTGGTTTCATATGTACAACAGATTTCCTTATATGTACTATGTGTAAGTTAACAATGTGCAAATTTTAAATTCTGAGCAGCAGTGATGATGAGAAGTGGGAGTTTCTAGTTGAATAGCAATATATTTCAGTTGGGTCTTAATAGTAGTTCCTAAACTTGAACAGAGCTGCGTCTATCATCTACGGGTCGTGAGTTTCAATGCTTGGCTATGAGAAACTTTCTCAAACTTGTGGTCCATTTTTCTCCTGATCATGTATAATATGATGCAGCTTTTGATGGCGGGCGTTTTCCATTCTCCGGATAGCGGCAGTCTCAACAGTAATAGCAACGATCGTTCAGCAATGCCTTAAAACTTATAAAGTCCTCCAATTGTTAAAAAGTACTAATCCACGTATTATATTTTCATAGAAGATCTTCCTTATCAATAAATTTAAAAGCAAAAATGCAGCTTAATTAGGAATATTAAGCACATAAGCCAGGCAAAACTGTTCTTGTCTACAAGCAGGCGCGCAGACCAGTTTGGACCAATGGGATGTAACTGTGGGGCTGCTCAATCCCTAGCATTGTCGTACAAATGCAGCGATTCCAAAACTTAGTTTTAGTATGCACAGTCAATGCGTCTTAATATGTTCACAGTCACAATCTCGAATGCGTTCTCGAAATTGACACAGTTGCTGCATCAATCAACAAATATGCAAAGTCTCATATAGAAAGACTTTCTGACCATGTGAACACTGAAGTCAGAGCTGTTGCCGCACAGAAACAATGGAAAAGAAAAGACTTAAACGCAAAAACCGTAATGCCTTTTATACAAGGAGTATTCCAAAGTAAAAAGAACTTAAAAAACAACAGAACAATTGGGTTTTTCGACAAAATCAATGTATTTTATTCAAAATAGTCTCGTTCTGCTTCAATAAAGCTTTTTGCACGATCCAAAAGCATGTCGAACGAGTATTTAAGCTCGTTGGCCAGTATGGCCGCCAGTATGCCGGTGCAAGCCTTTTGAATAGCCTCTACGTCTGCATAACGCTTTCCTTTCATGGGCAAATGCATTTTTCCGAAAAGGAAGAAGTCGCACGGTGCCATATCAGGTGAATACGGGGAGTGGTTAATGATTAAAATGTGATTTTTGGTCAAATAATCGGTCACAAGGTGTCCTTCGCATTTTGGATTCTGAGCAATTTTTGGTCTGTGAATTTGTGCGGAACAAACCGTGCACACACCAATCTCTGAAGACATTTAATCACTGTCTATCCGACTAGATATTTGTATAGAATACTAAACGTGTGTTAGTTCCTGTATGTATATATGGCTTTATTTTGCATTTTTCACACACGATCCTTCTCCATTAGAATTCACAGTGAAATAGTTCTCGGAACCAAATTACTCACGCATCAAGCAGCTCCTTCGCAAGAAACAATGACTATGATTAAGCATCATAGCGACAATTAAGCTGCACTGTGGCTTAAATTGCGCAATATAACACCAAAGCTGTGCTATTATGGCTATATGCCTGAAGGGAACTATAAAACCAAATACCGTTCCAAATGATTTTGCGCTGTGCATAAAATAACAACAACCAATAACACCAATATTCATTAGAAACACATCTCCTTCGTAGCTATTTTCGCATATGCGCGAATAATACTGAAAATTCGACAGAGTATACATACATATGTACATACGAGTGCAGAGGAGCACACACTTGCGCATAAACTTCCATTCAATGAATTACTTATTAATGCGCATAAATGCTGCAGACAATTCCTGGCAACAACTACAAATGCACATGTACAGCCATGTACATACATATGTGTATGCATGTAGTGGTACAATGGAAAATATGTCTGCTTTTATGTCAACTACGCATGTATGTGTGCCTGTGTGCGGCATGTTGGAACAGTTGAGTTTTATAGCTGCATTCGGTCGTAATTACACGCTCTTGTGGGGGTTCAAACTCAAATTTAGGTTTTAGTGCATTAGAAAATGTTTGGGGAATGTGCAATACAAATTAATGATTTTTAGTGGCTAAATTAATAGCGAAACAAATAAGTGCAATGGAATTGCGCACTAATTGTAATGTGGCACATTTAATTACGTTACCAATTTGCATACATATGTACATACGTGCATACCTATGAATCCGTTTGCACATAAAATAGTTTTATTAAGCTTTGCTCTAGAGTTGAGCTCAATAAAAGTTAATGCTAAATTAATTAATGCATTTTTGGTGAAAAATGAATTTGTAGATTCATTTAATATCGCCAAAATCTGTTTCTAGTATTTGTCATAAATGCAACACTGCTGTCGATTTGATTATGTCCGTCTGTCCATATGCCCGTCCTTCCGTTTATATGTCCATTCGTCTGTATATGCCCAAACTGTTCTCTCAGTTTTTGAGGCATTGGTATGAAATTTTACTAACGCACTTTTCTCACATTTAAAAAATTCTCTCACATTAACAAAAAATTTTGAATAACATCTTTAAAACATTAAATTGAACTCAATATTAAAAAAATGCTGAAAATATTATTGCTTTCGCCATTTTTTTGACATAGCACAAAGTGGATACTCATTTTTCAAAGGCAGTAAGCTCATAACAAGCTTTCTTATTGACAAATTGGCAGAGTCAACGTTATTAATAGTAACAAATCACAATTTGCAAGAAATTGCAGCTTATAACAGTCATGAAGTAAAACACAACCTTCATGGTGATGTTGCAAGTCAGCAATAGCAGAAAGCGCTGGAATAGCTTATGGGAGTGCATACTCATATGCAAACATACAGATAGGACTTATAGTATAGTGTTACAGGAAATGCACACAAAAGCTATATAAAAAGGGAATAAAACGCATGCAAGAGCAAGGAATAGTAAATGAACACTCTTTCGACAGTGCATGGAAATTATATCGAGGTGAAAGCATATTTATGGTTGAGAAATCGAAGAGCATAGTTATTCATTTACAGGTGCTTGACTACAAAAACTGCTTTTACTTCGAACTTGATACTTTGCCACAGTGTAGAAATATTATTTCAAGGATGTTATCGTGCAGAAGACCCTCTCATACGACCAATTAGATCAGCTTTCCTGGTTAGTCAGAGATAAGCACTTGCATAAGGACTTTTTATGTTGAGGCAAGCGAAACCACTGGTTTTCGGAAAAGGAAAAAGAACAACTGGCACTGCCGTGTTGGAGAGAAAACAGGCTGCCTACCTCGCAACTTTACAATCGACTAGAAGACGTGCGGGATGTGATAGATACCGAGAGTGGAAAAGGAAAGCGAGACGCATTTGCAGATAAAAAAGGAGAGACGCCGAAATACGTAAGTACGAAGGCCTTGACTAGCTGAGCGACAGGTGATGCTCGAAAATTGTACGAAAAGATTTAGCTATTAACAGAAGGTTTCTAGACCGAAGCATACTCTTGTAGAACCCCCAGAGATGAACTAGTGACTGATGCCCAGAGCATACTAAAATTATGAAGGAAACACTTCTGCAGCCTGCTGAATAGCAGTGAAACATAACACCAGGAGATGGTGAACCTGATTCGATGACGATGCATCGGGTGTTCCATTGTCCGACCATAAAGGAGTTCGATTAGCAATTTAGCAACCAACCGTTCCGTAGAACTTTACAATGCAGCCGGTGCCGATGGATTGCCGGCCAAGCTTTTCAAATATGGCGGCAAAGAACTGATAAGGGCCATGCATCAGCTTCTTTGTAGAATATGGTCGAACAAAAGCATGTTCGACAATTGGGATCGACGAGACAACACCTCTTCGTCGTCATTAACGTACAAGTATACATTCTGATGCCGCCTTAAGGCCTTTGTTGACCGGCGAACCATCTTTTTCATTGTCAAAATTGAAAGATGAATCATTTGTATTGTCATATTGTATTTGTAATCGTAGACAGCTGTCAAATGCAAAATATCTGTCAAACTTCACACACATCTCAAAAGAGAAGCAAAATCTGCAGATTTGGTTTTACTAGCATGGTTTAAAAGACAAAAAGTGGCAAAAATTTGTTCATATGCAATTATGGAACTAATCGCGGTAAATTCGTATGAAAATTATTTTTCATTTTCTCGAACTTACCTTTTAACAAAATTCATTAATCATCAACACAAAAAATGCTCGTAAACGCAAGCATAACTTTTATAATTCCGTACAGCAAATAAGTGGAAAAACTAATGGAATATGTATCGTGGCAACTACAATTTCATGCCGGAAATGTTAAGTGGAAACATGCAATTCAGTCCCACTTTGTCTAACTCATTTTCAATGACTACCAATCGACCGGTAAATGTGTGGAGAACAGTGAAATGGGCGAAGCGATACAGAGAACACGCCGGAAATTTATTGCATTCGAGGTTCATTGCACAGAAGTGATACTGCCGACTGTCGGTGGTAAGTTATAGATTGTAGGGAAATTCAGTATTTTACACAGCTTTTAACGGTAAAAACAGTCCATCTGGCGCTAATTAAGACAAACCAAAATGCGAATATGAATGCAAATTTTATAGAAACTCAAAAAATAAACACTTAAATTTTAAACGAATTTTCACTTGCACTAAAAGAAACAAACACTGGCAAACTTTGCGAAATCCATTTGAGGCTGTACAAACGAAATGTATAACAAAAGACTCCGCCAACCACCCAGACATGCACCAACAAAGACAAATTAATCCGAAGAGAATTCGCTCATTGGTATGCAAATTTTTTGCCAAAAAGGTAAATGACTGTGCAAACGAAGGCACTGAGAACAAAGAAGGCTGCGCAATTCGAGCTTCAAATATGCCAAAAATTTAAAAAATATGCGATACTTAAAACTACCCCAACCCACCTAAAGGTCACGAAAAATAGCCAAAGCATCCATAATCTGTAAAAAGAAAGCAACAGAACAAATAAGAAGAGTGCAAAATACACGAAATATAGAAATATTGCACAAAACTTTCGCCACACTGTTGAAAATGGA
Organism: Bactrocera tryoni; assembly: GCF_016617805.1. NCBI lineage: Eukaryota > Metazoa > Arthropoda > Insecta > Diptera > Tephritidae > Bactrocera > Bactrocera tryoni. The sequence goes on from NC_052499.1 coordinate 8,435,083, forward strand.
AATTGAGCAGCGCAGAATAAGGCTATATCAGGATACTGAATTGCCTTAAAGCATGTAACTTGAATGCTCACCTTTTATAGGGAGCAGATAGCCAAAGGCGAAGTGCCATTTGATTATCCTCTTGCGACGAGCCATTTGCAGAGTTCTAGAAAAGTAATTTAAAATTAAATTTTCAAGTATACAAATATTTATAATATTTTTTTCTGCTTTTATTACATTGCGTTTTAGCCTTACGCTCATTACTGATGGACTTTGCATAACACTGATAGCCTTTTAGTGCTATTTATAGAGGAAAATTGCAATATGAGAAAAAAGTACAATTAATTGTATTTCATCAGCACTACAAAGACAAATGGCATCTCAACAGTAGGAACTTGAAATAAAACAGGCAATTGAAGATTTTTTCAGCACCCACCTCTTTTATAAAATCTACAATAATGGGGTTCAAATAAATTGTACGCTTAACCTAGCAAGTGGCGTGATGCCAATTGATAACTCATTCTGATTTTCTGAAGGTCATTAAAAATCAGAATAAAGGGCAGAAACCAGATGGTAGGTGTGGACTTAGAACCCGAACCAAAACCTAACAATCCCGAAATAGTTCTTTATTTTTTAAATTCCAAACATAGTTCTGGATCGAAAACGGACCTTATATATAGCACATTACCACAGTATGGTTTCCATTTATTGGACAACATGGATGCTTACCATAATATATCAAAGGGGAAAGAGCCTGACTTCAGTTATCAAAAAACTCCCAGTTCAGACACAACTTAGCCTCAGGCAGTATGTAGTGTCGGTACAAATGTGACAAATATAATCTATCAGATTTTTGTAAATTTGAGAATGAAGAGTTTGCATATAATGAAATGACGCAGTCTCAATACTAAAAACAAGTTGTATTATTTTCCAGCACTATCAGTTCTCTCTGAAATAAAATCGTCAAATTTTATACGCACAAATCCTCTAAGCACAAAGCTGCAGATCTAAACTCGCTAGTGGTGAGAGCTCTCCATGGCACTCAAAAGGGATTAACAAAAATTAAATTAGATTTCAGCTCAACCCCGAAAGGATAATAATGCACTTTACACCCATCCAACTATATACCTATGTATGTACACACATATCCATAGGGTTAAGCTTTATGTAAATTATAATGCGGTTTTACCACTTTCCGGTATGAATTACAGAGCAGCAACAACACCAAAAACATTCGTACATTTGACATGACAAGCTGACAACGGCAAGTGATGGCCTCATTAGCATAATGGGGACGCTTTAACCAAATCAGCTACGTGTTTATGAAAGAAAATCACGCGCAACAACAAATGAAATGTTTCAATTGTAAAAAGAAGCATCAAAATAAATTGGCGAAAGTTTAAAGTTACATACATTGGTTGGAAATAAAGTTAGAGAAATGTAGAAAATTATTGCAATATTTATAGTATTAGTCTTATGATAATGCTTTTTTAACAAAAATATATAAATTTATTTTCAAAAAAATTATTTCTATTTTAAATAGTGTCTTTTAAATTTTCTATTCAGAATTCAAGTCTTATACATATGGATATGCTTCTTTTCGATCCATTCAAGTACCTTTCCGACTATGCAAATTTGCAAGTTGACAACATTGTTGTGAAAGACTTCGAGGATTCGTTGATCCCAATCACCTAAGAAATTCCAGCGAAGCGTTTGTATGGTCCTAATATACATATGAATGCATACCATCTGTCAGTTCAATGGTTCATTTAAAGAAGAAGTCTTGGTTAAGTTAACCAAAACTTAGCTGACAGACGGCTGTTGAATTACCATAGGTTACTTGAAAAAAAACGACCCTAAATATTTTTATATAACTGCTGCCTTAAAGTATAGTACATATGTATGTACATATATGTATGTTGTCAGATGGTAATTCCGATTTCTTTGACGCCGTGCGGGATTTGAAGGTACCGTTGGAAAGAGGAAGTCCTCATGATTAAAAAATATAGGTTATAGGTACCGCAAACGCTTAGTTTACGAGATATCTCGACCTTAAAGTTCAAAATTCCCAAAACTCGAACATTTCAAGAAGTTATTTCTCCACATTAAACACACTTTTACTCACATTTTTCACTTCAAATTAATTAAATTAAATTATAAACTTTTTAAATAAATCCACATTTTACACTCTTAGCCGGTTTTTACCTAAGAAATCTTTATTTTAAAATTACATTTTACTAGTAATAGTGAACATCATTTGTGTGCTAAAAATTACGACGGAAATGGAGCGCTGCCTTGTGATGATAACGCGCAATTCGTTGAAATTCTCTTTTTTCGCAAAATTCCTCTATCCATGCATATGAATATTTTCTTTTTTAAATATCATACATACATATATGTACATGCCATATGTAGATGGAAAAGTGTTCACAGCTCAATTTATAACTTGAAAAATGTTGAAAGTATTTTTTTATTATAGTTAATATACAGAAAAGGAATCACGCGAAAAAACAAACAAAAAAATCGTTAAAAAATCCTAGCATATTTTGCCGTCTAAGATGTGCATATTTATAGGTTATTTTATATTATGAATATTCCTCCTCTGGAGAAGCTCCCCCATCCGCACATACCCCTTTTATACGGAAATTCGGGTTTTACGCCTCCGCCAAAGTAATCGGAATTGTGCCGTTGCTGTCAACTGGCTGTCAGATGATTGCCGTCAGACGTCCCTCTAATAGTTGCTGTCATATTGATGTAAAATGGCTGTTGAGTACAATAGTTTTGTTCACCTGCTAACGTTTGTATGCATCACCTAAAATCCAAACGAAATATATATAGGTTATATATATATACAAATGATCAGGTTGACGAAAGTTGAAAACTGGGTTGAAAGTTGAAATCTGTCTTCGTCCATCTGTCGGTCCGTCCGTCCGAGCAAGATGTAACTTAAATAAATATATCTTAATGAAAATTGGTAGACGTGTTCTCGGCAAAAAAGTGAAGACAAGTTCGAAGATGGGCGTAATCGGCTCACTGCCACGCCCACAAAAAAATTAAACGAAAATATAAAAAATGGCATAATTTAAGCACTAAAATAGAATAGATTTTGAAAAAAGTGGGCGCAGTCCTCCCCAAAATATACAGCTAAAATAGCAAAATTCGCCTAGGGCTATTCTTATAAGAACTTTTACCAATACTGTGAAAATGGCTGAAATCGGGATGATAACTCCGCCTACTCCAAATATAACGGTACTCAGTTAATAAAAAACTACTAAAAAGCGCTGGTAAATCAATAACTATATATATATATAATATATATAAGTGAGAGGGCTTTTAGGAGGCGTGGGTGAAAATTGACGATGGGTGTGGCTGCGCCCACTTTTAAGTGAAATCATATATCTCAGACCTGCTCGACTGATTTCAACCAAATTTGATAGCCAAATGTTAGAAGCAATAAATTTTTATTTCACAATGAGTGCCATATAATAACTATTTTAAATTTGGTTTGTTCTTCTTTCAGAGAAAATTAAATTAAACTTGCCACAAAACTGTTCAACCCACTAGTAGGTACCCCAGCACCTATAGTTGATTTTTTACCTTTTGAAATTCAGGGACAATATTTCAAATCAAATGGGTTGAATCGTGTCAAAACTTCCTTAGCTACGATAAACCTAACACAACGATTTTCGAACTTCCAGGTGACTTCATACCGCATGTAACGGCCAACATGTCAGTTATCTCTATTAAAATGAGAAAGCGTGTTTTACCGATAAACAGTTTGTATTTGTGCCTAAATGAATCAACTTAGGTGACAACTTTTGACCCAGCCGCCTTATAACAGATATATTACATCCGGGTACCTTAATGAATCTCAGGAAACATTTTATTAGTATGTAATTATAGCATGTAATATTGATAAATGCAGGCCGTTGTTACCCCCAACTCTTAAATATTATGTATAAGACTTTTTGACAACCCATTATTTCATGTATTATTATTCTGTTGAGGGGTGTAAAGCAGAGACTGCTAGAGAAACTTCTGACAGAGGATCACAAATCGTAGTATGTGTGTATATTAACAAAGCCTTAATAATGAGTAATTGTAATAGACTTCTCAGCTTAAAAGCTTTAATTTGTAAGTCAGGTCGATTTTAAGTATCATTTGAAGAAATATATTTACAAAGATGTACTTATGTAATAATATCCTCTCTCGCTTTAAAAAATTCTTAATAGAGTCGTAACATACCGGCTCATACAAGCTTCATCTTTGCAATTTCCACAGCTCTTTTCGCTAAACTATAAATTGTTTATGCAAAACTTAAGTTACAAACTGCAAAAAAATGCATCTTCAAAGATAAATATCGCCACCAAGCAGTCAAGCTGCCGAGCAGTGCGCTGGAAAGTCACTGAGCATGAACATAAAAGCGAAAATCAAACAAAGGAAATTGTGATGCATAGAAAAGCTGAGCTCAGCTAGGCAGCGAGCAGTAAATGAACTTATTCTGTGTCAGTGCAATGAAAACTATGCGTAATGGAATTAAAACGCGCCAAAGCGTAAAAATGGCATTAGAAAGTCACTTTATTTGGTCGGTGGGCAATGAACGAAAAAAAGCAGCGATTATTCACCAAAGCGATTGCATGCAAAATTATTGCGGCATTATTACACTAACACATACGAGATCATACAGATACATATGTATACATATATGTTATAACACTTTTTTATGTGTGTGAGAGCATGAGTATTTATCTATACCGACAAGGCAAAAGCACACATGGATTTGTGACACAGTTTATTTACTTTTCGATATGGAAGCTTTGCCCTCTTTATTACTGCTGAACCCTTTACAATTAATTCGATAAAAACATAATTATGATATATATAACGTATAGCCATCAAATTTGATTTTTGGCAGCTGGCTTGACCTAATATAATTAAAGATAAGTGAGAATTTGTGTGCAAACGTCTACCTAACTTTTCTCTCTTGTTAAGGTGATGAGAATTGGTCGTTTTGGTAAAAGCCTCAATTTCGCATGTTCTTTCTCGAAGAATGCTTTCTCAAAAACAGATACGACTATGTTTTGTAAAACCGCCTTTCAGGAAATATAAAGAGAAGTTAATGTTATTGAAGGCATAATAGATGATTTGCATAAAGTCTCCTTAAAAGTCTTAGCACTTAGTAAAATCAATGTGTGGCATCTCTCGCATAACTCTAGACGAAATCGGACCAAAAGTTTTCGTGGTCCCAGATACGATACTACCCCCAACTCCCATATACTACATACATATGTATGTACAATGATTTTCTTTTTACTAACAAACCTTCTATCGGATATATCGGGCAGTGTATGTGTTGAAGGTATTTCCCTGGCTTTGCTTCTTGCTAGTTGCAAGAGTATAAAATGCTCAGTTACACCCGAATTTAGCCCTTCCTTACTTGATTTATTATAAAATTTTGCTGATACTAAATTTCATGACATTGATTCTCGCAAGTTGAGAGACCAGAGATACAATGATAAAGCAAATATCATGTATACATATTATTAACTATGACAACTTTTTATTAAATTTAAACTATTTTAGTTAAATTTTTCCACAAATGAATTTGTAATGTTCCAAGTCCAACCATAGACTGCGTCTCTAAAGTATACGTACATATTCAATAAAAAAGGAGAAAATAAAGTTATGGTCTGCTGATGCTATGCTGACTGTCCGCAATGAATTGGAAAAATATCGTACACCTTGAGAAATGTGGAGAATGCTGCAAGTAACGTCGCTCTGTCGTCTAGCCACCTACAATCAGACAAGCGATCGGATGGATACAAATGTACGTGAATGCACTTAATATTTGTGAGGGTTGACGGCGTACAAAGAAAACCGACTCGACGAACTGAATTTTATGGCTCTCAAGAGTAACCACGCTACGAAGCAAGACGAACGAGCTGTGGCCACAAGTAAAACTATTCAATGGAAAGAGATGTACAATGCATAAATACAAGTATGTTTGGTTGTGATGTGTGCCTTTACTTGCGAAATTCTGACATTTTTAATATAAACAACGGCAGACTACAGCACAAGTGAAGCGGCAGATATGTTAATACCGTGAAGAGCTGGAATCTCCTGGAAATGCATTTTTCTCGACACAATTATAATATGCCAAAGGCTCTACGCTTGCATATAACTGTAAATGTTTTTCCTCGTATTTACCGATGCGGCGATAAACTTAATACAGTCATAATTTTTATATAAACAAATGCAAGTGTATGTGTGCATATGAATGCATTTTTATGGAATAAATCAATAAATAGCAAATATGCATTGAAGCAATTAAAGTAGTTACCATTTCGTAAATAAATATATGTATATTTATGCAAGTATATACATACGTACATTTATATAACAATTAGATAAATGGCCTTTCAATTTCAATTATATTCATAGATGCTGCGGTGCTCATAACTAACTAGCAAGTTTATCCTACAATCAAACATTCTAGAACCATATTGCCAAAATCATTTCAAAATTGTGGCTAAGAAATCAGAACGCGCATATTATCGTAATGAATGCTGGCATTGTTAAAAAAAAATAATTAAAAAATTTATTGAATAAATCTGCATTGCTTAACAGTTGAATTCATTTTGGTAAGGACCAACAACCGAAATAAAAACTGCAATAAAATGTTTAGGTATTGCAATTTTGCTGCATTCACACATTTGTTTTTACGTAAAACGTACATGGTCACATATACATGCATACATACATGAATATATCTAGGCATGCACTCAAATTTACACACTTACACACAAATTTGTTAGTAAATATTTTCCTACAAAACATATAATATTATAAAAAACTTACTTTGAATGAACTGAAATTTTTAATTGCATTTCGAAAAAAAATTCCAAAAAAAATTTTATACTAAACTATGTAATTAGGTTAATTAGTCAGTTAGCTTCAAATGGCGAAATGCAAATCTTAAGATTCTTCTAATGACTTAGTCGTTTCGGGTGGAACCGAACATTTGATACTCTTGGAACTTGTCAGGACCAAAGCCAGGGAATTACCTCAAAGTCCAAAGCGTCAACCAGAGAATCGGAATCCAATTAATTTTATATATATTTAACTCATACACTTACCGCCATATTTGACATAAGTTTTGTTAGAGTAACGAAAATAATTATACATACAAGGTGCGTTCCAAAGTAAACAGGACATTTTGAATGTAGCGCCCCCTGGTGGCGCCGTCTATATATCGACTGGTGCATCAGAATCTGATATCTTTATCGATTGTCCAGTGAGAATTTTATGACATTTCATTGATTGGAAGTGAAGTTATTGCGTTTTAAGTGTCAGTATGTTTGTGTTATCGGTGCGAAAGTGAGCTTCGAAGAAAGAGCCAACATTAAATTTTGTTCTAAAATTGGTAAAACTTTTACCGAAACCTTTTAATTGATGAAGCAAGTTTATGGCGGTGATTGCCTATCCCGTAGCGGAGTGCAAGAGTGGTTTCAACGTTTTGAAAGTGGTCGTGAGGACATAAATGACGATCAACATGTGGGTCAATCAAAATCCGTGATCACCAGAAATTCCATCGAAACTGTACGTGAATTCATCAAAAGTCAGCCGAAATCATCATTGAAATTCATGGAAATGGAATTGAACATCTCCAAAATATCGATTTATCGCATTTTGACCGAATATTTGGGCTTACGAAAGGTGTGTACACGGTTTGTTCCGCACAAATTGACTGACGACCAAAAATTGCTCAGAATCCAACATTCGAAGGACGATTATTTGGCCAAAAATCACATTTTAATCATTAACCACTCCCCGTATTTACCTGATATGGCGCCGTGCGACTTCTTCCTTTTCGGAAGAATGCATTTGCCCATGAAAGGGAAGCGTTATGCAGGCTTGCACTGGCGGCCATATATGTATATGGATTCAACCCATTTTTGACACACAGACATACTACTATCAGAAAAGGATTTTCATTGAATTTCAATTGTTATCTCACACATTAACCGATATTTTCGGTTAAAAGTCAACTACATGTACTGAAGCCATAAGTACATACCTAGGGACTTAAGCAGTTTTGGCTCGATTCACATCACATGCACTATTCGTGCAAAATTTTGTCCGGATAAATTAATTTTTGATTTGTGTGCTGGAAAGTGCTCGAATTTCCGGGACCTTATTGTCCGGATGGAATAGAACACTCCAGCTCTGAGAGTATTCGACGCAGTACCCGCCGGTGGAAGCAGAGGAAGAGGATAGCCTCCCCTCCATTGAATAAATCAGATGCAGAAGGACCTCGCAATGACGCCAAATAGCGAAAAGTAGAAACGACTGGCGCGCTGTTGTTAACTCGTCTATAACCGCGTAAGCGATGCCTTCGCTAGTAAAGAAGATGAAAATGTATATTTATATATCACATATGTACTATTATTTTTTTTTAATCATAAAATCATTTCAAAAATAATTTTTTGGCTTCACATTGCAATTATGTATATTTGGTTTAGTTCATATTCTCTTTTATTTAAATATTTATTTTATTCTATCTTGCGCAGTTATTTTTATATAGTCTTACTATGCTTTGTTTCCGCTTCATCCCTTTCGAACGGTTAGTGGCCACTCTGCTTATTGCAAACTCACCAACGAAAGTGAAACACAGGGAATTCGTTTTGTTTACTAGTTGGAAACTCGGTGAAAAGAAAAAACGAAAGATTTGACACTTCACTTTGACAGTACTCCACCAACAAACAAATCATTAATTTTCCGGTATACATATTTTTTAAGTCAGTCCAGTTAAAGTTGGTGAAGGTTTTGGAATTTCAAAAGTGGTTTGGTGTACTCAGTTATAAACAAATGTGACGTCGTGATTTAACAAATAAATGCAGGATTTAATTCACTTCATTAAGGTGAGTTCTCCTTTAAACATATACATATATGTGTGTATATATGTATGCATGTATTCTTTTTCGTCAGTATTAATGCGCTGGACACAATTTCCAATAATGTCCTGCCAAGCATAAAATTATATCAATTATGAACGTAAAATTATTGACGAATTGCGCTGTCAATATACATATATTGAAATATTAAGATAATGTAGCTATTTTACCAGTTTTTGGGGTGATTGTAGCATTTATCAATTATGAAGTTGCGTAGAATTTTCTTTTTTGCCAATTTCTACGCAGCATAATTTTGGTAGAAAAAAAGGTATGTATACCTTCGTATAAAAAATGTTCTAACTGATATACAATTAATTAAAAAATGTTATTGGATATGCTGCCCCATAAATACAAAATCGGTCAATTGTGCTATTATCAAATTGTAAACAATTTTCAAAACATATGTTTCCGTGAAAGGCATTAACACTGTACGATGCATATATGTACATATGTATGTATGTATGTATGTAGGAAATTGTACAAGCATACACACACAACAGTTCTTTGGATGATAGCTGTAGCTGTTTAACTGTATGCATATAAGTATATACTATATACATACTATATATATGTATATAACCGATTTTGCCTGTAAGAAAGTTGTATATGTTTTGAATAAATTTGCTATAAAGGCTATCACCTGCTTAGAGCTACACTTCACTCATAAGTACATATATACATACGTAGATGTATGATTTATACGTTTACCACATGTAACTGTATATGTATGTATAATAAGAAAATTGCATTGTGAGTCGGGTAAGTAAGAAAACAAAAAATGTGTTGTAAAGTGATATGAACGGAGGTATAACTTGATTCTAAGGAACTGCAAAATCACAATTAGAGGCGCTTAACCGGATTTAAATCGACACCTTTACTGCCCGAGACCGAAGGCGAATTGTCAAAGCATATTCATATTTCATGCAACTCAGCGGAAATCCTCTGAAGCTGGTTGCCACCAAACGATATTGTAATACAATGGGTGTGTAGCGCATTCGATTATAAATACATATTTATAGTGTTACACTAGTAATTATGTAATAAAACAATTTTGTCATAACATCAAAATTTGCATTCAATATTATTTATATTAAATTTTTCCAAAAAAATACAATTTAAAATATCAAACTAAATGGCATCAAAATTAATTAATTTTTGCAAATGCAAATATTTTATATGACTGAAACGCTTAATTTATGCAAACAAACACTCATCAGATTAGACATGAAAATTTGTCGGTAAATTATTTGAAAATATTATCCACATACATTCATAATTACCAACCATGTTCCAGCTTAGCGAGAGATAGTAACTTTATTATCGCAAATCCCTTTGCATCTGTCGCATCAATATTCACAACATCCATTCAAGTAATTTTGACCGAATTACCAACGCATACTCATACATCGGCGCTGTGAGAGCAATGCTATCAACTACGACGACCTTTGCTTGAATGGGCTTTGCGAATTTCCCTAAAGGTACAAAATGTCTGTTACTAGACTTGTTTGGTCATAATTCATGTGCTTCAGCGCACCTAGCACAGGTATGAGTACATACATATACATACATATGTACCATATATACATACATACATACACATATACGTTTATTAACATCGACGAAACGGTTTCTTCGACAAAATGCTTAGCTGCTTCATTTACTGCTGATGATATATTTTACAACTTTTTAAAGCTTTAAATGCTCCGAATTTACTGCTTAATTTAAAACCGTTATGCTAATTTTATACACGTTTAAATTGTGATTGTTACTGCTTTCATATGAGTTCTAAGACAGTCTTAATGAGTTGTCCCAAAATCCATGTGCATGTATATTAGCCTTTAATATTTTGGAATTTGGAAGGGGTGTGGGTGTGGTTGGGGCCTCAAAATAAAATAATTTGAAATATGGTACAATTCCAGTTTTCATAATTCAATCATCGAAACCAATTGAATCTCAACCAAACTTTAATATTTAGCACAAGCACTGCACTTAAATTCTGTAGCAAAATTCTGAATTAAAAATTATTATAAATTACGGAATTCTCTAGCGAATTCTTTTTAAATACGTATGTTTTCCGATTTTTGCCAGTGTTTGTATATACATATTTATGTCCATAATCGAAAAAATGTGGGAGTAACAACAAATTTATTTATGTCTTATTTCGATGCATAAATTATAGGCGTGAATTTGAATATTCCTTAAGGAAAGCTAATCGCACATTGCAAAACAAATATGCAGACACATAAATTCTTGCACGGTGTGACTTTGCTACATACATGGAATTTTATGTTTCTCATCTGAATATAAATTTTCGACGATTTTTAAGCATAAATCGACCGATACTGCTGCCATTCACGTTCGATACTCGTACAAAGTTCATCAATCGTCGCTGGCTTGTTGGCATAGACCAAAGACTTTACATAGTTCCACAAGGCGGCCTATTAACTGAACCATTTCGTAAGAATACACGTTGGCCAAACTTGGTTTTCAATAAATGGATTGTGATATTCGCTGTGTGGCTTGTGGCGCCGTCCAATTGAAACCACATATTGCTCAAGTCAATACCATCCAATTCGGGCCAAAAATATTCGGTTAACATTGAGCGGTAGCGATTCCCATTCACAGTAACGTGTCGGTCTTGATCCTCACGGAAGAAGTACGGCCCAATGACGCAGCCGGCTCTTAAACCCAACCAAACCAAAATTTTTTCGGGATGCAATGGTGATTCATGGAGTACGTGTGGATAGCTGCCTGACCAATAACGCATATTTTGCTTATTGATGAAGCCACTCAGCCAGAAATGAGCCTCATCGCTGAAGATGTTTTTTCGATGAAAATCCGGATCATTTTTAAGTTGTTGCTCAGCCAAATTTACGAACATACGACGATTCTGATGGTCAAGCGGCTTCTTACGCCAGTTTAATTTTGTACGGATGTAAGCCAAGATCTTTTCGCGAATTCTTCCTCAATTGATGCGATAGCGTCAGCAATATTCTCGATACTACGGGCACTTCTTTGTCTCACTAACACGGGAACATTTTGTACTGTGCGATGGATTCAAATTCTTCCAATAGACGCGCAATTGTTGATCTAACAGGACAATTATGATGACCATAAATTGGACGTAGCGCACTTAAAGTTGAGGCCACTGACTCCGAATTTCGGTACTAAATTTTAATAATTTTCGAAATGGCAAACCTTACTGAAGAAGATAATAACTTGATAAATAGTCTGTTGATGTATATGGAAAAAAGGAAGCAAACTTACCATTTATGGAGATAATCAAATCCAGAAATAAACCACGATGATCTGCAATGAATAATTTTTTAATTAGATGTCGCATATGCGAAGCTGAGCATGGAGGTCAATTACTGTTTATAATTTATAAAAATAAATAATTACATAAAATAAAATTTGCAAAACAATAAAAAAAAGTTATTACGGTTCTTGTTCTTCGATTCATGCATTGAGTGTACCAGCTGCATGAATCTACATACACATGTGCTAAATTGCTACTTAACGCATCTAATTTAAAGCATTATGGGTTTGCCCTCAATTGCCTTCATTGAATTAACGAGATTTTTTCAGCGGCATCCCTGCAGCGAAAATAAATAGTGATGAAACTACTTTTTATTTAATTTGAAGCAGAATCTGTTTTTCCAACGTTCCCAGGACAGTCGGGTCTACCTAACTGGAACAGGCCCGAATTTTTACCCGGTCAAAGACTGCCAACCTGACAGCATTCCTCCAAATTACTTCAGGGATGTTTTCTAACGCTACATCAACAACAAATATGTTTTCTTTCATGCAGATAACTATTAAGATTGAAATTCTAATTTGCAACTAGTCCTTTCGGAGTTGTTCATTGCAGTTCGGGATTTGTGAGAGTTAACTAGTTTCGGTTTGATATTTCACTACCAAAATCTGTAGATATAACATGATTAATAGATACTTAGACTTGGTAATCCGTAAAAATTAAGTAACTACATTGATACTGTAATTATAATCCAATAATCGTTTAAAAGACACTGATTTAAATGAAGTTACAGGAATCAGCCCCAACAAATGTAGTTATTCATTGAATAAACTTCTTTTTCTTTAAAACTTAATTAAAAGTGCGAAGGCAACCTACCATTTTATAACGGTATTTCATTTATTTTATACAACGTTTTTAGTATCCATTAGCAGATACTTACATTACAAATACAAAATGTCATCGAAACAACAAAAGCATCCACCTTCTTAGTCGACTAAATGAACTTGTGGCAGCAATAAAGCGAACAGCACCGAGATTCTCGCAGGTATAATTGGATATAAACCAATGAAAATTGCGCCCATTACACGCCGTGTACGTTGATGGAACATGCTTGTGTGGTGGCTTCGGCTGTGGCGCAGCAAAATAATGTCATTTGCATTTTCCGAATTAATCAATCCAGAGCTGAACTGCTGATGGCTCCAAAGCTAACAAACTCAATTACTCAGCGTGTAACATCTACCATCCAACGGCAACAAATGATGCACCTAACTGCACATAGCACAACACTTACATTTGGACATACTGTATTAATTTGATCCCTCTTTATTTTTTTTTTTGTTTTGTTCCTGAATCTGTTTGCCATACAAACTGTTGGTAACCATCAAAGCTTCTGCATCTGATGAGCACTGAAGTTACCCAGCATATTGGATATGTGCAAAAGTGAAGTCCTTAAATCGCATCGGAACTATATTAAATTTTCAAACCACATTGCTTATGTTGTAGCAATCAGCGCATTGTTGTAGAAATAACGCAAAATAGTGCATATACGAGGCTCTGGATGTGTGCAAAGTTGCAATTGCCTGGATCGGTTGCTAGGTTACCCAAAGATATTTGCGCTGTTTAACACCAGCATGCGTCTGTAGTTTTTTTTTGTATTTCTACAAACTCAATTTCCACAAAGAATCGCTTTTTATTGAGCGCTCCGAGTTTCATCACTTTTCCTCACATCAAACTCTTATGCTTTACATAAAAATGTATCCACTATTTTAATTATTTTTTTTTTTTTTTTTAACTAAATGTATACAATACTTTCTTTATTCAAAGCTTTTCCAGCTGGAGAAACACTTCCTAATTAATGAAAAAAGAAGCACCTTCTAGTGAAAAATCTTCCTTTTTATGTGGTCACAATGTTGTTGATCTTGCCTTTTTTGTCTCCCGCGCACACAGTCATAAATATCACTGAAGGAAATATGGCAGGCCCCTGTTCCATTTAGGGGTAGTTGCTGCTATACAAAGGACTTAGTTCGTTTTGCGGCTGGCAGATATATTATAAAACTTTTTATTTTATCGGCATTTTTATTGCGGACCTTTATTGGCTCAGTCAAATAGCTTTCATCAACAACAACAAACTGTGAGTTTACCAAACTTCTACGAATAAGTGTGCTAAGCAGAAGTAAAGGAATAATAGAAAGCAAAGTATAGCTTACCAGGACAATTTGAATTTTAAGTTTGAGAGTATTTTCTAGTCATGTTATGTCTGCTTTGTATTGATATACTGTAAATTTCACGTTTTTTTATTCAAAGAATTTAAAATACTTATAACGGTATCATAATATCCCTTAACTGTCTTAAAATAATATAAAATAAAAGAGTCGTTTTATAAACTATATACGGTTCGGTAGTTTTGAAGCCTCTTCTTTTCCATTTACACCAAGTTAGTCCTTGTTTACTTAAAAACTTAAGGTTGTCGAAAAAGTCTTTTCGTATTTCAAATCAAACTTCAATTTATTTTTTATATGTATTTATAATAATCCTCTTTCTTATATACATATGTATGTATGTATAAAAATGAATCACAAAATGTGTTGCTAAGCGCATAAGTCAACAACGGCTGGACCACTT